>NC_064931.1:71825910-72522018 GCF_023897955.1 Schistocerca gregaria
TTATTACAATTTTGGATGAAGTTTAATGCTTACCACCTGCTTTGACCCTCAATTTTTGCTAACACATTGAAGGTAGGTTGAAGTTGGTATCAACTGTAACTGAGCAAGTGGGTACCTATTTGAGACAATACTTAAGTTTTCTTTGAATCTTTCAGAAATTGTAACATCTGAGTCAAGGGTTTGAGAAAACGAGCAAATTATTAATTTATTTCAGTTCTCAAATATAACCTCTACCCATACTAACTCACAATAACTATCTGTTTCGATTTCATTACAATATTAACTACTTTTAGCATCAACAAACATGCCAACATCAACTGTATTTAATTCATCCTTTCTGAAGATGTGAAGGTCCTTTCTAAAAATTTCAACTGACTTTATCTCCAACTAAAGCCAGCTTTCAGCCGAGATGGTAATTTTTGTACATTTTAGGAAGTATACAGAAGGTAAGTATGCTTGGACCAGGAAGCATACAGACTTCTATGGAGGCAGTTAAAATCTTTTAAGGTACTTACGGCTCTTAGAATTTTATGTTGATCATTCTGGATTCAAGGACAAAACTACATAACATAAATACATTGCTTGACACAAGAAAAGTGAAATGAAATGTTATTTCACCAGTTGATATGATATGTGATGTTACTTCAGTAACAAATAAATTGGCAGTATGAGCCCATATATCAGTATGACATTGCAATCCTCTGGTCTGGATATGTGCATTTATTTGGTTTGAAAGGGTGTCATAAAGCCATATAGTCCTCTCATGAGGCAAGCTGGCTCCTACCTATAGTGCCTGGTTCTGTTAAGTGTGATCTCAGTTTGCATAAAGTGGATGTCCATCGTATTCCGTGCAGTTGTGGCATGTCATATATTGGTCAGACTGTCAGGACCTCGAAGGACCAGTGTGTTGAGCATAAGCGTCACACACACTTAAAACAGCAAAGCAAATCAGCTAGAGTTGCCAGATTTCAGTGAGGGAAAGTAGGAACACATTTATCGACACTGGACATTTTTTAAAATAATTATGTTCACTGGACATTTTCTCCATAATACACTCAACACAATGAAGAGGAGTACCTTCCAGTTGAGCAGGCAATTCTCAACATTTTTCATTAGACAATGTTGTTGTTGTTGTTGTTGTTGTTGTTGTGGTCTTCAGTCCTGAGACTGGTTTGATCCAGCTCTCCATGCTACTCTCTCCTGTGCAAGCTTCTTCATCTCCCAGTACCTACTGCAACCTACATCCTTCTCAATCTGCTTGGTGTATTCATCTCTTGGTCTCCCTCTACGATTTTTACCCTCCACACTACCCTCCAATATTAAATTGGTGATCCCTTGATGCCTCAGAACATGTCCTACCAACCAATCCTTTCTTCTAGTCAAGTTGTGCCACAAACTTCTCTTCTCCCCAATCCTCTGCAACACCTCCTCATTAGTTATGTGATCTACCCATCTAATCTTCAGCATTCTTCTGTAGCACCACAGTTTGAAAGCTTCTATTCTCTTCTTGTCCAAACTATTTATCGTCCATGTTTCACTTCCATACATAGCTACACTCCATACAAATACTTTCAGAAACGACTTCCTGACACTTAAATCTATACTCGATGCTAACAAACTTCTCTTCTTCAGAAACGCTTTCCTCTCCATTGCCAGTCTACATTTTATATCCTCTCTACTTTGACCATCATCAGTTATTTTGCTCCCCAAATAGCAAAACTCCTTTACTACTTTAAGTGACTCATTTCCTAATCTAATTCCCTCAGCATCACCTGTCTTAATTTGACAACATTCCATTATCCTCGTTTTGCTTTTGTTGATGTTCATCTTATATCCTCCTTTCAAGACACTTTCCATTCCATTCAACTGCTCTTCCAAGTCCTTTACTGTCTCTGACAGAATTACAATGTCATTGGCGAACCTCAAAGTTTTTATTTCTTCTCCATGGATTTTAATACCTACTCCGAATTTTTCTTTTGTTTCCTTCACTGCTTGCTCAATATACAGATTGAATAACATCGGGGAGAGGCTACAACCCTGTCTCACTCCCTTCCCAACCACTGCTTCCCTTTCATGCCCCTCAAGTCTTACAACTGCCATTTGGTTTCTATACAAATTGTAAATAGCCATTCGCTCCCTGTATTTTACCCCTGCCACCTTCATAATTTGAAAGAGAGCATTCCAGTCAACATTGTCAAAAGCTTTCTCTAAGTCTACAAATGCTAGAAACGTAGGTTTGCCTTTCCTTAATCCAGCTTCTAAGATAAGTCGTAGGGTCAGTATTGCCTCACGTGTTGCAATATTTCTACGGAATCCAAACTGATCTGCCGCTAGTTCGGCTTCTACTAGTTTTTCCATTCGTCTGTAAAGAATTCGCGTTAGTATTTTGCAGCTGTGACTTATTAAACTGATAGTTCGGTAATTTTAACATCTGTCAACACCTGCTTTCTTTGGGATTGGAATTATTATGTTCTTCTTGAAGTCTGAGGGTATTTCGCCTGTCTCATACATCTTGCTCACCAGATGGTAGATTTTCGTCAGGACTGGCTCTCCCAAGGCCGTCAGTAGTTCTAATGGAATGTTGTCTACTCCTGGGGCCTCTTTTGAACTCAGGTCTTTCAGTGCTCTGTCAAACTCTTCACGCAGTATCATATCTCCCATTTCATCTTCATCTACACCCTCTTCCATTTCCATAATATTCCTCTCAAGTACATCGCCCTTGTGTAGACGCTCTATATACTCCTTCCACCTTTCTGCTTTCCCTTCATTGCTTAGAACTGGGTTTCCATTTGAGCTCTTAATATTCATACAAGTGGTTCTCTTTTCTCCAAAGATCTCTCTAATTTTCTTGTAGGCACTATCTATCTTACCCCTAGTGAGATAAGCCTCTCCATCTTTACATTTATCCTCTAGCCATCCCTGCTTAGCCATTTTGCACTGCCTGTTGATCTCATTTTTGACACGTTTGTATTCCCTTTTGCCTTCTTCATTTACTGCATTTTTATATTTTCTCCTTTCATCAATTAAATTTAATATTTCTTCTGTTACCCAAGGATTTCTATTAGCCCTTGTCTTTTTACCTACTTGAACCTCTGCTGCTTTCACTACTTCATCCCTCAAAGCTACCCATTCTTCTTCTACTGCATTTCTTTCCCCCATTCCTGTCAATTCTTCCCTTACGCTCTCCCTGAAACTCGGTATAACCTCTGGTTCTTTCAGTTTATCCAGGTCCCATCTCCTTAAATTCCCACCATTTTGCACTTTCTTCAGTTTCAATCTACAGTTCATAACCAATAGATTGTGGTCAGAGTCCACATCTGCCCCTGTAAATGTCTTACAATTTAAAATCTGGTTCCTAAATCTCTGTCTTACCATTATATAATCTATCTGATACCTTTTAGTATCTCCAGGCTTCTTCCATGTATACAACCTTCTATCATGATTCTTGAACCAAGTGTTAGCTATGATTAAGTTATGCTCTGCGCAAAATTCTACCAGGCGGCTTCCTCTTTCATTTCTTACCCCCAATCCATATTCACCTACTATGTTTCCTTCTCTCCCTTTTCCTACTACTGAATTCCAATCACCCATGACTATTAAATTTTCGTCTCCCTTCACTATCTGAATAATTTCTTTTATTTCGTCATACATTTCTTCAATTTCTTCGTCATCTGCAGATCTAGTTGGCATATAAACTTGTACTACTGTAGTAGGCGTGGGCTTCGTGTCTATCTTGGCCACAATAATGCATTCACTATGCTGTTTGTAGTAGCTTACCCGCATTCTTATTTTTTTACTCATTATTAAACCTACTCCTGAATTACCCCTATTTGATTTTGTATTTATAATCCTGTATTCTTGTTCCTCCTGCCACCGAACTTCACTAATTCTCATTATATCTAACTTTAACCTATCCATTTCCCTTTTTAAATTTTCTAACCTACCTGCCCGATTAAGGGATCTGACATTCCACGCTCCGATCTGTAGAACGTCAGTTTTCTTTCTCCTGATAACAATGTCTTCTTGAGTAGCCCCCTGCCGACATTCAGTGTTGCAAGGGATCCCAGATATGCTCAATAATGTCTGAAATGAGACTCGTCCGACCAGGCGACATGTTCCTAGCCATCAACAGTTCAGTGCTGGTATTGATTGGCCCAGGTGAGCCGTAAGTCTTTGTGTCATGCAGTCATCAAGGGTAAATGAGTGGGCCTTCGGCCCTGCAAGCCCATTTTTTTTTTGTGTTCACATGCTGACATTTGTTGATGGCCCAGCACTGAAATATGCAGCAATTTGCAGAAGGGTTGCACTTCTGCCATGCTGAATGAGTCTCCTCAGTTGTTGTTGGTCCCATCTTTTTCCAGCCCCAGAGGTGTCAGAGTTTCAAGTTTCATCAGATTCTTGATATCCACAGTACACTCATGAAATGGTCATACAGGAAAATCTGCACTTCATTGCTACCTCAGACTTGCTGTGTCCCATTGCTTGTGCGGCGACTATAACACCACATTCAAACTCTGTTAAATCTTGATAAACTGCCATTGTAGCTGCAGTAACTGATCTAACAACTGCGCCAGACACTTGTTTCTTATATAGGCATTGCCGACCACAGTTGCGTATTCTGCCTGTTTACATATCTTTGTGTTTGAATATGCATGCCTATACTAACTGCTTTGGTGCTTCTGTGTCTATGTCTGCATTCTTCCAGTTGTGTTTCTTTTTCACCTGGGATCAGGCCCTCCAACTGATCTAGCAATTGTTGCATGTTATTTCACATTATAACAAAAAAAAAAAAAAAAACAGGTCAGTTATTCTATGTTGTAACTCCATTTTTATTTTTCCCATCACGTGGTATACTTCACAAATTGTCAGTTCATTTTTTTTCTAAGTTGAGTGCACCCTTAAAAAAAAAAAAAAAAAAAAAAAAAAAACACCTTCAGTTAAGTGCAAGGAAAATTGTAGATGTAATTCCACTGAAGTAAGTTGTTTTCCTGAACCAGACACATCTATTAAGTTGTTTTTAATGAAGCTGGGCAATTGTCTACACTAGAAAAGTATGATATAATTGTAGGAAGATTTCTCAACAATCTTTCTATGGCAGGCTTTAGGCTTAAACACCTTGTTGGAACATGTCTCAACTAAGCATTGCATTCTATGTTAACAAATTTTAAAAAATCTTTCAGCTGAGATATCCTTTTAGCTGAATTTGAGAAATAGTTGAAAGTCTTAATTACTAACATTTCGATATCTATTGACATAGTGATCATACCAGATTTACAGTAATTATGGACTATATGTGCACAGCAGTTTGATTTCACTGTATCATGATTTTCCTTTTGTAAGTAAACGTGAAGAGAGATCTCTTCCCATAGTTTGCATTTGTGTTGTCAGCAGTAAAACTTTAAACCCGGAACAAATTCAACTCGTATTTTGGAATCCTTTTCAAGATCTGCTCAGCCATTGCAGATGTAGATTCATCAGAGTCCTCATAGAAATCTAGAATACTGTGGGACACACCTGCTTGCACATCAAGATACCTTACACCCAAATAGGATAGTACTTTTGATTAACCTTTGTTGGAAGTGTCAAATCCCACACCAAAAAACTTGTTATTCTTCAACTTCTGAGTTAAATTATTGACGCTATTTGGTCTCAGAACACCAGTAAGGAATGTCCCACATTTTGTTTTACCACACATGGTTTTGTTCACAATTGTCAAATCTGGGAATAACTGAGAAGATATTTTTACATTGCAGTCAGTGCTGGCATAGCTAAGATAATGTTTAACTGTGTGAAAAGTGAGTTTAAGCTCAGGTGCTGTTATCTGAAAATGAAGAACAAAGCACTAATAATAATAACATCTTTTTATAATTGGCTAAATAGATTATTACTTTGAAAATTAGAGATGTTGAAATTAGTGTGAACCTACTACATACCTTGTCTGCTTCAACAGAGTCCATCTTGTAGAGACTTTTTATCAGTGTGGTTGATGCCGAACATCAGTTATGCCACCATGTAAAATCAAAAATCCCTCTCCATCTTTTCCAATACATAAGGTACACCTTGCTTTATATACATTTTCTGGAACTGGCCGCAATTCTGGAATTCTTTTTCCCAAACTGAATGATACACATGCAGTTTTTTATTCCATTGTGTGCTGGTTTTGAATATCTAATTTTCTTTTTGTGGGATTTGTCACAGTCCCATCCAGTTTGAACACACTACTTCCACAAAGAAATAAGTTCTAAAACATTAAATATACAATGGCTTGCATAAAGTGTTGAATTTGCTCCTGAAATGAACGAAACAATGTGCCTCGTTGCATGGAGTGGAAGTACAGCTTGTTCAGAAAAAGAAGAAAAATTCTTATTGGGGTGTGGCATTGGGAGAGCAAGCCACACTTCCATCATACAGTGCTATTGCTACACTCGCAGTCGCAATTTATGCCCAAGCAAGGCTCCAGTCAGAATTGATAGTTCCATGTTGAGTGATGGTGCTTTTTTGCTCCTAATTCCATATCATAGACAATTAGAAATTGAAAAGAGCCAGTAATAAAACATATATTGTGGCAATAAAAAGAGCACATCCCAACAATTTACTTTGCAATGGCAACAAGACAAGGTTCTGTGTTGGATCGCTGAGGTTGACAGCGACCGACATAAAACGTGAGCAGGCCTAAGTTGGTTGACTTCTGCCGAGCAATAACTAGGCATGACTCGTTGATCTGTTTGTTAATATACTGCACACAATGCAGTTCTGATTCTGATGTCACATCAGTCTCGTTCTCAGTCCCAACTACCATCACATGTGCACCCTAGCATGTAGATCGTAATATGCAATGTAAAATTTGGTACTGAAAGATTAAAAAATATAAGTCATTATACCTCGTGTTCAAAAGCGGAATGTTTGGCATATGGTTAAAGGTTTGCACCGAGCCCAGAACAAAATGGGATGATTCCGTATTGTTCTGGCTAAAACTGTATGTCTGGCAACCCTTAAATCAGGTATTGTAAAACACGGTCTTGCACCCATCATCTTATGGAATATGACAGTGTGGGGATTCTGGCATGTACTTCCAGCTATTGGCATAGTGTTCTTAAGGAAGCATTTAAGATTAAATTAGCAAGTAACCTCGTAAATAGAGATGGAGATTTTTGCTTCATTTCTATGTGGACCCTGCTCTATGTCTTGACAAAAAATGGGGGAAGAGTTAATGCTACACCTCTCATTACTTAGTAATTTTCACTTTCGATACGTTTGTTCATCTTTGGTTGTGTGGTGGCGCTAATGTTTATTTGTGTGTGTGTGTGTGTGTGTGTGTGTGGCTGGAATTGCTATGCAAACCAAGGTTTTAAATTCAATTTATGAATGGCCGTCCTATTGTATGGACAACACTTACTTGCTGCAGTTCTGCTTTGATAATGGCAGGGTGGTCACCTGTCGGTTATCGATGCGATGATGTGTCACCTGGCAGCATTTTCATAGTTTACTTGAGCATAGTATACACAAGGAAAAACTCAGGTGTTGACACTGAAGACTCTTGTCATGTGTAAGTTAACCGGATGTTACTCTATAAGTAAAAATGAAGAAGGTTGGATGGGGACTGTCCACATTGAGGCACCGTTAGGTAAAGTAGTTAAGTGTAAATTTCACTTTGAATAACTGTAAGATGTTCATAATGTCAGTGTGTTAGTAGTGCAGTTTTATGAACTTATGCAATTGCCACTATTCTCCCCCCCCCCCCCCCCCCCCCCCCGCCCCCCATCTCAATTTTTCCATATTGTTATACCTCTTCAGTCTTCAAGAAGGGATTTGAAATCAGTAGTTTCTTTGTCTTCCTTTATAACAACTTTGTGTTTCATGCTTCAGTAGAGCCCAGATGAGTCTTATTGTATTTTACATATCTTGTTACATATATTGTGACCCACCAATTACAGTCAAAAATGAGTTAAAAAGACAGAGTATTGAATTTAGTCAATAAATAGGACGACATGTATGGTTGCCATACCTTGTATTCTTCCATCCAATTTCAATTAACATTTTATAATTCTTGTTAAATCTGCTAATTTAAACTGTTAGTGTTTTCATTATTTGGCTGATGAAGTTTGTGTGTGGCTAGAGAGAGAGAGAGAGAGAGAGAGAGAGAGAGAGAGAAAGTAAGTTATCTTTAATGTAGAGTCATCTTGTTGAATTGATAAAAATTAGTGCAGTGATTGTTTTCTTCCATTAGCCTGAAAGCAGTTCATGCAGCGATGGGCACTTATCGGACATAATGCCAGATGTGGCAATGGCAACAGCGTCCTTTGGCCAACTGCAGTTACAAGACGGTCAGGAATTGGAGCTTGACCTCGGTGATGGAGCAAGCCATTTGGGATTTGGAGGCCTCAGCACTGTATCAGCTAGGGGTCCGAGCTCTCGTGCTGCATCTCACAGTGCTGCACCCTACCATCGCTACCTGTCTGCTGTCGGTCCCAGCCCTCCCCCTCCATATCGTCCATCACCGTCTCTTGGACATGGACACTCTACATACCATTCAGGTCCACCACGCTTCATATAGTCCACTGGTATTCCCTCTTTTATCAAAGAGGAGTGCCCAAGCTCATGGGTGCAAAACTTCTTCTGGTGTTACAGCAGGATCTGAATTTCACTGGGAATGTGTGTTGTTATGTTCAGACAGCTTCAGTGATGATGCATGTATTGTATAACATGCAAGTAGTAATTTGTATGTATAGATAGCCACTGCTGGAATCTGGTAGCAAGTTTCTTTTGTGACATTTGTATAAAGTTTATTGATATAACGCTATTTTAATGTGATAGTAACACATGTGAAAGTGTTAGAGCTGTGTTATATGTTCATTTGCGAAATGAAATGGAAGATTGTAAATATTGTTTCCTTTTTTCATTTTCATTACTTTGTTATTGTTACTGTTACTTTTCTCTCTGTTTTTCTTTTTTTTTCTTTTTTTAAAAGTAATAGTTCTGTGAAGCAGAGACTGAGAAAGCACAAGCATTGGTCAGTGAGTAATCCTCTGGTGCAGAATTGCTGGTAGAAATACTAATGTCACTTGTATGTGCTTTGTTCATTTTCTGCTGACACAAATTCAAATCACTCTCTATTTGCTATCTGCATTGAAATAATGGCACTGCCATAAGTACCAGAAAATTACTCGTATCTTAATCAAAAATATTGTTTGAGAATCTGATACCAAGCTTTTGGGAAACTAAGTTACTTATAGACGATGGGTTTTGTAGAATCTGCTGTTACTGTTGTGATTTAAAAATGAAGCCACAAAATTATATTTATTAGTTTTTTTAGAAGGGGAAACAGCTGAAGCTATCCACTCTAAAGTTGTTGTTAATAACTTATGGAATGGGTGCCAGTTACGAGGTGTAGTCATGGAATGGGCATCTCATGATGCAGTGCCATAAAACTCTGTGTTAAACATTTGTGGAAACCAGCACTGCTAGCCACTCACTCCTTGCTTAGTCATCACTTATGATGTGTACTCTGGTCAGAATTCTTTACCGACACCCTAGAGATATATTAATGCCCACTCTCAAGGTTTGAGCATGTTGTACTTACTGTGTGTGTCACGAGCTTCTACATTCCTTTATAGCAAATAAATTGTGCTTAAATTTAAAGACAGTGTATCTGTTACGTATGTTTCTTTGCAAAATGTGCATTCAGCTTCCTAGAACATGTGACTGTAGTATGTCGGGACTAGTGGTCTACTGGTGAAGCACAAGCCTGGAAACCAAAAGGTGGTGGGATTGAATCTCTGTCGGACCTTGAATTTTTTCAGTGTGCCTTTAACCCACCCTTCACCTCTGATATTAAGATTCGGCAGCAACAACACATGGTTCAGATTCCACATTAAACTGTGCGACATGTTTTCTTGGTAGATTTACTGGAGTAGGTAGAGACATGCAAGTTGTCAAAATGGTGTCCAATTGAGAAGTGTGCGCCAAGTTCTTGAGCAACAGGGAAATATTATTTATTATTACTGTAATATTATTTCTTTGCAAATGTTAGCAGCCATGGTGTCTTTTCAAGGGCTCTGATAATCTCTTGTCAGATCAGTGTTGTCTGTTACAATGAGCTTGTCTGTTATGTTGGTAAGACCTTCATTCTGCCCCAGTTTTTTAAAAATAATAATTGCAAATTTTTGTAATGGTGAGGGTAACTGTTCTGATTTTTGTTTCAATTTTTGTTGCATAGAACAGAAATGAAGACCATTATTGCAATTTAATCATGAGAAAATAATGGCTATATTCAGATATTTGCAGTTCATTTTAGTGTATTTTTTGCAGATTGATCTAATAACATCATTTAAAATTGTGTGACAGTACCAATTGCATACTATGAAAATTATTTCCCATTGTGTATCTGTTAGAACTGTTATTTATTGTTCTGAGATCATTTTCATGAAAAAGAATTACTAATGAACATTTTACTTCACATTTGTTGGTCGGTGACTAAGAAAAGCGAATTTTGTGGTATTTTCTTCATGTTGCTGGACATCATTATGTGCTAATTTATGCACTCCATAATTCATAGGATGTGAAACTGAATATGAGAGAAAAAATGGAAATGTCACAAATACTAAACTATTGCATTCTTTGTTTAGTTATTATTTTATATTTAATTGTAAACTATAGCAGTATTAACAGAAATTTTTAAGATCTACTGTGGAATGTTCTGTTGATAGCTGACTGTTTTTTGTAGGTGATGTTCATGAGAGGCAGACATTAAAATGCCATTTCACAAATAAATTTTCAACTTGTCATTGTGCTGTCAGAAAACATAAAAAACAAAATCATTGCATTAATGACATTCAGATTATTAACTCATTGCTCCAAAATGCAGGAAACGCTTGGCAACAGCGTGTGATTGTGACATTATCTTCACTTTCTTTTTGTCTCATTGAATCACACACAAACAGTATTGGGCCATTGAAAATATGACAAGTGAATGTACAACTGGAAATTTTGTACGTCAAGAATCACTTGACAACTAAACAAAATTTTCAAAGGAACTGTGATGAGTAGGATATTGGGTATTCTTAAAGTGTTGTGGAGATCTCGTAAGCATGGACTATTCTTGAACAGTTACACACACTAATTTCCTATTTAGTCCATACTTATTCATCAATGTGGTGCCAAATTTGGATTTTTTACTACTTTAGTACATTGACTAATGTTACCGAAACTATTAAGACAACCGTAAGCCTGGGATTTAAAGCACAAACCACTCCTTGATGATCCTAGTTTGTACATACCATAGCTTGTGGGTTGGATGAAAGTTTACGGTTAATTTTGCTGTCTTGACATTTAGTTGGAACAAGTTGAAAACCTTATCTGTGTTGCCTCATAAACCAGATACCATTGTAGTCTTTGGACAAATATGTATGTTCTCAGATGCCACATTCCACACTGGCTCTTTCAGTGAATATAAACACAGCATAAAATGATTCCCATGACCTAAAACTCACAACTTGTTTGTGATACATTATGGTGCAAAGTTATATTGTGAACTTTCTCCCATTGCATCAGTATTCTCCCAAACGAAAAAAATTACTGTGATAATCTCTCTATTGTGTTAAGTTTGCTCTTGTTTGGTCTCTAACTTGAAAAATATCTTCTTCTCATATCTTTCTTAACTAATGTAGCAGTCTTTCCCGTATGGCAGCTGAAAATGCATGGCACTCATTCTTTGAGTGAGTGAAGAATATACTGGCCCTTTTTTCCCAGATGGAATGTCTCCTCATATCTCCCCCCAGCTTTTATCTTAAAAAGTACCTTCATTCATCCTCTATGTACTACCTTCCCTATTAAGAATTACCTCTCTAACAAGAGCTGAAAATAATAATCTAATTCTGTCATTCTTTTAATCAGAAATACTTGGGTTATTGTTATATGCTCCAAAACTACTTGTAACTCACCATAAAAACTGTCTTTGCTCATATCTATGAGAAAGAGAGAGCATGCGCACATCTATGCTGCCTTGTGATCAACAGATTTCTCACTAATCATTGTTCCAGTTTACCCCGTAGAACCAAATATTGCCTTTTACTGAAGTTAAGCTGACCACATAGTTCTAATACTGAACTATTTACATTACTCTTCCTACAGTCCAACTACCTACCTATCCTATCTTCGTACCTAACCATCCACCCATTATTATTCCTGTTTGAATTGTAGTTTACCCACCATCTTCTGCAGACATTGACTTTGCTTTCCATTCTAGTGTCACAATATTCCTATTTTAATCACATTCCTGTGGACACAACAGTGCTACAGTGTGTGCATGACTTCCCCCCCCCCCCCCCTCTCTCTCTCTCTCTCTCTCTCTCTCTCTCTCTCTCTCTCTCTCTCTCTCTCTCTCTCTCTCTCTCTCTCTCTGTGTGTGTGTGTGTGTGTGTGTGTGTGTGTGTGTGTGTGTGTGTGTGTGTGTGTGTAAGATTATATGAAAGTACCAGTGATCAAAAGGCTGTGTTTTACACAGCACTGTGCTTTTCTGTGGCGGTAATAAGAAAGATTCCATTAATTCCACTACTGTAGTGTTCATGAATTACTGTTTAACTTTTTATTGTTATGTCATGACTTCTGACACCTTTGCTAGGAAGAAAAGTACTTTGATTTGATGGAGACACGAACTTGCTTTAGAAGAGATTCTAAAATAAGGGAAAGATATTTTTTAAATTTTTTTTAGTGGGTGAGGAACAGATATACTAGTAATTCTAAGGAAACTTTTTTTTCCCTAGAAATGCAATAATTGTCTTAACTTCCTAAATAAATGAATGATAATTTACAACTCCTCTTCTTTGTTTAACTGGATGAGTGGCAAATGGAGTAGTGGCTGGAAGCTGTTGGAACATTTCAATTTGTTCACTCAGTCTTTTACATATTTGAAGATTAGAAGTAATTATATTAAATACCTGTGAAATATTTATATACATATTATGAAAACTCTGTGTTGACATAAACTAATAGAAAAATTCAGTGTTTGTACTGGTACCACATTATATAAATTGTAAATTAATTGGTGAGAGATTGTTGTATACTGTTTCTTAACATACTCAATACAGAATCTGATTTGTGCTGCATATAGCTGTAAACTTGCACATTAGTATTATCTGTTTGCAGCTTCTTTAAATTTGAAGTAATATCTGTACACTTATTTTGTCTTGTTTGGAATTTATCACATATAAAGAAATACTTGTTAAATGTTTTCCACTTTCTCCGAAAAGAAGTTTCTAGCTGTCAAAAATATTCTACTGTGTGTTATATTGCTATTTCTTAAGCATTAAACATTCTTATAAATTGTGGTCCTTAAAAATTTTGTGGAAAGAATTTAAGAATGGATGTCTGCATATGATATTACTAGTTCACAAGATTTGGTTGTATAGGTTTTTTGCAGAATGTCAAAACTGAAAGCACCCAGCTTTTACATTCTTTTGCTTTCAAGTAATGCAAGCATTGGCTATTCTTAAGCTCAAGGTTATTAAAAGTCTGAGAGATTGTGATACCATCACAGTTTTCACTTTTTGAACATGGGTTAAGTTGTATTTCGTGTAGTTTTAGAATGCTGAATGTGGCAAAACTTCATTTCATCCACCTTACAATTGGATTTCCCTCCTCTTTCTCTCACAAACTGGTCCTTATTTGAACATTCCATCTGAAATACTTGTGAAGATGTAGATCTGTAAGTTTCCTACATTCCACCTATAACCTTAATTGTTGTATCAGATGTGTTTGTTCAGAACATGGCTGACAGGTAACATGTGAAACTACTGTATAGGCACAAGATAAACAGATACCATTGCAGTCATGTATAACTGTGTTTGTAAGTAACCTTCCTCTTTAACTTTTTGCTGGTTGAGTACTGGGTAAAGTAAATTGGGCTTCCCACAAATACCCTTGTTAGAACTTCACTGCATGATTAAATATGTGGTGATCTTGTCACGTATATAAGCTGCAATATTGGAATATGGGGAACGAGATGATGATCTGCTGAGGAGATTGTTTCAGTATTACTTCCATTTAGGAAGTATGTGAAATAAAAATTATTGTACTTGTATTAATGTAAATAATATGCAAACAAATATATTTGAATCACTAATTGTTTGTGAAGTGTTCTGACTAAATAATATTCACACAGTAGTAACTGGGTCTATTAAAGTAATATATGAGAAACATGAATGTGTAATGCACAGTTTTTAATGGAATATGTTTTTATGGCCCCGTTTTATACTCATTAAAAAAGGATTGAGTGCAGTGTTATGCTTGTTTTGCTTAAAGTAAAAATGGTGCACATCACAAAGTATAGAAAAAAATGTAGCAAAAATTTCTCTAAAATTCATGCTCATAATTTCTGTTTCCATGAAATCTCTCATTACACACATTCTTAAGATTTCTCATTCTTTGAATCTTATACTTCTGTGGGAATGGCTACAATTATAAATTCTAAGCTGATAGGGGATCTTCCAGGAAATAGATTAAGTTTCTGTTTATTTATATCATGTCCATTATTTCCCATAAGGTAATAATTAATTACTGGAGACATATGTACAAATTATTTGTTGGGAATTAAAAATATTTACAGTTTTTGTTGCATTCATTGTACGTGTAATTCAGTTGCATTTTGGCAGTAATATACACTTGTCATGTAACTTCAGGTTTTTATTATGGTGATGTTCATGATTGATGATTTCTCAGGTGTGCAGTCAGTTGTCACAAGATGCTCTCACTGACTTCACATTTAACAATAATCCAGCCAATATACTTTTGTGTGGTTTCATAATTATTTGGATTGTCTCAGTACATAACACATCGTAAGCCACACTTTTCACATGACAGCTCTCTATTTGTTTGTAAAGTGATGCATAATATACTTTTACCACTGGTGCATAAATTATAATTTGTACATATAATCTAATTTATTTAAAAGCTTTAGGTACTGGAAATTTCCACAATTATTCGTGGGTTATATCAGCCATTGGTAAATACAGTGGGTGCATTTACAGGTAGGAAAATGTTTCTGAAACCAGGTTATTACTACGTGGAACTGAAGCTTAAAAGTAACTGTATGGTGCATGAGAGGCGATAGTAACTTTCGTTAATTGTTATATTAGTATCATAAACCACATATCACTGATGCATACGTGATGGTGAATAAGTTACAGGAGTGTAAACTCGAGTAAATATTTTGTTTCATACAACCTTCCACCTTTAGGTGTAACTTTGATTCCTGTAGAATATGTAGGATACCAAGTTTTAGTCGTTAATTGTTGTTGGTGGTGACCAGTGATATCTCTGTAATAACTTAACTGAAGTGTAACAAATGATCATGGATGACTAAATATCATTTTTCTTCTTGTGGTTTCAATCTCACAATTGTCACCCTTAACATTGCTGGTGGTCACCAAAAGGGATTGTTGAAAACTGACTTTAAGAAAAAGAGAGAATATTTTCAACCAACAGTAAACAGGCTAGGTAAAATAAACTATGATCAAAAGGGGCCTATTGTTTTAGGTGTGCCGGTATTTACTTTTGTTTCTAAATTTAAAAGTTGCGATACACAGTTAATGTGTCATTGTATACCTCTGTGACTTCAGTTCGTAAAATTGGTTGTGGAGTTACAGTTCACAATTTTATCTGATTTTACCACACAAATATAGATATTCTAGTAATTTGAATATAGAATATTGAGTTATATTGTTATCAGGTAGGGAATGTTAGCTTACATACTTAGCAGTTTTCCACTACTTTTCTTTACACTTATGGCTCCAACCTAATGACATTTTACTTGCACGTAACTGCTAAAAAGAATCATCAGGTAGAGAAATCATTTTACACAGTGATAATCTGAATTTGGGCTCCAGTTTTGAAGAAATTTTTATACTATGAATTTGGTACCATAAAGCATACCTCAGTGAACATCAGCAATTACCCTGTAAAGTCAGTTATAAAAAAATTCACTCAGTCTCATGGATAGTTCTTGTACTGCTATTTGATGTTGAGTGAAACTACACTAAAATAGAAAGGAGATGCAGCAACTTATGAATCTTTATTGTGTATTTGTTGCATTCATTTAGATTAATATTGAAGGTCATTTTAACTCTATAATCAGTTGATTTATGCACTCAACCAGCGTGAGGTGATTTCTTTTAAATTTTTTGTGTATCAGTGTCAGGGCATTTTAATGCCAGATACAGTGCAAAAGCAACTGATTCTTTGAATCCTCTGATGCTCTGGATAAGTAATAGAACAATGGATGAATTTTACCCTTTGAATTTTTGTTGTTGTTGTTGTTTCATACCCTTCTCTTGTTTTTCAAAGAAGAACTACGATATTTTCTTTTCTTGAGAGTAATTCAAAGTTCATTGTGTAACAACACTGTCAGACAATTAATTTAAAATCTGACATATATATCACACTGATGAAGTTGTAAGTGATGTTAGAACACACTGGATCCATCAAATGATTTTTTCTTCTTTTTTATTGTCTAGTGAGAATATTCCTCACTACACAAGAGTTTGATATCATACCAGTGCCTACATTTTCACAACTGATTTAGAGAGAGAGGGAAGAGGGGCTAGACTGTGTAAACGAGGGAAGAATTATACGTATTTTTTGGGTCCTCAGTTTGAAAAATAACTTTTGTGATTAAACATTTGTACTGAAGTGGTAATTATTTTCTAATTTTCCAAAAGCATGACAAGGGTAGACATTGTTATAACTGTCACTCATAATGTAATCTGTGAGGTACGTGGTAAAATGCCTTAATAATAGATGCTGTATCATTTAGCATTTATTATTATTAATGCCATTGGAATTTATTACTCTTCCTTGGCATCAATGTTTGTTGGAGTACCACAGCAGAAGGGGGTGATATTTGTTTAAACCAAATGATATTTAAATCATTTCATCATCTCCCAATCCTTTTATTTTTAAATTGTGCGGAATTCATAAAAACAAAATGCACAATTTCATGTAGCTTTCAAAGGAGAAATGCTTACTGTTATCGACTTCTGTTAAATTGCATCTTGTATCACATCATGTTCTGTGCCATAAAATTTTGCATTGCAAAATAAGTGAGAGCACTTGTTTAATGATACTAGTGTGGATGTTTCTGCCAACACAGTAGCTACTATACAGCTGTTTATTGTATGATTGATTATAATATGTTGTTTATGAAGTACATTAACTCTACCAGCAATCTTATCAGTATTTTAATAATTTTGGGCTCTTATTTGGTGATATTCCAGTAGCTATTGAAGTTCTATAATGAGCTTAATAATAATAATAATAATAATAATAATTTATTATTATTATTAATATTAATATTATTGTTGTTGTTGTCATGCTTATTGTGGACAATGATATGCTAATGTACAATACAGACATTGACAGATTGTGTAATTTATAAAAGTCGGAGAATTTCTGGCAGAATTTAGCAGTAGCAGTATCATAAAGTCTATTCTGGTATCAAATTCAGTTCAAGCAGCAAGTATTTCCATTTTCAACATGATTTCTGATGATAAGATATAAATGTTAACAGATGCACAAGATGTGATCCTTCTTTTAACAGTATTATGTTTTTGGTGGTTATAAAACAATATTTATCTTGGGAGTTTGACTTGCCTTTGTCATATGGTAGATCAGTATTGTGCTTTATGGCTTTGTCATCCAGTAGTGTTGCTTTAGCGTGATTTGGCACTATAAATAATTGTTGATTTCTTCATCTATTGATCTTGGTGTTACTATGTTCCATAATTTTGCCAGATCTTACAGTTTGAGACTGTTTGTATATTTTAAACCAATTTTTGTACTTAATATTCATTTCTAGATAAGTTAGGTATGTTGTTTTTCTTTTATATCTCATTTAGGTTCTCTATCTTGTGTTTACGAGTAGTTTCTAAACACAAAATATGGCTAACTGTGATTTCCCGCTTATCACATTATGAGGATGTAATAGGCAGATGTGGATAAAATCAGCACTCTTGTTTTACTTGATCTTTTTTTTTTTTCCAATTCGATCTTTTCATGTTTATATTCGCTTTTCGTAAGCGGATGTGGAGGAAGTGGGAGATCATTTCAGAGGTGTCCTGGTATTGTTTTTCTTACATATGGAAACTTGCATGTGCCTGCAAGTCACAGGTGTTTTGCTTTTCACGTGAAAATGCTTAATCCTTCTGCTCTCATCTAAAGTTTGTATTTCTTTCTTTAACATATTTTTGCCCAGAAAAGTTAGCAGAGATAGGCACAACACTACCACAGTTACAATTTTATATGATTTTCATCACAACTTAACATTTTCAGAAAACTACTTGCTTTGTGAAGTAGCACAAATTGCACTTTACTGCATTTCTGTAAGCATTATATGTGCACAGTATCTATAATGACTAAAAGTGTTGCAGTTCATAAAAAAAGAGTCTGAACCTGATA
The DNA here is from genome assembly GCF_023897955.1 of Schistocerca gregaria. Taxonomy (NCBI): domain Eukaryota; kingdom Metazoa; phylum Arthropoda; class Insecta; order Orthoptera; family Acrididae; genus Schistocerca; species Schistocerca gregaria. Next base: position 71,844,358 of record NC_064931.1, read on the forward strand.
ATCTATGTTTGATACTCTGTAAGATTTCTCATTTTTTTACTGACCTAAGTTATTTATGAGGAAAATACTGGAGGAGTTAAGTGTGCAGTTTTTATTTCTCGTTTGAAGCCATGGTAGCATGAAATGAACTTTATAGTAATAAAATTCTTGCTATTATAATGAAATTTAGAGAAAAAAAAATTTTTCATTTGTATATTCCTTGTCTTATTTCTCAGCCAAGCTGCTGTGAAGCAGTAAATGGATTTCATGCTCTCTTTCAAGTCAGACTGACATTTTCATGCTGATAGTATTTGTGAAATATGCTGATATGTCTAAATGTCCATTTTCTTTGCTTGTTCTTTATTTTACAACTGTATAAATTCTGGAATATCATGCGGACTTCATACCTTGCAACTGAAAAATACATTTTAAATGATGATGTTTTAGTTACCTTTAAGCTGCATCATTGTTTTGTTATACACTTACTGGATATGTTTCAGAAATGCACTGGTTTTCAACGGTCAGTTGTCTGCCCTAAATGGAATGCTTTTCTAAAACCTGCTAAGTATGTGAATACAAAAACAATGACACAGTTTAAAGGTAACAATGTGTCTTTTTTTTATGTATACGTTTTGGTTTTCAGTATTGCCATTAATACGTAAAGGAACCTGCCATTTTATGGCAATTTATTTTAGTAAATTTTGTGTATTTAAGTTAAGAAAAGTTTTGTTGCTGAAAACAGATAGTAGTAAATAAATGGATTATACAGTCTAATGGTAATTCATTTCACTGCACTCTCTTTGTCAGCATTTTTCTATGCTGCTTGTGTCTTCACTGTTGTCAGTTAATGTGTACACAGTGTATAATCAAGGAATCCACTAAGTACCTGTTTTAGGATGAAATGGTAATGTTGTTGAACTAAGTTAAAACTATTGGAGTGCATTAGTTTTGGATACACTGTGATGATGTAAGCTTTATTGTTGTTTGTTCTATTTCGAAAATGATCAGGCTGGAAATGGAGGACTTAAGATGTCATATTGTTTAAAGCATTATTAATTTGATATCATATATAAAAAGCATCATAAAATTAACAGGATCATTCCATTGAAATAGTTTTAAAATGGACATGACGAAATTTCATATTCTTTGTTGTATTTGAGTAGTACAAATGCTGAAATTGTGAAAATAATGAACTTATATATTTGTGACTGCTTTGTCACTTAAATGTTAAAGCGTAGCCTTTGAATATGTGTTGTTGTAATAAAATTTCTCTTTGAACCAAAGCATTTATAATTATTCTATAAAACAATAACTTATAGATTTTTTAATGTCTGTAGTTTTCTTCCATTTGTGATTGTGAGTTAGTATCTCTGTGTTTTTAAAACTTACAGGGAGGTAAAACATAAATGTAGGACAGTCATATGAAGTGAAGCTTTAGTCTGTCACATTAGTCAGAAAATCTTGAGACATTATTCAGTGACATGTGCAAGTTCATTTTTTAGATTAGTAGCTGTCCACTCCCCTCTCTCTAAACAGTCCTAAGTTCAATTTAATTGCAAATTAGAATAAATTAAAAAAGGTGGAAATATATTGAGAATGAGCCAACACTGGAGATTAGTTGACAGTGAAGAGAGTGCTGGAACAATTCTGGTACTCGCATAAGCGTACACATTGAGGGAACACTATGGAATTAAACATGTGGCTTCTCGTAGGGTTAATGCAGTTATAAAAGGGCGGTGACTAGGATGCAATATATGTATACAAGACAAATTTGATATCCAGAAGCAAATGTCTGTAGCAAGATTTGTGGCTCGGAATTTAGTTGTTCAGTAAAAACCTGAGGTGTATTACCTTCCTGCTAACTGGCACTGTCGTGGATCTGTCCAGTAATGTTATGGTCTGAAAGTGCATACGAACTTGTACATTCATTAGTAGACTAGCTTTTATGGAAGAGATACAAGCATATACTGCAAGCATAGGCGAGTGACACTTATCAACTGCAGCAGAAAAAGAGGAAATTTCATAACCTGTTGCCCACTACAATAGCAGATAAAAGTAAACTTTTCTTCTACAGTTTTATGCAATTTCTGCAGTAAACATGTTTCAGGTGTAGTCATCTTAAGAGCTGTTCCAACCAATACATTTATACTGCAGTATGTAGTACTAAGTATCTCTCTTTACAAGGGTTATTTAACTATTTGCCAAATCTCTTCCAAACACATAGCTATCACACTTTTTATTCTTTATCTACTAACAGTATATAAATGACCACTCAGAGGAACCTTGTGACGCACACACACACACACACACACACACACACACACACACACACACACACACACACACACTGGTTTCCTGCTTGCCTTAGGTGACTTTCTAATGGAGTTGTCTATGGCATGCTGCAAAGTACAGTAGTGTCATTGAGACATTGACAGCAATTTTCTCTCGGCCTCCCTTTCCATTTATTGGGGCTTGGTCCTTTGAAATAATGTAAGAGAGTTATTCATAAGGGCAGATGTAAGAACAATACTCACTAAAGGCACTTCATAGTTAGATACTTTTTCAGGATGCCAAATTCACTTTGCTTTTCTTACCAGTGCATAATCCTGTTTGATATTGATCAAACTGAAGGCTTTTTATGAAGCATGGTCTTATTTAATTTGATAAGCTGTTTTGTTAATCTTACTTGTGGACTCAGCCAGGCAGTTATGAGGGCAGACCTTCAGATTCACATAGAATCTGAGCTATGGAGAAGTTTGGCATTTTTCGCATATGTGGGGTACTGTGAAGGACATAGGTTATTCTGGTTGTATGACTGCTCCCTGATTCAGATTAATGTAATGTTTTAGCCACTATTGTAGAGATATGTTCAGGTGAGTGCCGATACATAGCAATGGACTCTCATTCAGGAGGTTGGTGGTTCAAGTCCTCATTCATACATACAAATTTAGGTTTTTGTGGGTTTTCTAAACCATTCAAGGCAAGGTTCCTTTGAAAAGTATAGTGCTGATTTCGTTTTTCAGCCTTCTCCAGTTTGAACTTGTGTTCTATGACCACATCATTGACACGATGTTAACACCAGTCTTCCTTAATATATATCGTTGATGTAGTTGTTGTTTCCCTTCCTAATCTATCCTGTGCCAGTCTCTTCATCGCTGCATAACCACTGCATCTTACATCCGTTTTGACCTGCTTATTGTATTCAAGCCTTTTCTCCTTTCACAAATTTTAACCCCTTTGCTTCTCTCCATTACCAAGTTGTCTTTTCCTTGCTGCCTCTAGGTGTATTCTGTCAACCAGTCTCTTATTTTAATCAAGTTGTGCCATAAATTTCTTTTCTTCTCAATTCAGTTACATATCTCCTCATTAGTTTTTCAGTCCACCTATCTAATCTTCAATCGTTGTCTGTAGTACCGCATTTTGAAAGCTTCTGTTCATGTTTTTTCTGGACTGCTTATCGTTTGTGTTTCATGGCTACACTCCAGACAAATGCATTCAGCAAAGACTTCCTAACACTTAAATTTATATTTGATGTTAACACTGTTCCTGTTATTGTCAGCTTACACATTCTCTCTAATTTTGATATCATCAGTTAGTTTGCTGCCCAAATAGAAAAACTCATCTACTAGTTTTAGTGACTAATTTCTTAATTTTCCCCCTTGCCGTTACCTGATTTAGTTTGATTCCATTCAATTACCCTTGTTTTACTTTAGCTGGTGTTTATCTTGTAACCTCTTTTCAAGACAGTATCCTTTCTGTTTACTGCTCTTCCAAGTCCTTCACTGTTTTTAAGATAATTATAATGCCACTGCCAAATACCAAAACTCTTTATTTCTTCTCCATGAATTTAAATTCCCTTCCCAAGTATCTTCTTAGTTTCCTTTACTGCTTGCTCATTGTTCTGATTGAATAACATTGGATATAGGTTACAACCCTGTCTTACTCCCTGCTCAACTACTACTTTTCTTACATATCCTTCAACTTCTATGATTGCAGTCTGGTTTATGTACAGGTTGAAGAGAAGTTAAGACAGTATTCCAGTCAACACTCTAAAAAATATTCTATATCTACAAATGCTATAAACATAGATTTACCTTTCTTCAGCCTATCTTCTAAGATAAACGGTTGGGTCAGTATTGCTTTTTGTGTTCCTACATTTCTCTGGAACCCAACCTGATATTCCCTGAGCTTGGCTCCACCAATTTTTTCATTCTTTTATAAATAGTTCGTGTCAGTATTTTGCAACCGTAAATTATTGAACTGATAGTTCACTCACACACATGTACCCTCATCTGACTTTTTGGGATTGCAATTATTACATTTTTCTTTAATTCTGAGGGTATTTTGCAAGTCTCATATATCTTGCACACTTGTGAAATAGTTTTGTCACGACTGCTGCTTTTGAGGATGTGACTAATAATGAACCTTACCTCTCCCACTTGTGCAGCAGTTTCTCCTCTGTTGAGGTCTACACACACAGAGAGAAGAAACTAGGGGCTCTAGGCAGTTCCAATTTTGGGTGTGTGATGACCTCTTTCAGAGAAATAACATCACAGTAGGGGGACAAGACCAATGGGCACTCTGTATATATCTGGGGAGGATCTGCCTGCCAGATCAACAATTGAGAAGTCGGATCGCAGTCAGCTGCAGATTGTCACTCATGTAAGCATTGATGACCTGTGTTACCAGTTCTCAGTAAGCAGAAATGATTTATCATATAGGATCAGAAGTACTGTAGGATTGTCAGCTGATGATGCTGTTGTGTACAGGGAAGTATCATTGTTGGATGATGGTAAAGAAATGCAGAAAAAAACTTCGACAAAGCTTCTGCTCAGCTCTCGTTAAATGTGGATAAATGCAAGAAACTGAAAGAACCTAATAGTCTTAGATTATGAAAATAGTGGTGAACATCTTGAGTGTGTGACATCGTATAAGTACACTGCCTGACAAAAAATTTAAGCACTGCAAAGTGGAGGAGGGGGGGGGGGGGGGGGGACACCTCGATGGGTCGGAGATTGTTCATGATGTTATTACAGAGATCACAAAATGGAGTTAAATTTACAAACAACTTACCAGTATCATTTTTTCAAAGGAACATACTGTCATGACAGTTTTATTGTTTATTGCTAAACAGGCTTTTATGCCACTTTCAAGTATTTGATTTTATGTCTTTAACATATATTGCAAATCAGTTAACATGTTGTCAAGTGTCCTGCAATATATATTAAAGACATAAAATCAAATAGCTGAAAATGGCATAAAAGGCTGAAACCTGGCTTGTATTTAAATAAACAACAAAACAGTCAAATTGTGGTATGTTCCTTTAAAAAATATAGTATGACTGGTGCTCAGCAACATCATAAACTGTGTAGCAATATCAACCCACTATCAGTACAATGTTGCACCAACTGTGGTCCAGATGCACACACTGATTCTGTTGGAAAGAGTGTCGTAAAGCCACTTCATGTGTCTCTATGAATTGCCCTGTTGAAAAATGGCAGCACGATACTGTCACGTGAGTAGTAACAAGTGAGAATGCAGGATGTCCATAACATACGGTTGTGCTGTCAGAGTTCCCTCAATCACTATCAAACAACAAACATACATGTAAGGACAATGTGCTGAAATTTGCCGTTAATAGGCAATGGCGGTAGATGAGCGATTTGAGTGCCTTTGCCAACAGCATGACATTGCTAACAGTGCCTCTCCTGGGCTCATGACCATATCGATTGGATCCTAGATGACTAGAAGACCGCGGTCCAGTCAGATGAGCCCTGATTTTGGCTGGTAATAGCTGATGGTAGGGTTAAAGTGTGGTGCAGACCCCATGAAGCTATGGACCCATGTTGTCAACGAGGCACTGTGCATCCTGATGGCTCTATAATGGTGTGGGGTGCATTTACAGGGAATGGACTGGGTCCTCTGGTCCAACTGAACTGATCATTGATTGGAAATGGTTATTTTCAGCTACTTAAAGACCATTTGCAGCTGTTCATGGACTTCATTTTCCCAAACAACGAAGGAATTTTTATAAACAATAATGCGACATGTCACCAGTTTGAAGAAAATTCTGAACAATTCGAGGTACTGATTTGGCCACCCTTTTCACCCAACATGAATCTCATTAAACATGTATGGTACATAATTGAGATCTCAGTTTGTGCACAAAACCATGCACTGGCAACACTTTCGCAATTACGGATGTCCATGCAGACAGCATAGCTCAATATTTATGCAGGGGACTTCCAATGAGTTGTTGAGTCCATGCCACATTGACTTGCTGCACTATGCCAGGCAAGAGGTTGTCTGACACAACATTAGCAAGTAGCCCAAAGTTTTTGTCACTTCACTGTATAAGTGAATGTAGATGTTAGAAAATGTAATGAAATGGGTAAATGGTGAGCTTCACAGAACAGCCCTATTACTCAGTGATAGGTCACTGATGTTGTTGAAACACAACAAAGCTGGTTGTATTCCTCCTGAGATGCATAGTTATACGGTCAACATAATGAGATATTTTAAATATCAATATTATGCGATCATCATCATAAATTGTATAATTCAGGAAATTCGTGACAAAGTGGCACATTAACGTGGAACACTGTGTTCACTATTTTTACCCTACATAGACTGCTTTGGAAACCATGGAGTGGGTTGTGATTGATTTTAATAAAAGAATAGATAAATCATAGTCTCAAAGTAAATACTTTATGCTGAAGTGAAAGAGGGATGTTGTTGTTGTTGTCTTCAGTCCTGAGACTGGTTTGATGCAGCTCTCCATGCTACTCTATCCTGTGCAAGCTGCTTCATCTCCCAGTGCCTACTGCAACCTACATCCTTCTGAATCTGCTTAGTGTACTCATCTCTCGGTCTCCCTCTACGATTTTTACCCTCCACGCTGCCCTCCAATGCTAAATTTGTGATCCCTTGATGCCTCAAAACATGTCCTACCAACCGATCCCTTCTTCTAGTCAAGTTGTGCCACAAACTTCTCTTCTCCCCAATCCTATTCAATACCTCCTCATTAGTTACGTGATCTATCCACCTTATCTTCAGTATTCTTCTGTAGCACCACATTTCGAAAGCTTCTATTCTCTTCTTGTCCAAACTAGTTATCGTCCATGTTTCACTTCCATACATGGCTACACTCCAAACAAATACTTTCAGAAACGACTTCCTGATACATAAATCTATATTCGATGTTAACAAATTTCTCTTCTTCAGAAACGCTTTCCTTGCCATTGCCAGTCTACATTTTATATCCTCTCTACTTCGACCATCATCAGTTATTTTACTTCCTAAATAGCAAAACTCCTTTACTACTTTAAGTGTCTCATTTCCTAATCTAATTCCCTCAGCATCACCCGATTTAATTTGACTACATTCCATTATCCTCGTTTTGCTTTTGTTAATGTTCATCTTATATCCTCCTTTCAAGACACTGTCCATTCCGTTCAACTGCTCTTCCAAGTCCTTTGCCGTCTCTGACAGAATTACAATGTCATCGGCGAACCTCAAAGTTTTTACTTCGTCTCCATGAATTTTAATACCTACTCCGAATTTTTCTTTTGTTTCCTTTACTGCTTGCTCAATATACAGATTGAATAACATCGGGGAGAGGCTACAACCCTGTCTCACTCCTTTCCCAACCACTGCTTCCCTTTCATGCCCCTCGACTCTTATTACTGCCATCTGGTTTCTGTACAAATTATAAATAGCCTTTCGCTCCCTGTATTTTACCCCTGCCACCTTTAGAATTTGAAAAAGAGTATTCCAGTCAACATTGTCAAAAGCTTTCTGTAAGTCTACAAATGCTAGAAACGTAGGTTTGCCTTTTCTTAATCTTTCTTCTAAGATAAGTCGTAAGGTCAGTATTGCCTCACGTGTTCCAACATTTCGACGGAATCCAAACTGATCCTCCCCGAGGTCTGCATCTACCAGTTTTTCCATTCGTCTGTAAAGAATTCGCGTTAGTATTTTGCAGCCGTGGCTTATTAAACTGATTGTTCGGTAATTTTCACATCTGTCAGCACCTGCTTTCTTTGGGATTGGAATTATTATATTCTTCTTGAAGTCTGAGGGTATTTCGCCTGTCTCATACATCTTGCTCACCAGCTGGTAGAGTTTTGTCATGACTGGCTCTCCCAAGGCCGTCAGTAGTTCTAACAGAATGTTGTCTACTCCGGGGGCCTTGTTTCGGCTCAGGTCTTTCAGTGCTCTGTCAAACTCTTCACGCAGTATCGTGTCTCCCATTTCGTCTTCATCTACATCCTCTTCTATTTCCATAATATTGTCCTCAAGTACATCGCCCTTGTATAAGCCTTCTATATACTCCTTCCACCTTTCTGCCTTCCCTTCTTTGCTTAGAACTGGTCTGCCATCTGAGCTCTTGATATTCATACACGTGGTTCTCTTCTCTCCAAAGGTCTCTTTAATTTTCCTGTAGGCAGTATCTATCTTACTCCTAGTGAGATAAGCTTCTACATCCTTACATTTGTCCTCTAGCCATCCCTGTTTAGCCATTTTGCACTTCCTGTCGATCTCATTTTTGAGACGTTTGTATTCCTTTTTGCCCGCTTCATTTACTGCATTTTTATATTTTCTCCTTTCATCAATTAAATTCAATATTTCTTCTGTTACCCAAGGATTTCTAGCAGCCCTCGTCTTTGTACCTACTTTATCCTCTGCTGCCTTCACTACTACATCCCTCAGAGCTACCCATTCTTCTTCTACTGTATTTCTTTCCCCTATTCGTGTCAATTGTTTCCTTATGCTCACTCTGAAACTCTGTACAACCTCTGGTTCCTTCAGTTTATCCAGGTCCCATCTCCTTAATTTCTCACATTTTTGCAGTTTCTTCAGTTTTAATCTACAGGTCATAACCAATAGATTGTGGTCAGAGTCCACATCTGCCCCTGGAAATGTCTTACAACTTAAAACCTGGTTCCTAAATCTCTGTCTTACCATTATATAATCTATCTGAAACCTGTCAGTATCTCCAGGGTTCTTCCACGTATACAACCTTCTTTCATGATTCTTAAACCAAGTGTTAGCTATGATTAAGTTGTGCTCTGTGCAAAATTCTACTAGGCGGCTTCCTCTTTCATTTCTTAGCCCCAATCCATATTCACCTACTATGTTTCCTTCTCTCCCTTTTCCTACACTCGAATTCCAGTCACCCATTACTATTAAATTTTCGTCTCCCTTCACTATCTGAATAATTTCTTTTATTTCATCGTACATTTCTTCAATTTCTTCATCATCTGCAGAGCTAGTTGGCATATAAACTTGTACTACTGTAGTAGGTGTGGGCTTGGTATCTATCTTGGCCACAATAATGCGTTCACTATGCTGTTTGTAGTAGCTTACCCGCATTCCTATTTTCCTATCCATTATTAAACCTACTCCTGCATTACCCCTATTTGATTTTGTGTTTATAACCCTGTAGTCACCTGACCAGAAGTCTTGTTCCTCCTGCCACCGAACCTCACTAATTCCCACTATATCTAACTTTAACCTATCCATTTCCCTTTTTAAATTTTCTAACCTACCTGCCCGATTAAGGGATCTGACATTCCACGCTCCGATCCGTAGAATGCCAGTTTTCTTTCTCCTGATAACGACATCCTCCTGAGTAGTCCCCGCCCGGAGATCCGAATGGGGGACTATTTTACCTCCGGAATATTTTACCCAAGAGGATGCCATCATCATTTAATCATACAGTAAAGCTGCATGTCCTCGGGAAAAATTACGGCTGTAGTTTCCCCTTGCTTTCAGCCGTTCGCAGTACCAGCACAGCAAGGCCGTTTTGGTTAATGTTGCAAGGCCAGATCAGTCAATCATCCAGACTGTTGCCCCTGAAACTACTGAAAAGGCTGCTGCCCCTCTTCAGGAACCACACGTTTGTCTGGCCTCTCAACAGATACCCCTCCGTTGTGGTTGCACCAACGGTACGGCCATCTGTATCGCTGAGGCACGCAAGCCTCCCCACCAACGGCAAGGTCCATGGTTCATGGGGGGAGGGAAAGAGGGATATAAGGCTATTAAATGTCCAGTGTCTGCAACTACGTGTACACTCTGTAAGTTACAGTGTGCTTTGTGGGCGAGGGTGCTCCTGCTATCATTATTATTTCCCCTGTTCCATTCGAAAAAAATTCTCAGTCATTATGACTCTATATGAGCTCAAATTTCTCTCATTTGTCCATCATGTTCAATTTGTGAGATGTATCTGGTTGGAAGCAATATATTGCCTAAATCGTCTTGGAACATGCACTCTCAGAAATCTTAACAGCAAATCAACCCTTGACAAAATGCACAAGTCTTATTTGCATTTTCTCCATTTACTGTATTAGTCATACCTGTTAAGGGTTCTGTAGTGCAAGGTTACCTCCCTTCGTGAGTGACTTGTGTTCTGTAAGGATTCAGCTGATGAATCTCAGTTTGCTACCTACCTTTCCTACAGCTGGTTTTGTGTAGACCTTCCACTTTAAACTGCTCTCGATGTACAACCTTAGGTATTAAATAATTGAGACTGTTCCTCATTATTGATTACCAGTTGTGTTATCACGCAATAATGGGTCCTTGAACCTGTTTATCTACAATCCATTACATTTGTTTATGTTGATTAACTACAGTTTTTAGCAGCATGTGTTGATGTCATGCATGTCATCCTGCATTTTGCTACAATATTCTCTTGTTTTGACGTCCCTACATGCAACATCAACACCCAGTGACAACCGTACAGAACTTTTGGTGTTATCTACTAGCCCATAACAATCTGATAATTTTTTCTGGGTAAGAAAAATGGACTAAGTTGTTGGCTAGGAAGTCTTCAATCCAGTCACAAAGCTGGTCTGATATTCCATAGGGTCACATTTTGTTCATTAGGTGGTAACTGCAGAACTGTGTAAAATGACTTAAAGCTAGTGAATCTCATGAATGAGCAGAGAGAGGTGATTCTAAGTCACTCAATGTTTAGGGAGTGCAAGACATGGTCCACATTTCTAAAACAGATTGAAATAATAAAAAACCAGAATTATCCACATTTGTCTGACTTCCAGTCTTGGAAATGGAAATGGATTACACTTTTTTCCAATCACTTGGATTATTTTGTTGTTCTAGCAACCTACAATAAACTGCTCCTTGAAGGGGAGCAGTTATTTTATAATATTTGTATAAAATCGTACACATTTCTCACCAGGTTCAGTTATATAGCCTGTATTAAGATACTTTAGTTGACTTCCTGTTCCTCCATCATTTCTTTTAATATGTATCATTTTAATATTGACTTGACTATCGAAACGAAGAATCATAGTATGATTCCTCACTGCAATAGTTTCAAAAGACCAAAGTCAGTATTTAAGCATTATCTGTGTCATACTTAATTTTGATACAAAAATGACCACTGAGAAACTAGACAGGCATGAAATTTCCTGGCAGATTAAAACTGTGTACCAGACCGAGACTTGGACCCGGGACCTTTGCCTTTCGTGGGCAAGTGCTGTACCATCTGAGGTACCTGAGCACGACTCATGCCCCGTCCTCACAGTTTTATTTCCGCCAGTACCTCATCTCCTACTTTCCAAACTCCACAGAATCTCTCCTGCAAACCTTGCAGAACTAGCACTCCTGGAAGAAAGGATATTGCGGACACATGGCTTAGCCACAGCCTGGGGGATGTTTCCAGAATGAGATTTTCACTCTGCAGTGGAGTGTGCACTGATATGAAACTTCCTGACAGATTAAAACTGTGTGCCGGACCGAGACTCGAACTCCGGACCTTTGCCTTTCTTGGGCAAATGCTCTATCATCTGAGCTACCGAAGCATGACTCACGGCAAGGGTCACAAGTTTGAGTCTCGGTCCGGCACACAGTTTTAATCTGCCAGGAAGTTTCATATCAGCACACACTCCAATGCAGAGTGAAAATCTCATTCTGGGAACTAGACAAGCAGTTTGGCCACTTGTGGCATCAAGAGTTTCACAGAGTATTGCTGGTTGGTTGAAATCTCCACCTATTACCAATCTACAGTCAGGAAATTTTCTTTTAAGCGTTCTGGCATTATAACTCCTTAGCTGTGTCATCAATAAAAGCATCTTGATTTCCATCTTTCATCTATCTTTGATGCTTACCTTTAGCCAAATTATTTCAAATTTAAAATCTACAATAACTTCACTACATAATATTAGGTTCTTTACAGCAATAAATGTCACCACTGTCATCAATGTACAAACCCACAAACCAGTCTCATGAGAATATATTTTCTTTTATATTTTTCTGTGACTTAGTACAGAAAGAACTTTTTGTTCTCCAAGCGGAAGGTGACACAGAGCAGTTTCAGTATGTCATGTTGTAACATGGCACATAAGGAAACAATATTATGAAATTGTCAGTGTCAGGACTGATGATCATCTCAATACACTGGTTGTGTATAGAACACTCATTTTGTGGACTGCTGCTAGCATGACCAAACTTGTTTCCACTTAGATATGAGTTTTAATTATTAATACTTTATGCTCAAGTGAGTATGGTTTGGTCTTTCAAGTCATTATTTTGCTTAAATTTACTTTTTGTGGAAAATTTCATAAAAATGTGCAACTCATCAGTTCCTGAAACCATTTTTCTAAACTGTATACCTTAGATATGATGAAAAATGTTTAATACCAAGTCAATATTCAGTATATATGTTAGCTTGAAAATCGATTTTGTAATTATAAATGTAGTTAATGTGTTTTGAAACCAATTGTTATCATTATGTAACTTATGAAATTTTATACAGTAAAACATATTCAGCCATGATTTAAAGTATGTAAACAGAATTTCCATTTGTTGAAGGACATTTTTTAATATTTGAACTTATGTGAAAGTTTAATTTTCAGTTTTATGTTTAATCCTGTTTGGGAACTAACAATGCATGAAAAACATCTAAGGCATCTTATCACATAAATCATCCAGCAGGAGAGAATGCTATAGCTCATTTTTGGCAGTCTTGCTTCAGCCTTTGTATTGCTCAGTATCAGTTGTAACCATGTTTGAGTATTATTCAAAATTTTAATACCGACCTGTGTGAAAGTTTGGACAATCTTAAATTTATCTTTCTGAAGAAGTTAAAGAATAAAAAAACAACAATAAATGGAAATATTCTTCTGGTTATTACACTTTATTACAAAAGGATCACCCAGGGAGAGTTGAGCTATAGTCCCTGAAGGTAAGTATACATTTCGATATTGATTTAGTTGTGCATTACCATTAAGTGCTTTTGGCTCTTGATGACTTACAATGGAAGTTTATTCCCATAAAGTCATATACATTATTTTTAAAAGTTGACATGAATATAAAAGATTTTTTGTATAATAATGAACAATAATGTCACAACATATGGATAATGACCAAGGCAATTTTGTTCACACTTAGCACTGGATTTGTGATTTTTCTGAGCTGAACTGGTAAATGTGAGATCAATGTTGTAGGACAGGACTCCACACTCTCCTGTGAAGCCAAATGAGTTGAGAATTCCTTCTTGGTTGCATGATTTTAACCACGACAGTCGCTTTCTGACATTGTTCATTTCAGCACTGCTCCATTGGTGGTTGACTTTATTTTCCAGACGTCTAATGTGCACCACTAGCTTTATTAGAGCTCAGATGTCATGCGCGAAGCTGCTCTCAGTCCTGTTGGTAATTCCTATTATCTCTTTTCCTCCTCATGAGACTGTTTGTCATATTCATCCCCTTAATTAAGGCTCAAGAGCCCCTACTTAATCTAGCCTCCTTTCATTAATAAAACAAAGTCTCTTTTTTAAAATTCCTATTAATCATTTGCTTCAAAGTCACTGTTCATCCCTTGTCCGCTGTCTATTTGCTTTTCCATCCTTGGAACAGCTAGCATTACATGTTGGATGCATACCCACCTGGTCAACAATATTTTCATTGGTCAGTGACCACTTAATTACAATTTGTGCATCATTTATTTTGGCAAATGATTAACTGGGGCTGATAGTGGTTAGTTACCAACATAAAGTGAAAATGTTACCTTGTCAAGCATGAACTATGCTACAATTCACTGAAATCAAAATTGACTGCTGCCTGTCATGCCACTTGGTGCTGTTGTGAGCAAGCTGGTTGTTGTCACCTTAGTAGTGAACAGTGCATCATCACAATCTGATGGCCATGGGTTAGAGATGTTGGCATAGTCTGCCTTCCTCTACAGAGCAGTCACTGTGTATGCACTCTGCACCTGTACACAGCTTCCACTGCCTCAACACTGTTTTTGCTGTCATCTCTCTTGAGGTCAAATGTGATTGTGACAGTGAAGTTATCTGGTCATGTATAATAGGTCTAGGTGAAACCAAGTTAATTGGTGGGTGTTTTTACTGGTCACCCAATTCTGTTGTGACAGTTCTAGAGTCATTCAAAGAATGTCTGTGGTCAGTAGTGTGTCAATACTAGCTTGATAGCCCATACAAAATGGAAATATCTTAATCCTTGTAGCTGCATATAGTCCAGACCTTATTGACAACATCAGAATAGAAATGTGGATTGGCAGTTGCGATGTCATAATAGCAACTATGGTTATGAAAGTTAATAAAGGCAAGGAGAGTGTTTTTGTTAGAAAGAGCACATGAGCTTTTGATAGCATCTCCCTTAGACAGTGAATTGACATCACTTAGTTCCAGTAAGATGGACACAGAGGAATTATGGACAAAGTTTAAGCAGATTGTAAATTGTGGTCTGGAGGACTACATGCCTAGTAAGTGGATTAAGGATGGAAAAGACCCACCATGGTTTAATAACGAGATTTGGAAAATGCTGAGAATGTAGAGCCTGTTACACTCTCAGTTCAAAAGAGAATGTGCAAATAATGACAAGTGACGGTTAGTAGAGATTCATATGTCTGTGAAAAGATCTATGCTTGAAGCATACAACTACTACCACTGTTATATCTTAGCAAAAGATCTGGCAGTGAACCTGAAAAAATGCTGGTCCTGTGTAAAACTGGAAGGATATTTAAGGCTTCCAACCAGTCACTTGTTGACCAGTCTGGTGTGGCAGTTGAAGATAGCAAAACAAAAGCTGAAATTTTAAATTTCATGTTCAAGAAATCGTACACAGAATCGTGCAAACATATGATAGTTTGACCATTGAACAGACTCCCATATGAACAACATAGTAATAAGCATCCTTGGAATGGAGAAACAGCTGAAGGAGTTGAAAACAAATAATTCACCAGGTCTAGATGGAATCCCAATTCAGTTTTTGAAAGAGTATTCTATGGAATTGGCCACTTACTTAACTTGCATTTATCACAAATATCTCACCTAGTACAAAGTACTAAGTGACAGGGAAAAAATGCAGGTGATTCTTGTGTATAAGAAGAGTAAAAGAATGGGGCCGAAAAATTACAGACCAATATGCCTAACATCAGTTTGTTGCAGAATCCTTGAACATATTCTCAGACTGAATATAATAAATTTTCTTGAGACTGAGAAGCTTATGTGCATGAATCAGCATGGTTTTAGAAAGCATCGCTCGTGCAAAACTCATCCTACCATTTTCTCACATAATGCACTGTGAAATATTAATGAGGGGCAACAGGCAGATTCCATATTTCTAGATTTGTGGAAAGCATTTGACACGGTGCTTCAGTGCAGGCTGTTAAAGAAGGTATGAGCATAAGGAATAGTTTCATAGATATGGGAATGGCCTGAAGACTTTTTATGTTATACAGCCCAGTATGTTTTCCTTGATGGCAAGTGTTCATCAGAGGAGGGTATCCTCAGGAATGCCCCAGGTAAGTGTGATAGGCCCATTGTTATTCTCTATACACAAAAATGTGATGACAAACATGGTGGGCAGCAACCGGCAGTTGTTTACTGATGATGCTGTGGTGTATGCTACATCTTCCTCTACATGGTTACTCTGCAATTCACATTTAAGTGATATTCTAACAGAGGACGAACGAGTGTAGTGTAAGCTGTCTCTTTAGTGGACTTGTTGCATCTTCTAAGTGTCCTGCCAATGAAACGCAACCTTTGGCTCGCCTTCCCCACAATATTATCTATGTGGTCTTTCCAACTGAAGTTGTTCGTAATTTTAACACCCAGGTACTTAGTTGAATTGACAGCCTTGAGAATTGTACTATTTATCGAGTAATCGAATTCCAACGGATTTCTTTTGGAACTCATGTGGATCACCTCACACTTTTCGTTACTTAGTGTCAACTGCCACCTGCCACACCATACAGCAAACTTTTCTAAATCGCTTGGCAACTGATACTGGTCTTCGGATGACCTTACTAGACGGCAAAATACAGCATCATCTGCGAACAACCTAAGAGAACTGCTCAGATTGTCACTCAGGTCATTTATATAGATCAGGAACAGCAGAGGCCCCAGGACGCTTCCCTGGGGAACACCCGATATCACTTCAGTTTTACTCAACGATTTGCCGTCTATTACTACAAACTGTGGCCTTCCTGATAGAAATCACGAATCCAGTTGCACAACTGAGACGATACCTCATAGGCCCGCAGCTTGATTAGAAGTCGCTTGTGAGGAACGGTGTCAAAAGCTTTCCGGAAATCTAGAAATATGGAATCAACTTGAGCTCCCCTGTCTATAGCAGCCATTACTTCGTGCGAATAAAGAGCTAGCTGCGTTGCACAAGAACGATGTTTTCTGAAACCATGCTGATTACGTATCAATAGATCATTCCCTTCGGGGCGATTCATAATGTTTGAATACAGTATATGCTCCAAAACCCTACTGAAACCAGTGTCAATTATATGGATTCGATGGATTACTCCTACTACCCTTCTTAAACACTGGTGCGACCTGCGCAATTTTCCAATCTGTAAGTACAGATCTATCGGTGAGCGAGCGGTTGTATACAATTGCTAAGTAGGGAGCTATTGTATCAGCGTAATCTGAAAGGAACCTAATCGGTACACAACCTGGACCTGAAGACTTGCCCGTATCAAGCGATTTGAGTTGCTTTGCAACCCCTAAGGTATCTACTTCTAAGAAACTCATGGTAGCAGCTGTTCATGTTTCAAATTCTGGGATATTCCATTTGTCTTCCCTGATGAAGGAATTTCAGAAAACTGCGTGCAATAACTCTGCTTTAACGGCACAGTCGTCAGTAACAGTACCATCGGCACTGCGCAGCGAAGGTATTGACTGCGTCTTGCCGCTTGTGTACTTTACATACGACCAGAATTTCTTCGGAGTTTCTACCAAATTTCGAGACAATGTTTCATTGTGGAACCTATTAAAGGCATCTCGCTTTGAAGTCTGCGCCAAATTTTGCACGTCTGTAAATTTTTTCCAATCTTCAGGATTTCGCATTCTTCTGAACTTCGCATGCTTTTTCCGTTGCCTCTGCAACAGCTTTCGGACCTGTTTTGTGTAACATGGGGTATCAGTTCCATCTCTTACCAATTTATGAGGTATGAATCTCTCAGTTGCTGTTGCTACTATATCTTTGAATTTGATCCACATCTCATCTACATTTGCATAGTCAGTTCGGAAGGAATGGAGATTGTCTCTTAGGAATGCTTCTAGTGACACTTTATCCGCTTTTTTAAATAAAATTATTTTGTGTTTGTTTCTGGTGGATTTGGAACAAATGGTATTGAGCCTCGCTAGAACGACCTAGAACGACCTTGTGATCACTAATCCCTGTATCAGTCATGATGCTCTCTATTAGCTCTGGATTGTTTGTGGCTAAGAGGACAAGTGCGTCTTCGCAACCATTTACATGTTGCATGGGTTCGTGGACTAACTGCTCGAAATAATTTTCGGAGAAAGCATTTAGGACAATCTCGGAAGATGTTTTCTGCCTACCACCAGTTTTGAACAAGTATTTTTGTCAACATATCGAGGGAAGGTTGAAGTCCCCACCAACTATAATCATATGAGTGGGGTATTTATTTGTTACGAGACTCAAATTTTCTCTGAACTGTTCAGCAACTATATCATCGGAGTGTGGGGGTCGGTAGAAGGAGCCAAGTATTAACTTAGTTCGGCTGTTAAGTATAACCTCCACCCATACCAATTCACACGGAGTATCTACTTCGACTTTACTACAAGATAAACCACTACTGTCAGACACAAACACTCCACCACCAATTCTGCCTAATCTATCTTTCCTGAACACCATCTGAGACTTCGTAAAAATTTCTGCAGAACTTATTTCAGGCTTTAGCCAGCTTTCTGTACCTATAACGATTTCAGCTTCTGTGCTTTCTATTAGCGCTTGAAGTTCAGGGGCTTTCCCAGCACAACTACAACAATTTACAACTACAATTCTGACTGTTCTTTGATCCAAGCACGTCCTGTATTTGCCATTCACCTTTTGAGATTGCAGCCCTTCTAACCTAAAAAACTGCCCAGTCCATGCCACACAGCCTCCGCCACCTGTGTAGCTGCCAGCTGAGTGTAGTTAACTCCTGTCCTATTCAGCGGAACCCGAAACCCCTGCACTCTATGGCGCAAGTCAAGGAATCTGCAGCCAACATGGTTGCAAAACCATCTGAGACTCTGATTCAGACCCTCCACCCAGCTCTGCACCAAAGGTCCGCAGTCGGTTCTGTCAATGATGCTTTAGATGGTGAGCTCTGCCTTCATCTCGTAAGCTAGACCGGCAGCCTTCACCAAAAAACAGATAGCTGCTGGAATCCAAAGAGAATTTCCTCAGATCCAAAGCGACACAAGTCATTAGTGCCGACATGTGCCACCACCTGCAGCTGGCTGCACCCTGTGCTCTTCATGGCATCCGGAAGGACCCTTTCCACATCAGGAATGACTCCATCCGGAATGCACACGGAGTGCACACTGGATTTATTCCCCTCCTTAGCCGCCATATCCCTAAGGGGCCCCATTACTCGCCTAACATTGAAGCTCCCAACTACCGATAAGCCCACCCTATGCGATTGCCCGGACCTTGAAGGCTAAGAATCATCCTGTGAACAGGGCAGGCAGCTGCATCTGGCTCAGCCAGAGACAGCACCTGAAACCTGTTTTTCAGACGCACCAGGGAGGCTTTCTGATCAGCCTCCGGGGATGTCTTTCGCTGCCTGCCACACCTTGGAACAACCTCCCAATCAACCACAGGTGAGGGCTCAGCTGCACTGCGGGCAGTAACCAGGGCAACCACAGTGGCAGACCGATCTGGGGGCAGACGGGACGAGGTTGACATCCCCGTGATACCCAAGTCCGGCTCCCCACAGTGATGCCCATTGGCAACAGCCTCAAGCTGCATGACCAAAGTCAGCGCCGCCTGCAGCTGTGAGTGAAGGATTGCCAATTCAGCCCTCATCCGAACACAGCAATCACAGTCCCTGTCCATTCTAGTCGATGTTGAACAACAGTTACTGAAACATGAGTCTGTGCCTAGATAACGTAAGGGAAACACGCAAAGAATGTATGAACTATGCTGTACAAATGCCTAACAACTGTGCTACAATCTGCCTGAATTTATGATTACAGTAACTAAAACTCGAAATTATACCTCCTATACGAAACTCTCACGCAATTTAAGTAAGAATCTACGAAGTAAACACGGAAAAGGAGCTATATATGTATCTTTCTGTGCTGTCGATGTGCACCAACTGGGAGCTCAGGCCACACTGGTCTCTGAGAGCCTACTCGACAGACAAGGTGTCAAAGTTGAGTGAGTGTGGGAAGATACAAGATGACAAAGTTTCTAGTTGTTGTGATGAATGGTAGCTGGCTTTAAATGTAGAAAAATATAAGTTTTTGTGGATGAGTAGGAAATACAAACTCATAATGTTTGGATACAGTATTAATAATGTCCAGCTTGACACAGTTTTGTCATTTAAATATCTGGGCATAACACTGCAAACCAATATGAAAAGGAACAAGTGTGTGAGGATTGTGGTAGGAAAGGTGATTGGCCAACTTTGGTTTATTGGGAGTAATCTAGGAAGGTGTGGTTCATAGTAAAGAAGACTGCATGTAGGATGCTAATGTGACATATTCTTGAGCACTGCTCAGGTATTTGGAATCCATGCCAGGTGGATTTAAAGGAAGACATTGAAGCAATTCAGAGGCGGGCTGCTAGAATTGGTACTGGTAGGTTCGAACAACATGCAAGTGTTACAGAGATTCTTCAGGAACACAAATGGGAATGCCTGGAGGGAAGGTGGCATTCTTATCAAGGAACACTATTGAGAAAATTTAGAGAATTGGAATTTGAAACTGACTGTAGGGCGATTCTGTTTCTTCCAACATACATTGTGTGTAAGGATTGTGAAGATAAGCTATGAGAAATTAGGACTCTTATAGAGGCATAT
The DNA here is from genome assembly GCF_023897955.1 of Schistocerca gregaria. Lineage (NCBI taxonomy): Eukaryota > Metazoa > Arthropoda > Insecta > Orthoptera > Acrididae > Schistocerca > Schistocerca gregaria. Next base: position 71,864,650 of record NC_064931.1, read on the forward strand.
AGATAGTCATTTTTCCTCCATTCTGTTTGTGAGTGGAACAGGAAAGGAAATGGCCAGTAGTGGTACAGGATGCCCTCTGCCGATGTAGATGTAAATGAACACACAGATCCTTTCTAGGCCAGTAATATAAGTATGGGTCTCAAATACTGTAGTAGGCTTTCAACAGAATACTGATACAATTTTTAGCCATCATGGAAAATATCTGTGGTTACTATTAATACTATTAGTCAGATCAGCAATATACAATACGAATAGCAAGAGGGTAAAGTTATCTGTAATGAAGTACTATCTGAAAAAAGCTGTCCAAATATTCAGTCAGATATTTGTAAGATTTCAAAGTGGTGCTAAGACTGGCAATTTGCTTTAAATGTTCAGAAATGTAAAGCTGTTCACTTCACATAAAAAGTAATATCTTTTGGCTATAATATCAATGAATCACAGTTGGAATCAATCAATTCCTAGAAAGACCCAGGTGTAAAAACCTGTAAGAATATGAAATGGAATGATTAAATAGTGTCAGTCATAGCTACAGCAGATGACAGACTTCGGAACATTTGAAGTATACTAGTACAATGCAGCCAGTCAGTCTGCAAAAAAGATAACTTACAAAACACTCGTGTGATCCATCCTAGAATATTTCTCAAGTGTTTGGGACTGATATCAATCACGACTAATATGGGATATTAAAAGTGTACAAAGAAGGGCAGCACGAATGGTCACATGCTTGTATAATCCATGGGAGAATAGTACAGAGATGCTGGAAAACCTGTTCTGGCAGGCTCTTGAATAAAGATGCGTACTATCCTGTGGACGTCTACATACAAAGTTTCAAGAACCAGTATTAAGTGAGAAATCTATGAATATACTATAACCCCCATGTATCATTCATGTAGTGATTCTTAAGACAAGATTACTCTAATTGCAGCGTGCACAGAGGCATTTAAGCTATTATTCTTCCCACATTCCATAGAGGAATGGAATGGGAAGAAGCCCTAATCACTGGCACAATGGGAAGTACCTTCTGTCATGCACTTCACAGTGGTTTGCAGAGTATAGATGTAGATCTAAAACTGGAAAAGTGTAGATTTCTGATGCAGTTACTGGTATTAGCCTATTCTGATTTTGAGAAACTGTCCGTTTTACCTTGCAGCAATAGTGATTGTGTCATAAGGTGTGTTTTAAGCCAAGTTCATGGTGACTTTTAAAGACAAAGATGTCTATTAAGTCAAGCCGAGCTTAACTAAAGCATTACTGAAAAAGTGTTTCTGGCACGAGTTTTTGGTATAAATTATTTCAAATGTTACTTATCAAGTAGAAACATCACTATTGTTATGGGTCATACTCCAGTGACACAGCTGTGAAAACCCCAGCAATGGTTTAACATGCTGGTCTTTAAAACTAAGTAATATGATTTCAGTTTCAAATATAAACTTGAGAAATAACATTGTGTAAATTTGGCATCAAGAAGTTTCATGTATTGTACCTGTATGGTGCTAAGTTTCACCTGATCACTGATTACAACTCCCTCATTTCACAAACCAGTCTCCACTTCTAACTTCCTGATAAGATGGTGCAGCAGCTGCAAGATCCATTATAGGCCCACCACACAGTACTCAAATGCAGACACACTTTCACACTTGCTGTGTGTTCCAAATGCAGTTTCTGACAGGCATGAAGCACAGTATTTAGCCTTAGATTCCATCAGTCACACATTCTCAATTAAGTGCCCATAATGATGTGTCAATTGGCAACAAAAAAGGGCATCAATCATGCTACTCTGCAGTGTGTAGTATACTGTACAGTGGGCTTGGTGCAAATATCTTATGTTATTACACCAGTTTTATGTAACTGATGGTGTCTTATTGTTAGCCTGAGACAAACCTGAATACTGGGTGGTAATTCTCCCCATTGTCCACTTCAGTGTCCTCTACACTGCACATTGTGAAATGTGTAGAATGTAGGCAACAATGCTCGTGTTCTAGCCCAGCGGTGACACCACCAAAGAACATAGGGTTCAGAACTGGAGGGGCTGCAACCACAATCAATCAGCCCTGGCACAGCATTCCAGCCCTTGGCCATGTTCTGACCACTTGTGACAAAGAGTACACATGTATTTTGCCTTACCACTCCAAGGGGCGATGTGGCTGCTAATTGTCAATGCCCTTTTCAGCTTCCCATATGTGGCATGGATGGCTACCACTACCACAGCATATTTGCAATAGAGTGGACACCTTCCACCCTGTTTTCTGACAATGTCCCCCAATTCATGGCATCCATGTTTCAGGGTTTTTATAAATGCAATGGTATTGAGCACCTGACCACTGCCCTCTTCCATACAATGTCCAATTTGAAAACCATGCAGATAGTCAGGATCTTTAAAAACTAGATGCACAAGATAAAGGCAGCTAACTCTAGGGAACCACTCACCAGCATCCTCACAACCTACATGATCTAGCCAAAATTTTACACAAATGCAGACCTTGTAACATCTTCAACATGCTGCACTTGACTGAGCTGCCTTGCCGGCCATGCACACAGCCTTATTACTGCATGGGCTCCCATGTATGAGCTTGCACTTTCAGCTGGAACCCTGGGCGGACTGAGGGTGTCGTTACTGGCAATAGAATGAAAGGAAGGAAGATTAGATTTTAAGATTCTGTCAAAAATAAGACCATTATAGACAGAGCACAAGCTTGGATTAGGAAAGTATGGGAAAAGATGCTGGCTGTGCCCTTTCAATTGCTTTAACTCTCAAACAGCACACTATTTTTCATAAGACTAGTGGGGCGTGGCATACTTTGTACACATGTAATGAATAGCTGTCTTTATGTTTCAGGGTAAATATGTATGAGCAGAATCATAGTTAAATCTCAGTTTAGTTACACAATGGTAAAATAAACTTACATTATATGAGCGAAATCACTGTTTAATCAAACAATAATAAAATAAACTTTCATTATATCACTCTGTTTCTGTCTACAAGTGGTTACTCCTCACCAATGACTCACTCAAAGCATTAAACAGTGTAGTTGCAACAGATTCATCCCAACCACTTATTTGATTACTAATTATCTCCATAGATAACTGCCTCACTGTGCGATTGTGCTTCTAGTTTGGAATCTGTGTCATTTTTTTGCACATATTGTAATTTTCTCCTCACTTAGCTCACCGTTTATTTTATTTTACTGCTGCTCACTTGGACATACGACAAAAGAACTTATCACTGTGTTAGCTGAAGCAGTAATGAAGGAATAGGTATGAGTTTGCAATTGTAAAACAACAATGGATTTTTACAGAACAATGTTTCTTGTGATTGACACACTTTATACATAGGCACATCCGCTCGAGAGTTAAGTGACTTATGTAAATTGTGGAAAACTTAAATCTGGATGGCCAGATGGGAATTTTAACCATCGTCCCAAATGTGAATCCAGTGTGCTAACTACTGTGTCACCTTTCTCAGCATCGGCCACAGGTGGCGGCAAATCAGCTCCAGCCACAATGAAATGTACCACCTCCCCCCCCCCCCCCCCCCTTCTCCTCTGCAGCTGACTGAGCATGACTCACACAACTACACACATTACTCATTTACCCAACAGCCCACCTGCAACCACTATGACTTCTGCCCCTAATTTAGGTGCCAACAGGGATTGACAGTGACCAAGGACATGAGCTGGTGAAGGTGGACACTTATGCCACTTCTGGCTCCTACTGATGCCGGACAACCCGTTGTCTCACATTCAGTGGAGTTCAAACATTCTTAGACTGAGATGCCCATGGAGGCTGAAGCATTGTCTCTGTCTGAACTATGGCTGACATTCACTCCCCTGTTGGCAAACCAGAGCAGCAGCCCAGAAATTATCAATTGGCCAGTAATGCCGGCAAAAATACTGACATATGATTTGGTTGAATGCAATAAGGAAATAATGTGGGAGTCTTTGATGGGGATTCCAGTGTCTCAATCTCCATTTCCTCAATGAAGTTCACACAAGATGGACCATTTCCACATGTACATGTTGATTAAATAGGGCAGAGGTTTAGTGATTCAGATTCTCTGCTCAGCATGAATATTGATGAGCAGAAAAGGTCAGAGATACTCAAGTTTCATACTGTGGCTGCAGCTTACTCCCAGGGAGGGTGGTGCCATCACTGTGGGGATATCACATGGGCCTATAGTGTTTGTAAATACTGTGGCCCTGCATTTGGAAATTTTCACTATGCTCTGAAGCCTTTGATATGTGCCATTGATAGTCAGGTGATTGGCCTTGTCTATGTTTACATTTTTGTATTTAAATTACTCCCAGGGCTGTTTGCAAATGCTTAGGGTGACTTTTTCTATGCTTTGGACTTTGATTCTGGCTAGGTGTTCACTTTTTGATCTCCACTATCATCAACCACTGGAAATGCATGTTCGTTACGGTGCTCAGTGTGTCACCAGCAGTGCGAGTGGTGATAAACTGTGTTCTAGCTATGTTAGGAAAAAAGTAATGTGTGTTCTGTGTGACCGAAGACACGTGAACTACTCATCTGACATCACAAGAGTTAATTTTTAAAATTAATTGGGCACGGGAACAGAGGCTCGAGTTGTCTCATGGACAAGTACAAGTTCTGTAGACAGTGAATCACAACATGCATTGTTTTTGCAAAGATCAGAGATACAATGACACCTGGTCAACTTCAGTGGAAAGGATGAGTAAATGAAAACAGGTCATCTCACAAGGGTCCCCTTCAGTGTGAGGTTGTGAGTTCAATCTTCAGTAAGGCTTGTTTGAAAAATTGTGCTATGAGGTGCATGCAAGATCTAAGGCCTCCTATTTTTTTCCTAATTAACTACTCACCCGAAATCGATGAAACTGGCATTACTTCTCGACGTAATCGCCCTGCAGATGTACACATTTTTTACAACGCTGACGCCATGATTCCATGGCAGCGGCGAAGGCTTCTTTAGGAGTCTGTTTTGACCACTGGAAAATCGCTGAGGCAATAGCAGCACGGCTGGTGAATGTGCGGCCACGGAGAGTGTCTTTCATTGTTGGACAAAGCCAACAGTCACTAGGAGCCAGGTCAGGTGAGTAGGGAGCATGAGGAATCACTTCAAATTTGTTATCATGAAGAAACTGTTGCGTAACGTTAGCACGATGTGCGGGTGCATTGTCTTGGTGAAACAGCACACGTGCAGCCCTTCCCGGATGTTTATGATGCAGTGCAGGAAGGAATTTGTTCTTCAAAACATTTTCGTAGGATGCACTTGTTACCGTAGTGCCCTTTGGAACGCAATGGGTAAGGATTACGCCCTTGCTGTCCCAGAACATGGACACCATCATTTTTTCAGCACTGGTGGTTACCCAAAATGTTTTTGGTGGCGGTGAATCTGTGTGCTTCCATTGAGCTGACTGGTGCTTTGTTTCTGGATTGAAAAATGGCATCCACGTCTCATCCATTGTCACAACTGATGAAAAGAAAGTCCCGCTCATGGTGTCGTTGCGCGTCAACATTGCTTGGCAACATGCCACACGGGCAGCCATGTGGTTCTCCCTCAGCATTCGTGGCACCCACCTGGATGTCACTTTCTGCATTTTCAGGTTATCATGCAGGATTGTGTGCACAGAACCCACAGAAATGCCAACTCTGGAGGCAATCTGTTCAACAGTCATTCGGCGATCCCCCAAAACAATTCTCTCCACTTTCTCGATCATGTCGTCAGACCAGCTTGTGCGAGCCCGAGGTTGTTTCGGTTTGTTGTCACATGATGTTCTGCCTTCATTAAACTGTCGCACCCACGAACACGCTTTCGACACATCCATAACTCCATCACCACATGTCTCCTTCAACTGTCGATGAATTTCAATTGGTTTCACACCACGCAAATTCAGAAAACGAATGATTGCACCCTGTTCAAGTAAGGAAAACGTTGCCATTTTAAGTATTTAAAACAGTTCTCATTCTCGCTGCTGGTGGTAAAATTCCATCTGTTGTACAGTGCTGCCATCTCTGGGACATATTGATAATGAACGCGGCCTCATTTTAAAACAATGCGCATGTTTCTATCTCTTTCCAGTCCGGAGAAAAAAAATCGGAGGCCTTAGAACTTGAATACACCTCGTAAAAATTATGACAGGAAAAATATTAGTTGCTAAGTTCCTGCAGTCAAGTACTTGGGAGCATGGATCTCAGCTAGTGAGCGTGAAACCAGGTGCACCAAGTTAGAGAGGGCCTATCATTACTGTAAGAACATTTATATCTCCAAGTACCTATCCAAGAACATAAAGCTGAAGCACTACAGCTCGGTATTAAAACCCTCTGCACTCTATGCCTCTGAGTGCCTCTTGATTAATTGAAAGAGTCCACTCAGGAAACTAGAACTTAAAGAGAGGAAGCTCCTGATGCAAATACTAGGACCCATAAGAGAGGAAGACGGTATCTACAAAATCAGGCACAATAATGAGCTCTATGAACATCAGGAAGACATATTAACACATATAAGGAAAAGGCGACTTACCTTATATGGGCACATGACCCACCTGAATTACTCCAGGCTCACCAACAGAATCCTCTCAGTAATAACTAGGGGAAAGGTGCCCAAAGCCAAGTGGATCACCTCTGTTAAATCAGACTTAGAGGAACTGTAGATCCCATTAAAGACAACTGAGCAGCCAGAAGATGAAGGTATACTGGGCCAAGAAAAAGCAGAAGAACCTAGCTGACAGTTAAGACGAGCCCCATGGTCCCTGGTAGGCCGAAACAAAATGAAAAAAAAAAAAAAAAGTAGCTGCTAATGACTGACTGTGTGCATCAGGAAAGGTGACAGAAAATGAGTGTCTGAGAGGTGCAGATATCAACATTCTATGGATGTATGTATGATATTTCACAAAATAGACATCATCAACATTCAAGAAATGTTGAAAACAAACCATTAACTTGTATCCTGAACACCAAATGAAAAGTGGCTGCCACAGTGATCACAAAGGTTTGCACCATTGAGATTTAATGCAAACTCAGGATTATGTAGGACATTCACCTAGGTATCCACTCTTAAGGAATGCATGTAGAATCGTAGCGGTGTAAAGGGGTGACAAGAACTGATCGAATGTGATTTCATGCATTGAATGCAAAACAGTCTGCCATGGAACTTATCATGCAATTAGCTATCCTTTAAGACACAGCTGTGATAGTGCAATAAAATGTTTTATAAACACAGAAAAAAATCATTCAGAAGCTGAAATTGCCCAGTGGTTGCAGGTGGAATGAACTACAATGTCACACACTTTTCAGGAGGGATAGTTCTGTCTAAAGAAGTGTGATTTTTACACACGAACTAGGAGTGAGCAAACTCAAGTTATTTTGACCAGCTATTGGTCAAAAACAGTTCTCTTACACCCATTTTCCCACTCTTGCTCCTGTGACATTAATATTCCCTACTGTCTTTGCAAGATCACACACACAAGAAAGAATCATAGGGGATAGAGCACTTCCAACTTCTTGCAGCACAATAAATAACATTCCAGCCTATTTACCAACCAGATTAACAGTTGGCATAATTGTATATGAATGTGTTAAGACGTCGTTGTTAGTTGATCTTGGCACCTCTAATTTCTAGGGTTCCTTTCATATACATTTCCTCTCCCAATTACAATTTTGCAGAGTCCAAAATAAATTCCTGAACAGTGAGATAAGTTTGTTTATCTCACCTACAAATTTTCAGGCCTATTCTGCAGTTTGCTGTTTGAAATGCCATTACCTAATGTCTTCCAATTCTGTAGCACTGTTTGAAGTTATGCAACCATCCACTGCTTCCTTGAAATCACTGTAATATATGTTGTCTGCAGTTTGATATGCATAACATAGTATGTCACCACCATGCACATTTTGTAGATTGTATCAAGCATCCCTAAAACGAGCAAACATCAGTTTTTGTAACAAGTGAACTGTGTCCTCCCTTGAATATCCATAGATTTTCTTGTGCATGACATGGTATATATATATATATATATATATATATATATATATAACAGAAAGAAACTTCCACATGGGAAAAATATATTAAAAACAAAGATTCCAAGACTTACCAAGCGGGAAAGCGCCGGCAGACAGGCACATGAACAAAACACACAAACACACACACAGAATTACGAGCTTTCGCAACTGGCAGTTGCTTCGTCAGGAAAGAGGGAAGGAGAGGGAAAAATGAAAGGATGTGGGTTTTAAGGGAGAGGGTAAGGAGTCATTCCAATCCCGGGAGCGGAAAGACTTCCCTTAGGGGAAAAAAAGGACAGGTGTACACTCGCACACACACACACACACATATATCCATCTGCACATACACAGACACAAGCAGACATATTTCAAGGCCCAAATCATGCAATGAATATCTTTACCCGTGAGAAACTTTCTTCACCAGTGCAGTTTGACATAAATAGGCATTATAATTCGGGAGGAGTAAGTCTTGAATATTTGCATATCTGTAAAATTACACATAAAGTTGCAATACCTCTGAGCATTAATGGTATCTTTGTGACCACCAGAAAAGGTGTGAAGCTCCATTCACATACCCAACATGATATCTTCATCCACCAAAAGCTCACCAACGCCAAAAATTCATCTTTCCATGACATATGACCTATCTGTGATTGTACCAACTGCAACTTTTCCTACTGACAGATGTATGATCAGAATCATTCTTCAAACAGTAATGGTATTTATGTAGTTAATCTGGTTCTGTATCTTAGAACCAGTGTCAAAGCCTGAAATAACAGTTTATAGCACAGTCAAGGTTACTGAGATGTGAGTTATGGATGACCAGCTTCAAGATGCTCTGGGATTCTATTCTGAAAAATATGGGGAAATGGCCTCCTTGGAAAATTACACCATGTATTTACTTATTTAATTCCATGGACCCATAAAGCAATGAGTTCACCTTGGTTATGGAATGGGTCAGGATGCAGTTAAAACTGTGTTTGGAAATATCTGGGACAATACAACCTAGATGGAAAAAAAGGTTGTAATAAAAGTTGTTCATCTCGAAAGGGGACATCCAATGACACTAAACCTGATCCTCCTGCCCTATCCCCAGGTGATAGGAGAGGGTTAACTTTGAAACCTTCGGTAGGAATGCCCAATTTTTATTGTAGATTCAGATTCTATGAAAAAATGTAACTTTTGTATGGAACAATTTTATCATTTCCCAATGGATGGTGCTGAAATTGACACAAATCAAATGGGTTACAAACTGTTGAGAAGTGGTAGGGGAATATTCGGTATGTTAAAGATTGTCTGCAATATATTTTTTACCATTCAAATAACCATCTGTGTTGCATGGATGGTGACCATGCATCGTAGTCTGTGTTCAGACTCTTGCTGTAGGTGCAACACCTCTATGTGCAAGGATGTAGTTCCATTGTGTTGAGTCTGACTGTGGCTGTACTGCAACCAGCAGACAAGGAAACAATGGTACAAAGCGGTCATGGTTCACTTTACTGCAAACACCCCAACTGCAAACATCTCTTTCTATATGTGCAATGATGTTGATGACTGCAAAGTGGGTACATATTATTCCTTTGTACATTACATCAGATAGGCATTCAGGAGAAGCTCATTGATTGTATGCAAACCTATTTCCTGAGAGAAATGTTTCTTCTGCAATGGCTTTTCACAGTATCATCCAACTGTTTACTGGAACTGGAGGTATTCAGTCCACACAAAGAATCTGACCACGGCCTACAATGAATAAAAATGTTGCAGTGGTTGCTTTAGCTGTACCTGCAGCATATCCTCACATTAGTTTGCGGCAAATTGCATGAGGTGCAGGATTTTTATGACAAAGTGTTCTGTGATTACTGCATGAACACAAATACCTCCCATCTCACCTATTGTTGCATCAAACTCAACATTTGGGGGGGGGGGATGACTTTCAAAGCTACTTGAACTTTTGCAATTGGATACCACAACAACTAGCAGCAAATGATGCTTTTCATTCACAGGGTATTCTCTCTGATGAAGCAATGTTTACAAACCATGATCACATGAACTAGCACAACATGCATTATTGGTTGATTCAAATGGCTCTGAGCACTATGGGACTTAACATCTGTGGTTGTCAGTCCCCTAGAACTTAGAACTACTTAAACCTAACTAACCTAAAGACATCACACACATCCATGCCCGAGGCAGGATTCGAACCTGCAACCGTAGCAGTCGTGCGGTTCCGAACTGAGCGCCTAGAACCTCTAGACCAATGCGGCCGGCTGCATTATTGGGTAGTGGAGAATCCCCACTGGTTAATGCAAGCAAGCTTCAACACCCCTGGAGTGTCAATGTTTGGTGCAGTGTGTTAGGTACCCAGATAATTGGCTCCTACTTCATAGGCAGTAATGTGAATTGTTGAATATATGATGACTTTTTAGATAATATTTTGTCAATTCTACTAAAAGATGTTGCACTTCAAATGAGAATGGGTATATGGTTTCAACATGTTGGCTGTCCAGCACATTATTCATGGATGTTTTGTGATGTTCTGAATTGACACTATCATGGTTGATGGAATGGACAAAGAGGCCCTCAAGAGTGGCCAGCACGTTCACCTGATTTGATGCCTCCAGATTTTTTATTGTGGTGAACATTAAAAAAAAAATGTTATTTGAATGTACTAACAACAGCGGCAAATATGCGGCAGTGAATTATCACTGAATGTGCAAACATTAGTGAAGAGATACTTAGAAATGTAAGATTGTTTTCAGAAACAGGGTTGCAACATGTATTGTATCAAATGGGCCCCATTTTGAACATTTGCTTCAGAAAAACACTAAAATAAGCACCCCAATGGTGAGAGGCAAGGGGACACAACTCCAACAACCAACTTGATGGTGAGTGGAAAGGGGGTTCACCTAAAACAAGCACCCTGATGGTGAGAGGATAGGGGACTCTCATTAAATAAATACCATGAATGGAACTAAAAATTACTACATCCACATTGTTGTTCCTGGGGAACACTAAATGTAGTTGTTACTGCATTGACAAACAAACGAATGACCTGTTCCAACTGCTTTCCACTTTGACACAATTTGTGAAGGTAATTACACCAATAATGTAGACACCATAATACTGTAATGTGTTATGGACTGGAGAATCATGTTGGTTTGCTATAAAAACACCATTGTCACATTACAGCATGTAAGAATACTACCTCTCTACCCTTCTGGGATCCTAAGCTTTTAGGTAATTTCCTGAGATATTATCATATTTCAATGAATTGTAACCCATTTTTATTTGTGTTAATTACAGTGCCGTCTATCACGCAATGATAAAATGGTTCCATATAAAAGTTACAAATTTTTCCCAGAGAATCTGAATCTGATAAAAATTGGGCATTCCTACTGAAAATTTCAAAGTTGACCCTCCTCCCTCACCCTGAAAGTTGGACAAGGAGGTCCCCATTCAAGACGAACAACTGTTACTACAGCCCTTTTTGTAGTGTGATGTGTAGTTTCCCAAAACTGTTTTAACTACCCCACCCTGTGTATTTACATGTATGTTAAATTGCAGGTTACTACTCAATAGATGTTACAGTATTTCAAACAAAACAATAAAGGATTATTGTCTATAATCCCCTATTGCAACATGTTTATAAGAAAGTAACAGACAGAGTTGTTGTCATACTGCTGGGCAATCAGTTCTGTGATACAATTACAGTAAAAATATGTATATGAACTACACAGTGCCCAAATCAAAATAACAAGACCTATATAAAATACTTATATTAACATTTGACAAATTATTATTTTCGCACTTCATTAGTGATGTGTTCAGGACAGTTTTGCAGGCATAGTTGTTGTCACTCTGTTGGGTAGTCAGTTCAGCAACACATATACAATAAAAATAAATATCCACACCACAGAGGGACTGAATGAAATAACATAATCTACAGGAAATGCATGAATTAACATTAGACAATCATGAAACTGTTTAGCTATATCTTAGCTTAGGTAAGCTCTCATCCACAAATATCACAACAGAGTAGAATGGGTGATTCAAGAGAAATTGGCATAGTTTAGTTTTGAAAAGGGATTCATTATTATTTAAGTTTTTAAACTCAGTGGGAAAAGGGTTGAAAAAGTTTGCTCCAGCATACTTAGTACTTCTCTGCACCAGGGACAGCTGTTTTACTGGGCAGTGAATGTCATTATTATGTCTAGTGTCATGTGTGTGAACTTCTGAGCTGTTTACAAAACAAACAGGGTTACTTGTCACAAAGCATACCAGAGAGAAAATATGTTCACAGTGGTGGTAAGTATTCTGAGCTGGCTTAATAATTTGTGACAGGAGGTTCTTGGACTTATTCTAAATGTGACTCTTAATCTCTGTATTCTCTGGACAATGGAGATATTTTGAGCAAATGGAGAGAAGATAATTCCATAAGGAATGATAGAGTGCACATAAGAAAAATAAGCTGTCTTCATGACTGTTTGATCAGTATGATACACTACTCTTAGTGCAAAAGTTGCTGTGTTCAATCTCTTCACAATTTGATGAATGTGATGTTCCCAGATTAGTTTTCAGTCCAAGTGAATGCTCAGGATCTTAGTGCTGTCAGCTCTCTGTAACTGCTGGTTATTGAGTGTCACTGAGTATTCCTCTGGGTTTTCATAACTCGATCTAAACTGCATAAAATTTGTCTTGCTTAGGTTGGCAAAAATGGAGTTAACAGTAAGCCTGTTATAGATTTTTGATAAAATGTTGTTGGTTTCTATGTCTGGCAGATTTTCTGTCACAGTGCTGGTGTCATTTGCAAACATGGTAAATTTGTGTGCAACACTATTCTTCACAGCTGCATGCCAATCATCAGCATAAACCAAAAACAATAAAGGTCCTGGAAGAGAATCTGTGGAATTCCAGCATAAATAACACCCCAGTTTGGGTGAAAAAACAGCTATTCCTGATTTGCAAACAACAGCTTCCAAAATTACTTTCTGCTTCCTGTTAGCAGTAGGTGTCTGATGTCATAATGCAAGGCTTTCTCTAATAGTAGTTCATGATCCATTCAATCAAAGGCTTCAATAAAATCACAGAAGATACTCAGTGGTGAACTGTACTTATCTGGGGAATCTAAGACATATTTCACAAATGTGAAGATTGCCTGATCAATCCATATTTTCTTTTATAAAAATACAAGCTACTTTTTATTTATTTAAAGTACTAAAGTTTTTGAGATGTTTGACATTCCTAACATGCAAAAACTTTTTGAATACTTTTGAAAATGTAATACCAAGTGAAATCAGTCTAACTAATCACATTTTTGGAATACATTTTATAGTGGCAAATTTCAGCCTCTTTGGGAATATATGTTAACACATTTCTGAGTTAAGGGTATGGGTCAGTATTTGACATAGTTCACTAGATCAGTGTTTCAGCAGATTTAATAAGATAATGTCACACCAGTTGAAAGTTTATTTTTCATTGAGACAATTGTGTTTTTAAGTTTTCTGGTGGCTATGGAGATAACATTATTTCACCAAAAGTGTTTGGAACTTGCTGTTTGAGAATATCTGTCATCTAACGCAGAACTGACCTAAGGTTTGTCTGCTCAGCAACACTTAGAAAGTGTTCACTGATGATCTTGGTGATCTCTCGCTTATCGCTAACACTATTATTTTTGTGGTTAAGGACAATATTGGAAGCCTTGGGTGTAGCAACACTTGTCTCACTTTTTATAGAATTTCACATCATTTTCTTTTTATTACCTGAATTATTGATTTTGTCCAAGGACATATTTTTCTTGTCATTCTCCAGCAATTTTCAACTGTGCTCTGATATTCACTATGTTAACTGTCAGCATTTGTGATTAGTGGTCTGGAAGGTCACTTATGACTTGCCTGACAGAAATGTAGTCAGTTTTGTAATTAAAAACAATGATTTTGTCAATTAATGTGCTAAAACTGGCAGTGACTCTTTAGGGGAAATGCATCAGGTGAATAATATCAGCTTTGTGGCATGATTTCTTTAGAAAATCTGTATTAAAATCCAAATAACTATTGTATTCTTTGATTTTTGTATACATTGTTGCAGCATATGCTCTAGCTATCTGATAAAGTACCTGAAATTATCAGAAGGAGCTCTATAAGTGACCACAATTATTACATGTTGACAGGTGTTGACCACATGAATAAGCACATGCCTGCTATGCTGCACTGTGCAATATTTCTGAATATCAAGTGTTTGAAAGGGCACTTAAGTTTTATAGAAATTATAGAAATTTATGATCTAAATGCATTAAATGTAAACTCATAGCAACCCCTATTTTTGTTGTAATCTATTCAGATTTAGTGTAGTGCTGAATTGGGCTGTGTTGTGTGTCAGCACACAGACTAAAACTCTCTTTGTCCACCACTTGAAGGAAAGCTGTTAAATTTGTTTATATTCACAGAGTTTGTGTGGTATATTGCAAGTGACAGTTTTGCATCAAGTGCTTCGTGCTTCTTTACTTTTATCCTTCCGATGATTTATCACCTCTAGCTTGCAGCAGTTCATGCACATTTTGCTTTGACATCAGATGCATATTTTCATACTTCAATCTGTTGCTTTCCCTTCTTAGATCATTGGTTACACACTGTAAATGTGAAAAGGCATTCATTACACTTTGAGAAATTGCTTTTGCTCTTCACACAAACTATATTTTTGACTGCATCACTGTAATTCATCTTAACAGTAAAATCACAACACTTATACTCCCCACCATCCTGAAGTGAACTATAAGTGCCACAAAGAGACTGCACTCTACAGACAACAGAGGTGCACATGTGACTGGGACATTATTGGTTTAATGCACTGCTTTTCATTATCTATGAATGAGTTATCTATTTTATGAAGGGAATACTGTTTTCATATACATGTATCACAGTTCTGGGTTGTGAGGAAATCTTGATGGTCATTTAAAATTGTTGCTAATCTTCTCTCTTTACGTTTCCCTCTTTTCTTGATTGACTTAAATTTTAGGCAAAAATTTAGATTAAAATCAAGCTGTTTACAACTGATACTAACAGCTTGCAGCATTGTTGTGAGGCAGTCATTTTTAGGATTTTTTGAAACTCACTACTTATGATTATGTTTCCTTGATGAAGAATTATTCTCACAATGCTGGATGACCAAAACACAATTCAATTTTCTTCACTTTGATTGTCATATTTCCACTGCTGTACCACCATATTACTTGGTTTTCTTTATTTACTGTGAAAGGTAAGCTAAAGAGCTAAAAAAAATGCACCACCTGGGTATCCACCAATTTGTGTTTGCTTAGATTCAAAGGGAGCAGCAATGAGAAAAATAAGTCTTACGAAAAAATTCCTATGAGTATTGCAACAAAGCTCAAATCTATCATAAGAGAAACTATTCAATTACTGGCACAACAGAAAAGAATGTCTGAAAGGTGAAGTTGACAAATCCTGAAACGACTAAGGGAGCTGATGAAACAAAAAAATTAGTACCCCTGCTGTCATTGCTGCCTCATTGTACCACAGCACATGACCACACACAACATAAATACTACTCCTGTCTTGGCATATTTCTATCTAGTTGCAGTGGTCCCGTCAAGAGACAAGGCTTATGTCAGTTGACCCTCTAGTCACCTTTGAAATTCCATGGATCATTAGGACCTGTTGGAGGGACTTAGCTGATGTGATCTGCTGTGCCTACTACTGAGCCAAAATTGATGGGGTTGTGTGACTATCACCATCCAGTTGGCCTTCTGGACTCCTAAACAGTAGGGTGTAGGAGCAGATCGTCGTCCACCATTGTGAGGGTAAGCCACTGCTGCCACTCACCCTGGTTCCTGCAGCAGACTCTGATGCTACCAGCCTTTCTCTCCTAACTGGAGGTCATGGTCTTCCTCTGCACAGCTACATGAAATCCAAATGGGGCTGGAAGGTTGCTCCCAGTGTCAAGATACGACACTGACAAGAGTGCTCTGGACATCAATTAGCAGTGCTGCAGACCACTGTCCAATGCTGTGTGTGTTGGTGGAACTATCAGAGCCTTTGTCCACTCACATCATAGAAACCTGCTAAGTGAGCCATCACTGCTGCTTTGAGACTGCAAGGTGTGCATGTGTCACCATCTGCTGTCCTGGTGTCTGCTCCACCTATGTGCCTAAGCTGCTGGCGTCCTATGGAAGACAATTGTGTATGTGTGCTTAGTAAATATATAACTGACAGAAATGATTTCTTAAAGCTTTTGAGTGTTTGACGGATCCTCACCACTGTGTCCTGCATAGTGTAGGCATGGCAACTGTGGGGGCTGTGGGCTGGCCATCTGTATCTGGTGTCAGCAAGTGGGTGTCAGTGGTAGAGACATTTATGCCTAATGCCACATCCACACATCTACAGCATCATCAGCCAATGTCATGGATTTTATTATGTCTCTTTATTCATGGCCATTTTGAGTCATAGGGACACTCACAGTACTTTACAAGGGTCACTTTCTAAACTGCAGACCTTCTCAGCTCTTGGAAATAGCAGGGAAGTTTGCCTGAGGCTGATGAAGTAACTATATCATAATTTGTCTGGATATGAGCTGCTGTGCATTCAGGCAGTGTAAACTGTATGTAAGTACACTACTGGCCATTAAAATTGCTACACCACAAAGATGAAATGCTACAAATGCAAACTTTAACTGACAAGAAGAAGATGCTGTGATATGCAAATGATTAGCTTTTCAGAGCATTCACACAAGGTTGGCGCCAATGGTGACACCTACAATGTGCTGACATGAGGAACGTTTCCAACCGATTTCTCATACACAAACAGCAGTTGACCGGTGTTGCCTGGTGAAACGTTGTTGTGATGCCTCGTGTAAGGAGGAGAAGTGTGTACCATCATGTTTCTGACTTTGATAAAGGTTGGATTGTAGCCTATCGCAATTGCGGTTTATCATATGGTGACATTGCTGCTCGCGTTGGTCGAGATCCAATGGCTGTTAGCAGAATATGGAATTGGTGGGTTCAGGCGGGTAATACGGAATGCCGTGCTGGATCCCAATGGCCTCGTATCACTAGCAGTTGACATGACAGGCATCGTATCTGCATGGCTGTAATGGATAATGCAGCCACGTCTTGATCCCTGAGTCAACAGATGGGGATGTTTGCAAGATAACAAACATCTGCACGAACAGTTCAACGACGTTTGCAGCAGCATGGACTATCAGCTCGGAGACCATGGTTGCGGTTACCCTTGATGCTGTATCACAGACAGGAGCACCTGCGATGGTGTACTCAATGACGAACCTGGGTGCACAAATGGCAAAACGTCATTTTTCAGATGAATCCAGGTTCTGTTTACAGCATCATGATGGCTGCATCCGTGTTTGGCGATATCACAGTGAACACACATTGGAAGCGTGTATTCGTCATCGCCATACTGGCGTATCACCTGGTGTGATGGTATGGGGTGCCATTGGTTACACGTCTCGGTCGCCTCTTGTTCGCATTGACGGCACTTTGAACAGTGGACGTTACATTTCAGATGTGTAACGACCCGTGGCTCTACCCTTCATTCAATCCCTGCGAAACCCTAAATTTCAGCAGGATAATGCACGATTGCATGTTGCAGGTCCTGTACGGGCATTTCTGGATGCAGAAAATGTTCGACTGCTGCCCTGGCCAGCACATTCTCCAGATCTCTCACCAACTGAAAATGTCTGGTCAATGGTGGCCGAGCAACTGGCTTGTCACAATATGCCAGTCACTACTCTTGATGAACTGTGGTATCGTGTTGAAGCTGCATGGGCACCTGTACCTGTACACGCCATCGAAGCTCTGTTTGACTCAATGCCCAGGCGTATCAAGGCCATTATTATGGCCAGAGGTGGTTGTTCTAGGTACTGAGTTCTCAGGATCTATGCACCCAAATTGCATGAAAATGTAATCACATGTCAGTTCTAGTATAATATATTTGTCCAATGAATACCCATTTATCATCTGCATTTCTTCTTGGTGTAGCAATTTTAATGGGCAGTAGTGTACATGTAGAAGGTTTGGCCGCAGAGCACAGCAGTGCACACAATCTCACTGAGCTATGATACAGCACAAATATTAGTGTAGTTTGTTTGTTGTTTGTGCATTGTGGGTACAGTTTTCTTATTTTTCTTGTATGACAGCAAATTGAGGTTGCAGAAATGTTAGACATGTGGCAACTTTGCATGAGACAGTGGAAGACATGAAAGGGCAGACAGCTGAACAGAAGCTCAGTAAAATTGCATTACAAAAGTAAGTAGAAGCATTACAAGCTTCTGGTAGGCAAGCACAATCTGATTCATGAGAGTTCAAAGCCTTGTTGAACATACCAGACCTTTCAATTGATCATGTAACACTAGCCTCATAGCTCTGTTTTAGGGGAAAATGGTTGATGATCTGTCTATTTTCATTAGTCATTGAGAGCTGCTGCCAAACTGGGGAACTGGTCAGAAGAAGCCTCCTTAAATATGGCTAGGATACAATTATTGGATAATGCAAAGATGTAAATTATGTACCATGAGACCCTGATGAAGCCACAAACATTTGAGGAGCTGGCTGCTGGACTTGTCCAGTGTTAGCATAAATAAAACATTCACAAGATTTTTAGGAGAAACTCAGTGGGTTGTCAGAGAAACATGGTGAATTGATGGAATCCTTCTCGGACAGGATTATGAAGGTAAATGCATAAACTTATGAGCTAAAATGAAATTCAGGGATTGACAGAATCATTCTGCATGAGACAGAGAGTAAGTTTATAGATGTGTTTGTGGGGAGTATTTCTGCTGACAGAACCAGAAGGATGAGGATGGAAAACCCAAGTGATTTTTCTGCTGCTATTAGGATTGCCATACATCTGGAAGAAATTGACATTGATACTTGGAAACAAAATGACCAAAATGTTTTCTCCTAGTTATAAGTGTGGGCATATGGGAGACATCAGGAAACAATGTCACCAGTTGGAATGTTGTGGTTGTGGAGCAGTGGGATACAAACTATGTGATTGCTGCAGCAGAAAATGGGATAAGGAACATCCAAATAAGCATTTGTTAAACAGGAACAGCAGTGCCTCAACTGCTGGATGGCATTCCCCGTAGAACAGAGGACTGCAAAAATACATACAGAGACAGAAAGCTGCTTGGTAGGCACAGTGAATGCTGGGGAACATAAATTTTTGGTAGATGTAGGTGCTCATGTGTTGCCTGTCAGTCTGGATTTCTTGAGCAGAAAGAGACTGAGGTCTATGCAGTATAGGTTAGGTGGGGTCAGTGATAATGATGTGATGTCACTGGGGACAACACTGCTCACCTGTGGCATGGGAACTAAGAGTTTTTTGGTAGCATAAGGAAGTGTTGACACATGTTGTTGAGGGGTACTGCACAATACTATGATTTGCTTTTCTTGATAAACATCATGGAAGAATTCACCTTTAACAGCACACAACTGCATTTGGTGGAACTTTGTTTCTGCTATTGGCAACAGCTGTAAGTGTTACGATGTTGCAAGGGTAATTGATTATGAAGGTGGTACTATATAAACTGCAGAGACATACACTAAAGATTGATTCATGTAGTAGCATACCACAAGGTACTAGGAATCTGGTCTTACCAAAGGACATATTATGTGTTGTAGAGCCACTGGAAAGCAAAAAGGAATTGGATGTCACACTGTCTTGTACGCAGAAGCATAAAACATGTCAGTGAAGTAGATGGAGATTTTATGCCTCCAGTCAATCTTGATAATTTTGGCATGGACAATGTGAGTCTGCCAAAGGGTTTACTTATTGCTAATTTAAATGCTATTAGCAGAAGATGATACAAATAGGTCAAGTGAGGAATTTTTAGGCATGTTCCACATGTATTATGTGAGAAAGTAAAGTCTTATAAGGAAACAACAGGAAAATTTACAGATTTATTTAATCCAAGTGGTACATTCCTAGTTACATTAGTCATGCTGTTCTGGCATAATGACAAGTGCCGGCATGACAATGGAGATTGGAAGAGCAGAGAGGGCGGTGAGATGACATCAGCCAATAGTACACTGACTAGGACAACACCAAGAGAGAAGCAGCATCTTCAAGGTGAGTCACTAGCTATTGCTACCAAGAATAAATCCAAAAGTATGATAGGAGCTAAAAAGTTGGTGGGACAAATGTTGCATTGGACAACAGGGACCCATATGATGTTGGTTTTCTGTTACTACGTGGGATCACTTCAGAGACATGAAGGTCAACTTTGTTTTTTAAATGGGATGCTATAGCTTGGTACTTATTTTATGATAGTGGCTATTGAGATGAATCCAATGATGTGTAACAGTAAGGTCATTGAAGGTCAATGAAGGTCACAAAAGTGGCATGAACGTCCATTTACAGAAGGTGTTCAAAGTGATGACCATTAGTATCAGTCCAGTGCTGCAATCTTCTTAGCATGGATTGAGTGATATTCCTTATCACATTGGCATTTATCGAAGCACATGCTCTGACAACTCTCTCTCGCATATCTTCAGGTGTTGTTGGAATGTCTTTATAAACAATATATTTTACAAGTCCACACAAGAAAAAATCGATCCGCAGAATTCAATGTGACACATACAATCCATACCAGTTAATTCTTGGTGGTGACTAATATGGTAAGAATGATATTTATGCAGAACATGAATGACACTACTCTGGCCCGTGCCAGATTTTGTTACAATTTGACAGGAACTAACACAAGGACCTTGGACCACAGTGGCAAGAGTACCAATTTCGATTTCTCATTAGTAACTTTCCTTTCCTGGATATGTTTCTGATGCGTTAAGATCCAGTTTTTCTCAATTATATTTAAATGTATAATGTGTAGAGTGAGTACATTGAGAATATCTTTCAGTGTGTAAGTCTCTAGCTTCCACTGAATTTTGTTGGCGTTCTCCATAAATGAGAAGCTTCCTAGACACCCTATATTAGATGAGTGGGCAGGATGTAAAAATTGACAACAATGATTAAAAAAAAAAAAAAAAAAAAAAAAAAAGCCCCGCACATCACTGCGATGAAATTTTCTTTGTTTTGCTGGCACCTTAATTCTCTCTTGTCTTTTCTTTTCAGGGGTGTTTACTTGTTTTAGCAGTCTCTTCTCATGTCTTTTGCTAATCAGTGTCTTCAGGTGGGAGTTGCAAAAATTTTCTTTGCTTTTGTAATTATTTTTCTTCCTTGCCTTGTCTGTTGCATTTGTCTCTTCCAACATGCCCACCCCACCTATACCACCACCTGCTCATGCGCCACAGTTGCCAGCATTAGATGCACTGCAGCTAATGCAGATGTTTCAGTTTCAAAGACAGCCAATATCTTCACTGCTAAACAAAGTACAGCAGTTCCTGGCGAACCAAACTACTAATGCAGCACAAGCAACACCTACAGCACCTCCAAATGCTGTACTGCCTTTTTGCCAGTTTCATGAACAACAGGAGGGGTGGCTCAAGTGGCTGTAACAGTTTTAAGTCCACGTAATTGCTTACAACATACTAGGTACTGTGAAAAGCCATTACTTTCTCTCAACAGTAGGGAGTTCAGTGATTCCGGCCGGTGTGGCCGTGCGGTTCTAGGCACTTCAGTCTGGAACCGCATGACCGCTACGGTCGCAGGTTCGAATCCTGCCTCAGGCATGGATGTGTGTGGTGTCCTTAGGTTAGTTAGGTTTAAGTAGTTCTAAGTTCTAGGGGACTGATGACCACAGATGTTACGTCCCATAGTGCTCAGAGTCATTTGAACCATTTTTTTGAAGTGCAGTGTTTAGGCTCCTACAGAAATTGTTTCCTAATGTCACCTCGAGTGAACTTCCATACCACAAGTTGTGGATTTGCTAACTGACTATTATGACCAAGAAGTGAATGTGGTAGCAGCTAGGTATCAATATTTTTATTGTAAAAACCGGTCATAACAAACTTATCATGAGTGGGTAACTGATTTGCCAGGTATGATGAGGAAATGCAAATTCAAATGTGCATGTGGTGCTTTATATTCAAATGTTATGTTGTGTGATGTGATAATGTACTGTGTAATTGACGTCAAACTCAGAGAGCAGATTATGAAAAAGTCCAATCCATCATTTCAGCAAGTAGTGCCAATACTAGATCAGTACGGTTCAGGTGCCCTGCCAGCCAATAAATTTGAACAGCTACCAACTTGTTGGGTTGAGTCCCTTGTTTGCAACCAGTCCATTCAGCAGTGGCAGCTTGCACTCGATATGCCATGGAAACAACTTTCCACACCACATAAGCAGCTCACTAAACTGGTGGCTACACAGGTGAACAGAATTAAGTCATGACTACAGTGTTCTTCATGGCACAAATGCCAGAAAGCCCCCCCCCCCCCTCTCCCGACAAGCACAATGTTACGCTTATGGCTAGAAGGAACATGTACAATCCCTATGTTTGCAATGGAACAAACAAAAGAATTCTGCCCACTCACAAAAATCTAGCCACAACGCCCATGTCATTAATGCAGTATATTCAAAGTCTGCAACAGGCATTAGCAAAACTAGCAGAGAGCAATTTCTTTACCGCTACACCGATCCAACAAACTTTTTGTTCCTTTGCTTCTTTGTGGAAAACGTGTGAAATTTCAATTGGATGCGGGTGCCTCTATTACATTGCTGAATTGTCACACATATGAAATGTTAGGCTCCCCACACCTGTCTACAACTAGCATGCACCTGATGGTGGACATGACATTCATGTTCTAGGAAAATGTACTTTGTCTGCCATGAATTGCTTGCATATGTGAACAGTGATTGTGAGAACATGTTTGGCCTTGATTCTTTTGATTTGTTTGACTTTAATGTTCAGGAAAATATACTGTCAGTGTCTGCCTTCCATGCAAAATACAATGTAGCTAGCTTGCTGAAAGAATTCCCAGAACTCTTTTCTGAAAGTTTAGGCAAAGCTACCAATTTTGTTGCACATATTACTATGAAAGACAATGCTCAGCTGAAATTTTGCCAAGCCAGATCTTTTCCCATTGCATTTGGGACAAAGTTGCTACTGGACTTAAAGAACTGCAAGATAGCAGAGCTATTGCACCCATACAAGCTAGTCAATGGATAAGGCCTCTGATTTTGCTTCCCAAACTTTCAGGTCGCATTTGCCTCTCTGTCGACTTTGTCTACAGTCAACCTACAAGCTGTGATAGATACTTATCCCTTTCCATGCCCAGAGGATCTCATGGACAGATTAGGCACTGGTCATTACTTTTCAAAAACTGATTTGTGCGATGTGTATCTTCAAATACCGCTTGATAAAGAATCTGAAAAAGTGTGTGTAGTGAATACTCATTTGGGCTTGATTAAATATTTGCATTTGCCTTTATGCATTGCTTCCACACCGACCATTTTCCAATGCTATTTGGAACAGCTTACTGCTCAAGCGTCAAACTATTTAAACTATTTGGACAATATTGTTGTAACAGGTCGTACCCCTGAAGATCAAACTGAGAATTTGCATGCCTTGTTTTGTGTGTTATCTGATGCAGGACGTAAGTGGAGACTGGACAAGTGTGATTTTTTTAAAACCTGAGTTGCAGTATCTTTGTCATGTCATAAAAAGTCAAGATGTACATCCTCTTCAGTCGCATTTGTTAGCCATATGAGATTTGCCAGTTCCTCTCAGTGTCTCAGAATTGCAGTCAGTCTTAGAGAAAACAAACTATTATATTTGGTTCATACCAGATACTGCACAAATTGTAGCTCCATTGCATTGCAGGAATGTCCCCTTTGTTTGGGCAGATGAGGGCCAAGCAGGTTTTCAAAAACTTAAAAATGCACTGCTCAGTGATCGATGCTTTGTTCACATTGATCCTGAGAAACCAGTTGTTTTGCCAGTTGGCACTTCCTCTTATGGAACTGGTGCAGTGCTTTCACACAGAATTGATGATAAAGACAAGCCTATCGCTTTCGCATCACAAGGAGTCATCCAGAGCTCAGCGTAGCTTCTCACAAATTGAGAAAGAGGTTTTGGCTGTTGTATATGGTGTCACCAAATTCCACCACTATTTGTATGGCAGAAAATTCTACTTAGAAATTATTGTTGTCTCAATACTATTATGAGATTGTGTATCATCCAACAGCTCAACATGGTAATTCAGATACACTTTCACATCTTCTGATTGTCCCTGATACAGACTTTGATGCTTCTGCTGCATCTTGTCATCATATCAATGCTCAGGATTCTGAATTGCTTCCATATTTTCTGCTGAACTATAGGAAAATTGTGCAGCCCATGGAAGCTGATTCACATTTGAACATTTTGCTAACATACATTCTCACATATTGGCCTTGTTCCTTGCATAGCATAAAGAACTCTGTAGTGCCCCAATACTTTGCATGTCAGCACAGCATCGCTAAATCTACATCTACATCCATACTCTGCAAGTCACCTGACGTTGTGTGGCAGAGGGTTCCTTGAGTACCTCTATCTGATCTCCCTTCTATTCCAGTCTCATATTGTTCGTGGAAAGGATTGTCGGTATGCCTCTGTGTGAGCTCTAATCTCTCTGATTTTATCCTCGTGGTCTCTTTGCGGCGAGATATACGTAGGAGAGAGCAATATACTGCTTGACTCCTCGGTGAAGATATGTTCTCGAAATTTCAACAAAAGCCCTTATCGAGCTACTGAGCATCTCTCTTGCAGAGTCTTCCACTGGAGTTTACCTTTCATCTCCATAACGCTTTTGAAATTACTAAATGATCCTGTAATGAAGCATGCTGTTCTCTGTTGGATCTTCTAGAGAAGATAGATCTTTTCTATCAACCCTATCTGCCACGGATCCCACACCAGTGAGCAGTATTCAAGCAGTGGTCGAACAAGTGTACTGTAACCTACTTCCTTTGTTTTCGGACTGCATATCCTTTGGATTCTTCCAATGAATCTCAGTCTGGCATCTGCTTTACTGATGATTAATTTTATATGGTCATTCCATTTTAAATCACTCCTAGTGCCTACTCCCAGATAATTTATGTAATTAACTGCTTCCAGTTGCTGACCTGCTATATTGTAGCTAAATCCATGCCTCAATTCATTGCAGATCCTTCTGCATTTCAGTACAATTTCCCATTGTTACAATTTCTTGATATACTACAGCGTCATCTGCAAAAAGCCTCAGTGAACTTTTGATGTTATCCACTAGATCATTTATGTATATTGTGAATAGCAACGGCCCTACGACACTCCCCTGTGGCACACCTGATATCACTCTTACTTTGGAAGACTTCTCTCCATTGAGAATGACACACTGCATTCTGTTATCTAGGAACTCTTCAATCCAATTACGCAATTGGTCTGATAGTCCATATGCTCTTACTTTGTTCATTAAACAACTGTGGGGAACTGTATCAAATGCCTTGCAGAAGTCAAGAAACATGGCATCTACCTGGGAACCCGTGTCTATGGCCCTCTGGGTCTCGTGGACGAATAGCGCAAGCTGGGTTCCACACAATCATCTTTTTTGTAACCCATGCTGATTCCTACAGAGTAGATTTCTAGTCTCCAGAAAATTCATTATACTCGAACATAATACATGTTCCAAAATTCTACAATTGATTGACATTAGAGATATAGGTATATAGTTCTGTACATCTGTTCGGTATCCCTTCTTGAAAACATGGATGACATGTGCCTTTTTCCAATCTTTTGGAATGCTACACTCTTCTAGAGACCTATGGTACACTGGTGCAAGAAGTGGGGCAAGTTCCTTCGCGTACTCTGTGTAAAATCAAACTGGTATCCCTGGTATCCCATCAGGTCTAGCAGCCTTTCCTCTTTTGAATGATTTTAATTGTTTTTCTATCCCTCTGTCATCTATTTAGATATCTACCATTTTATCATCTGTGTGACAATCTAGAGAAGGAACTACAGTGCAGTCTTCCTCTGTGAAACAGCTTTGGAAAAAGACATTTAGTATTTTGGTCTTTAGTCTGTCATCCTCTGTTTCAGTACTATTTTGGTCACAGAGTGTCTGTATATTTTGTTTTGACCCACGTACCACTTTGACATAAGATCAAAATTTCTTAGGATTTTTTGCCAAGTCAGTACATAGAACTTTACTTTCGAATTCATTGAATGTCTCTCGCACAGCCCTCCTCACACTACATTTCACTTTGTGTATTTTCTGTTTGTCTGCAAGGCTTTGGCTATGTTTTTGTTTGCTGTGATGTTCCCTTTGCTTCTGTAGCAGTTTTCTTACTTGGTTGTGTACCACAGTGGCTCTTTTCCATTTCTTACGTTCTTGCTTGGCACGTACTCATCTAATGCATATTGTATGATGGTTTTGAACTTTGTCCACTGATGCTCAACACTATCTGTACTTGAGATAAAACTTATGTGTTAAGCTGTCAAGCACTCTGAAATCTGCTTTTTGTCACTTTTGCCAAACAGAAAAATCTTCCCACCTTTTTTAATATTTCTACTTCGGCTGAAATCATTGATGCAGTAACCGATTTATGATCACTGATTTCCTGTTCTGCATTAACTGTTTCGAATCATTTGGGTCTGTTTGTCACCAAAAGGTCTAATATGTTATCACCACGAGTTGGTTCTCTGTTTAACTGCTCAAGGTAGTTTTCAGATAATGCACTTAAAAATGATTTCACTGGATTCGTTGTCCTTGCCACCAGTTATAAAAATTTGAGTCTCCCAGTCTATATCTGGTAAATTAAAATCTCCACCCAGAACTATAACATGGCTGGGAAATGATGTTTAATGCTATGATACAGGCACTGATGTTGGATTCAGTTTCAGTATTTCCCTGTGTTGAAAAGACATTCTTTTCATCCTGTGATTCTAGCAATGTGGTAGTCAGGTGCATTCTCTGCCATATTATGGATAACAAGGAACATCCAGTAGTGTCCACATCTACACAACTGAATAAAGCAGAATGACATTACTCCACTATGGAGAAGGTGGTGTTAGCATAATGGTATTTTATACTTCCACTGTTACTTGTATGGTGAAAAGTTTTAAGTAGTGATGGATCATGTCACGTTAAAGTGGTTGTCAGGATTAAAAACCCCTTTCAATATGTTGACAAGATGTGTGATAAGGCTGGGTGAATTTGAATATGAAGTGGTACACAAACTGGGTAAAAAGCTCACTAATGCTGATCATTTAAGCAGGAAAATTGCACTTCATCTCCCGATTTCTAAGATGTTATGCTATTATGTGAATAGTAGTAGTGAGAACTAGCATGTATATCTTAATTACATCACCACTGCATACAATTCCAAAGCCCACACAGCTACTGACATTTTGCTGTATGGCGTGATGTATGGTAGGAAAAAGTCTTCATCTTTCAAAGTGATAAAATCAAAGCTTGGAACTGATGCAGAAATGGTAAAGAAGTTTGAGAAAAAGTTGTGAGATGTTTTGGCAAAAGGTAAAACACACAAATACAAAAGCTTTGGAGCATCAGTAGCAAATAGGACAATATGTGGGGAAGTTGCCACATTATATGGTTGGTCAAAGGGTTTTTGTTATGAATTCATACACACCTAAAGCCCCAATGAAAAAATTCTTATCCCAATACCATGGACTGTACAAAGTGGTGGAAATGACATCGTCTGTTAATATTAAGATACAGATAGCTGTGAAAACTTGTTATTCACATGGTGTGTGTTAAGGAATTTAAGGGAACTGTGGCTGCTTTGCCACAAGTGGCACCATCACCTGCAGTACAAAATACTAAGTCTAGGAAGGAAAAGACAGAATCAGCCAGTAGTGAACAAAGTGCACACAGGATAACTTGTGAACTTCAATCACATTGATAACTGGGATTGTGACTAACTTTCAGATCAATTTTGATAGTTGTGTTTAACACTGATTGTCTTTGTCTAGTTTATTGAGGAGCGTCATGAATTTATTTTGCATCCTGTGTATCATGAGATTTACAGGTTTTGTTTTCTTACTCACGCTTTGTTGATAAGTTGTGTCAGAGGATACAATGAAGGTTAGTTTTGTTGCATGTTAGGGTTGTGTTATTTAATCCATGTAGCCTCACCTTTTGGAGGAGGGAGGGGAAGTGATGAAGGTTTCTTTCTCTCAGGTGGCATACTAAGATGAGGGTCCTGAAAGAATGTTGTAATCCAGATGTTCCTGCACCTCACAAGAAGAGGAGTAGTGAATGCATTGAAGTCTCAGTCTCTTGAACCTAGAGTACTTTTCTCTAAACAGCCAGATGTCTTACTGACTATCAGTGGATACTTAGACTGTCCTTCAATGCATGGGAAGTACAAGAGGCATACTGAGGTTTACAATTCTTGTATGAAAATCTAAGAGAACAGCTTAAGTTAAACACCAGTGTGTAGAAAGAGGGGGATGATTAGATGCAGGCAGCAATGTGCTGAAAACAGCATTTGACACAGTCAACAATGAGAGCATCTGGAGCTAGAACAACATGGTAGGACAGATACAATCAGAAGTGGATGCTACCATAACATGGTGGAATGGCAAATCACTCAGTTGTCAAACTTAGACCAACATGTGCTGAATAACAGCAGGGTAGTATAGGAACTAGCCACCAAACTAATAAAATGTATACGAGATACAGTCCAAGCCACAAATAGTGACTTAGAGACAGTAAAAAATTAATTGAATGCCCTGGGTGGAAGAATTTCTGTAGCTAGTTTACTGTGAGCATTGACAGGCAGTTTGAATGATGCAAAGATGGGAATAGATTCATCACAAAAAGCAGTACACAATTCATTCACAGACAACCGAGTCTTACATTGTTACCTTCACAGCAATTTCTAGTCAGACTATCCAGAGCACAGAAGGAATTCACAGCAGAGTTACAACACATAGTGGAACCAACTGAGGAAACCTTACCACGCACTGTTTTACCACCTGTCAAACATTGAAATGAGTACTGATACAGCATGTTTACACATGTTAATTCCATTCCCAATTGTAGGCATGAATGCCAGATATGAATGTTTCACAGCACACACCTATCTAGTGAAGTGGAAAAGTGGAAAGAAGTGGGTACAGGAACAAACCAGGGAAGCATTGGTACTTTATGGGCAAAGGGAAGCTTATGTTCTGATGTTACTGGAAGATTTCTGAAGAAGTCAGAGACAAAGTATTATGATCTACCCAAGAGGAGTGATTTGACTGGCACACAGGCATGTGAGGTATAATTGTTCTTGAGAAAAACTGAAGAAACTGAATGTAGAAGACAAGTATTAACCCCGTATCATCATTTCCAGAGACTAAGTGCACAATGAGTCTTCTCAATTTTCTCCCTAGAAATAGTTATCATTATTTACTATGAACATGGAGAACCAAAGGAATGAGATTGCAGGACAGCATAGTATTGATGATTGGTACAATTTCTAACATAGTAGGCATGATGTTTCGCCTTCCTGTTACAGTCCCTGGTACAATTGCACTTAAGTGGACAAAACCTATTGTAAGGTTGAGCCAGATAGTAGGGAATTCTATCTCTATTTTCTTTCAAAAGGTTTATTTCATTTTCTTGTTATGGTCAAGCATTAGTTGCTAGCTTCAGCTACCTGTAATTTTCTCATCCCATGGTCTGGCAGCAGCAATGCAGCACCGAGGTGGGCGATCTCGATCATGCGCCTCCCTCATGTGCTGATGAGGTAATGCTGCTTAGGTAAAGCTGAACATAACATCATTAGCACTTTTCTATGACAATGAGTGGTATGCCATGGCAGGACACTTCCACTGCATTACGATTTTAGCGCCAAGCATTTCGCGTACATAGAATGTGCGAACTGGCCGTCTCATTCGCACCGCATGGGACGTGGCTGTGTCAGTAGATACACACAGGGTGCACGCTGCAGTGCCACAGCCACCCGAGTCTGAGATAACCAGTGATGCGGGACAGACGTCGTCGCGTCATCTGCTGCCACATGAGGAGACATGCAGCTGTGAGCTGGGCAAGCCACCATCATCAACCACCAACACATCGGCTGCTGCCCGAGGATCTAGTAATAGCCAGCCTGCATCTATGACAACTGCCGACAATCCTGCTGTCTGCCACTTCACCTCACTGTCACCGCCGCCAACATGTCGCACTGAGTCAACTTCAACGTAAGTCCTACCATTACTTCAAACCTTAACATTTTGGGAGGTCCACTGTTGGATTATGTTATTTTCTGGCCCCCCTTTTTTGTAACATTCATCTCATGGTCACTAGAGCCCCCTGATTTTGTAAACATGCTGATGGGAACTCAAGCAACGGAACAGGATACTCCCAGAGAGGCAGCTGCATCACAAGACCTGCTTCAGGCTATCAGTGCTAGAATGAACCAATTGTTCATACAAAATCAAGAGTTAATCGAGCAAAACTGCACCTTGAAACAGATGCTGGAAGCCAGCGTGCCAACTTCTGTACCTGTGGCTAGCTCCACACCTGTAACAACTGTGCAACCTGTGACAGTTAATACTAATTCTGTCACTAATACAACTACCACAACCTCAGATAACATAGCAGAAGTAAGCAATTTTCCTGCAGCTTCTTTCATTTCCACCTTTTCTGGAAAGTCCAATGAAAATGTGGTTATGTTCATACAGAATATTCATGATGTGGGTCACACTTGTGCCTGGCTGGATGATCTATTGGTCAATGTAGCCAGATCAAAATTGACAGGGAAAGCCAGAATGTTCATAGAGACAGTGGATGAATTGAGGGATACGCATGATTTTGAAGTTTTGGTCTGCAGATTAATGACACGTTATTCCAACACCAGAGGTATTGGCTATTACCAAGATCAATTATCAACTCTTAGGCAGAAGCCTAACAAGGATTTTGATGCTTTTGCAGATCACATACAAGCCATATCTTGTTGTACCTACGAGCTGGGCGAAAACACTGGTGAGGATAGGATTTTATGCTCGGAGGCAGAAGCCTGTGCAATTGATGTGTTTATTCCCAGTATTGCCCCTGAATTAGTGGAGAGGTTAAAGTGGCCTCTGCCACCCCTCT
The DNA here is from genome assembly GCF_023897955.1 of Schistocerca gregaria. Classification (NCBI taxonomy): domain Eukaryota; kingdom Metazoa; phylum Arthropoda; class Insecta; order Orthoptera; family Acrididae; genus Schistocerca; species Schistocerca gregaria. The sequence continues at coordinate 71,895,615 of NC_064931.1, forward strand.
GTTTGATGCTGTCAGTTGGCAGTAGTATGCGAAGATGTATTGCACTTCTGTGCTGCCACACCACATCTGCCAGAGCCATTACCAGTATTAGCAAGGGAAGTAAGTTCTCAGCATTGTGGGAGACCTAACCACACTGCAATGTGCTGTTGTGCACCTTTCTGCACTATTTGCCAGACTGTAGGCCATCTCAATTATGTTTGCCCAACAAAGTCACTATTTTCTAATCAGATGCGCAGTCACCGCCGCAATGTGGGGTTGAATCAGGTAAATGAGTGGGGAGCAGGCTCCACCACCCACCCTCACCCCGACTAGAATAATACACCCGGTGAGGGCCAGAGAGAGTAAAGAGGTGGAACATATTAGTGTAAGTGGCATACTCAGGAACAAATTAGTTAAGATTCTAATTGATACTGGTGCACAAATGAGTGTGTTATTTGTAGATAAAAATAATTGAAGGGTGCTGCAGCCACCTCAATTTCATATTAGTGGTCTTTTAGAAGAAACAATTATCCCTGCAGGTACGTTTGTGGTGAACCTGCAAATAGATGAGAATAGTTACAGTCAAGAGATGGAAGTAGTGAGGCTAAAGAAACACGATTTCAGCATCACATTAGGGAATGACTTCCTGCACTGTTATCAGGTGATAGTGAATTATCCAATGTGAACTGTGCAGTTAGGTGAAGCAATTCATTGTTTCAGGAGTGCACCAACCCATCAGTTGTGAGGAAGCTGTGAAAGGTGCCGTTCACAGTCTCCCATAAAACCATGAATGTGGGTGATAAGAACCACCGTCCATGTTAGAAAAAGAGGCGGAAGTGGAAAATTTCTTTGGATAGATGTCAAGAATTGGAGGCAGCTGAAGACAGACATTCTGGTGGATCCGCTCACCTAGAATGATGTGTTAGATCATCAACAATTTCATATTAAGAGAAGTATTTGTCGACCAGAAAGAAAACAGAAAGGTTTTACAATATCTGTGAGTATAGACAATTTTGGTGACAAAGATGTTATAATACCGAAAGGTACTATTGTCACTAGTGGACAAAAGATTTTGGAAGAAGTAGGACGAGCCAGGATTCAACAAAGTAAAGATGAGAAGGGATGGAAGAAAAAGAATTTTCCGGTTAGAGAAGTGCATTATGTAGCACCGTCATTACAGAATCAGTTGTCAGATAAGTTAAGCCATTTATGTATTGAGGAGATAAAGATGTTACAGCCAGTATTAGAGGAGTTTTCTTGGTTGTTTGAAGAGAGGAAGCTTATACCAGCTACGGATTTGGTTCAGCATGAAATTCCAAATGGTGAAGCTCAGCCGATTGTACAAAAGCCATATTGTTTACCGTACCATTTGCAATCAGTAGTTGAAGATACGATTCAGCAGCAGTTAGCAGCAGGAATTATTCAGCCTTCCTCAAGCTTGTGGGTGTCTCACGTGGTCATTGTACTGAAGAAGTCAGCAAATGGTGAGAAAGACTATCGTCTATGTGTTGATATGAGGGCGGTGAACTGAGTAACTACTCCAGACACATATCCCCTACTTCGTATCGATGAAATCTTGGACTGGCTAGGCAACTGTAAGTTTCTCACCACACTTGATTTGCACTCTGGATATCACCAGATCCCTGTTGCACCTCAGGATCACCATAAAAGTGCTTTCATTGTACGTACGGGACTATATGAATTTGCAAGAATGCCATTTGGTTTGAGGAATGCACCCACCACTTTCCAGGGATTTCCGGACTTGTTGTTGCGCAGACTAAAACCCATGACACATTTAGTATATTTAGACAACATTATCATTTTTTCTAAGACCCTAAAGGAACATGCAGTGAGATTGAGGGATGTGTTGGAAAGGTTGAGAGGAGCCCACCTGAGTGTGAAACTGGAGAAGTGTGCCTTTGCTCAATTGCAGGAGAAATATTTAGGACATATAATAAGTGAGGAAGGTGTGAAACCAGACCCCCATTTGACCACAGCAGTAAAGGACTTTCCAACATGAACAAGTACCAAAGAATTACAGTCATTCTTAGGCCTTGCAAATTATTATAGACGCTTTGTGAACAATTATGCTACCATTGCTAAGCCACTGACTAAACTATTGAAGAAAGGAGTTAGTTTCACCTGGGCCAAGGAATGTGATGAAGTAATTCAACAAATTCAACATGTTTTGACTAGAGCCCCTTTACTAGCCTACCCAGATTTTGAAAAACCAATTATTCTGTCAGTAGATGCCTCAGATTATGCCATAGGAGCCATTTTGTCACAAGAAATTGATGTAGAAGAGCAACCAATTGGTTATCCATCTCAACAGCTTAACAAAGTGAAATTGAATTACTGTATGACTGAGAAGGAACTTTTAGTGCTCATGTTTGGCGTAACTTACTTTTGATGCTATTTTTACGGGAGGAAGTTTACTATTATTATGGATCATGCCTCATTGCAGTGGATGCTAAGCTTAAAAGATCCCAGCAGCAGGTTAACTCATTGGGCTTTAAAATTGAGTGAATTTGAATAATGATATTTCTATTGAAGACTTAAGGGAAGCACAGCAAAGAGATGTTGAATGCCAGAGGTATGAAACTTTGCCCGAATTTTCTGTTGAAGATGGAATTTTGTATCAAAAAACCCTACTGGATAAATGAGTAGTAATCCTGAAAGAATTACATCCTAAGATAATAGCACACTGCCATGATAGCCTGCAAGTGTGTCATAATGGTCTTCGCACCACCAACTGTCAAATAGCCATCTATTATTTCTTATAAGGCAGACGGCGAGACATGCAAAAGTATACACAAAATTGTTTTCTATGCATTAGGAGGTCATTGCCGCCTCAAACAAAGGTACCTTTGCAACAAGTGCCAGAAGTCACTTGCCCCTGTGCCTTAGTAGCCCTAGATATTGTCAGTCCTTTCCCTTTGAGCCCACAGAATAACCAATACATATTGTCAATTGTAGATCATTTTTCCAGATTCCTAATTCTTGTCCCCATACCGGACATGTGAGCAGAAACTGTAGCTTGAGCATTTGTCACCCACTTGGTGTTACCATATGGAAGTCCTGTAGCTGTACTTACAGATCAAGGCACGATTTTTTTATGTCAGCATCATTTACAGAAGTTTGTCAACTATTGGGAATCATAAAGTGGAGAACGATCTTGTTTCACCCTAAGGCTAATGGACACTTAGAGCAGGGCCACCGCACATTTACACGTATGCTTTCTTATTATGTCAATAAAAATCATTTTGCGTGGGTCAGGTACGTCCAATACATCATGTCAGCATACAATAGCCATGTCCATGAGGCCACTGGATACTCCCCCTATGAGGCCATATATGGCCGACCTATGAATTCACCTTTTGGAATAGGCAAACTGCCCCCAGGGATTAGATCCATGGATGTGAAAGGTTTAGCACAAAGTTTAAAAGCTATTTGGAAGAAAGTAAAGGGAAACAATGCAAAAGCTGTGGCTCAGCAGTTAAAAAGGAATAATGAGAGATCAATAATCCCCGAGTACAAGGTAGGGGACTTAGTGATGTTGCGCAATCCAGTAGTTAAGAACGGAAGGACAAAGAAGTTTACTCCTATGAATGAAGGTCCATACCCTATCATACAGCTTACATTGCCTGAAAATGCAGAAATTCAGTTAGCAGACCAGACAGTGATCATTTATGTTGACAGATTAAAGTTGTATTAGGATTCCTAGCCACCTCTTGTTTCACCCTAAGGCTAATGGACACTTAGAGCAGGGCCACCGCACATTTACACGTATGCTTTCTTATTATGTCAATAAAAATCATTTTGCGTGGGTCAGGTACGTCCAATACATCATGTCAGCATACAATAGCCATGTCCATGAGGCCACTGGATACTCCCCCTATGAGGCCATATATGGCCGACCTATGAATTCACCTTTTGGAATAGGCAAACTGCCCCCAGGGATTAGATCCATGGATGTGAAAGGTTTAGCACAAAGTTTAAAAGCTATTTGGAAGAAAGTAAAGGGAAACAATGCAAAAGCTGTAGCTCAGCAGTTAAAAAGGAATAATGAGAGATCAATAATCCCCGAGTACAAGGTAGGGGACTTAGTGATGTTGCGCAATCCAGTAGTTAAGAACGGAAGGACAAAGAAGTTTACTCCTATGAATGAAGGTCCATACCCTATCATACAGCTTACATTGCCTGAAAATGCAGAAATTCAGTTAGCAGACCAGACAGTGATCATTTATGTTGACAGATTAAAGTTGTATTAGGATTCCTAGCCACCTCTGTTTGACAGTAAAGCATAGGCTGCTACACAAGTAGCCCCAGCCAAGAAGACAAGAAAGAAAGTAGTGCAACCGCCTGTAGCTCAACCTAGATATACTCTAAGGTCATAAGGCCCCTATGGATTATGATCCAGGGACTAGTCCCAGCATGCCATGTATTCAATTTGAAAAGTCTTTAGTGAAGCAAGAGAATTAACTGATGGGAAACTGCTGTCGTTGCAATGTATTCATTTAAGTTGTGCATGTTTTTCGTAAATATTCATAAGTATTGGAAACCATTTGTAATAGAAGTTAGGATGTCATAAGTTAATGCGAAGGGATTGGAGTTTTTTGTAATTATTTTGTCTTGCAGAATTCAATGTCTCCAGTAATGTTGTCATAGCAGTAAAGAGCTGAAAACACTATCACTCATTAGTCACAGAATTAAGGGAAATGCTGTCCTTGTCAGTAGAACACACAGAGTGAGAATCAAGTAATCTTTTATATTTCAAATGGAATGACACATCACATGTTGATTTAGTGAAGAGCAAACAGCAACAGCTGTTAGAGCTTTGGCATAAAAGCATGTTAGTAACATGTATTTGTAACTGCCATTAGCATAAGATCAGTGACAACCTGCCGTCCTCTACTTACAGTTTGGGATACACCACATTACATGTATGTTTATGCTAAGATTTCAGACACCCATAATAACAATGTTAAAAAGAGAAAAAACAATTCAAACACCAGGCTAGAGAGACAGTGGTTTCAATTAACAAGAATACCTACATTCAAGTTGAACATCAAACATGTTACTTTAAAAGTAAAAGGAGTCCTCCCTAAGTGCTATTTTATTATTTCTTAATATGCTGCTGGAGAGACAACAAGGTAGGTGTTCATAATACTACACGTTTTTGTATACCAAATGCAAAAGAGAAAGTTGTGTGGTTAATGTCAGGAAAGATAGCCACACGCAGGATGTTTACAAACCGCAAGTGTTGCCCTTCCTACCATGTGAGCATCCATTAGGATTCCACCCCTCCCCACTGCCTTGTGACACAGTACCCCTCACTCCCCGGAGTAAGCCCCTACGCTACGCTTCCATACATTCCATCACTTGGTTGCAATGTAACCAACAGACCCAAAGAAGATAGTTATAAAAATAAACTCACCAACCTAATATTGCCCTACAGATTGTACTGATTTTACTCTAGGATAGAAATCTATTTGTGTCACTTATTTGAATTTTCAGTATGAAAAAAAAACTTTTTTTTGTTGTTGTTGTAAATACTGCCTAATCCACCAAAATAGGAGATGTTGGGGTCTCAAATCAGTCTCCAACAATGTTGTATTGCCACTCTTGTGGTTCATAAACAGATCTATATGGCGTTCAAGGAATCCGACCCTTGCCATGATATTTATTCAGTAAAGTGATCACTGTGTGGGAAACACATCAACCAAAAGGATCAAGTTTGAAATGCCATCATAAAATAGAGAAAAGTAGAGTAAAAACTGATTTAGTACCAATCCAGAATAACAGTGCTAACTGCATACCCCAGTGTCAATTTCAGAAGTTGTTAGACCCAAGTTTCAAGTACCAGTAAACAATATTTAAGGGAGTCAAGTTGTCATCACAACTCACACAAAAGTATAAAACCTATCAATTACATACATTTTGGAAGAACAGAGTGTCTAAGTGAGTAAATGAATTGTGATAGTTCCATGAATCTTAACAATTAAGTTATCTGAGTCCCTTGAAAAGAAGGCTCCTATGAATTAATGTTGTGAATGACATAAGGTAAGCCTGGAAGAAATTTAGTAACCACCCAGAGGCACTTAACTCAGTGCGTAGCAAGGAAAGCTACCCAGCCTCCACATACAAAGGCCCTTTTCTGCTCTCCACCACTGCCCCATCCCTCATTGGGACCAAGCCCAGCCATCTGTTTTGTATCCAGCTACAGGCAAGAGAAATGATGGTTAAGGAAGCACACACACATGCATTCCCAAAGCGTCTAACCCATGTCACCTTGTGCAGTATACAATGATGGCTATGATAAACATTAGCAAAAGCAAGAAGTACACGAAATATCTACACCTTATATGAGACCATTTTTACCCTCGCTAATACTACTACTACTGAAATTAATCTTTAATCTGTTGCAACAGTATCATTGAGAGTGTTTTATGTACATACTAATCACGAGTTGTAAAGAAGGGAGAGATAAAAGCTCCAATTGAACACCATACGAGTAACTTTCAACAGAATAATAGTCAAAGTAAAATGTAAAACTGCCACATACTTCAGTTGGGAAAGAGACAACTCCTACTAGCATTGAATCCATGACCTGCAAAGAGTTACTTGAGAAGTCATCTATGCCTCTATCAATGATATTAGGTATACGAGTTACATTGGCAGTCACCGTTAGTACTATAAAACAAGCACTGAACTCCATTATTCCAGAGTTATTTAGCACGCAATGCTCTGCCAGTAGGACGGATCCTGTGGCCATGGATACCAGCACTGCTCCCACACCGGTTAGATCCAGCCATAACTATAATGTCAGCACTCTGCAATCTTACGAGTGCAACATCTGCTGCATCTTAGTGCTTCAAACAGCACTGATCCTCAACATAGAATTCTTAACCAATATACGGCAAATATTTTGTAAAACTTTATGCACATTTTCAACACTAAGAAATTACCTTCCTTCCTATACACTCTACACATGGAAAATGGACTCTAATTTTATTCAAAAACAAAAACATCGGCAGGTAAGTTATGTCGACGTCATCAAGAGGCAACCAGTATCGTCGAACCGTCATCAACAAGTATTAAGGAGCAGGAAGGTGAGAGAGTTAACAAAAGGAGCAACAATTATAACTCAGCACAATTGGTTAGGAGGCTGCCAAAAACCAACATTGCATAGGCAACATTGCATAGTTGCGAGACAAGGAGTACAAATTAAAGCAGGTGACGTACAAAATAGGTTAACGTTTAATAATATCAAGGAGGGTAATGGCAATTATCGATCTAAGAACTGAAGGAGATATGCAACCACTTTAAACTAAAATATTGCTAGACGAAGTATTAACTTGACACTGTACTATTATACAGAATTACTAATAACATTGGCATGACCTAACGACAGCATTCATGTAGGTAGACATACCAAAGGCATGTCAATCAGCATGGAGATACAAACAAGAGCATAAAGAGAATAATAGAAACTACTTATACTTATTTTGCGACTAAATATAACTGGAGAATAAGGGAGTTTTGTGTAAGGGAGATAGTATTTTGTACTTTTGCTCTTATCACAGTTTTGCCACTGTGTGTGTCACTGCGATGGGTTGTCAATTACTTATGTCTATATCCTACTTTAAGTAATCATTTTGACTTTTTTTATTATCAATTCTTTGCAAAGGCAGTCCTCTAGAGTTTTTCCAGCACCAGTAATTAAGCATTTGCATCAATGAGCCTAATGTTTCCATGTGTTAATTTGTTGCCAGAGTTATGAGGGTAGTTATTTATTTTGTGGGATTTCAGTTATACCTGAATAAGTTCCCAAGTATTGCCCATTATTTAAGTGTTTACTGATAATGTTCTAGAAAAGAAACTATTATGGAAGGGTAACTTAAGATTTATACATGCTTTATTTCATTTGTGTTTGAATGCCTATTTGGAGGGACATGCCACATGTCTCCCTACTGTAGGTCATGTAAACAGAGTGAATAACCCCCACAGGTCAAGAGATTTTGGCAGTACATCTTCTTTGTTAGATAAGCCAGGGGCCAACCAATCCCCTCTGGTTCTTGTGTCAACTTACTATGTTCCCCCCTTGATGTTCATTGAATAATAAAGGCACCTCTGCAATTCCCTTTTTTTCTCCACCTATGCAACACATTAAATGAGCAATCGGCTATTGCTGGGAATCAACCCAGTTGAGAGCCAAAAATGATGTTTGCTAAGATGTTTTGCCCTCCCCTGTATCACTTACTCTACTATCGAACTGTGGAAGCTATCCTGTTTTTCCTCTTCTGTCAGCTGGCTAGTTCGTTCTGACAGTACTGGTCCTATCTACCTTCGAGACCACATCAAATGAGATATTGTTCCACCCTTCTTACAATTAAGTGCCGTCGGTCATTGTTCATGTGTTATCATGTGGAAGAGGTGATTGCCACCAATAAGTAACATTCGATTCTGCTGTCACTCTATGTGTGAGCGCTAACCAGTATTGGCCACAACACCTAGTTCAACTTACTTCAAGAGGGCAACCTACAAGGGCACGCTTCTTGCATGATTCAACTGGCAATCGCACGGATCCCTAGCTGTCTATATCATTCCTCAACTTTTCAATTTTGTGGCATAGTCCATCCTACCCACTTTCATCTTTCAACTTGCAACAGAACAACACCTGAAGAGTCATGCATCTTGCATGAAGTAGCCAAGAACTGCACAGACTTCAGCTAACCACAACATACATTACACCTTTAGTTTTTGTGCCACAGCCCATTCCATGTACTTAACTCTTTCGTGTTGAAGAACAGATCATGATAACAGTGTTCTGTGCTCTCTGAAGATCACTGTTCAAGCACTGTCAGACATGAACCATGTCTAGCCCACAGCTTAACCATCAGTAAGCAGAAATCTCAGTTCAAAACCTGTGCATTCTTTGACACTGTTCTTCCATTGTATTTTCTTCTGACTACTGAAGCAGTATTATTTGACTGTATGATGTGTCTCAGGGCACTGCGATATATCCAAGGATAGCTGTGAATTTTAAGCAACTATCTGGACCTGGTGATGCCAGAACCAAGGAGTTATAGAGACAGCAAATTTAGTCACAAAATGCTGAGAGGATGAAGATGGCGAATTTGGTCATGCAACAAAGTTTGTTTTGAGAGAGAGGTCGAGTGTTAAGAAGAAATATGTAGCAGTTATCTTGGAATTGCAGTATTGTTGTATAAATGGTTGAGTAGGTGATACCATCATGTCAATGATGTGCTGTACATTCTACCTTCACAAAGGAAAAGCTCATCAGAAATAATGCTCAACTTAGTTTTTCATAACTCAATCCCTTACACTTTCTGTTTCCACTGTGGAAATTTCTAGATTCTCATCAAGTTTTTTTTTTTTTTTTTCTTCTTGTTCTCAACGATTTGACATTCAACGACACAATTTTCGTACCTGAGAACAGGAACCTGAAACTATTAGATTAACTTATCTGTTCAATGGGTGCATGAACCCATAATTACATGCCTTATAATTATTGTTTTTTTGGAAATCACTTAATGAACCAGATCGATTGCGCTCATCTATCCTTATTCAGTAATATTATATCCCTTTTGTGATGTTTATATTCACCACTTCTCACTCTGAATCACATAAATACATTCATTGGGTGTAGGAGCCCAGAAACATGGAAAGTTTCTGTTCTGCAAGTAATTGAGAGTGCAAAGTACAGTCAGCACGGTAAACAGCATCAGTATGCTTTATTTCTCTCTCGTTCTTAGACCCGCTGCTTACCTCCTGCATAGCACAGTGACGTAGTGCGAGAATAAGCCTTGAAGTCATCTACCGCGCGCTGCTCTGACATAGCTGCTGTGCTGACCCCCCACCCACATTATTAGTGCTACTGCCATCAACTTTGGTGTCGAACACTTTGTATACTGTGAAGTTCACAGCTCAATGGCCGTTGATTTGAAAAACTGCTGACCTACCTCATTGCTCAGCAAATACTTGACCTTCACTTGTGAGAATACGTTTGTTCCCTAATATAAGGGGAGAAGACCGCTTCTTGTAACCTTCAGTCACCTCTTTCGAACCATGTCTGCAAGTACTATTGGTGTGCACATTCTATCTTTGCTCACTACTCTACACTCAAGGTTATGAAACAAATGATTGTCATTTTTTTTCTGTCGTTCATGCAACGTATTTTCACCATTCTGGACTGCCAGAAGGATTTCAGACCATTGTTTATTTCCAGATTTTGGACATTTGGAATTACATGGATGCAAGTGCTCCACTACATGCCCTATCACATTTGCCACTATATTGTCCTCAACAGTCGCCTCATCATGAAGAGGATACTTCTGCTGTCAGCTATTTGTATGGTTTCCAGTGCCCCACCATGTACAAACCATCCTTCGGTGTCAGGCATCATGTTTGAGAAACCCGAAAATCTATGGTATGCCCCACATCATCTAGTGATTAACACAATACTTGATACCATGTCCCTCATAAAGAAAGAGTTAGCATTGCAACAAACTGCCGTTCAAATGTTAGGATATGAATCATTGCTTGTACAAATGGGTCAGAAGAAAGCTTTACTGGTATTACGTGATCTTAGGCAAAATATTGATCACCTTCAATGCGAACTGCATCATATAGTTTCAACCATACCAACCCCACATGTAAAACGAGCCTGGTTCGACGCCAGAGGCGCCATACTCAAAACTGTATTCGGAGTCCCCATCATAAAGAGGGCCGACATTAGAATAAAGAAATTAGACAAATTGACACATTTACTCAACAGAACCATGCGATGTTATTATGCCAACAAGTACGATTAACGCACATTGAAGACAATTTGTCATAAGGCACTAGGCAAATATGCAGTGTTACAGCTATGATACTCCACCAATATGAATCTTTTAAGAACTCTGTACAATGAGATTTTGTGTCTATACAAGCCAAGATATCCCACCTTACACTAAACCTTGAAGCATCTGAAGCCATACCAATGCTATAACATAATGTGCAGACTACCCAACTGGTACTTGTCAATTTACGTGTCACAATACAACTAGGATTGTGTGAAATTCTGAGTTCAGAACTTATACCTCCCAAGTAGTGCAGACTGTTACCACCGATTTGCCCCTGTCAATGTGTTTAGTGTTGCCTGAACATGAAGCTATGTTACCTGATTATTATGCTATGGCTAGGACTCAGTTATTAAAATACACCAACACGCTATAGTTCCATATACGTATACCCCTTGCCTGTTCGTATTGTCAATTTGAGTGATACAAGATACATGTGTTCCCTGCTGTGTGGTCAGCAACCAGACAGTATACACGCTGGAATATGGCAGACATTCTAGTCTTTAGTCCGGATCACCAAAAATATTCTACAATGTCTCAGAATCAGTTGAATGAATTCATACATGTTCATATTCTCACGTGCCGTGAAATCGTCCTTCGAAACCATCCTATGGGATGTGAGATTAGACTTTTCTTGGGAAAGCGTCAAATCACCACCCTGTTCAACAACTGTCATTTCCTAGTGGAACCCTGCTTTAAAATCATTAGCACAAACCTCCTATACGCATTAGACCAACCTACGATATTAACACTTCTTTGCTAGGAACATAATTTCGTCACAAACATATGAGATACAAATCTCAAACGGCAGATTTTTAGCAAACAGTTCCTATTGTGATGTGTAACACACCTCTTGTAACCTTTCATGCCAGTATGGCTTACTTTGTCAGTATTTGTGCCCCTTTACCTACATTTCTTCTACCTGAAATCTCATTTGTCGTTCCTTTGTCAACTGAATTATCTGTTTTATCTAATATATTGAATGATCACCTTTTAACATCAATCAATGACCTTTTAAAACACGAGAGAGACAAATTTCTTACGATTGCCTGTTAGCGCCATTTAAGTTAATGGCAGACAGCCACTAATTTACATACAACTATTGTACCCAGTGTCACAGTAATCCTAGTCACTGCTATTTTTATTATTTTACTGATATGGATATTGTATAAAAAGGGATTTTGTCAACAGTTACGACTACCATCCAATAGTTCCAGGACCCCAGCCTCATGGTGGATATCACCAATGATTCAAAAGAAAAGCCTATCAAGGCATGTGCCCTCCTTTAATTTTTAGAGTTCAACTGTGTTATTAATTAATGTGAAAACTGGTGCAGCATAGTGAAGTGCTCCCCTAGGTTAATCCCCTTTTAAATGTGTGTGAACCTTCCCTCATACTCCACTGCGCTGAGTTCCAGTGGACAGGCCTGGCCACCGCCACACCCCCTTCTAGCCGCCAGCTTGGGCGCTGCCTGCCGAGGACAACACAACGCCCCGCATCGCGCCACTCAGCCTTGCATGTAACTTCTGTGGTGATACGTATATGCTTTTAAATTCATTTAAGAAATAAAGATGCCTGGCGTGTACTCATGATTCAAACTATTACCTTCCAATGTGTTTTATTCACGCTTGTTAACTGATGTAATTTTGTTTTGATGTTTTATAATATTTATTCCTTGTTCTTGTGTAAACATAATATTGTTGTAGTGTGTAAGCCCTTTTGTAACCCCTAAGAGGTCTTCAAAGTCTCTACTCCTACCCGTAGTTTGAGGCCCGTGCCATCTTCTGTGGAAACCTTTAACAATCAAACAATGTCTATTTTGTCTTTGCAAACTAAAATTGTCAACATTTAAATAACAATTGCATTGAGCGAAATCACATACATTTTCCACTCCCATGGAAGGGGCAGGAGTGTAAGTTTGAGCCAGATAGTAGGGGATTCTATCTCTATTTTCTCAGAAAAGGTTTATTTCATTTTCTTGTTACGATCAAGCATTAGCCAGCAGCTTCAGCTGCCTGTAATTTTCTCGTCCCATGGTCTGGCAGCAGCAAGTCAGCACTGAGGTGGGCAATCTCGATCACGCGCCTCCCTCATGTGCTGACAAGGTAACGCCACTTAGGCATAGCTGACCAGGCCATGCTTTGGAACTTTCCATGCCACCCCTGCGATTTTCTCAGCTCCTGACCAATCAGGTCGGAGCAAGCTGCGTGATCGTGCTGGAGGTACCCTGCCGCCTGTCAGCTGAAACACTCTACCGCCAGATGCGCTGTAGCTGTGAACGTCATCCTGTCTTCCCAGTGCTCTGGTGCTGAGGACTTTGTTTCTTTAGCTGCCATGCCATTTTCACTTGTCCGAATGGCAGCCACCACTTTTCTTTAACTTTGCCTAAGTTTGCTGCGAACTATGTTACACCAACCACTACGTCTTGGCTCACCCTCGCCTCCCCAGGCCTGGCTCATGTTGCCCATTTGAATTCGCATCTGTTGGTTTTTCTGTCAAAAAATTGTCTCATTTCAAAAAAGGTGTCGGGATAATTTCTTTCAACAAGTTCGCCCACCGCCTTAGCCACTTTTTAACAGAGTCGTTCGTGCACACTATGTTATATTGGTCAGAGAAACCATTAGAGGTGCTTACAACTCAAAACCTAACTTCCCTGGATAAAGCCTTGAATCTAGACATCCTACGCTCACTAGATGAACCTTTAGTGACACAAAAAGGAGGAATCACAGCAGAGCAAATGCTCGAGCTCATGCATAAATATCACGATAGACAACATCACAACTCAAGAACTGTGAGTGTTACATCTTTCAGTTCTGTAGTGATCCTGACTGCAATTAGTGCAATCTACTTTTGCTTTAGACAGTCAGTACATTGTTCAGAGTCACCTGTACACCAAATGCATGTTAACTGGTTAGTTAATAGAGCTATGGTTTAATAAGTGATTATGTGTCGAACCATTGAATAAACTTGTAAATGTAAAATTGTGTTAGCATGTAAGTAATGACTTCAACAAACATCAATATAATTGATCCCCTGGACTGAACATAGAATATAATGTTATAAGATTCAGAGTCAATACAAGGGTAATGTGATTCAGCTTCAAGAGAGTGAAAGGATAATTAAATTGTACAGTGTATAATTTTTGATGTCATTCATGTATGATGAGATTATTACAGAGATACTCAATCCAGAGAAATTCTAGGAGAATTTTCTAAAGGAAGGGGGAAATGTACCATTGAATAGTATTCCAGGTGGACATTGCAAAATGATCAAAGTTTTTCTCTGCGAATGCAGAAGCAGTGCAGAATGAGTCTATGGTGTCACCGCCAGACACCACACTTGCTAGGTGGTAGCCTTTAATCAGCCGCCGTCCGTTAGTATACGTCGAACCCACGTGTCGCCATTATCAGTGATTGCAGACCGAGCGCTGCCACACGGCAGGTCTAGTCTAGAGAGACTCCCTAGCATTCACCCTAGTTGTACAGCCAACTTTGCTAGCAATGGTTCACTGTCTACAGACGCTCTCAATTGCAGAGACGGCGAGTTAGCATAGCTTTCGGCTATGTCATTTGCTACGTCCTAGCAAGGCGCCATATTCAGTTACTATACGAATGTATTCTGAACAGATAATATTGTGAATCATGTATCGTCAAGAGCAACATTCATCATTAATGGATTAAAGTTAAGTATCAAACTAATTATGTCCGCTTTCTGAATTCTAATTCCTGGTCATGTTCCAGACCTCACGTCAGTATAGTTCTTCCCCCCTCATGCCAGCCTGCGTGAGCTAAAACGCGTGCATTTCGGCCGCCACTAGTAACACGGTGTTGGCTCTTCTGCCAACACAACAGAGTCAATGATTGGTGGAATGCCAGCAAGAGAGAAATGCTGACTGAGTGGCAGTGGACATGGAAACTATTGCAAGACTCCAAACACAATGACATCAAGGGAACAGAAGGACACCATCGTAATGGAGACTGCACAGAGTGTCACAAGAAAGCCCACATCTATCACAAGAGCAACTATTCAGTTATCAAGACAGCACAAAAGAGCATCTGAAAGGTAAAGTTGTCATGTCCTGAAGTGACCAAGAAAGCTGACCAGACTGGAAAATCAGGATGCATGAAAGCACTGCTGCCTCACCCTACCAGAGCGCGACTGCAACCAGCATAAATACCCTCCTGTCCTGGCAGATTTCTATTCAGTTGCAGTGATTCTTTAAAGGAGAGAGGCTTATGTTGGTCAACCCTGTACTCACCTAGCCACCTTCAAACTTCCATGGATCAAAAAGCCCCGTTGGAGGGACTTAGCCGCAGTGAACTGCAGCACCTACTACTGAGACAAAACTGATGAGATGCTGTGAGTATCACCAACCAGCTGGTCTTCTGGAAGTCTAACCAAGAGGGTACAGCAGGAGATCATCATCCATCATCCTGAAGATGAGTCACCAGCTGGTCTTCTGGAAGTCTAACCAAGAGGGTACAGCAGGAGATCATCATCCATCATCCTGAAGATGAGTCACTGCTGCCGCTCACCCTGGTTCGTGCAGCAGACATTAGTGCTGCCAGCCTCTCCCTCTTAATGGGAGGCCATGGCCTCCCTCTTCATGGCTACATGCACTCCAAATGAGGCTGGAGGATGTGTCTCCTGGGCATTGATCTTCAGTGTCATTGAGAATACACTGGATATCAATTAGCAGAGCTGAGGACCACCATTGCATTCTATTTGTGTTGGTGGCACTACTGAGATTGTCATCCACTCATGATGTAACAGCCTCCTACATGAGCCATTGCAGCCACTTCCAGACTGCAAGATGTGCATGTGTCAGCATCTTCTGGCTTGGCATCTATTCCACCAGTGTGTCTAAGCTGCTGACATCCTGCAGTAGACATCTGTATACTTGTGATTAAAATACAGGGTGAATCACCTAACATTACGGCTGGATATATTTCGTAAACCACATCAAATACTGATGAACCGATTCCACAGACCGAACGTGAGGAGAGGGGCTAGTGTAATTGGTTAATACAAACCATAAAAAATGCACAGAAGTATGTTTTTTAACACAAACTTACGAACATATAAACAAATACGTAATCAATTCCGTTTGTTGCATTGTAAAATGTTAATTACATCCGGAGATATTGTAACCTAAAGTTGACGCTTGAAACCTCCAACTTTCAGTTGTGTGTTGTAACAAACACGGGCCACGATCGGCGAGCAGCATCTGCAGGGACATGTTTACGATGACGACCGTGTGTACGAGTGTGGCTGTAGTGCACTGTTGTGGTTTGGTCTAGCTGTCGCAGTGTCCGCATGTAGCGCTTGCTGCTATTGTTATTCTGCATTCATCTCCGCATGCAGACCAACTGTAGTACACCGTGTTACCAGACGTCTGTGATAGTGTAGTGTTGTAGGAACTGTGACCATGGTGTATTGGAACTCTGAAAAGGCAGAGATGATACTCATCTATGGCGAGTGTCGACGAAATGCAGCTGAAGCCTGCAGTGTGTATCAGAACGGTACCCACACAGAGAGCATCCAACGTGCCGACATTGCAAAACATCTACCACCAACTGTATGCAACAGGTATGGTCGTAGCACGCAAACGGGTCTGTAACATGCCCGTCACAAGAGAAGCAGGTGCAGTTGGTGTGTTAGCTGCTGTTGCCATGAACCCACACATGAGTACACGGGACATTGCGAGACCCGGTGGACTGAGTCAAAGTAGTATGATGCGCATACTGCATCATCACTGCTTAAACCCGTTTCATGTGTCGCTACATCAGCAATTACATGGTGATGACTTTAATCATCGAGTGAAATTCTGTCAATGGGCATTAACAGAGAATGCATTGCAGTTCTACCTGTTTACTGATGAAGTGGGTTTCACAAACCACGGGGCAGTGAATCTACGGAGCATGCATTACTGGTCCCTGGACAATCCTCGCTGGCTCATACAGCGACAGTGACCGTGGACTGTAAATGTATGGTGCTCAATCGTTGGCGTCCACTTCATTGGTCCTCACTTCATTGCAGGGGCCAAAACAGCTGCAACATACATTGCGTTTCTACAGAATGATCTGCCAACGTTGCTCGAAAATGTCCCACTAGAAATGCGTCGAGGTATATGGTATCAACATGATGGTGCACCTGCACATTCCGCAATTAACGGTAGGCTGCCCCTTGACAGGATGTTCGACGGGCGTTTCATAGGACATGGAGGACGTATAAATTGGCCAGCTCATTCTCCTGATCTTACACCTCTGGTCTTCTTTCTGTGGGGTACGTTAAAGGAAAATGTGTACTGTGATGTGCCTACAACCCCAGAGGATATGAAACAACGTATTGTGGCAGCCTGCGGCGACATTACACCAGATGTACTGTGGCGTGTACGACATTCATTACACCAGAGATTGCAATTGTGTGCAGCAAATGATGGCCACCACATTGAACATCTATTGGCCTGACATGTCGGGACACACTCTATTCCAGTCCGTAATTGAAAATGGAAACACCTTGTGTACATGTACCTCACCCCTCATGGTAATGTACATGTGCGTCAGTGAAAAAGACCAATAAAAAGGTGTTAGCATATGGACGTAATGTGCTGTTCCAGTCGCTTCTGTACCTAAGGTCCATCACCATTCCCTTTGGATCCCTACGTAATTCGGTACTCTCCGATACACACGTTCGAACAGTGGAGGAGTAGTGATCAAGCGTTAATTTTAGGCTACAACATCTCTGGATGTAATTAACATTTTACAATGCAACAAATGGCACTGATTACGTATTTGTTTATATGTTCAGATGTGCGAACAAATCGATTTGTCAGTATTTGATGTGGTTTACGAAATATATCCAGCGGTAATGTTAGGTGACTCACCCTATATATATATATATATATATATATATATATATATATATATATATATATATATATATATATATATATATATATATATTAAAAACAAAGATTCCAAGACTTACCAAGCGGGAAAGCGCCGTTAGACAGGCACAATAAAATAACACACAAACACACACACACACACACACACACACACACACACACACACACACACACAAAATTTCATGCTTTTGCAACCGGCGGCTGCTTCGTCAGGAAAGAGGGAAGGAAAAGGAAAGATGAAAGGATGTGGGTTTTAAGGGAGAGGGTAAGGAGTCATTCCAATCCCGGGAGCGGAAAGACTTACCTGAGAGGGAAAAAAGGATAAGTATATACTCGCGCGCGCACACACACACACACATATCCATCCATACATACACAGACACAAACAGACATTTATGAATGTCTATTTTCTTAAATTTATGACAGTTCTTGATGAATGTGGAAATTTTTGACGAAGCAGCCAGCGGTTGCGAAAGCCCGAAATTTTGTGTGTGTGTGTGTTATTTTATTGTGCCTGTCTACCGGCCCTTCCCGCTTGTTAAGTCTTGGAATCTTTGTTTTTAATATATTTTTCCCATGTGGAAGTTTCTTTCTATTATATATATCACATCCAGCACAGTGCAACCCTGATTACTGCAGGGGCCATGGACTGGCATTCTGTAGAAGGTTTTCATGATGTGGATGTAGTGTGATCATGCAGTAATGCCTTAAAACAAGAACCCACTGCTGAAATGTTGACTGTAAGGCTGAACAATATGTTAGTAGATCTTGTCTCAGCACTGCAGAGCCCTTAAAGTATCCTCGATAGTGATGACATCTGTATATGATACTGACCCAAGGCATGACTGACCTAGCTGTTTACTGAACTCATGGGACCAACTGCTGTGACATGCATTGGTATCTGGCTGCCTCCACATTTTCCTATGATAGTCATCAGTTGTCAGATAAACCCATCACTTGTCAGTGAAGAGAACCTTATGCCATTGACTCAGACTCCATATTAGGTGTCCCTTGCTCGCCTTACTCATATATCATGGTGCTGATTGCTGAGAAGCTGGTATAATTGATCCATATTCCATTTCAGACATTCCTTACTCACTTTCTGCATATGTCATGGTGTTGGGTGGTTTGTACTTTTTATGTTCTATCCCTAGAAGTCAAACTGATTCTATGGGGATGGTCATGAATTGTGTATGTCAACATAGGCCCCAAATTGCCTTGAAAAAGACAGCATGATATTCTGTTCTATTGTCCTTGGGGTATCTATGAGACGTAATTTATGAGCAGTAACAACCAGCCAATGTTGATGACCATAGCCAACTGCTATGAGGCAAACTTTCAGTGTCTGTTCTTATTAGTGGCTGAACGTTTGAATGATGTCCTAGTGATGTATGGCACTTTATTGTGCAACTTCTCATGCTGACAACTCTTCTTGCCATAATGTGATTATGTACACAGTCTGAGCCTGGCATGTTGACAGAAAGTCAGTGTTGGAGAAAAGAGTAATTGCCACATTCATCAAGAACTGTCATAAATTTAAGAACATAGACATTCATAAATTTTGCCTAGAACAGCATATGGAAGCATGTGCAACAGAAGTAGAATTTCACAAAAATCCTTCATAATATTAAGTGTATATCAAGCACCTGCAGCTAACTTTAATCTGTTCATAAACCACCTTGAAGCTGTACTAGCCTATTTAACAACCAAAAACAAAGAAATAGTGATTGCTGGTGATTTCAATGTAGATTTCCTTAAAGGCTCCCCCAATAAGAACTTATTTGAGTTAGTAACACTATCATTCAACTTAATTCCCACTGTAAAGTTCCCAACTAGGGTAGCCAATTGCTCACAAACAGCCATTGATAATATCTTTATAGAAAAGTACAATGGACAAATTTATATTACAAAACCAATAGTCAATGGCCTCTCAGATCATGACATGCAGTTCCTTCTGTTAATTGTTAGTACTGAACAGGATATAAAATCTGTTAAATCTGAGCTCAAGAGGGTAATCAATAAGCCAAAAATTGATTATTTTAGGACACTCCTCAGAGATGTTCACTGGAGTGATGTTTACAGTGCTCATGGCATGAATTAAAAATATAACACTTTTGCTAATAAAGTGTTTACCTTATTTGAACACTGTTTTCCCCAAAACCAACCAAGGTTAGAGCAAAGACTACAAAGCAGTCATGGATTACTCAAGGAGTAGGAGTATCTTGTAAAACAAAAAGAAAACTATATCTGTCCATCCAAAATAGTTCTGATGTTGATGCTATAGCACATTACAATAATTCTGCAAAATTTTAAAGACTGTAATACAGACATCAAAGCAAATATATTACAAGGAAAAGATAGTCATATCAGATAACAAAATAAAGACAATATGGGATATAGTGAAGGAGGAGACCGGTAGAACTACACATGAAGAGGGACAAATAGCACTAAGAGTAAATGATACATTGGTGACAGATGTGTACCGTGTTGCAGAAATTTTTAAAAAACATTTTATAACTGTTATTGAAAAGATGGGGTTGTCAGTTTATGTAGATGCTGCTATGCAATACCTCAGACCAGACATCTCAAGTAACTTCCATAATGTGAATTTGACCCTCACTACCCCAGCAGAAATAATGTACATCATAAAATCTTTAAAATAAAAAACATCTAGTGGGTATGATGAAATATCAACAAAGTTAATTAAAGAATGTGATTCTGAGCTACGTAACATATTAAGATATCTGTGTAACCAGTTGTTTATCAGTGGAATATTTCCTTAATGGTTGAAATATGCTGAAGTTAAGCCACTGTTTAAGAAGGGAGATGAAGAAATAGCACAAATTTCCATCCAATTTCACTTTTACCAGCATTCTCAAAAATTTTAGAAAAAGTAATGTACAACTAGCTTTATAACCATCTTATCTCAAATAACATACTGTCAAAGTTGCAGTTTGGATTTCTAAAGGGTTCTGATGTTGAGAATGCTATCTACACTTACAGTGAAAATGTGCTTAATTTATTAGACAAAAAATTGCAGGCAACTGGTATATTTTGTGATCTGTCAAAGGCATTTGACTGTGCAAATCACAATATCCTTTTAAGTAAATTAGAATATTATGGTGTAACAGGAAATGCTGCAAAATGGTTCAAATCTTGTATCTCTGGCAGGAAACAAAGGGTGTTATTAGGAAAGAGACATGCATTAAGCTATCAGGCATCATCCAACTGAGAACTAATTACATGTGGGGTTCCAGAAGGTTCCACTCTAGGACCCACATTTTTTCTTGTGTATGTCAATGACCTTTCATCAGTAACATTACCAGAGGCCAAGTTTGTTTTGTTTGCTGATGATACAAACATTGCAATAAATAGCAAATCAAGTGTAGTCTCAAAAAGATTGGCTAATAAAGTATTTGTCGACATTAATCACTGGTTCCTAGCCAATTCTTTGTCACTAAACTTTGATAAAACACACTACATGAAGTTCAGACATAGGGGATATAAAAATGAAAAAGCTGGCATATTATGCTTGCTTTCATTCCATAATGTCATATAGGATTATTTTTTGGGGTAATTCATCAAGCCAAGCTAAAGTTTTCTGGGCACAAAAACGTGCAGTAAGAGTTATATGTGGTGTGAACTCAAGAACATCCTGCAGAAGCCTGTTTAGGGAATTAGGGATACTAACTACTGCATCCCAATATATTCATTCCTTAATGAAATTTGTCATTAAAAATATATCACTTTTTCAAACCAACAGCTCAATTCATGGAATCAATACTAGAAATAAGAATAATCTTCACAAGGATTTAAGGTCACTTACTCTTGTACAAAAAGGTGTGCATTATTCAGGAACACACATATTCAATAATTTCCCAGCAGCCAAAAAAGCTTAACAACCAATGAAATTCAGTTTAAGAGAAGCCTCTGAAGGATTTATTGGTGGCCAACTGTGTGTGTGTGTGTGTGTGTGTGTGTGTGTGTGTCTATATATAACTTCTGCACAGTTTCAGTGCAGTAATGTGTTCATTGTAAATAAGTATTATAATAGTTCTATTACATGTTTATTACCTTATAAATAAAAAACTTTTTTAAATTTTAAATTCAGTGCATTAGTGTTTGTAAAATGATTCTTTCATATAGTGTTCATTAAGAAATGACGATCATTCCACTTGAGACCTGTGGAATGGTAAATTAGCTTATTTGTTTGAGTAGTAAATATTTGTCATGTATTATTGTTTTTCTGACATGTTCTACATCCTGGAGGACCTACTCACTATGGATCAATTGTAATGAAAGTAAATTTAATCAAATCTAAACTGAACAGTATATGAAAGCTGTTCACAATTAAAGATGGGGTGTACTCTACCAAACTGACTGAGAATGCAATTTTAATTTAATATTGGGTCTGTTCTTGTTATTGTTCTCATAAATTATCTGCCATCATACACTATGTGAGAATCTTAAGCTAATGATAGTAGTAGTGTACAGGCCACCTAGTGGTGACCCCCATATCTTTCTGGAGAAACTTGAGGAACTCTTAATGTACATATGTATACCAAAATGGAAAAAATACAATATTGTCATTGGTGGGGATGTCAATTCAAGTTTTGATGTCCTGAAGGACAGAAAAACTGTGACAGAGCTCAAAAATGTGCTTCGACAATTTAACCTGTACTATGTTAATTGCAAACCTACCAGAGGCTCATCCTGTCTACACAATATATTTACAAATATTAAGAGAACTTGTGTGTCCACTGATGTAATTAGTTTCCTTTACTCAGACCATGATGCAGTATATCTTAGTCTTAATAATGTAACTTCAGACTGCACCAAAACAGAATCTGAAATTGTGATTACTAGACCTGTGAGCAGAGAGAGGATGTATAGGTTTAGACGTGCCCTCACTTATTTCAGTTAGGACACACATTTTATTAGGCTTCAACACTGTTCA
Source organism: Schistocerca gregaria (assembly GCF_023897955.1). NCBI lineage: Eukaryota > Metazoa > Arthropoda > Insecta > Orthoptera > Acrididae > Schistocerca > Schistocerca gregaria. Next base: position 71,918,329 of record NC_064931.1, read on the forward strand.
GCTGATATTGTTTTCACCAAGTTTTTCTCCATATGTTTAAATATATTAGAAAATGACATCCATCTGAAAATATGTACAGTGAATATTAGTAGTAATTACAAGAAAAGGAAACACGAAGGAATGGTATACTCCACAGTACAAAACCAGTAAATCAGAACTGTATAATGAACTGTATGCTAAAGCCAAATAGAAGTATTATCGGAAGGTAATAAATGAAGTGAAGAAACTGCATAACATAGTAAACATTGAAAAATCTAACAATAGATGCAAAAAGGCCTGGGGTGTAATAAACTCCATTGCTCATACTAAACACAAAGAGGAAATTGCCATTACCCAAGAAGAATTTAATAAATATTGTATTCAGTCCATTGAAGAAATCAGTAGCTCAATAAACAAACCCCTTGAAAATGCAATTAGTATTATGGACAGCTGCTTTGAAAAGTTTCCCCCAAGCACTTTCACTTTCACAGAAGTGAGCCCAAATAATATCCTAAAAATAGTGAAAAATTTCAAACCATCAGTTAGTGTTGATTATTATGATATGTCATGTAATTGGTTGAAAGATGTTATTGATTGTGTGATTTATCCCTTAACTTTTTGTGTTAACAAATGCCTAGTTGAAAGTAAGTTCCCCGACATACTAAAAATTTATAGAGTTGTGCCCATATATTAAAAAGGGGAAAAGAACTGTCGCACTAGTTACAGACCTATGTCCATAAACTGTTTTTTCAAAAACTTTAGAAACAATTATGTATGAGCAAGTTAGTGTCTACTTGGGTAAACTAAATATAATTAGTGATAAACAGTATGGATTTAGGGAAGGTAAATCCACAACGATTGCAACGGACTCCCTTGTAAAATTAGTACTAGATGTGTTCGAGGCTAGGGACTATGCCCAGGCTACATTTTGTGACCTGAGCAGAGCCTTTGACTGTGTAGAGCATGACACTATGCTGAATAAGCTAGTTTACTATGGTTTTGATGACAACAGTATAAATATGTTCAGGTATTTTCTAGAGAACCATCAACAAGTTGTGTGCATTGGTAAGGAGAGATCAAATTTGGTTAATTTTAGGTACGGAGTGCCTCATGGGTTGGGGTTGGATCTTTACTGTTTATACCAATTATTAGTGACCTCACCTGCCCTTGTTCATAAATTCTCACACAATATTGTATGCTGATGATACAACTTTTATACATAAAAACTCTGATCTAAGTACACTGAAAACACTGACCAAAAATACCCTTTCTCAGTCCTGATTATAGTTCAAAGCTAATGGCTTCTTACTAAATGAAAACAAAACCCAGACACTTTACTTTAGCCTCAAAGAGATTTCTAATGACCAAGAACTAGAAACTGTCAAATTTTTGGGTGTTACTATTGACAACAAATTGACATGGGAACCACACATTAGAAATACATTGGCTAGACTTTCAAGAGTTGTTTACCTAATTAGAAATTTAAAAAGATATGTTCCAAATGACTATGTGAGATCAGCATATTTTGCCTTCTTCCAAAGCATCATTTCCTATGGAATCTTACTGTGGGGTAGTAGCTGTCATGTAAATGACATTTTACTTTTATGGAAGAAAGTAATAAGAATAATAACAGATTCTGATAAAACAGTACATTGTAAACCTCGGGCTATTAAATTGCAGTGTCTTACAGTAATAAACAATTCATCTACAATGTTTTATTGTACATTAGAAACAATTTCTCTAATTTTGTGTTGAGAAGTGATATTCATAGCTACAATACTAGAAACAGAACATCTGTAGATGTGCCATATCATAGATTATCCAAATCGCAGAACTCCTACTTAGTTCTTGGACTAAGGATGTTTAATAGACTAAGTGCTGATTTTAAAGAACTGCTGTAAATATTTTTAAAGCTAAATTATACAAGCTACTAGTGAACAATCCGTTTTACACCACTGATGAATTTTTTGAAGACGAAAATACTGCTTTCTAATGTGTACCTATTTTATGTAAACCAATTTACATCAATATCGTAGTTTATGTAGAAATATATGCTCTTGGCTTTGTCTGTTGCTGTAATCAGCTGAATGACAATAAAATTTTATTATTATTATTATTATTATTATTATTTGATCAAATGTATCCGGGCACCCAAAAAAACATATTTTTTCATATTAGGTGCATTGTGCTGCCACCAACTGCCAGGTACTCCACATCAGTGACCTCAGTAGTCATTAGACATTGTGAGAGAGCAGAATGGTGCACTCCGTGGAATACACAGACTTTGAATGTGGTCAGGTGATTGGGTGTCACTTGTGTTATACATCTGTACATGAGATTTCCACATTCTTAAACATCCATAGGTCCACTGTTTCTGATGTGATAGTGAAGTGGGTATGTGAAGGGACACATACAGCAGAAAAGTGTACAGGTCAACCTCGTCTGTTGACTGACAGAGAACGCCGACAGTTGAAGAGGGTCATAATATGTAATAGGCAGACATCTGTCCATACCATCACACAGGAATTAGAAACTGCATCAGGATCCACTGCAAGTACTATGTCAGTTAGGCAGGAGGTGAGAAAACTTGGATTTCATGTTCAAGCGGATGCTCATAAGCCACACATCTTGCTGGTAAATGCCAAATGATGCCTCTCTTGGTGTAACGAGCGTAACATTGGATGATTGAACAGTGAAAAAATGTTGTGCGGAGTAACAAATTGCAGTACACAATGTGGCAATCTGATGACTGGGTTGGGTATGGTGAACACCCAGTGAATGTCATCTGCCAGTATGTGTAGCGCCAACAGTAAAATTTGGAGGTGGTGGTGTTTTGGTGTGGTCACGTTTTTGATGGAGGGTGCTTGCACCCCTTGTTGCTTTATATGGCTCTATCACAGCACAGGCCTACATTGATATTTTAAGCACCTTCTTGCTTCCCACTGTTGAAGAGCAATTCAGGGATGGCAACTGCATCTTTCAACATGATCGATCACCTGTTCATAATGTGCAGCCTGTGGTGGAGTGGTTACACGACAACAACATCCCTATAATGGACTACCCTGCACAGAGTCCTGACCTTAATCCTATAAAACACCTCTGGGATGTTTTGGAATGCTGACTTTGTGCCAGGCCTCAGTGACCAACATCGATACCTCTCCTCAGTGCAGCAGTCCGTGAAGAATGGGCTGCCATTCCCCAAGAAACCTTCCTGCACCTGATTGAACATATGCCTGCGAGAGTGGAAGCTGTCATCAAGGATAAGGGTGGGCCAACACCGTATTGAATTCCAATATTACTGATGGAGGGAGCCACGAACTCATAAGTCATATTCAGCCAGGTGTCAGGATACTTTTGATCACGTAGTTTAAATCCAAGAGGCAGGAATGTTTTTCTTTGCTGATGGTGGAAGTCTTATGATCAAGACAATGGGTAAACTTCAACACTTGAAAAGTTGTAAAGTTTTTCTTCAGAATTAATAACTGGTTTTATGCAAATTGTCTCTCACTGAATAGGGATAAAACACAGTGCATGCAGTTCTATACTGTCCAAAGTTTGTCTACACCATTAGAAATAATGTCTGAGTATAAGTCAATAAATGAAACAGAATATTCTAAATTCTGAACTGGTTATATTGATAAGAGCCTGAATTGGAAGTCGTATGTTACAGATCTTGTTAAATATCTAAGCTCTGAAACTTTTACATTTCGGGTAGTATCAGATTTGGAGAAGAAAATATCAACTAGTTCATTCACTTTTCCCATTTCAGTTCACTAATACCTTCTAACATTATATTCAGGGACAACAACCCACAGAACAATAAGTATCTGTGCCATAGAAGTGTGTGCTAAGCTATAAACAACTCTTTAATCAGCTCAGCTTACAAGCAGCTGCTGAATCAGTCCCAATTCAAGTACAATGGTAACATTCATAAATATAATACTAGAAGAAGAAAAGATGTACTATCCTTCACTCAGCCATAGTATAGCACAGAAATGAGTGAGGTATTCAGTCATAAATATAACACCAGTTTGTATTGAGAGAGAAAGAGAGAGAGAGTGAGAGGGGGATGGGGGGGAATATAACTATGTATAAAATACTGTATGAAAAAGGAAGCTTAAGATAATTATGTAAATGGTCAGCATATTACAATATTTTTTACTGAGAAAATGCTTCACAGTGTAAACCGGTTCATTCTACAGCAGAGCAAGAATTTTGAGTTATGATCCATGGAACATGCAAATAATTGATCTAAGCTTACTTCTGTTATATCAGTGCTTGTACATAGTGATTTCATATGATCCAAAGAGAACTGTGAAAGGGAGTTTGATAAAAAGACAATTATGCAAGTTACGAGGATGGTGCAAAATCTTTTTTGGGCATTTTATAATTAAAAAGAGACAGGTAGGTATGGTTATGAACATTACTTTTAATGAAAATTTTACAAAATACATATTATGGCTCCACATTTAACTGTTTATGTGGCTACCTGCTTTGGGTGGGACAGATGCATTTTCTCCACAATTCGTCACTTGAAAAACAAGTCTACTGGTTTGGAATTTATTGGAATCATTAGACAGGAATTTATTAGAATCATTAGACAATCTTTAGCATACATGTGATGCTGAATGAACAATATTGCATCTACTGCATTGTCATTAATGTTCTTTCTAGATGAGATAAAGAACACTTTTCTAAACTTCCAACTGCAATACTTGTACATTTGTCGAAACTTTGTGTGCTACACCACAGCTCCTGCCAGGTAGTCTGCCCTTCTGTCATGGGTGGTGAGTGTTAAGGTCTACATTAAGGTGAAGCAACAGCAGTGAGTACATAACCACATTAAAGAGAGGCTCCCAGTGATGACTGCACTACTTTGTGCATCTCTGTCATGTGCACCAATCAGGATGAGGGATGACATCACTGCTTGTGAAGCCATGAGTTGATATGTGATATCACTTGATAGCCACAATCAATCATGCAGATTCCCAGTATCAATCCATATGGCTATTTAACTCATGCTACAGTGAGTTAGCAGCGCTCTTGTCTCGAATCTGTGATCCACAGTCTTCACCTGGATTCTTCAGTCCATGGGTACAGCAGTTCTGTAGCCATGACCGCTTAGCGAGAACAGTAATAGACTTAACTCTAGACAGTGTCTAGTTCTGGAGAGTGAGTATGTTGTGTATTGGACTTGTTCTCAGCCAGAACAGGTTCTGACAAATGTCATACTTGAACTGGAAGTTATGATTTTGTGTTATTGTAATAAATGAGTATTCATTGATGTTGTACTGATTATGTGGTATCAGTGTTGTAGACACCACAATATTGAATAGAAATGTTTCCAGCATGTTTAATATACTGTTTTCTGCCTGACATGAGAAGATTTTGTAAGTAAAATATGTGAATCAGAATATCCTGTTATTGGTATGCAATAAGCCATTTAAAAACTATATATAGGAAGTAGTATACATGTAACTGCTTTATTTATTCCTTTAACTTTACATTTAAGTTGTGTGATAAGCTGATGAGACAGCTTATGTTTCTGTCTTGAGGTAAAATGTGCCACTGACTTCTTGTGCATAAATATTTCCAAATTCTGAATTATAAGGATAACTGCTATTCACACTCATGCTAACTGACAAGAAAAAAATAACTACAACTTGAAGAAATAATCTGAAAAGTATCAAATCTGTGTTATTAGGGCATTACACCAGCCAGCTGTGTTTGTGCTTGGATCAGAGGTTAGAAACCTTGAGTACCCTGAAAACTTTGGTAATTTCTTAAGGATAAGGCAGATTAGGCATAAGCTTTTTCATTGAAAGTAGGAAGTGTATAGAGCATATGCTTTAGGCCAAGGAAGATGATAGGAGTAACATTTATGTTAATGAGTAAAGATAGACTTAATTTAGGATTTAAGGTCACGGCTAAGTCAAAAATACTAGGAGAGATAATCTGGAAAAATGTGACCCCTAGGGAAAACAGTTAACTGTTACTGCCTAGTTAATCAAGAAAGGTTTAAGCCATGGTACAGTTCTGATAAATTAGAACAATAATAGAGTGACACAATGGTACATCTACATCTATACTGTGCAAGCCACCTGATGGTGTGTGGTGGAGAGTACCTTGAGTACCTCTATTGGTTCTCCCTTCTGGTATTGTTCGTGGAAAGAAAGATTGTTGGTATGCCTCTGTGTGAGCTCTAATCTCTCTGATTTTATCCTCATGGTCTCTTTACAAGATATACATAGGAGGGAGCAATATACTGCTGGAATCCTCAGTGAAGGTAAGTTCTCAAAACTTCAACAAAAGCCCGTACTGAGCTACTGAGCATCTTTCTTTCAGAGTCTTCCACTGGAGTCTATCTGTCATCTTCATAACACTTTTGCAATTTCTAAATGATCCTGTAATGAAGCGCGCTTCTCTCTGTTGGACCTTCTCTATCTCTTCTATCAATCCTATCTGGTACGGATCCCACACCGGTGAGCAGTATTCAAGCAGTGCGTGAACAAGCATCCTGTAGCCTACTTCCTTTGTTTTCGGACTGTATTTCCTTCGGATTCTTCCAATGAATTACAGTCTGCCATCTGCTTTACTGATGATTAATTTTATATGGTCATTCCATTTTAGATCACTCCTAATGCCTACTCCCAGATAATTTATGGAATTAACTGCTTCCAGTTGCTGACCTGCTATATTGTTGCTAAATGATAAAGGATCTTTCTTTCTCTGTATTTGCAGCACATTACACTTGTCTACATTGAGATTCAGTTGCCATTTCCTACACCATGCATCAATTTGTTGCAGATCCTCCTGCATTTCAATACAATTTTCCATTGTTACAACCTCTCGATATACTACAGCATCATCTGCAAAAAGCCTCAGTGAACTCCTGATGTTATCCACAAGGTCATTTATATATATTGTGAATAGCAATGCATCCTACAAAACTTCCCTGCAGCGCACCTGATATCACTCTTACTTCAGAAGACTTCTCTCCATTGAGAATGACATGCTGCGTTCTGTTATCTAGGAACTCTTCAATCCAATCAGACAATTGGTCTGATAGTCCATATGCTCTTACTTTGTTCATTAAACAACTGTGGGGAACTATATAAAATGCCTTGTGGAAGTCACGAAACATGGTATCTGTCTGGGAACCCGTGTCTATGGCCCTCTGAGTTTCGTGGATGAATAGCGCAATCTGGGTTTCACACGAATATCTTTTTTGAAACCCATGTGTGGTTAAGTTTTACTGTCTTCACATCATGTGGCATTGTCTCAAAACAGTAAAAGTGCTGAGATACCCATGGATTGACGATGGTTGTTAGACATGATATCACCAATTACACTGTCCCAGGTCCCTCAAGCAGAAATGTCCATGATAGGGCTCGATTCACCAATAATAGCCCAACAAGCAAAAGAAGTGACAAAGTGGGAAAATCTATCAGATGTCAAAAGATATGTGGAAGTAAAGGGATTTATAACATACAGCTGGGCTGATATAGCATCTGTTGCTTGGAAAATGATACGTCTGTTGTACATTACAGGTAGGTCTGATATAGTTTCCATGTTATCACTAGATATGTCTCTGAGAGTGAGAGGAATTAAATAAAGAATTAATTAACAATGAAAAACATGATAGGTTATAGTACTTCAGATAACATTTTCAGCCACAATGTCTTGAGACCATGACTGAAGCATGGTTACTGTGATCTCCTACTGCTGTAAATAAGCTTTTCCAGACTACTAAGATAAAAGAATATGGAGTAAAACAACAGTGTGCAAACCACAGATCTCATGCAGGCCAGAATCGAAAAACAATAGGGCAGTGCACATACCATTGTGTTCACAATGGTCAGTTTTGTTCCCTACAGGTTAAGGAAGGCTTTAGCCCACAGCACATTGTAGTCATTCATGACAGGTAGTAATTATTAGTGTAAACTTGTAGACGATGATACAGTAGGAGTTGATGAAAGAAAGTCAGCTTTAATTTTAGGAAGCCTCACTGATATCTGATCCCTTTCCTGTAATGGAGCTTAAAGCTGCTCACCAATGAGAAACAGTCTGACAAAGGACAGAAGTAACTGTGAATGAACACTCCATGTATGAGTCATGAGCTAGCATGTTCAGAAAAAGTATAAATAGTGAAAAAGGAGCAAGTGACACCATTTGTGAAGTGTGAATAATTTAGTGCCTATGATACAGCAAAATTTTAAATGGAGATCCAAGGACACATTTTTTCTTAGAAAGGAGGAATTGTAAGGGACTAAAACTACAGCAGAATAGGAAGCCACAACCAGAGTCAGATGGCACTGGTCATTGCACTGTGTGATCAGTGGAAACAGCCGTCTCTGTGTTGTCAGACTGTGCATACCCCTGCATGACTAAGTCTTCAGGAAGTACTACTTGCAGATATGACAGCCAGTCAGTGCCTCTGTTCCAGATTGTTTGGCATGATATACATATGCAGCCACCACCACATAATCAGCTGGGAGCTGCTGTGTTTAATCATCATTAAACAGTTGGTGCAGTTAAGTGATGCCCAGTCTGTGATGGATAGTGCCATGCTGATAATGCCTCAAATCCAATCCCCATTGCCTGAGCACCTGAATGCTCAGGCAACTCAATGCTTTGTTGCTATTTTGGGGGTATGATGTGAGGGACCAGTCATCCCTTCCTCTGCCGAGGTGTCAACTGAGGACGTCTAACTCTGGGACACTGCAGCCTGATGCAGCTGGTTGTACACACAGCTACTGCTGCTGGGTAGCCTGTACTTTGTCCAGGGGCTGTAAGTAACTAGAGGCCATCATGCTGAGGGTTGTGGTGACAGAGTATTCACATTGCTCACCATCATCATTTGCAGTTCCCCAAGTCCCTTTATTGTAAACAAATATCAATAAATAAGTGGTAGTAACCTCACCAGGACATTCTTCTGCTGCACCTACATCCATTTTTGGCAGAGAGCTGTCGCTCACTCCTAGCTGTCTTGCCATTCTGTTATATTTGATAGATTTAGTCCAGGATAATGAGATCAGTATTCAAATTCATTACTCATGAAAAACTGTGACTGCACTAATTGCACACCAATGTGAAGTGACTAGATCTTTCTGATGATTCATCCCCTTTCCCACAACAACCTACTCTCTCTTAAAAAATCAAGACTGCAAGAAAACTGTTTTACACTGGACATCTCACATATGAAGGAAGGAGGATGGTAACTAATCATCTCTCAAGGAATTCTAAATCCAGTATCCATCATCAGCATTTTCATTCAGCATCAAGTAGAAACCATTCAAAATCATTATCCAATGCTGAGATTAATTCTATCATCAGTTTGAAAGTGCCTGTCAGTCTAGGCTTCAGTGACCAGACATTCCAAAAATTAAAAGTAAGTAATAAGTTTACACATTCACTTGAAAATTTTGTCATAAATGTCCTGTGCAAATGAACTATGCACTTTATTTAGCTTACCTTGTAATACTGCAGGAATACACACAGCATGACTTTCTTTTATGCTACAGTCTAAATAAATTATTTTTGTAGCTCATGAGGCTAAAAAAGTACTGTACTGGTCCAGTACAGGTAATTTGGATTTGTTGTTATGAAGCTTAAAAACCATTTATTATTTGCACAACTATGAGGTATAACTCAAAAAGGTGTCATAGTTATTTGATCACTGTGTATTTACCTTTCCAGGTAATATTTAGATCCCTCTAGCTGGTCAGGAATTAAGGGAAATTACAGAATATTACTACATTTTAAATTTAAGTAACAAATTTATTATAAACCAGAACTACAGAATGTGACAGCTCTGTGGAATGAAACAGTCTTAGCTTAATCATGTTTTGGAAAGTATATTCCAAACTGAAGCTGGTAGAGAACTTAGAATTCTACTTGTGATGTACAGTCTGATCTGCAAAATAACAGATCACATATACTTGTATTATCTCATTGTCTATGATTATAAATAACAATATTCATGTGTCCATCATGGCATTAAAATAAATAACATTCTTTTTAGTTCAATTTTTCACAGCCATTAATTGACATTTTTATATCTCTAACATCTTAAGCACCTTAATTGTTAACTCAGTTCATTATTTTATCTAGGTAATGCCCCTGAAGTGAATCTCTGTTATGATAAGAATGATTTCTCATTTACACATTCTTGTTTCATCACCACAAAACATAGTTTTGGTAGCTAAATGCTATTTTCATATACATGTAGCCTAAATAAAAAAAGACAACATGTATATAGCATAATGTTGATTATCTCATCTTTTTCCATGAGATTTATTACATATGTTTTAAACTGATTATGACAATCATGTAATCCGGACGGAGGAATCATATTGCATTTGTAGTTCCACAGTGAAATCCCATTGTTGTGACAGTGCTCCAAGCCGACACTCTGATAACATAACTTCACTTTGTATTCCTGTTTCAAGGCACTGCCCTCTAGCAGTTAGTATTACTGCTCGACCATGTCGACTCCATTCCTAAAACACACACTTATCAGTTAAACTTCCTTCAGAGCCATGTTAACATTGATGTTTACACAAGTTACTTCAGTTATGAACAAGTCACTTGTACTCAGTAAAGAGCTTACTGTCTTGATTATTAGAACAGTGTCACTAACACAATTTCAGGTTCATTTATTGCATTAAAGATACCTGTGTCAAGTAAGCGGTTGCATCAATTATGTTATGTCTCCTTGTGAAAATGAATTTACTGACTTTGGGCACTAAAATTTTTGCTGAGATGAAAAGGGTTTTAAACTCCTCATCATAAATGTCAACAATCAGAAACAAACTACAGGGGATGAAACTATTCTATTGATTTGCCGGTTTGCTGCAAATTTAAATATATTAACTCATATATCAAGTATATGGTTTTATGAAGATGAACACATCTCAGAATATTATTTGGCTAAAAATTTACAAAAGCTTACAAAATTGTTCTCTATTAGTTTCACAATATCAAATGTAACCTGTATGTTATTCTGTATATTACTCATTGTTAATACCTTTAGATTAAAGGAAACCACTCATGGAAAAGCAGAAAAATTGAGTCTATTGATTTGCTGGTTTGCAGCAAATTTAAATATATTAACTCATATATCAAGTATACGGTTTTATGAAGATGAACACATCTCAGAATATTATTTGGCTAAAAATTTACAAAAGCTTACAAAATTGTTCTCCATTAGTTTCAGCATGTCAAATGTAATCTGTATGTTATTCTGTATATTACTCATGGAAAAGCAGAAAAATGGAGTTCTCTCTACACATACAGAAAAAAAAGAAAATTTGCTAGCTTTTGGAGTAACCCTTTTATGAGCTAGAATGAGATACATACATAATTTTTGCAGGAGAGCTTCTCTGAAGTTTTGGAAGGTAGGAGAAGAAGTACTGGAGGAAGTAGAGCTATGAAGACACTTGTGTGGCTCATTTGATAGAGCACTTGCCCATGAAAGACATAGGTTCTGAGTTTGAGTCTTGGACCAACAGACAGTTTTAATCTGCCAGGAAGTTTCATCCTATTTACATGCTTGGTAGCAGCACACCTCCATACTTTAATTCCATATGTGAGATATGGATGCACTAAAGCATAGTTAGATAATAATAATTTGCTCATAACTGAGAACTTGCAACATTGTTCTTATTGTGTAAATTGATTTTCTTAATTTTAGCATAAAAGATGAATGTGATGCTCCTGAGAGATATGTCTGTCTAAAATTACACCAAACAAAGTTTTATTGTCCAATTGTATTTCTGTACCATCATCAGATACAACATTCCATTGCACTCCATATGTTTGATGATCTATTTGGAAGTTCATTTGGCTTTCTTTTACTAATGTTTAAGCTTAAGTGATTATCTTTGAATTAGTTCTTCGAATAATACACCAGAAAAATTACTGGCCAGATCATTCTTGTTGGGTCCCCAATGAATAACTGTTGTGCAATCTGCATAGTTAAGTACCTTCTGTTGTGCCATGTGGACAGATCATTAATATATAACATGACCAACAAAGGCCTCAGAACTGACCCTTGGGGCACACTGCACTTTATGATAACTGGACTGAAGTTGTACTTCTGAATAATGTTGGCCACTTTGTGTCTGACTTGTGAGTGTTCATGTCTATCTTGTAGCCCATAAGTTTCCAGTTTATCAAGTAGAAGTTCATGAGATGAAATATCAAATGGATGTGAGAAGTCTTGGCACAAACATGCCATCTTTCCTTTCTCACCTAATTTCTTTAATATTGTATGCACTAGGTCACATATGGCAAATGTTGTTGAGTAACATATCATAAAACCATGTTGGGTTTCTTTTAAGACTTTTTCTTGGATAAGAAAATTTTCTAATCTTAATGCAATATTTTTTCTAATACTTTTATTAAGATCAGAATTAAGCTGATTAGTTAGTAGTTTTCAACTTTATTGGCACTACCTTTTGTGTAATAGGCTGACTATTGTATACTTCAATTCAGATGGAAAAACAACTCCATTCAATCTTTTTTCATAAAGATGTACCAGAACAGGAATGAGTGAGTGTTTGCATCATTTTAAGATAATGGAGGAAATTTCATCCCATGCAGTAGAGAATTCATTCTACACTTAATTTTAATTTGTCCTGTTTCAGCTTATCTGTTTCATACCTGTATACTAATTTATGTACCTGGTAAGGTGGTCTGAAGTCATTAGCTCCTCATCAGCTCCAAAGTTCAAACATATGCTACCTCAATTACTAAAAAGCATATTAAAAACACTGCTAGCCACTAATGCTCTAAAACATTTACACTATCACTCTTCAGTTGGATATTGCTGACACTAAGGTTTGTTTTTCTGTTAAATCTCCCATTTATACAGTTCCATACTGATTATTTTGTTATTTGAGTTTGCTACTTTTCGTTGTATAATTTTCTTAGTGTATAAATTTGGTGCCTGTTTATAGGCTTTTCAATATATTTGGTAGTTATCTCTAGCTGATGTCTTTGGGGACTCTTCATAGATTTTCCAAGTAACAAACATTTTGTCCTCCAGCTGTCTGCAGGCAGTCTTACATGGTTTTCAGCATATTTATTTTTGAGAGTAATTGGGCATGTTACATTGAAATGAATGAAGAAAATGTCATAAAAGTTATTCCATTTTGTCTGCAGCATTTTCTGCACAATAAACAACATACCATGTCTCAGACAGCGATGCAGACTAACTTCTCTAAAGACTTCTCACTTACACATCTTATTTCCCTCATCTCATTATGTGCTTTGCGAATCATGTATATTCAGTATTTCCATTATCTGGCAAAGATGGGCAGAGTGGTGAAAGTTTATTCTATCAACTGTACAGTTATCTAAGTCAGTGTAAACGTTATCTATACAGATAAAGGTGTTTGTAGCTAGTCTGGTTGGCCCATCAGCTCTGTTTGGCAAATTATAGCTGCACAGAATATTATGTGCTTTTTTAAAAAAAATCACCAGATAAACAATACCCATGTTCTTATATTTTCTGCATACAGTGTCAACCATTTTTTTCTGTATCTTGTAATAAATTATCAACTATGCTACTAGGAGATCTGTGCAGTCCTATAATAATTAGGGGTACTTTATTTACCACTAGCTTTATTGCTGAAAATTCAAATGTCATTTACATACTAAGTTTCATGATAAAATCCAGTTTTGTGAAATGTAGTTAATCTTTATAATATATGTCAACACCCCTCCCCCTTTTTTATATTATGATAAACTGAAATTACTGAGCAGTATATAGCTGTCAAATTTAGTCATAGTAATTATGCTATTGGACAAACCATATGTTGTAATAATGAACACATCTGCATTTTCCTCATTGAGTGCTAGCTATAATTGTATCCACTTGTTGCTTAGATACTTGATTTTTGGTATAGTACTTTGAGCCCCATTCCGGTTTTTTTTTTTTTTTTTTTTCCTTGCCAAAGCTTACCTTTTGACAATTTTCCTGTGGTATATTAAGTTAAGATGCTATTGAAAATGTGAAAATTTCTCTGTTTATTGTATCGTTTACCATTCCCATTAGGATATATTTGCTTCCCAAGCCCATTGCATTGTTCTCTCAAACCATTCGTTTCCTTTACTTGTATTTATGATTGTTATAAAATGATACACTGCCTGACAAAAAAAAGTGAAGCACCCAGAAGACATTGTTGGATGTCAAGGTATCTATGTATATGATCATACCTTTGGTAGGTATGTAAGAGATTTGAGTTGCAATTCTCTGTAACAGGTAGCCACAAGATTGTGTTAGTGTTTTTCATATTTAGTGTTGTTACCAGGCTCAGTAGGGTATATAAGCGGCACGAACAGCATCAGATGTTGAGTGATTACTGTGAAGGACACAGAGATGCCACATACTGATATACGCATGTGAGACAACATTATCAGCACCTGACAGAATATGAAAGTGGCCTCACAGTGGGTTTCGATTTGGCCAGCTGGTCATATCATGCAATATCTGGATTTTTGGGGCATTCAGATATGACTGTGGTCCAATGTTGCACTACATGGGAACATAAGGGCAAGTATGCCTATCCTCAAGTTTCTAGTTGGTCACGTCTGACCAATATGAGGGAATATTACTATATTGTGCACCAGGCACATTATAACCTTGTCAAATATGTGCCTGCCATCCAAGAACAAGTAATTGATTCCCTGAAAAATTCTGTGTTATTCCATATTATTTGTCAGAGACTACCAGCAGCAGGAGTAGCAAATTGTTGTCCCACATTTAGATGCCTCTATCATCACAACACAAATGGCCACATTTGGAGTGGTGCAGTTACTAGGAAGAATGTGTAGCTGGTGAATGACATTGTATTGTGTTCAGCAGTGAATCACAGTTCTGCACTACCCTGGATGAATCTGGTGGCAACCTGAAGAGAGGTCAAATTCTTCCAATGGTTCGGAGAGGCACAGCAGTGATGCTCCTTGTGTCATGGTGTGGGGAACCACCAGGTATGACTTCAGGTCACAGCTGGTAGTAACGGAAGAAACTCTGACAGCACAATGGTATGTGACAGACATCCTGTGTTCTCATGCATTATCCCTCATGTGACAATATTGTGGTGCCATGTTTCAACAAGAAAATGCTTGTCCATAGATAGCAGGTGTCCTACAAACTGTCTGCATGATGATGAGCTACTCCTGTGGCCAGCAAAATCCACAGATCTGTCACTGATAGAATATGTATGGGATCAATTTGGATGTCAACTCAATCCCAGTGCCAGTATCCAGGACATCGCAGACCTGTTACAACAATTGTGAGCCAGTTTGCCTCATGAGAGTGCACAATGACTTTATGACATCCTTCCAAACCGAATCAGTGTGTGCATCCAGATTAGATGGAGTGCAACATCATACTGATAAGTGGGCTCATACCGCCAAGTTCTTTATACGTTTGACTCAATTTTGTAATCACTGAAATAATGACCATGTACCATCTCAACCTGTGAAGTTTCATTTCATTCTCTTCTCCCCTTCTAAGTGCTTCACATTTTTGTCAGGTAGTCTATATCCAGAATAGCAAAACTGTTTTACAATTTAATGTGACATAATGGTTCTCTGAAGTTATGTAGCAGTATTTAATTAGAAAAATGTAGCTTTTACAGTAATTTGCATTTATATTTTTGAGATCATTCAAAGAAAGAAAAAGAAGGGTGATTGGGGTCTCATCATGTTGATGATGAGGTCATTAAATATCAAGAACAGGTTTGGATTGAGGAAGAATGGGGAAGGAATTCAGCCACATTCTTTCACAGGCACCATCTCAGGATTCACATTAAACAGTTTAGGAAAGTCACAGAAGGGCTAAATCTTGGTGGGGGATTTTAACCGCTGACCTCCTACATATAAGTCCAGTGTCTTATGACTGTGTCACCTCACTTAGTGAGCACATTGAGGATATCTGTGTATGGAATAGGGTTGCAAGTGGCATACCAGCAATATGTTTGAGAATTTACTTGATTCTGTACATGACACAGAAGCAATGTTGTTCTAACTTTCCTATGCTAATCATATGCAAAAGGGACAGACAGGGCTGGTTCAAGGCCCAAGCAACACAAGTGACCACTTGGTGGGCCAAGGTGAGAGGGGTGCCAGAAGTGCCATTTGTACAGAATTTGTACTCAGGGTGTATCATAATTTATAGTGAAAACAGCTCATTTCCATGCTCAAGAATTCAGATTATTTTTAAAAGTCTTACCAAGAGCTCAACAAATAACAGGTAATGTATGAGGAAGGGAGAGGAAAGGGAGATGGTGCCAAATGATGTGGTGCTTGTGTGGGAAAATAGAAGGGGGGAGTGGCTCTGAATTCCTGCAACAAATGAACAGGAAGTGATTAGGGTGACTAGGGGCTTAAAACAAAAAATAGCAGCAGATGTAGATGAATCAGTAATAATAAACACTGCAGCACGGATTTCAAAATCTTTAGCACACATTGCCTATTTATCTTTCAGTGAAGGTGTGTTTCCTCAGTCATAAAAGCTCTCAAAAATGAGACCAATATTAAAAAATCGAGACAGAGATAAAATAGGAAAATTCTGTCAATATCACTTCTTTCTGCTTTCTGTAAAATATTAGAAAAACTGATGAAGTTAAGAGTCACAAGTTACCTAGACAACAATAAAGTTTTAAATTGTAATCAATAGAATTTCTGTGCAAAATGCAGCATAGAAGCTGCAGTCATAGGCTACACTCAAGAAACAATTATAAATTTGGAAAAAAACATAATTGTAGTAGGGATTAGTTTAGATCTGTCTAACGCCTTTGATACCAACTTCCATTAAATCCTCCTTGATAAGCTTGAAGGAGTATGTATTAGAGGAAGGGCTAAAATGTGGGTCCAGTCATATCTCAAAAACAGATCTCAGATTGTAGAGCTCATCACTGTTAATTCAAATAAACAAGTAAGTTTAGTTTCAAAAGCAAAAGAAGTTCCTTTAGGAATATACCAAGTCAGCGTCTTAGGACCATTACTCTTTCTCATGTATATGAATTGAGTTACAGTATAATATGACCAAAATTGTATGATATGCAGATGACACACATCAAATAGTGAACAACTTTAAAAACTCATTACATTCCACTACTAATAAAATCTTAAAAAGTATTGAGACTTGGTTCAGTGCAAACAAACTTACATTGAATGCAAAGAAAACAAATTACATACAGTCTGGTAAAATGATTCAGTATTAACTCATTCATCTAGTACTAGATTGCAGACTAATAAGAGAGTGCAGTTTGCAAAACTGTTGGGAAAGCATCTAGATGAAGCTATGAACTGGAAACAGTGTGTAAGACTCTTTACACACAGACTTAGAAGGCATCATAATGGCATACTTCATTCCATTGCCTCATATGGGACAGCATTCTGTGCCAGTTCAAAATCTAATTTAAAAGAAATTTTTATCTTGCAAACACAGGCTGCTCAAATAATAAGCCACAGTCCTACACATCATCACTGCAGATCTCTTTTCAGGCAATCAGGAATACTTACTTTTGTCATCACTCTATATATTTAAATATGTACTCTTGACCAAAGCAAATCTAAGCAATCTCCACACAGATGCTGATGGTCACAAATATAACACAAGAAACAGGAATGATATCCACATAGAACAAATAAAAAGATCACAAACTGAGAAGTGTGTACGCTATATGGATATTAAAGCTCTGCAATGCATTATCTCAATATGTTAAAGTATTTTACAGGATGGCATAAATTTTAAATTAGAAAATTTGTAATTGATAAATTTTGCTACTCAGTAAATGAATATCTTGAAGACCAAGAAAATGATTTTATAAACTAATCTCCAATATACATACTGCAGTTTTGTGATAAATCTCCGTGCGGGGTGGCTGTGCGGTTTGAGGCATATTGTCACGGATTGCGTGGCCCCTCCCACCAGAGGTTTGAGTCCTCCTTCGGGCATGGGTGTGTGTAGTTTTCTTAGGATAAATTAGTTTAAGTTAGTTTAAGTAGTGTGTATGTCTAGGGACCTTAGCAGTTTGGTCTCTTAGGAATTCACACAGATTTGAACATTTGTGGTAAATCATGTGAGAAGTTTTTACCTTTGCATGTTTCAGTTTATACTATACTACTTTACCATCTTTATTATTATTTATTCTACATGTAATTATTATTGGGAAAAAATTATTACACAACATTAATATGCAAAGAAATTATAAATTTACTGGTATATGTTGTATTCAATTTCATTTTGTACATTCCACATTTTTAATTTCTGTGTATGACAAGTTCAATATCATTTGTATGATGACATGGATCCTAAATAAATAAATAAGTAAATAAGATGTCACTTGCGTGACAAAATGTTCTTAAAACACCCCTAGGGAAGGACACACATTTCCAAGCTGCGAAGTTATTTAGCTTAAGATTTCAATGTGATTTATACCTCCATCACTCAATAAAATATCTCCTCCACTCATTGTATAATCAATTGAGTGGACAATTTTGAAGTTCCTCTATAACTGTGTGTAGCATTTATGCATCATGCTGTTACCTTTGGTGAGGAATTCTGCAGCAACGGCAACTTTATATCCTATTGAAATTTCATTAGGACCTGGTACCTCATTTGCCCAGAGCTATTTCCATTGTTTTTCAACTATCACCATTCTGTGTTATCGATGTGAAACTTTGTGTGGTAACATAACATGGTCTCCCTGTGTAAATAAACTTTGAAATACAGAATTTAAGGTTACAGCTTTAGTTACATTGGCATTTTCTTAGTGCTAGGCTCAGTGATGCATTGTGTAATTAGGGCTAAAAGCTCCTGAGTTTCTTTGACAGATCTTGAAGTAAAGTCTATGTTTAGAAGTTGCAGTAGGAGTCATCAACAGATTGCATTAAAAATTTGTGAATAGCTATTATTTTTTTTTCTGTTTTGCTCCACATGTTTCTTTTAAACTGAGAAAACAAAATCTCTGTTGCTTTACCAATTACAGATATGACTTTTAAACAAAGATGGGCATCTGCTAACACTTTTTACCATATTTGATATAAATATACTTGTAACCTATAAACTGATGAGACTGGCCACTATGAGACTGAGTGTCACCTGATGACACTTTTGGCATGTAATGCTGTAAGGAAAGTATGTAAGCTGAGAAGAGACAAGTGGAAACAAACAGGGAAACATTCTAACAAGATAATGGGCTACAAATGTGGAAATGCACTGACATAACTGACTTTTACAAAGAGCAGATTGTTGTGGCTTGGTGCCTGGGAACAAGCAGCTCTGAAACAGCAAGGCCTGTCAGCTCTTCATGTGCTACTGCCATGAGAATCTATGAAAACTTTTTTTAAGGACATTGGATGTTCATACCTAATCACAAAATGTCGAGTTTGGAGGCCTGTTTGCTCTGTAAAGCAGGAAAGGAGGTAATCTGTGTAGATCCAAAGATAGTGTACATTGGTTGTCCAAGAGTAAGTATTTCAGAAACACACCATTCAGTGCTGATTGTTGAAAACAGAACGCCACAGTAGACAATCCCTACATGTTCCTATGTTGACCCAACAGCATCACAAATTAGGATTTCTGAAGGCTAGGTATTATTGAGATTGGATCTTGGACTAATGGCAATGTGTTATCAGATCAGGTGAACCATGCTTCTCATTACATCAGGTGGACAGTTGTGTCGGAGGGAGAAGAGATGTTGTAAGCTGACAGGCACTCAATGACGAGGTTATCAGCACTTGGTTCTGTATGGATATGCAATGACCATGCACCACACCATGAGAGCAGGCCTGTGGGGCAGTAATATGCTATTGGGGACAATTACCTGGATGTCCAAGGGACCAGAGGTAATCAAGGACATTATGACAGTTGTGTACTACTTGGACATTATTTTGGACCACCTGCATCCCTTCATGCTTGATGTCTTCCCTGATGATGATGGTGCATCCTAACAGGATAATCATCCATGTCACAAGCCAGAATCATGCTACAGTATTTCAAGGAGTGTGGCAGTCAGTTCATGTCCATATCTCTGCCAGCAAATTCACCTCGCCTGAGCCCTAACGAATGTATATGGAACACAATAATTATGATGATTTATAGCAGAACAATAGATATTAGTACAGTGGCCTAGCTTGTCAGACAGGTAGGGGAGCCAGAACTGGATCAAACCTGTGCAGTGGGTTAATGATCATGTGCTCGTACATCAGCCAGCCTGAGTAGGGTTATTAGGTGATTTACCATGTTCATTTAGGCAAATTAAGGGTAGGTCCCCAAATTCCATCCAACAAAATATTATAACACACATATTTACATGATTCACATACAGATGGGATGCACAACTTCCCTCCCTTAGGTTTCCTGCGTGACTGGTATTGAGAAGGGTGCCCTGCCACTCAGTCATATAATAAAATTTGCCAAATCCTGAAAAGAGTGGATCCCATATTAAATGGGATAATGGAAAAATCAAAAAAAGATAAATGGTTTATAGTAGTGGGTCACATTGCATTTCAAAATTTCACAAACTGAACTGCTCAAAAGAGTTTTGCATCATTGGTATATCTACGAACATGTGTAGATTGATTCCTGTAAAGCATGGAATAGAAGGATATATTAAACTAAAAAAATTACGTTCCTGTGAAATGAAAACAAAGCAATGACCAAAGTAAAGTCAGTCTGTGTGAAAGTGCACAGCTTCTCACAACTTTCAGATCAAAATCAACATCATGATGCTCTACCCCTTGCATTGTAATATGCTTGCTTCCTCCTTGGCATGCTGTCCACCTGGTGGTTGAGATGTTGCTACTGATATCACCCACTACATGAGGAAGTTTCCTGCAGTGGTGTTCTACAAGTTTCAACTAGTCTCAAGATGCCCAATCATGTTCATATCAGCAAGTATTGCAGGCCATTCTGTTGACTGACTTCTGCAAATATTTTGCTTCATCCAGGGTTTATGACTTTTGTCTACAGTCTTAATTTTATGTAATGTACTATCTGACACATGTAAAACACCATTCCAGCAATATGGAGACAGACTTGGAGAGAGGCATTGACTTTATCCATTTGACACACAGTTCTGTCATTCACTATCATGACCCAAGTGGTCACAGTTAACATGTTTTACGTACTGCCCCTTAGCTCTCTCCAGGAAATTACTACCCAGCCACGCTGGTAGATCAGGAGCTTGTATCTTTTTATTGAAGCTATCATTATGCCAGTTCTCTAATACAACTGTTATTTCATTTTTCTGGGCATGGAATTTCATTTCGAACTCTGTTTGATTGTGTGTTGTTGAATAAGATGATTCTTGTTTAATTCATCAGTAATGATTTAGATACATGTTAATTCCAGTCATAATGTTTACACTCCACTGCATTTTTTAACATTGAGCTAGTGATAGTTTTTGTTCCTACGAAGTATGTGGTTTATGGCAGTGACCTGCCTAATTAATGTTAAGCTATGACAGGACTTGAACCAATGAATTTTATTAGTGCTTCGTGGACACAAAGTCTATTGAGTTATGTCAGCAGCAACAGCACAACAAGAGGAATTACAGCACCAAATTATGAGACAGTTCATTACACTACAGAAACAGTAGAACAGTCTGCTGAAATGTACAGCAGTATGGGACAATGTTCTGCTAACACTACCAAACACTGCTCATATTCAGGCCAGTATTGTGAGAACTTACATTTCCAGTGTTTCATCATTAGAAGGAAACTTGGAACACAAAACTCCAGTAGTTTCTTCTGTTTTGCAAGACTAGAAACATTTATTATACTCATGTCCAGCCTATTTTTTTATTGACTTTTATTAATCACATTTCTGAGCTGGTTCACAAATAGTGATCACACACAGAAAATAGTAGGCTGAGTAAAATCTTCTTGGTTCTCAAGACATGTCATTTCAAATATCCTCAAGCTTTTGACAGCTTTCTCTATCACTGTTGCCAGGAGTAAAACTACTGAATGTGAGCCTTACAGCTGCAATTTTCTTTTTTTAAATTTTGATGTTTTCTTATATCAATAGAATCAATTTCAAGACAATATTATTTCCTCTTCAGGTACCTGTTAGGTGTACTACACAAATTGAATGCCCTAAGTACCATAACTGTTGTTCCTACATGGGAGGTGCCTATAATGTGTCTGCCACACTGTTTGATAATTCATGTGTCGAAGAAAAATGACATAGTTTTGATACAGAGAGCAGAGGCTGTTTGACATGAAAATATCAATCTGTGTGGCAGACAAATCATAGGCACCTTTCTTGATGGAATGACAGCTACAGTACTTATGGAATTCAGTTCATGATGCATGCTAACCAGGTGTCAGAATATGAGACAATGTTGCCTTGAAATTGATTGTATGTACATGAGATAAGCATCAAAATAACGTACAGTTGTAAGGCAACTGATTTTCTTTGGAATAAATAAATATCAGCTGAAAGTCCTCTGGATATTCATTATGCAGCCAACAGACAGCAGCATCTTCCAGAGAGGGGCTGAAATGACACATGCACATGATGAACATTTGGGCAGCTTCTAGGAACATGGGCCTGCTGCAGGACAGAGTGATGTCTGAGGGGCATGAGGGGCTGCCACCACATTTGAAATGGCTGCTCCCACTTCTCTACAAGTGTCCAGCACCCATATTTACCTTTGTTATATAAGCAGCATTATGTGTCAGTCCCAACATTTGAAGCTGTGCTACTGATGATAGTGATGCTGGGGATAGCTGTTAAAACCTTGAAGATTAGGTTTGAAATAATGTTGCCTGAAAGCCAAGAAGATTTTATTCAGGGATACTGCTGTGAAAGATTTGAAAGACATGTAACCTCGTAGCTTATCATTTGACTTCTTGTGTGGTTTGTTGCCCACTTATTTTGATATGAGGAGCATTGTTTCAAATTAATTCATCTCCAAAAAACAAAATTTTACGGGAGAAGCAAAAAAGCTGATTATTCCTAACTCAGAAATTTTTCAAAAATTGTTAAATATGAAGTTATTGTGTTTGTACTTGTTTGTATTTGTACTTTGCTGATCATTATTGCCATAATCACATCATGCTTATTGATACCAGTTTCAATGTGGGCATCCTCAAAGAGGTTAGGACTATTTGCTGTGATTAGATCCAATGTATTTTCATTCTGAGTGGTGTTCTACGTAGTTTTCAGAGAAGGCATTTAGTAATGTTTCACAGGATATTTTATCGTACCCAGCACTAACAAAATGTAATTTTCCCTATTAATTGTTGAATGTTTTAAGTCTCCACTGATGATTAAGTACAACTGGGGAACTTCGGTACATGTGAACTGAGGTTTTCTCTAAAGTTTTTGGTTATATCAAGAGACAAGTCTGGTGGCTGGTGATATAAGGATCCAATTACCATTTTATGCCCACCCCTGATACTGAGTCATGCCCAAACAATCTCACATGCAGCTCAAATTTCTATCTCTGTGGATCTGAGTTTCTTGTTTACTGTGACAAATATACCTGTTTCATTTCTCAATTGTCTGTCGTTTTGATATACACTGAAAGTTTTCCCAAAAATCTCACTGCTATCAATTTCAGATTTCAATGAGCTTCCTGTATCTAGTATTATGTGAGCTTCACTGCTTTTCAGAAATGCTTCAAACTTTGTCCACGAAGTCACAGCCTTGCTTGTCACAGAACATTCAAAGTCTCTGGTTCAGTCCTTCCGCTTGACTCAGAACCAAATGGCTACAATCTGTTTGTCTTTCTGCTACAATTCCGTAATAATATATTGTATTATTTAAATACTCAATTGTGTTATTATTGACAAAACTGTTAGTCCAAAATCTTAATCTTCTGGTTAAATGTTTTGATTAATAGAGTATTCAGAATGGTCATCCTGTTTGTTTTGCTTAAAATTTGATTCAGTCCTCATTGTTCTTCCAAACAAACACAAACTGACATACAAAATTCTTCCTCATTGCCAGTTATCCTAGCAACTGAATTGAAGATGTTAGCACAGAAATCTAAATCTCCTATGCTGCTCCAGTCAACCCCAAATTGTTTGCATGGTAAATTATTCACATCAGTCTACTTTGCTTAATACTCTCTGCTCAATTATGATTTAAGTTGATGGATATGTTTGGCTTTTAGTTTTTCAGGGCAGCCAAAAGTCACAGTCAGTATATTTTATTGACTCTTTAATTTAATGTGAGCATTAAAGAGTGAAACCATTCAGCTAAACATAGTGAGTGTAACTTGTAGCTGTCCTGAAAAACTGTAATTTCAACAGTCACTGTTTCCCTGCAGGGAATGCTTGCTCTTGCTATGTTTGGTTTTATTTTCACTCTTTCAGCTGTCTCTTGAATTATCACCAATAACAATTTCTGCCTGAATGAAAAGCTGTTCCGTTACACACAGTCACCAAGTAAAAGATAACTGTCATTACTGAACATGTGGCATTTTTAAGGAAAGCCTGCTGATTATCGTACAACCAGCTGGGCAATGTAACTAATCAGCTTCACGTAGTGTTAATGTTGGACACAATACGGTTTCAAACACACAATATAGAGGACTGAATATGATTTGAAACAACAGCTATTTTTCAACAGCTATTTACACTGTTAGTGAATATGATTTGTTACAACCTGACTTCACAGCATGAAACATCACTTCAGAAACTGTACTTAGTTTTGTCCATTGGTGGACATAATACAATTTGAAATGAGGCTCCTCATATACAGACACATTTAGTGGCTGTTAGATTACTTGATCCGCAGCTGAAACAGTTATAAGTGTTAGATAGTATTGTGTAGGTCACCAGTATGCTTCCCACTTCCTGTAATTACATATCATTTAAAATTTAAAATTTCTGAAATGTTCTGGGCCTGAATGTTGTGCTTCATTAGAACATTCTCTGTATGAATAAATTGGAGCACTCACTACTGAGGCAGGCAGTTCATCTCCACGTATACTTTATGTGTGCTTAATAATTGTGTTCTCAGTTGAAGTATGAATTCCTGTTGATGACCGTGCTCTTATAAGCGATATTCAATTTTCGATTCTATATGAAACCATCTATGTTAGTAAGCTACTATTCTTGAACACAGTACTAATAATAGGTTGCCTATGTAACTGCTTCCAGCAGTAACAATAATCCAATTATAAAAATTTTGGGTGATTATTAACCAAATTTAAAACTGTTAAAGTGCTGTTTTAATCTTCTCATTAAGAGGTATGATTTTATATTAAAAGTTTAACACAGTAAGGCAAGTACTATTGTTAGAAATTGCATGTTCTTCTTCAGGCAGCATGGCTGATGGCACACAAATACCCTGATTATATTCATGCAGTATTTGAGAATGAGAGCAATTAGTGACACAAACTTTACACGTAATTTTAAACCTTCATGAAACTTCTCTTGCTCACACCCCACACAAAATGATTGAAGGAAAATGTTTATCACTTATGGTACTATATCTTTTCTGTTCATGCAGTCAAACTTCAACATCTGGAACAATGTTTTAATTCATTAATTCTTTATTACTGACTCTATTTACAACATAGTTTGCAGAGAGTATTCACATATGCACCTGCAAAACTATATCACTGAATGACACATAGTTCAAGAGCTATTGTGTCATAAGTAGTCAGATGCATGGAAAACTAGCTTTTGCTAAAAATGGCAGACAGTTAAACTTCAGTATCATGAGTCATGTTTTAATTAATTACTTATTTACTGTTAACTCTATTCATAAAACACTTTGCTGACAGTATCTACATGTATCACAGAATGTATTTGCAAAATTATGTCACTGTATGACAGGCAGTTCAGAAGGTAAGACTTCAGAATAATTGAGGTGTGTGAAAAACTAGCTTAAAATGGAGTGTAAATTACACAGACGACATTCATCCAGTGTTTCATGATGAAAACACTAAGTGCCTTCCAATAAACTTTAAATTTTTATAAACTATTTTTGCTTACATATTTAAAGTCAGATATTCAACACATTAACTCATTTGTAACATAATTAGACATTTGAAGCTGTTTTATACATGGTAGTTTGATTATTTAAGGAATCAAGGGTTTACTGACAAATCCTAAATGGTTACACCTATTTGAGAACACTGCCAAATTCTCTTTAAACCTAGGTATCTCAGATCACTCTGCTCTGCTTATAGAACTAAACTTTAAAAAAGAGCTACATGCTGAGCTGAAATCAAATAAGAGTCCCGAGTTCACAAAATATGTTAAAGCATATAAAAAACTATTTAAGAAGATTGCAAAAGCAGCAAAGGAAATGGACAACACTAAATTCATTAAAAACCACACAAATAAATCCAAGGCAGTATGGACAGTAGTCAAATCTGAACCTGGAATCAAACCTAGCAACCAGGAAATCTCTAAAATAAAGGTACAAAATAAAATAATTGTACATCCTACTCAGATATCAGAAAATTTTAATAA
Source organism: Schistocerca gregaria (assembly GCF_023897955.1). Classification (NCBI taxonomy): domain Eukaryota; kingdom Metazoa; phylum Arthropoda; class Insecta; order Orthoptera; family Acrididae; genus Schistocerca; species Schistocerca gregaria. The sequence continues at coordinate 71,944,768 of NC_064931.1, forward strand.
ATCCTTCATAGATGTAGCAAAATCTGATGTTGATGTAGTCTCTTATCAAGGCAATGTACATTTATTTGGCTCAATTCAGAGCAAGAAAGAGAGCCTACTAAATTTAACAAAGTAACAGTAAAAGATGTAGAGAAAACTATACTAAATGTAAAAAATAAAAATTCTGTGGGATGGGATGAAATACTTGCCAAAGTTATTAAGGCAGTATTAAATATAATAACACATCTACCACACAGCATAATTAATCAATCACTTGAAGATGGGCACTTTCCAGACTTACTCAAATAAGCAGAAGTCAAACTAGTATTAAAGAAAGGCTCCAAAGATGACATGGGAAATTCCTGTCCAATTTCTCTTCTTCCCATGTTTCCTTAAGATATTTGAAATGATTGTTGCAATTCAAATCCAAAATTTCTGATACAAATACAATGTTATCTCAAAAAATCAATTTGGATTCCAGTAAGGCAAAAATACAATTAATGCAATCAATAAATTTGTGACTAAAGTTAGTTCCACTTTGGACAAGTCACAAAAACCTGTGGGAATCTTCTGTCGTTTAGCATTTGACTGCATGAATAACTCCATACTATTATATAAAACGAAAAAAATGGAATTATGTGTAGCACCTTACAGTGGTGTAAGTCATATTTAATGGAGAGAAAGCAAAGGGTTGTCATAACATCACGAAAAGGGAAGTACTCCTCGAAGTGGAGAACCATCTCACAGGGCTGAGTTAGGGCCCAATCCTCTTTCTTTTTTTTATGTAAATGATTTACCCACAAATATAAATTATCATTCAGTTTTATTTGTTGATGACACATCAGTACTGGTAGAAAATAAAAACACAGAAAAAATTCCTGAAAATTTCATAGAAACTCTAGAAAACCTAGTTGTTTGGTTCCATCTAAATGGCCTAAAGCTAAATATATCAAAAACACAGCTGATGCAATTTAAGACAAAACAGTCTTGAATAAATGATATTCACATTATTCAAAGAAGCCAGGAGCTAAATGAAACAGAACATGTTAAATTCTTAGGAATACAACTGGACGGAAAACTATCATGGTCCTCACACATAGATGATCTAAAAAATAAACAAAACACCCTGTCGTTTGCTATGACAACCTTAGCCAATGTCACTAGTATAGGCACAAAACAAGTAGTATACCATAGTTACTTTGAGTCAGTAGTGAGAGATCTTAATACAACTAAGCATCAAATAATTTCCAGCATAGTTACAAAACTAGAAACAAATAAAGCTTCATGCTGCCTACACACAGGCTTAATCTTTTTACACAGACTCCACAATATATGGGAATGAAGTATACAATAAACTGAAAGACACAAATTTTAGAAAGATCGAAACTGAGGCAGTAAAAAGATAATTGTATAGCACTCTGGTGCAGAAATGTGATTACTCTGTTGATGAATTTTTTGATGACCTGACCATCTGGACAGGATAAAAAACAATAATAATAAATAATATTCAGATTTTATTGTGATTATATAAAAATATTATATTCCATGTATAATTTATCATAGTTATAAGCTGACAATTCTCCTGTACATAAAATCAATGATTTAACTTGTACATTATGAGACAATAAAATTCTGATTCCACAGATTGTAGTTGATACTACAATTTTCTGCGCTCACAGTGTGGCATATCTTATTCCAGATCTTTAATTCATGGAGTGGTTGTGCACCTAGCTCCTGACAAAGGAAACAAAAGCTCTGGTATCCAATGGAAAAGCTATGTACACATGAGATCCTCAGTTTGAGTGGGGTTTTGGTATTTGTTGATGCTGGGCAATGCAGTGTCGTTTTATGACAAATGCTGTGGGTGGCTTAGATAGATAGCAGCCCCATGTCCACATTTCTTGAAAGCAAAACACATAGCAACACACTGTCGATAATTCTGCCAGCTGTGACTGCAGTAACATTCAGTGTACAATTTCCTTATTTTTGCTGTACCTTGTGCCCTACCACTATGATAATTGCTACAGCAGCAACAACAACAACAACTACTACTACTACTACCACTACGATTACTGGAATTTCTATCTGCTCTACTTGTATTTTTGCCTGAGCTGACAAAGAGGACACATTTCTAACTACATTTCTGACTGGCTAACTTGCACTTTTGTGTGAGTGTTCTACAGAGCCTGTGGATGATGATGATGATGTCCTATCATCAGTTGCTTTTAGGGAATGATGTTGTCAAGCACTGCATAAAAAAGGGGATATGTCTGATGTCAACAACTACTGCCCAATCTCTCTTCTGACTGCCTTATCCAAAATTCTTGAAAAAGTAATGTATTGTAGAGTAGCTTCCCACCTTTGTAAAAATAACATTTTAACAAAATGTCAGTTTGGTTTCCAGAAAGGTTTTTGAACGGAAAATGCTATATATACTTTCACTAATGAAATATTAAATTCTCTGAGTAACCGGAAATCACCCGTTGGGATTTTTTGTGATCTCTCAAAGGCTTTTGACTGTGTAAATCATGGAATACTTCTAGATAAGCTCAAGTACTGTGGCATGAATGGGGCAGTGCTCAAATGGTTTTAATCATACCTAACTGGAAGAGTGCAGAATGTTGAAATCAGCAGTTCACATAATATGCAAAAAACTGGTGATTTCTCAAACTGGGGAACAATCAAGAATGGGGTGCCACAAGGTTTGGTCTTGGGTCCTCTGCTGTTCTTAATATATATTAATGACTTGCCATTCTATATTCACGAAGGTGCAAGGCTGGTACTTTTTGCTGATGATACAAATATAGCTATCACATCCAACAGACAAGAATTAACTGATGAAATTGTAAACGATGTTTTTCAGAAAATCGTTAAGTGGTTCTCTGCAAATGGGCTCTAATTAAACTTTGACATAACACAGTATATACAGTTCCACACAGTAAATAGAATGACACCATTAATAAATATAGACTTTGATCAGAAATCAGTAGCTAAGGTAGAATATTCAAAATTTCTATGTGTACGCATTGATGAGGGGTTGAACTGGAAAAAACACACAGAGGATCTGCTGAAACATTTGAGTTCAGCTACTTATGCTATTGGGTCATTGCAAATTTTGGCGATATACATCTCAGTAAATTAGCTTACCACACCTATTTTCATGTCTGAGGCATGAAGGGATCACCAATTTAGTATTGGAGGGTAGCGTGGAGGGTAAAAATCGTAGAGGGAGACCAAGAAATGAATACACTAAGCAGATTCAGAAGGATGTAGGTTGCAGTAGGTACTGGGAGATGAAGAAGCTTGCACAGGATAGAGTAGCATGGAGAGCTGCATCAAACCAGTCTCAGGACTGAAGACCACAACAACAACCTATTTTCATTCTCTGCTTTCATATGGCATCATATACTGGGGTAACCCATCATTGGGTAAAAGAGTGTTCATTGCCGATGTGTAATCAGAATAATTGCTGGAGCTCATCCAAGATCATCCTGCAGACACTTATTTAAAGAACTAGAGATCTTCACTGTAGCCTTACAATATATATATCTTCACTTATGAAATATGCTATTAAAAACCCGAATGAATTCAAAAGTAATAGCAGTATACATGGCTACAACACTCAGAGAAAGGATGATCTTCACTACTCAAGGTTAAATCTAACTTTGGCTCAGAAGGGGGTAAATTATGCTGCCACAAAAGTCTTTGGTCACTTACCTAATAGCATCAAAAGTGTGACAGATAGCCAAATAGCATTTAAAAGAAAATTAAAATAATTTCTTAATGGCAACTCCTTCTACTCATTAGATTAATTTTTGGATATAGTGAGTGGGTAATTTCAAATTTCCCCAACCACCCTCCCCCCCCCCCCCCCCCCCCCAAAAAAAAATTAAGTGTCATATAATATTTTGTGTAATGTATTATCTTGTATGGACACCTTTTATTAACTTGACATGTTCCACATCATTATGAAGTGTCGTATTCATGATCTGTGGAACAAGTACTAATCTAATCTAAGGCTACCAATGTGCCACACCTATGTCACCATTGGACGCATATTGTGCTGTGATGAATGAACTTTCGTTGTATCCTACCTACTCATCGGGGTGCTTAGGAAACCTGCTTTCTTGAATTGCCAGACAAACATTCAAGCAAATCATATTAATTAATTTTATTTACAGAAAATAAATGACAATAGTTAACTTTGAGAAATACTGATGATTTGCGAGCAAAGGGTGACAGACAAACGAGAAATCTCTTCAGTATATACAATTTGGAATACAAGAGAAGTAATACAGTGAATGCTTCCATCCAGGTCACTGGTCTTGACACTTCTCATAGAACGTGCAGAACTGGCCACAGCCAGCCAGGTGCAGTGCTTATGTTCTCTTTGCCTAGATGGCACTGTTGTTGCATTGTCATCCCAGAGAGGGGTCGGTCTGTGTACAATTGGCTGACACCATCTTCACAGATTTCTCTGCTCTAATGTTCCTGACTGGCATGCCGGCACTTGACTTTATGCCAGAACATTCCTGCCCCCCCCCCCCCCCCCCCCCAAAGTGACAGACAATCATTGTGTAAGGAGCTTGACAATGGGAGGATAGGCAGGATTGTGGATGTTGCACTGAACCAGTAGCTGTGACTGCAGGGGACATCAGGCTTCTGGTCATACCCCGCCATCCAGCCCTCGCTCTGGCAGAAACGTCCCTTGGAAAATAACCAGAAGGGTATGTGTCCACCTCCTGAAGCCCATAACCAGCTGTAGAATGAATCTGATGCTGCTGTGGGGCAAGTCCAGCTCCATCAGTAGGACAAGAGGAGGCCGAGGAGGTGAAAGCTCCATCTCCACAGGGTCGTCCAACTGAGTCACGGTGACAGATTATCGTCATTGCAGTGGCCACACTGTCCTCGAGATCTGTGAATCTGAGGGAGAGACACAGAAGGATTGTGATGCACATGACAGTGCCGAATTTGATTATGATGTCAGTGCTGAAATCTGTCGGGACCTGAAATGAGACACGCATGCACCAAGTCGAGGAAGGATCTCGCATTGCGCCACTAGGGACCCTGTAAAACACAATATCGTGTGGTGCAAAGTGATACTTGTGGACTTCCTTTGGCGCTTGATGCTAAGGAGGGTGGAGCTGGTGAAGCAGTGTCTGATGGTGGCGGCCATGAAGCAATTCCACTGGCGAAGGTCTATCTCGTGGATGTGAGTGACAGGAGGTGAGAAGCAGATGCAATGCTTCATCCCTCGTGTGTGAGGTGCGGAGTTTGGCCATCTGCTGCTTCAAGGTTCTGACAAAACGTTCCACTTGCACTAGTTAGCTACTGTATGCCATTGCATTCACAGAACTATTCAAATTCATTTGACGTGAACTGAGGGCTATTGTTCGCCACTATGATTTCAGGCAAACCTTTGAGGCAAATAATAGAGGACAATGCCCGAATTGCACTATGGGACATTGTTAAGTTCATTGCCACAACAAAAGGAAACTTGTTCAAATAACTTTCGGGTCTGCTGCCAGGTGACGTCATCGGACACCGCCGATTTTTCGACAGGAGCACACCCTGCCATTCTCAAGGCACAGCATTTGTGCCTTGAGAAAAGTTAAGGTCTCACAAAAGGAAACTTGATATAAGAGTCTACCACAATCAACCTACAGGTTTTCCAAAAAGCTCCTGCAACATCTATGTGCACACATTGCGGTGGTGATTGTGACTTAGGCCAAGCAGTGGAATTTTGTGGCACCATACACAATAGCCAATGCCTCTTTCTCTATTTGTGAATAGTTACACTGACTTTTGACAACACTTTTGATGTGAAAGCAATTGGCCTGTCTTTATCACCAATTCTGTGCAAAGCACTGCGCCAATTCTGTAAGAGGAAGTGTCAACTTGCAACACAACTAGTTTGTCAGGATTATAGTGAACCAAGCATTGTTAACTGAGCAATGAATCTTTCAGTTTCTGTAAAGCTTCTTGGCACTTACCCATCCAAACAAAGGGAGCGTTCTTGAAATGCAAGCAGTGCAATGGAGATGTGATTTGTGCAGAATTCAGTATGAACTGAATATAATAGTTCATTTTCCCTAAAACTGACTGCAATTCTGTGACGCTGTGAGGGTCTGGCAGGTCCCGTATGGCTAACAAATGTGACTGAAGAGGATGTACACCTTGACTGTTTATGACGTGACCAAGATACTGCAAATTGGGTTTAAAAACATCACACTTCATCAGATAACACATGAAATAAAGCACACATATCTGCAATGTGTTTTTCAGGTGTACAACAATATTGTCCAAATAGTTTGAACAGTTTGGTACTTGAGCAGTCAGCTACTTCAAATACGATTGAAAAATGGTGGGTGCGAAAGCACTGCCAAAAAGCAAATGCAAATATTTAAACAAGCAAAAGTGAGTGTTCACAACACACACATTTGAGATTCTTCATCTAGTGGTATTTGAAGAAATGTTTTGCACAAATCAGTTTTTGAAAAGTAGCGACCAGTGCCGAATCTATTCACAAGATCCTCTGGGCATGGAAAGGGGTAAGTATCAATCACAGTTTGGGGGTTGACTGTAGTCAACAGACGCGAGTGCAATCTGAAGGTTTGGAGAGCAAAACTAGTGGCCTTGCCCATTGACTAGCTGGTATGGGCACAAGTTCTGCTATCTTGCAAGTCTTTAAGTTGTCCAATAATGCAATGGGTACAGTTCTGGCCTGGCAAAATTTTGGGTGGACATTGTCTTTCATAGTAATATGTGCAACAAAATTGTCTGCCTTGCCTAAACCTTCAGAAAAAGTTCAGGGAATTCTTTCAGCAAACTAGCTACACTGTCTTTTGCATTGAATGCAGACACTGACAACACATTGTCCTGAATTTGAAAGCCAAACTAATCAAAAGAATCAAGACCAAATATGTTCTCACAATCACATGATTGTAGTACAGTGAAAGTTATAGTTCATGTATGTGAGTGATACATAGCAAGCAAAGTATATTTTCCAAGAACGGGATTGTCTTGCCCATTATAAGCTATCAGGTGCATGCTAGTTTAAGACAGGCATGGGGAGCCTAACAGTTCATATGTGTTATGATTCAGCAGTGTACAGAGGCACCTGTGTCAAACTGAAATTTCACGTTTTCCATTAATACACAAATGAACAAAAAGTTTGTTGGACTGGTGTAGCACTGAAGAAACTGTTCACTTGCTAGTTTTGCTAATGCCTGCTGCACGATTTTAATACTCTACATTAATTACATGGGCCATGTGACAAAATTTTTGTGAGTGAGCAGAATTCTTATGTTTGTTCTGCTGCAAACAGATAGATTGTACATGACGTTTCCTGCCACAAGTGTAATACTGTGCTTGTCTGGCCAGGCAATCTTGGAGTTTGTGCAGTGAATAGCACTGAGGGCATGACCTAATTCCATTTGCCTGTTTAGAGAGCTGTTTGCGTGGCATGGATAACTGTTTATGTGGCATGGCACACGCAAGATGCCCCTGCCTGATGGGCTGCTCACTAGCAAGGGGTGACTCAACTCAACATATTTTTGGCTGCTCAAATTTTTCAGCTGACATGGCACCTTAATTATACTGATCTAGTATTTGCACTATGTGCTGAAATGATGGATTGAACTGTTTCAAAATCTGTTCTCAAAGTTTGACATTGGTGACATTGCACACAATCACATCATACAACATAACATCTGAATATAAAGCACCACAAACACATCTGCATTTGCATTTCCTTGTCATACCCTACAAATCTGTTACCTACTAGTGATAAGTTTGTTCTGACCTTTATAACAATTGAAGACTTAGTACCTAGCTGCTACCACATTCACTTGTTAGTCATAATAGTTAATAAGCAAATCTACAGCCTGTTCATAGGAAAGTTCACTCAGAGTTGCATTAGGGAATAACTTCTGTATGAGGTAAACCACTGCACTTTCTACTACTGACAATAAATAATGGAGTTTTAGAGCACCTGATATGTTGTGAGCAATAATGTGAGCTTCAGACTGTTGCAACCACTTGAGACATTCCTCTTGTTCATGAAACTGGCAAAAAGGTGGTATGGCACTCAGAGTTACTGTAGTGCCTGCTGCACCATATTGGTGGCTTGAGCAATGAATAGCTGCTGTACTGTATTTAGTAGAGTTGTGATTTGTTGACTCTGAAACTGAAACGCCTGTGTCGGCTCTGTTGTATCTATCCTTGAAACTGTGGCACCTGAGGAGGGGTGGGAGAGGTGGGGTGGGCATGTTGCAAGAGACAAATGCAATAAACAGACAATACAAGCAACATATATAAGTAAAAAAGCAAAGAAAATTTTTGCAATGTCCACTTTAAAACACTGATTAGCAAAAACACTATAAAAGACACTATTAAAGCAAGTAAACACACCCCTGTGAAGGAAAGACACTGTAGAATTAAGACACCAGCAAAACACAATATCCCATGACAAAACAAAACAGAGAATCAGTGGTGGCTGTCAGCTCTGGGTTCTTTGTACATTTCATTGCCAATGTTATATCCTACCTACTTGCCAAATATGGGGTGCCTAGGAAACATGCTTTTTCAGATCACTTGACAACAGTTCAAGCAAATCGTATTAATGAATTTTAGTTACAGACAATTTATGACAATGCTTAACTTTGATAAATACAGATGTGTTGTGAGCAAAAGGTGACAGACAAACAAGAAATCACTTCAGTATATACAATTCATAATACAAGAGTTATACAGTGAAGAGTAATACAGTGAATGCTTCTATCCAGCTCGCCAGCCTTGATGCTTCTCGTAGAACTCACAGAACTGGCCATGGCCAGGCCAGTGCAGCACTTATAATCTCTTTGCATGGAGGGGGTTGCTGTCACATTGCCGTCCTTGAGAGGGGTCAGTCAGTGTGCACTTGGTTGATGTCTTCTTCACAGCTCTCTTTGCTCTAATGTTCCTGACCTGTCTGCCAGCGCTTGAATTTATGCTGGATCATTTTGAATGTACATTGGACCACTGATACAAAAAATGACAGAGACCATAGACACTGGACTATGGGAAGCATATGGAGATTGAACCACTGCTCCCAAATGTGGAAGTACTATGTCAGTAGAGGAACAAGTTACAAATGCCCTGTCAATGACACCAATTGTAAATAGAGCTTTGGCAGGGATATTGATCTCCCTTCCTCCTATATCACCAGTCCCAGTTTCACTACAGGCACTAACTCTTAAAGGGTATAGGGATCTAATAACCCATCATTCTAGTGGTATGGAGATGATCTCAGAGAGCAGCAGCAATATAATTTATATGACACACAGTTCTGCCTTCGGCAGCTATGACTCAAAGGATTGTAGCCCTAAGGGTATGGCTGTTAGCCCTCTATAGGAAATAAATATACAGCCAAGCAAGTGGATTCTGTTTATATCTCATCACAGAGGCCTTTGTTACACTGATTCTCAAATATAATTGTTACCTCAATTTTTTGGATGTTGACTGTTTCAAATACTGTTTTATTGTGTGGTGTTGTTTAAGGAAATTCTGGTTTTGTTCATGGGTATTAACTTGGGTTCATATTACTTGCAGTTGTAAAATTAACTTGGCTACAATACAAAGTAAACACCTAAGACAAGATTTGTACTGAGATGTGGTCTTTATTGCTAAAACAAACACATTTTTTAAAAATCAACAAAATTCCAGGAAATAATCAGCAAGTAGGTGATTTGGTAGTGATAATGTATAAAGAAGTAATTCATGATAGATTATGGGTGTGCATTGATGAATAAAACCCAGCAATATAAACACAGCATTTCTTGACAGAAAATGTCATAATAAGTCAAATAATGGTTGTTTTATAAATCATAGGGTGTGTTCATTTAGAGAGCATGTGAATAATGCTGTGTGAGAGAATATTAGTATTATCAACAATAAGATTAAGTTCACTGTAATGTCAGAGTCATTAAGAATGCAAATCACCAGTAACAAACTATGTATGAGAAAGTTAATAAAGACACAGAAAATAATTGCTTCAAGTTGTTTGTACCATTGATCATTCAATGGTCATTACAGTAGTTTCAGTTTGTAGTCTGTATTACCTGCTGTGGTGAAGAGTGGCATGTTTGAAGACGTGGTGTTACAGTGCCCTCTGGTACAGCGAGGCACAGCTTACCATGCTGGATAGTATGTAGGTGTGAATTGTATGCCCAAAGGTTTTGTGATGTGGACATTTCACTGCACAAGGCAAGTGATACAGGTGACTTTTCATTTTCAACTTGTAAGCAATGTGATCCTTGACGTAACTGGCCAAATGCACTGCTGTCTTCATTTGGAAGTCTGAAATGAAAAATTATAAAACTTGTTTACAGGAAACTAACTCAGAGCATGTATCAAGGATGACACTGTCCAAAATACTTGTATCCTATGAAATAGTTTATATATTTGTTTTAAAACCATATTATGGAGTATTCAATTATATATAACATACAAGATTAATAATGAATGGTATAGCACTTTTGTGTGGTAACTGGATCTCAAAGGAGAAAAACCTAGTCATTATTGTTTTATAAAAACATGAAAAACTACAGATATCACTAAATAAAAAGTTATTCTGAACATCAAGATAAACTAATAACAAACTGAAATGAGAACAAGTAGCCATTCTCCTACGTCTGATTTGTGTGTCACACCCTATCTGTCTCTTTCTCTGAACTATGTATTTTCAGTGTTTGGATCTATGAATGTTTTATTCCAGTTGTTACTTTCTAAGACATACATGACAGCACATAAAATTTCACATACACAAACACTGCTTTAGAAACTGTGTGTGTGTGTGGGGGGGGGGGGTGAGGTTTGGGAGAGAGTGGGGGGGGGGAGTATTTAAATTGGAAAATGCATCAATTAGCTCCAGATGAGTGGTTGCTTACCTTCATTTTAGATTATTGTTGCCATCTTGAACTTTACATTATCATAGTAAAATGAATAATTGAAAAAAAGTCATTACTTTGATCAGTTGACTTTCATACTCCGCCACTTCCTTACCAGCTACCTACACCTTTCTGTGGAGTCTAACCTATTACAACTGTGCTTTTTTCTTGTGTACAAAATGATACACAATCAGAAAATTGAGCACAGAATTGTAAATTACTTTTGATATCTATAAATAACGTAGTTAATAAATTGTAGGTAATGAAGTTATGTGTAAGTGTGTACATATAACTGCATACAGGGTATTTGGAAATTCCAATTACATACTACTAGGACTTGTAGAGGAGAGTCAGTACATAGAGGGGAGTGCATGCATTATATTTTGAACAGGATCCCATGTCCAGAAATGTTTGCTAGGTAGTTACACAACAGGTTAATCATGGCGGGGAGTGGTTATGTCAGGTTTTCTGATGTTATTTGACATCTATCCCACCTCTCTGACCTCATTCAAGCTTCATTCATGTGTCTGTAGGTGTTAGAGCAACATAGTTCAGTACACATTTGAAGAATACACTGACATGATCCTTCTGAAGCTCATAGTAATGAAAGAGCTGCTCATCACCTTTATGAAAATCATTCTCCACAATGTCTGACTCCTTTACCTACGCTTTTTGCCATAATCATACAATGTCTTCACTGTCAGCTCACGTGGCTGTGGTGCTCCACTGAGATGCTGCACATCCGAAGAGAGCATACTGCATCACACTGAAGGGAACATGTCAAAAAGCACACAAGCAATTTCTTTGGCTATTAACTGGTGGAACTGCAAAACAAGTGATGTACTGGGTCATGCATAATCAATTACTTGCAAAGACAGTCACATTACCAACATGTTTTCAAATGGTTATAGCACAAAAATGGTACATTTCTGACATGGGCTCCAATTCAAAACACTATGTACTCACTCCCCTTTACAAGTCTTAGAACTTTGTAAGAGGAATTTCTGAACACTTTGTGTACAGGATGATCCAAAGGTCCATTAACATTTGAAAAATCAATACTTCACAGAATAATGTAAGTAGAAATGTATATATATATATATATATATATATATATATATATATATATATATATATATATATATATATGCCTGAAATGACACTGGATTTTACTGAAACCAAAACAAAGTGCACAAAGTGACCAGCAGATGGTGCCTCATATGACATAAATGCAATAATTATCATAACAATTGATTTTTAGCAAAGACAATGCTCTTTATAGGAAATGCCCAGCATGTCAGCCATCATTCATCAACAATACCTGTTAGTGGACAGTGTTGTGAGTAATACAGTACAGCATATCAGTATGGATGAGGAGAAATTGCTGATGGATGATGTCTTTTAGCATCCCTAATGAGGCTGGACAGCCATGGTAGACTTGCAACTGCAGGCAACCCCACAACCAATAATCAAATGTATTGAAGTGTGCAGACCTGGCAGGCCAAGCATGATGGAAGTGGTGGCTCAGCACACAATTCAAATAAAAAAAAAAATGTGTGCAGAAGGTCTTTCACATGTGTAGCAATATGGGGTGCAGTGCAATTCTGCATAAAAGTCATACCTTCCAGCAGGTGTTTATCAGCCAGGCTATGGATGATGTAATTCTGTAACATATAGGCATACCCTACACCCATCACACTGACAGTTTGAAAAGTTGCATGCACATTTCCTTGACAAAAAAAGTGTCTGATCATGACTGATGTGGCAAACCCACATCACACTGTGACTTTCTCATCATGCAACAGAGTTTCTATGACACTTCTGCTAAAAATTCATGACGATGCTATAATTTGTACAGATAGCATTGGAGGGTACACCTTGGTGCTCTCCAAACAGTAGTGCATAAAATGCCAGTGTGATGCATGGCTTTTGAGAGCTGACTTCACCATCTGGAGATGAACCTGCTAAAGTCTCCATTTCCTCCTGAACTGTCTGAAGCACTTTTGTCTGCCAGAATGAGATGTTCACTCTGCAGCGGAGTGTGTGCTGATATGAAACTTCCTGGCAGATTAAAACTGTGTGCCCGACTGAGACTCAAACTCGGGACCTTTGCCTTTCGCGGGCAAGTGCTCTACCATCTGAGCTACCAAAGCATGACTCACGCCCGGTACTCACAGCTTTACTTCTGCCAGTATTTCGTTCTTACCTTCCAAACTTTACAGAAGGTCTCCTGCGAACCTTGCAGAACTAGCACTCCTGAAAGACAGGATACTGCAGAGACATGGCTTAGCCACAGCCTGGGGGATGTTTCCAGAATGAGATTGTCACTCTGCAGTGGAGTGTGCACTGATATGAAACTTCCTGGCAGATTAAAACTGTGTGCCCGACTGAGACTCAAACTCGGGACCTTTGCCTTTTGCGGGCAAGTGCTCTACCATCTGAGCAACTGAAGCATGACTCATGCCCGGTACTCACAGCTTCCCTTCTGCCAGTATCTCGTCTCCTACCTTCCAAACTTTACAGAAGCTCTCCTGCAAACCTTGCAGAAGGCAAAGGTCCCGAGTTCGAGTCTCGGTCGGGCACACAGTTTTAATCTGCCGGGAAGTTTCACTTTTGTCTGGTACCCACTACATGGCTCATTATCCAAACAATCCATGACTTTGAGCTTTGTGTTCATTTTTTTCACAGCGACACTTGTCACAAGTATACCATATAATTACACAGAAAAACACAGTGTACAAGTAATGTAATAGCTGTAAAGGAACTCAGTGCTTGGTGCCATGCAGTGAGTGTTTGTTTCCACTTGTGATGAGATGTTTGGATGCATTACATGGTTTTACATCACAATTAATAAACTTTGCAACAATAACTGACTTGAGACAGTTTAGTTGACAGTAAGTGGGCTTGGTGTATTGTCACAATTGCTTGCTACTAACACTGTTGTAACTGCAACAGGAATAGTCGCAAGGTTATCGCTAATGAAAATGTGGCAGGACAGAATGGAAGTAGCCCACGAACAAATAAGACGGACGAATGGGAATGGAAGATCAAGCATGATGACAGACAATCAAGCAAGACACCAAGATCAACAACAAAGTATTAAGCAATAGGGTCACAAGAGATAACTTCACAGAATCAAAACAACGCCCACTCGTAAATGGGAAGTAAGCACTCGGAACATAAATGTGATATCTGTAAGTGAGATATCAACTGACTCAAAGCGAATACCAGCTTGCCTTGCTGAGTGTGAGGCAGCCACCTAAATACATAACTGGGTATGTCGCTATTGGCCGCTGGTATCACATGCTCCACAGTGGCCCCCTCACATCAGACTCAGGCCAAGAGCGCGTGCAGCCACGGCTTATGGTGGACTGCTGCAGAAACTTCTAGGGGTCATCGAGTTCGAAACCCATGGCGCTCGGTACCAGAAACACCATTTAAACCAGGTTGTTAGAGTGCATTGAGTCCAGTGCATTTTTAAAGGCATGAGGGCTCCAGAAACCCTCAGCAGGTTTATCACGGAGAGGTTTGTCTAAACTGACAACCTCATCAAATGGATTCATATGCTACGTTGTCTGTTGCCCAAACAACTTGCTGTAGTACCTATATAAAAACCTATGATATTGTTTCAGCACCAATATAATTTTTTTAAGAAAAAGCTTGAAATCATCTGTAAACTGATAAGAGAATATTTAGCTTGGTGGATCTTTTGATGCTGTTTAAGGCGAGACCAGGTTTCATCAGCAGCAGCATTATTAACATCATCAGTATCATCAACAAAAGTATAAACTTGACATTACACTATATATGCATTCAGCACAGCCACAGTTAAGACCTTGACATGCCCAAATAGTTTCAAGTAGAAAGGCTTGCAATAAACCCTGAGATAAGCAAGTAAATAAAATTCCAAGGGTTGAGTGGCTGATAAATACACAGCTCTGCAGAGCTTAAGGATGAGGTAGACCATGTGACATAACATATTAACAACTTAGTGGAAATGAATTAAAGAGCAGAGGCATGCTGCCAGAGGTCTCTGATGTGCACGGAAAGCTGGAGGTCATATAGGATGAGGTCAGTGTGATTACAGCACCAAATAGGGCTGGCCCTGTGACATGAAGCAGTTGAAGGAATAAGAGAAGACTGTGTGTATTGATCAGTGAGCAGTTGCGGTGCCCTGTGGTGGTGTTCTTTATCACAACATGGTCTGGAGACAACATTTGGATGACTTACCATGGAGAAGAATCATCAGGAAACTGGAAGAAAGATGAAGTGTGACAAGTGTAGCTCAGGAATCTGGTACTGCTCACAGCATTATTTCAAGTTCATGGTGCCCAAGAGAGGAGAGTAGTTGGTTGATCACAGTCAACTACAGTAGCAAATGTCCACTGCATTGTGCAGCAAGCAAGAAGTGACCGAGGTCAGACAGTGGGTGCAATTGCAACCACATTTAACGGGATTTAAGCCATGCAATCTCACATTACACAGTGGCATGATTACTATATAGATGTGGTCTCTTAGCTCAATGATCAATTGGTTGTATTCTGTTGGTACCTGCACACTAGTGACACCATTTGCAATGGTGCCAAGAGAGTAGAGATTGGACCATCAAGGAGTGGGTTTGTGTGGTCTTTTTGGATGACAGCAGATTCAGTGTTGCCAGTGTAGCCCAAGCAACAGCTTGCAATGTCTCACAATAAGAAGCTACTGAATGTTTCCCTGATTCACCTTGCATGATTATGTAAATAATTTTCAGAAATGGACGTGCTTTTATGATGCATTTCAGTCATCTATACGTTTTGTTGTCAATAGAAGAAATCTGTTAAAAACATGAAAATTTGTTACAAATTCATAGTCTTTTTATATATAGGTCCAATTCCACTGTGGACTTCTTGAGAGAAGTCACTTTCTTTTAATTGGTGGTTTTATTTTGAAATGATCACGTTACTTAGCTACTAGCTAATTTTGACCCCTTGGGCATTTTCAAGCTACCTCTGTTACCTTCATCACAGTAAAAAATTCATAAATATATAACATCACATATTTCACACGTCTTATAAATTGAAGACATAAAGTCAGAAAATGAGTCCCTGATCATATTTTGGCATTTTATTTTACAGGTCCATCTTGACCACACAAATTTTGCACTTTATTATTACCAGTTTTGTGAGCACTTACTACATACCTACATGTTTAGTTTGATGTTGATACTACATCTGAATATTTTATTATCTGATGATGGCAGTAGCCAAAACTGGTAATAATGAAGTGTAAAATTTTTGTGATCAAGATGGACCTGTAAAATAAAGTTTCACATATCTGTGTGGAGGAAGCAACATATGGTTGCACCCTCAATAATGATTTCTCACAACTGTGGTGGTTAGAAGCACAACTGCTGAGGCATGAAGTCCATATATAAAAACAATAAAAAGTGAGTATTATGCAGGTTTTATCATGGTGCCAGTTCCGACACCTTAAAATATGATGCTTCACCTGAAATGCATCAGCACAATAAAGGATTTACTCCCACCTGGATCTCCATTTCATCAGGCTATCAGTATTTTTAATGTCATATTTATATTGAAATTAAAATATTGCATTTAGAATACAACTACACTTGATGTACACAGAGTCTTAAAATAAAATGGAGCACATGTCAATGACTTTAATAGGACAATGTCATGTTTCCTGAAATGAACTGTGATTGATTTTTAGCAAAAAATAGTAACTTTCAGTTTCTGTTTATTGATGTAGAGAGACATATTTTTTGTTCTCAGCCATAAGCAGAAATTTAGTAATGTGTGTCTGCTGCTTTCAGCAAAAAATTGTTGTGCTCTATAGAGGATTAATCACTGAAGACACATAGCAGTTGGCTCCAGAGTAGAAATGCTGAAGTTGTGTCCCCCCCCCCCCCCACCCCCTCCTTTTCCCCATCCATAAATCCATCTTTGTGCAATTTTTTTATTGTGCTGAACTATAAAAGTTTATAAGTATGTTAAATACAAATGAAGCATTACTGAAAAATATTACTTTAATGAACAATAATTAGTATTTGCAGCAATGCTTCATTAGTTACATGTATCAGCTAGATAAGAATAAATATTATCCATTTTTGCAACTGAATGTTTATTTTGTTTTAAATCAAACATGTGTCAACCATTTGTACTAGGCATCATCAGTGGTCTATAACATAAATGACAATTGTTCAACTGTAAATATTATGTTATGAGACATATAAGGTTTCATGGCAGCAAATATAGGTTATCTTAATATTTACAATTATAGGCTTGTGATTTATATTTCCTATTCTTCCTTTTTTTTCTCCCTTCAGGGCTTGCCTTATTTCTTTCTCCATAAGAGAAATCCAATAGCAGAGCTAGACTGCATGGAAAATAAAAACATCATCATGCTGGTGTCTCTAGCCAATAATATGCACCCATGCTGACCATAAAGAAACCAAAGAGTCCAGGGTGCATATGCAAGAATTTCAAGGTAACAATTGACATGTAATCTGAGATAAACAGCACTACTGGCACTCACGGAGTTGTATTTACAGTAACTGCTTGGGTATGAATTAAAACACTTAACAATGCTAAAAGAAAAACATGGCGGAAGATGATGATTGGTTGAGTAAAGTGTGGTGAACCGACGAACCTCATTTCACGTTCCGAGAGTCTGTAAACGCCCACAACTGCAGAATTTGGGCTACCAAAAATCCTAGAACTGTCGTGGAAACTCCATTGCACAATGAGAAAGTCACAGTATGTGTTGGATTTACCACAGCTACCATTATCAGGCCTTTTTTCTTTAAGGAAATGCACGATTCTGGTTTTGTAACTGCTACCATGATGGGTGAGAGGTACGCTGATATGTTACAGAATCGCATCATCCCCAGCCTGGCTGATAAATACCTGCTCGAACATACAATGTTTATGCAGGATGGTGCTCCATCCCATATTGCTAGACGCGTGAAAGATCTCTTGTGCACGTCGTTTGGTGATGATCGTGTGCTCAGCCGCCACTTTTGTCATGCTTGGTCTCCCAGGTCCCCAGACCTCACTTTGTGTGATTATTGGCTTTGGGGTTACCTGAAGTCGCAAGTGTATCATGATCGACCGGCATCTCTAGGGATGCTGAAAGACAACATCCGACACCAATGCCTTACCATAACTCCAGACATGCTTTACAGTGCTGTTCACAACATTATTCCTCAACTACAGCTATTGTTGAGGAATGATGGTGGACATATTGAGCATTTCCTGTAAAGAACATTATCTTTGCTTTGTCTTACTTTGTTATGATAAAAGAAATTATTCAGATAGTGAAGGGTGACTAAAATTTAGTAGTCATGGGTGACTGGAATTCGGTAGTAGGAAAAGGGAGAGAAGGAAACGTAGTAGGTGAATATGGATTGGGGCTAAGAAATGAAAGAGGAAGCCGCCTGGTAGAATTTTGCACAGAGCATAACTTAATCATAGCTAACACTTGGTTCAAGAATCATAAAAGAAGGCTGTATACATGGAAGAAGCCTGGAGATACTGACAGGTTTCAGATAGATTATATAATGGTAAGACAGAGATTTAGGAACCAGGTTTTAAATTGTAAGACATTTCCAGGGGCAGATGTGGACTCTGACCACAATCTATTGGTTATGACCTGTAGATTAAAATTGAAGAAACTCCAAAAAGGTTGGAATTTAAGGAGATGGGGCCTGGATAAACTGAAAGAACCAGAGGTTGTACAGAGTTTCAGGGAGTGCATAAGGGAACAATTGACAGGAATGGGGGAAAGAAATACAGTAGAAGAAGAATGGGTAGCCCTGAGGGATGAAGTAGTGAAGGCAGCAGAGGATCAAGTAGGTAAAAAGACGAATGCTAGTAGAAATCCTTGGGTAACAGAAGTTATACTGAATTTAATTGATGAAAGGAGAAAATATAAAAATGCAGTAAATGAAGCAGGCAAAAAGGAATACAAATGTCTCAAAAATGAGATTGACAAGAAGTGAAAAATGGCTATGCAGGGATGGCTAGAGGAGAAATGTAAGGATGTAGAGGCTTATCTCACTAGGGGTGAGACGGATACTGTTTACAGGAAAATTAAAGAGACCTTTGGAGATAAGAGAACCACTTGCATGAACATCAAGAGCTCAGATGGAAACCCAGTTCTAAGCAAAGAAGGGAAAGCAGAAAGGTGGAAGGAGTATATAGAGGGTCTATACAAGGGCGATGTACTTGAGGACAATATTATTGAAATGGAAGAGGATGTAGATGAAGATGAAATGGGAGATACAATACTGCGTGAAGAGTTTGACAGAGCACTGAAAGACCTGAGTCAAAACAAGGTCCCCAGAGTAGACAACATTCCACTGGAACTACTGACGGCCTTGGGAGAGCCAGTCCTGACAAAATTCTACCATCTGGTGAGCAAGATGTATGAAACAAGCAAAATACCCTCAGACTTCAAGAAGAATATAATAATTCCAATCCCAAAGAAAGCAGGTGTTGACAGATGTTAAAATTACCGAACTATCAGCTTAATAAGTCACAGCTGCAAAATACTAATGCGAATTCTTTACAGATGAATGGAAAAACTAGTAGAAGCCGATCTCGGGGAAGATCAGTTTGGATTCCGTAGAAATATTGCAACACGTGAGGCAATACATACCCTACGACTTATCTTAGAAGCTAGATTAAGGAAGGGCAAACCTACATTTCTAGCATTTGTAGACTTAGAGAAAGCTTTTGACAATGTTGACTGGAATACTCTCTTTCAAATTCTAAAGGTGGCTGGGGTAAAATACAGGGAGCAAATTCCCAACATAGACATCAAGTGGCTAGTTGGGACATTCAAAACCAAAATGCAAGAAGTGATGATGACAGTATCTTCCAATGAAGCTCTTCCTAACCACATTGCAACACATTACTCTTCTGTCCATGGCCACAACCCCCACTGAGGTGATTCACAGACTGAAGTACTGAACACTCCTGGATCCATTTCAATGACCACAATGAGCCAAGGGAATACAGCAGTAACTGTACAGCCTCACAAGGTTCCACATTTTGGCTTCCACATTCAGGCACATGCCGGGGTGGATACAGGGTGGTGCCTTCAGCCAAAAGTGATTGCATATGTTGATTGTCAAATATAAATGGGGTGGGGGGAGGGGGGGGGGGGCAGTTGACATCCACAAGAATCAGCCACTGCCACAGGAACCATCAGTGGTACCAAAAGCTCTCACAGCAGTTGGTGCCAGTCATATGCCCCATCTTTGGACATGCAGTGATACCACAATCAACCACACCACACTTACCTTCTACCAATGAGTTTGAGGAGCTGCGGGGTGACATGTGGGCACCTACTGAGGTTGATACAGCAACACCTGTTGCAGTCATCCTCCTCTGTCATACAACCAGATACCATTTGGGAACAACTGACCCTATGGTCTGGTTAAATGGAGATGAGATTTAATAACTACATTGGAAGCAAATATGGGCTTAGACTCTGGTGGTATCAATAATAGCCAGTTAGAATGTTCTTGAAGCAGTGGTAGACACTAGAGTTGCCAGCAACACATAACTTGGACATTGACTCTGGGCAGCTTCACTTGATAAATCTGCATGCTGATACATGAAGTGCCAATATTCTGTTTACATGAAGTCTACTAGTATTGCTCTCATGAATGTAGAGATGACTGTGTAACAGTCTTGGTTACTGCTTAGATTTTCCTTGGGATGGTTTTATGTGCTCACTACAGACTTTTCTCCTTGTAATGGTTTTGATTTGACTCACAGTTTCATTCTTAATTTGTCAGCCTATGATAACTTAACAAGTACTGTACTTGGTGCACCAATCATCTACTTTTTCAGTGTGTAAATAAAGTTAGTGTTGACTCTGAACCTAAATATACTACACATGATTTGTATGATAATGAACACTTTATGTTGTGTTATATTTTCAAGTACACTATACACAACCCTAGTTATTCTTGTTACCACATGTTTTTTAAAATGAACATATAGTTTTTAATGAAAATGGAAGCAATTGAGTTCTTATTAATTAAGAATTTTATCACACATTACCAACTGTATAACAACAAGAACTGGCATGTTTTAAGTATGTCACGTCTCACAGTTCTCAGGTATTGAAGAAAAGACATCTTTTAATATTCAGCACCAATGTAGCTTTGTGTTAATCATTAAAAAATGTCTTTTCTTCAGCATTTGTTTTTGTAAACAAGGCACTTATGATCTTACACATAAATTTATTATAAACGCTTAACAATGGTAGCTTTTGAGAAATAATATAAATGCAATGATTAATGATTGTTTATCGAACCTGTTGCACTCT
Organism: Schistocerca gregaria; assembly: GCF_023897955.1. Classification (NCBI taxonomy): domain Eukaryota; kingdom Metazoa; phylum Arthropoda; class Insecta; order Orthoptera; family Acrididae; genus Schistocerca; species Schistocerca gregaria. The sequence continues at coordinate 71,966,019 of NC_064931.1, forward strand.
GCAATGCTCTGTGATGCAGACACAGGGCATCGATGGGCACTCTAATTTTAATCGCTGTTGCCTGGGCAGCAAATGAACCACAGAGAATTGTGTGAGTCTCTTAATGGAAACAATGAGATCAGTAACCAACAATTAGGATATACTTTAAAACAAAAAGTGCACTTTCATTCAAATATGTTTTCCTAAGTGTTACAATACAAAACTTTTCACTGTGTCATATTTTTTGCAACTATTCAGAGTAAAGTGTTTCCATTGTCATTTCAGTTGAATTGTTTACAAATGAATAACTGTCATAATCAAAATCATTGTCATTAAAATCATTGTCACTCTCATTTTCACTTAGATGTTCCTCTAGAAGCCCTACAATCTCTTCCTCAGAAAGGATTGTGCATGGAGAACTAGCAATTTTGCACCTACTAACTAGAATGTAATAATTACAGCCTTTCTCTCAACACAACTGCTACAGTTTGATCCCAAGTTAACAGAGGCCTTCCTTGATAGCAGTACTATGCAGCATTGACACCTAGTACAGTCATATTTGAAAATAGATCATGTGAGAGCTACAAAAAATCATGTCAAATGAGGCTCAACATTGGAGTGGAAAACAAAATTTACAATGTTGAGCACAACTTGCTGTTGGAGTGGAAAGGGTTAATGAGGGGATACACAGAATGAGAAAATGTTGTTTTTTTTATAACATAACATTTTTATAACACCAACAGCAATAGTTTATTTGGAACAACTCACCTGAGTTCAGGAAAAATATTTTCCAGATACCACTGAAATGGCTTGCACTGCAGTTGTTCTTTAAGTTTTGATCTTTCTTCTAAGCTGAAAAGTAATGCAAATTAAAACTATAAAGTACAGAAACTTTCAATCCTTTTCTCAGTGAATATTAAATTAATGGAGCAATGTGCTTCCATAGTTTGAGTTACTAACACCATTAACATGCTGGGATCTAGCTAAGTGATTGACAAGAAACTAAGAAATCCTTAAATATATCAACACAATAATTACTGCAATACCTAAGTGATACATTTTGAACCAATGTTGCACACTGGCTGTTTAGCTGCTGAAGTGTGAAAGCAATGTGGTTGAGATTGTATTAATTTTATGAAAGGGAATTTAATTCTTTTTTGGCACTTTCAAGGGAGTCAGTGACAGTTTATTTTCTGTATTTCAAATAATAAGAATGTTTTCACATGCTTTTTAACACTTTTCTAGCAACAGCTTTATAAATTTGCCACTCATCAAATATACGAATGTGATTTTTTGAGTGATTTGTGAATACATCAGAGTACCATGTCCTCTTGTGCTATAAACAATTATAGATGGAAGCAGTATCTTGCTCATATTTGCTTCAGTGTGTGTGTATACAGTAGGCAATGACACTGTGTACATGTCTTTTAATTGCTATTATTGTTAAAAACATGCAACAAATTACAACAGTTACAGTAGACAACAGCTACACATCACATAAAAGGTCTGCAACTATTAATGTTAAATTTCTCATGTGACAACTTCAGACATTTCGGCTTACCTATACTTGTCTTTATGCAATGTGATTCAATATTGACAATAAGAAACTAATCTGGCTCCCGGAGCAATACATCACAGTAACTCTAGCAATCACTCATAAAAATTTATGGAGATGCGAGATTTTAAAATGGATATTTCTCTTCTGGAGGTATAGAGCTTCAATGTAAAAGTGAAAGGTGTTGAAAGTACACATAAGTAAGAGTTCCTCAGTAAAAGTGAAATGTGTGGGTGGTAGAAATAAGCTATACAATAAAAAGTAAATAAATTTGAATATCTGTTTTGGATAAATAGCATTATAGCAAGCTGAAATGAATGCAGAATATGCAGCTAAAGTGACACATTTAGCCAGCTGGTGTGGCCGTGCAGTTCTAGGCGCATCAGTCTGGAACCGCGTGACCGCTGCGGTCGCAGGTTCGAATCCTGCCTCGGGCATGAATGTGTGTGATGTCCTTAGGTTAGTTAGGTTTAAGTAATTCTGAGTTCTAGGGGACTGATGACCACAGATGTTGAGTCCCATAGTGCTCAGAGCCACTTGAACCATTTGACAAATTTAGTTAATGGAAACTTCATTACTGTTGGGTTGCAGAGAGGACACTGTTTAAAGAAGTAAACAAAAATAGACTATGTTAGCAAGAATCTCCAGACACCCTAATAAATCTGCTATTTTTGACAGTGCTGTACACATTAAATGAAGTACAATCATAATGGATCATACACACAAGTCTGAGGTACCCTCTGCAGATGACCCAGCACTGCCACTGAGCATAGCTGAGCTAGCCTTAAATAGACTGATGCCCATGGCGGGTTCTGATGGTGACCTCATACACAAAAGTCTGAGGTACCCCTGCAGATAACAAAGCACTGCTCCATGTACGGCCTTTTGAAACTATATGCATGCATCACTGCAGCATTATTATAAATAACGGGAGATAACTGAGAGGATTCAAATGGGACTTGATTGTTGGGGTCCATGTGTCAAGCATTCCATCATAGAGACATAACAGTATGCTTAACCATTAATCTGGCAGATCTAAAAAAATTAACTGACAGGAACTGCAAGCTTCAGCTTGTTAAAATGTTTTGTTATTTAGTGTAAATTATAGACCTTTTTTCCAGTTGAATATGATAATGACTTTTCATAAATGTTTTCCTTTTCCTTAATGTGATGGGTCTTACTTGTCTGTTTTATGTTCAGTAAAATTCAGCGCACTTTAATTGTATTTATGTTTTGTTATAATGTAGTACTCAATAGTTTTATTGTGACCATGCCAACCATCATAACAACTAATGTCAATATTGAAAACTGCCATACTGTCCATGAATGACAGCAGTTGATGGTAAGGTTAGATGTGAACATTTTGAGTGACAGTCCCATGCAAGACTGTTTTGAAAGTTCGCCCTCTGCAATACATCATATTTTATGTATAAACATGCAAAGGCAATGGCTAGCTGCTGTGTAATGTTGAGTATAAACATGACTATGCAGTTCCAGATGTACACATATCAAACAACTGTAGATGGCATGACCATTACATTATATCTCTATTACTCAATATTGATCAGATCTTGATAAATAAGTACAAATATGCCTATAATATACAAGTTGTGAACATGGATTTTGGTGATCATAATGCTCAAATTCTTCCAATGAATATTTCAGGACACTCAATTCCCAATAGAATATGACACACTGTAGGGAATTTCAGTACAAAAAATGTGGAATATTTTTGTTCTCTCCTAAAGGGTGAAAGCTGGAAAGATGCATATGATTGTAATGATACCAATGAGAAATATGCTAAGTTTATGGCTACATTCAAACATTTTTTGAAATGGCTTTTCCTAAGACAATAACTACATTCAAATCTACTCAAAAAACAAAAAAGTGGATTACAAAAGGGATAAGGACATCACGTCAAAATAACAGGAGATTGTATGAGTACTCCAAGCAAAATACGAATCCTGACTTTATTCCATACTTCAAAAGATACAAAATAATACTAATGTGAGTTATTTCAAAATCAAAACAACAAAAAAATGGCAAAATATTGTGTAATCCCAAGAATAAAACTAAAGCAACCTGGCAAATAATAAGGAAAGAAATGGGTACCAGGCCAGTTAATCACAGAAATATAGAGCTGATTAGGAATAAAAATAAACTAAATGACCCTAAACATGTGACTGGTGCTTTCAACAATTATTTCTCTAACATAGCATAGCAGTTAATAAACACACCTTGACAAACAGCCAGCCAGTCACTCAGCTCAAAAAATTCATCCAAACACATTATTCATGGATCCAGCAACACCTGAGGACCTGTCAAGAATCCTAAAAGAATTACCTAATAAATATTCAGTGGGTGTTCATGAGACACCAGATGCTATTATCAAAGTCAGTGCAAGACTTATTGTGGAACCACTAACAGACATAGTAAATTCATCTTTTGAGAGTTGTGCCTTTCCAACTAATCTAAAAACTGCAAAAGTAACACCTTTGCATAAGAAAGGTGCAAAAAGTGATATTGCTAATTTTAGGCCAGTTTCAGTATTGTCAGGCTTCAGCAAAATTGTGGAAAAAATGTTCCTTAGAAGATTAACAGATTTCTTAAATAAAAAGAGCCTGATAAGTGACTCCCAACATGGTTACAAAGTTGGGAAGTAAACTCACACAGCAAATTTTGCTTTCGTAAATGAAGTATTAAAATCAGTGGATGATAAGCAATATGCATCTGGGATATTTCTGCATCTTACTTAGTCTTTGATGTTGTTGATTATGGCATTCTCTTGCATAAATTAAAAAATTATGGAATTAGAGGCAGGTCAGAAAAGTGGCTCCAGTTGTATCTCAGTAATCAACAGCAGATTACAGAAATGAAACACAAAGATTGTGAACCAATGTCAATTCTGGGACCCGTACTATTACTACTGTGTATAAATGACTTGGCTTGTAAAACACATTATGGAACCGCTGTACTCTTTGCAGATGACACCAAGATTCTAATTAAATCACAGAATGAGGGAAATCTGCTGGAGGCTGCAATATCAATTATGCATACCTTAATGCACTGGTTAAGGACCAATAGGCTCATCAAGAATCTGTGGCAGTTAAATTCCACATCACACCCTGTTTTCACTATCAAAGGAAAAAAATGTGTCGAAGGTCAGTTACACAAAATTTCTAGGCATTCATGTTCAGTCAGATATGAAGTGGGAGGTGCGCCTAAACAATTTAAAAAAGAGATTTAATTCACTAGGATATGCTGTCAGGATCAAAAAAGATTATCAGGGTGATAAAAAAAGATAAATTCAAGGATCCCTGTGGACTCCTTTTTAAAATTCTCAAAATATTGCCATTGCCTTGTTTGTATATATATGAAGTACTAATTTTCACAAAAGTGAGCATCTTAAAAAAAGGAAAATATCTTCACACACAACTATGATATACACACTCATGAAACTAGGCACAAGATGAACCTACACATGAACACAGTAAATACAAACTTATGCAAAAGAGGAGTGTATCATACTGGAGCTGTGTTATATAACCATTTGCCTTCTTACCTAAAATGCATACCAACATTATATGCATTTAAAATAAAGTTAAAACAGTAAAACCACTGCTTCTATTCTTTGTCTGAATTTATGGAACATCATAATAAGTAAACCTCATTTACCAAATTTTACTAATTGTCAATTCATAATATAGTTTATGTTGTGCTTATCATGTCATCTCACTTAATAACTGCTATTATAACATGTAGAAGCAACATACAGTATTATGTATTTTGATTATGTCAACAATGTAGTCAAAATGACTACTGTATTGTAAATTAACAAGGCTTACCACTGTCCTATACCATATGTACAAATGATGTATTAAAATGATTCTTGGAAAAATAAACAAATAAAGAATGAATGTTAATAGTTTTCTGACTGTACATTTTTTGTGTCAGAGTACAGAGCTTCTTTCCCAACTTAGGACATTTTTGCTAATTAATGAATGACTTCTATTGAAGGCATACCTTCCAATCTCAACATCAACAGCATTTGGCCTTGCTTCATAAAAGAATGTTTTGTATTCTTCAAGCCATACTTCTGCTACACGTCTGCTGTTCCTAAAAATTAATTTTTTAACTGTTAAGTAATTTGCATAGACTCAAATTTGTACTAGATAATGCTGAAGGATCTAATCTTACCTGAGATATGTTTGTGCATTTCCACGTGGGAATGAATAAGGATGCTTTTTTCGGAACACGTGTCCCACTCTGCTACAGGGAATGATTTCAAGCCTTCCTCCACACATCCATGTCTTGAGAGAAATTTCTAAATAAATGAACAACTAAGTAAAAATTCGATTTCTAATATCACTTGTATGTTGTAGGACTAAAATATTTGGAAGAGAAGAGGTAAGAAGCAGGTTAGAAAAATTGGACAAGGCAAATTTCAAGACTGACTCATTTGAAGATAAGTGGAAGTTAAAACAGAAAAAAACTTATCATACTAAATCCATAGATGTTAATAAATAAAACATAAATTGAAATCAAGAATAAATAAATTAAAACTGAAGTGCATGCAACAATATAAGATGAAAAATTTGAAATTAAATTGGAGATACAAAATATCAAAAGAAAGTCAGCTGGATAGAAAGTGAAAGAGAAAGTTGCATCAAATAGTTAGATACTAATAATTTGATTACCTCTGCAAAACTATAACTTGACACTAAAGCCAAATGAAAAGAGGAAAATCAATATTCTACACTAAACAACAACAGACACACCAAAGGAATTATTTGTGGGTATTTGACAGGTAAAGTCACTGCTTAACCAAAAATTTTTGGTGATGTGGCTTTTTTACCAACTTCAGGTGACTGATGGTGACTGATAACTGCTCCTAAGGAATGTTGATACTCTGTAAAAATGGTAAGGTGTGATGGGGCAGTGTGAGTCATATCACATGTCTCACTACCATCTTTTACTGCCATCCTACTGTCATTGTTTTTTTTTAACTTATTTCATGTTGTATTTTAATGATCCAGAGACAGTATCTCACTCCATACTGAATTCAATTGTGTTTCCAAACTTCTTATAAAATCCTAAGCTGAAGAAGGTTGATTATTTTTTAATGTCCCATTGATGACAAGTTGATTGAAGGTAGTCCAAATCTCATAATGAGGCTAAAATCAGCGAAAAGCGTATACCTTACACTGATCAGACAGAACATTATGACCACCTACCTAATAGCTGGTATCATGTCATATCACTTAATAACTGCTATTATCACATATAGAAGCAGTGCAGTACACCAACCTTCACCTTTGGCATGGATAACAGCAGTGAGGCATCATGGCATGCAAGCGATGAGGCCTTAGTAGGTCGCCGGAGGGAGTTGGCACCACCCCTGCACACACAAGTCACCTGATTCCCATAAATTCCAGGGAGGAGGGTGATGAGTTCTGATGCCACATTCAATCATATCCCATGTGTGTTCAATCACGTTAATTTCTGGTGAGTTGATGGCAAGAACATCAATTGGAACTTGTCACTGTGTCCCACAAACCACTCAATCACACTCCTGGCATTATAACTTGGTGTATTATCTTGTTGAAAAAGGCCACTCGTTTTGGGAAACATGATCACTATGAAGGGGTGTATGTGGTCTGCAACCAGTGTATGACACTCCTTGGCTATTATGGTGCCTTGGACAAGCTCCACTGGACCCATAGATGCCCATGTGAATGTTCCCCAGAGCATAATGAAGCCGCCACCAGTTTCTCTCCATTCCACAGTACAGGTGTCATGGTACTGTTTCCCTGTAAGACAACAGATTTGTGCTCTCCCATTGGCTTGATGAAGAAGGTATTGGGATTCATCAGACTGTGCAATGCTTTGCCAATGCACCAACATCGGGTGCTGACACTCTTGTGCCCATTCCCATCATAGTTGTCGTTGTGGTGTTAAGCCAATGTTGTGGTGTTAACATTGGCACATGGATGGGCCGTTGGCTGCAAAGGCCCATTGGTAGAAGTGTTTGGTGCACTTTGTGTTCAGACACACTTGTACTCTGCCCATCAGATCGGACACAGTTTGCCACCTGTCCTGTTTTGCAGTCTGCCCAGCTTATGATGTCCGACATCTGTAATAATGGGTGGCCACCCTACCTTACAACATCTGGATGTGGTTTCACCTTCGTTTTACCACTTGTTAAAGACACTCACTACAGCACTTCCCAAACACCTGACAAGTTGTGCAGCTTCCAAAATGCTCATGCAGAGCCTCAGGGCTATCACAGTGTGCTCTTGGTCAAACTCAGATAGATCACATGGCTTACCCATTTTACACATGGACAGCACGCTCGTTGACAGTACATGCATCATGTATGTATCTGACTAGCAGTCATTTCTTGCCAGATGATGCTGCTATCACCTTGATGGGTTATATTGATGGCTGCTCAGTGGCCATAATGTTCTGGTTGATACTTTCTGGTGATACTGACACCAATAATTCTATGTCATCAATCACACCTTCTCTGTGAGATTAATCATGACTATTAGTGTTGCCCTAACCGCCATCTGCTGTGCAGCGAGCTACCTTAATTTAAGTATTAACTGTATTTTTCTTACTTGTTACTTCTTCTTCCATGTGTTTTTGCTTTTAAGAAGCTTTAATTGTCGAGTGCTATTAATAGTGTTCCATAGATTTCGTGTTTGTTTTGAATACAGTCTGAGAGAGTCCCTTTAGTCAGCCATAGTGCCAGTAGTGCTAGTGTTTGTTTTCAGTACAGTCCAGAGACAGGTATTGCTATTTTCATTGTTTTCTACAAGAAGTGGTTAGAAATCACAGTTTAGTCAATAACCAGCTGCCTTTAGTGAATTAGAAGTCTAGTTAAAACTTTATTAAGTCTCTTCAGTAAATTGATTCCTTAGGATGGATAGGATGTGTGGCTGCTGTGTACGGATGCAGGAGGAGCTGGCCACTCTTCGCGAACAGCTGAGCTTGTTGATGGCCGCGGTCAGCCGTCTTCAGGCTGCTGCCTCGGAGTGTAGCGGCCGTGGGGATCCTGGTGCGTCACAAGGTACACCCCAGGTGTTACATGCTTCACCCACTGTCCCTGCTGTTGAAACATCTTCGCGGGTACCAGAAGTGCGAAAGGCAATAATGTCTCTGTCAACAAAACTTTCAAGTCCAGCAACACTTGGTACTCCAGTACCTCCTCAAACAATGGCAACAGTAAAACATCCGTTACCATGACCAAACGTATCGTTTATATCTAAACTAAAATTAAGTCTACAACCGACGAAAACAGCAGGACCATCCAGCAGCGCTTGTGCAGCGACAGACTTAAATATTTGTGGCGGGTTCAGCGGCATTCGCGGCGCATGAGGCGGAGGGTAAATGTGGAGAATGGCTGTGTGGCCGTTCTAAACAAACAGTCTACAAGACCATCGAGAACATCGAATTTGCTACAACAGCTGGAGACAAGAAGAATCGTATTCCAGTTAAGTCTGTCGCTGCACAAGCGCTGCTGGATGGTCCTGCTGTTTTCGTCGGTTGTAGACTTAATTTTAGTTTAGATATAAACGATACGTTTGGTCATGGTAACGGATGGTTTACTGTTGCCATTGTTCGAGGAGGTACTGGAGTACCAAGTGTTGCTGGACTTGAAAGTTTTGTTGACAGAGACATTATTGCCTTTCGCACTTACCATATTTCTGAATTGGCTAATAAGGATTTTGGTAAATTTGCATATGTTTCTCCTTCTTCCTTGTCACTGTATACTCGTTACCATGACCAAACGTATCGTTTATATCTAAACTAAAATATCTAAACTCCCCCAAGGGGAGTGGCGGGTTCAGCGGCATTCGCGGCGCATGAGGCGGAGGGTAAATGTGGAGAATGGCTGTGTGGCATTGCCTGCTCTGCCTTTGAGTGGACATGTGGCTGCTCCTTCAGCAAGGTCCGAGCAGGCACACGAGGGGAGGGGTTTATTAGTTACTGGGAGCTCCAACGTTAGGCGGGTGATGGAGCCCCTTAGAGAAATAGCGGAAAGGTCGGGGAAGAAGGCCAGTGTTCACTCCGTCTGCTTGCCGGGGATCTCATCCGAGATGTGGAGGAGGCCCTACCGGCAGCGATAGAAGGCACTGGGTGCACCCGACTGCAAATTGTTGCTCATGTCGGCACCAATGTTTCCTGCCGTCTGGGTTCAGAGGTCATCCTCAGTTCATACAGGCGGTTGGCACATTTGGTGAAGGCAGAAAGCCTCGTTCACGGGGTGGAATCAGAGCTAACTATTTGTAGTATCGTTCCCAGAACCGATCGTGGTCCCCTGGTTTGGAGCCAAGTGGAAGGCTTAAACCAGAGGCTCAGATGATTCTGCGGAGAGCTGGGGTGCAAATTTCTCAACCTCCGCTATCGGGTGGAGAAATGTAGGGTCCCCCTGAATAGGTCAGGCGTGCATTACACGCCGGAAGTGGCTACAAGGGTAGCGGAGAACGTGTGGAGTGCACCAGGGGGTTTTTTAGGTTAGAGAATTCCCTCCCTAGGCCCGACAAGACGCCTCCTGAGATGCGGCAAGGTAGGAGTAGGCAAAATGCAACAGGGAATAACAATATTAATGTGCTAATAGAAAACTGCAGGAGTGTCTATAGAAAGGTCCCAGAACTGCTCTCATTAATAAACGGTCACAACGCTCATATAGTACTATGGACAGAAAGTTGGCTGAAACCAGACGTAGACAGTAATGACATCCTAAACTCAGATTGGAATGTATACCGCAGAGACAAGCTGTACAGTGAAGGGGGAGGCGTGTTTATAGTGATAAGAAGTGCAATAGTATCAAAGGAAATTCACGGAGATCTGAATTGTGAAATGATTTGGGTGAAGGTCACGGTTAAATCAGGCTCAGACATGGTAATTGGATGTCTCTATAGGCCCCCGGGCTCAGCAGCTGTTGTGGCTGAGCACCTGAAGAATAATTTGGAAAATATTTCGAGTAGATTTCCCCACCATGGTATAGTTCTGGGTGGAGATTTTAATTTGCTGGACATAGACTGGGAGACTCAAACAATCATAACGGGTGGCAGGGAAAAAGAATCCAGTGAAATTTTTTAAAGTGCTTTATCTGAAAACTACCTTGAGCAGTTAAACAGAGAACCAACTCGTGGCGATAACGTATTAGACCTTCTGGTGACAAACAGACCCGAACTATTTGAAACAGTTAAAGCAGAACAGGGAATCAGTGATCATAAAGTGGTTACTGCATTGATGATTTCAGCCGTAAATAGAAATATTAAAAAAAGTAGGAAGATTTTTCTATTTAGCAAAAGTGACAAAAAGCAGATTTCAGAGTACTTGATGGCTCAACACAAAAGTTTTGTCTCAAGTACAGATAGTGTTGAGGATCAGTGGATAAAGTTCAAAACCATCGTACAATATGCGTTAGATGAGTATGTGCCAAGCAAGATCGTAAGAGATGGAAAAGAGCCACCATGGTACAACAACCGAGTTAGAAAACTGCTGCAGAAGCAAAGGGAACTTCACAGGAAACATAAACACAGTCAAAACCTTGCAGACAAACAAAAATTACGCGAAGCGAAATGTTGTGTGAGGAGGGCTATGCCAGAGGTGTTCAATGAATTCGAAAGTAAAGTTCTAATGTACTGACTTGGCAGAAAATCCTAAGAAATGTTGGTCCTATGTCAAAGTGGTAGGTGGATCAAAACAAAATGTCCAGACACTCTGTGACCAAAATGGTACTGAAACAGAGGATGACTAAAGGCCAAAATACTAAATGTCTTCTTCCAAAGCTGTTTCACAGAGGAAGACTGCACTGTAGTTCCTTCTCTAGATTGTCGCACAGATGAAAAAATGGTAGATATAGAAATAGATGACACAGGGATAGAGAAACAATTAAAATTGCTCAAAAGAAGAAAGGCCACTGGACCTGATGGGATACCAGTTCGATTTTACACAGAGTATGCGAAGGAACTTGCCCCCCTTCTTGCCGCGGTGTACCGTAGGTCTCTAGAAGAGCGAAGCGTTCCGAAGGATTGGAAAAGGGCACAGGTCATCCCCATTTTCAAGAAGGGACGTCGGACAGATGTGCAGAATTATAGACCTATACCTCTAACGTCGATCAGTTGTAGAATTTTGGAACACGTATTATGTTTGAGTATAATGACTTTTCTGGAGACTGGAAATCTACTCTGTAGGAATCAGCACAGGTTTCGAAAAAGACGGTCGTGTGAAACCCAGCTCACGCTATTCGTCCACAAGACTCAGAGGGCCATAGACACGGGTTCACAGGTAGATGCCGTGTTTCTTGACTTCCGCAAGGCGTTTGACACAGTTCCCCACAGTCGTTTAATGAACAAAGTAACAGCATATGGACTATCAGACCAATTGTGTGATTGGGTTGAGGAGTTCCTAGATAACAGAACACAGCATGTCATTCTCAATGGAGAGAAGTCTTCCGAAGTAAGAGTGATTTCAGGTGTGTGGCAGGGGAGTGTCATAGGACCGTTGCTATTCACAATATACATAAATGACCTGGTGGATGACATCGGAAGTTCACTGAGGCTTTTTGCAGATGATGCTGTGGTATATCCAGAGGTTGTAACAATGAAAAATTGTACTGAAATGCAGGAGGATCTGCAGCAAATTGACGCATGGTGCAGGGAATGCCAATTGAATCTCAATGTAGGCAAGTGTAATGTGCTGCGAATACATAGAAAGATAGATCCCTTATCATTTAGCTACAAAATAGCAGGTCAGCAACTGGAAGCAGTTAATTCCATAAATTATCTGGGAGTACGCATTAGTAGTGATTTAAAATGGAATGATCATATACAGTTGATCGTCGGTAAAGCAGATGCCAGACTGAGATTCATTGGAAGAATCCTAAGGAAATGCAATCCAAAAACAAAGGAAGTAGGTTACAGTACGCTTGTTCGCCCACTGCTTGAATACTGCTCAACAGTGTGGGATCCCTACAAGATAGGGTTGATAGAAGAGATAGAGAAGATCCAACGGAGAGCAGTGCGCTTCGTTACAGGATCATTTAGTAATTGCGAAAGCGTTACGGAGATGATAGAGAAACTCCAGTGGAAGACTCTGCAGGAGAGACGCTCAGTAGCTCGGGTCGGGCTTTTGTTAAAGTTTCATAACTTACCTTCACCGAAGAGTCAAGCAGTATATTGCTTCCTCCTACGTATATCTCGCGAAGAGACCACGAGGATAAAATCAGAGAGATTAGAGCCCACACAGAAGCATACCGACAATCCTTCATTCCACAAACAATACGAGACTGGAATAGAAGGGAGAACTGATAGAGGTACTCAGGGTACCCTCCGCCACACACCATCAGGTGACTTGTGGAGTATGGGTGTAGATGTAGATGTAGTGTTTTTGTTGTTGTGCCTATTTTCCTCTTTCAGATACTCAAGCCCAGAGTCCTGTTCATTTAAGTAATCAGACTGTAAACATTGTGATTTTCTCTCTCCTTGTGCACATGATGGTCCGCTTCCATAGCTTGGTGGTCAGAATGTCTAGCAGCTATGAGGAGGACCAGGATTTGATTCCCAATACTGCCACTTAAGTGAGAAGTAGGGGCTCCAAGGTCAAGAAAGTCGACAGTGACTGGGTGTGTGGTGTGCTGACCCCATGTGCCTCCATACCACATCTGAATGATGCCATTGGCAGAAGGTGACATGGCAGTCAGTTGGTCCTGCTTGGACCATCAGGGTCATAACATGGAGCTTTGCTTGCTTGCTTGTGTATAAGATACACAAAACAAATTAACTTTGAGAATTGTGGTGAATATCTGGAACCATGTAAATTCAAATGTGTGCATAGCAGGCTCTGTACAGATTGTCATCAATGGAACTGTTATTTTTCCATCTCCTCAGAATGTTCAGGCTCATGATGGCTCATTCTGATTCTCCTCCACGTCCACAGTAAGCTGTGTGGGAGGATAGAGAAAACTGAGATATTTCACAACAGTTTGTAAGGGTTTGCCTTCGTTTATTTCTTTGTTGAATGTGCTCAGTGTAGACATACTAGCTGAAAAAATAGGGGGTGGAAGTGCAACTACTATCTACTGTAAATGATGTAGCTGACAGATCCACAGTTGTGTTTCACAGTCTTTTACTTTCACTGTTCACAACCCCCCAATAATCCACAGTTATATATGGCCAGTGCACTATTGTTTGAACTTTCCATAAGCCTGATTAATACTTTTCTGGTGAACATCCTCATACTGCTACAATAGTTTACTGTTGAGTATCTATGAGCAGTAAAAACATAACCACATAATCCACAGTTCTTTTGGAATAATCAGGTACCTATGGAGCAGACAATTTTATTGTTTTACTGCATAGCCTAATTGTGTAATACTTATTTCACAGTTCAATTGAAGCATTGTCGTTGTTGTGACCAACACAAGTTTCTCGTTTGAAACTCGGCCATGGACTGACTGTCTTGGGACCAAAAATTGGGCACTTATACATACTCACCATAATAGGTACTGTAAGTACACAGTGTTAGAAGTTAAATTTACAGAAATTACAATTAAAACTTAACTCACTAAATTAACTGCATACATCAAAAAATGTGTTCCTTTTAACAGTTTTTTCTACTACAAGAGTTAGGCCAAATTATTTGTTTAAGTGATGAAATTAACACATATCATTATGTAAACAATACTTTTGAAAAAACTGTTAATTACTTTGGAATTAATTAAGGGTTAGCTTTGCCAAATAGATCCTTTAAGAATGCTATTGTTTCGTCTCCCAAATGTTTATAATTATTCAGAATTTATATTTGTTTATATGTCAACAATAGAATTTAAGTTACAAAACAATGACTGATTTCACCCTATAGTGAAAGATACTAACTCGGAATAGACAAAATAAATTATAAAATCAATTACATACATAAACTTAAGCACAAATTTAGTTCTGTTGTTATATTATTTAAGACTGGGGGCCAACCTTTCTCTTTAATGAAAATGCAGATTATACTCATGTATGTTAATGGTAATTAGTTAAGAGCAAAATGAATTTTAAGGAGGCAGATGGCAAAACAAGAGGAGAAGTAAAATTAACCCAGCTTGCTTTGTCACAAGTTCATTTTCATAAGATCACAAATAAAGAAGCCTTGTGGTGTGGACCTAAGAAGACAAATGACAACAACCAAAAGTAAGTCCACAATGAAACTTGATCAGCCTCCCAGGGAATATAACTGATGAAGTTGTCTTCCCAGTACAGGCTAAGGGTCAAAAATTCACTCTGATTCCAACTCTATTACCAATTGCAGATTTTGTAAGCAACAAGGATCCATAATACGCTAATTCTTTTCATCAGCACAAATAAGTCCACATCATAAAGTCACACTCCTATGTGCTGGACCATAGTTAATTGCATTTTTTATTGTTGTGACTGATGTTTTTGTTCCTTATACTCAAACCTAAAGCCCTGTTTGTTGAAACAATTAACTCATGAATGCTTTAATTTGCTCAGTTCTCCTTTATCTGAAGTTTTTCAGCTCAATGAGCAACCTTCATAGATGATGATCTCCAATTTTCAGGTTCATATCAAACCAGCAACAGTAGCTCCATTGTGACAGATTTTACCCAACCCACATTAAAAAGTAGCTACTACACATACTTGCACTCTTAGGCACTCATCCATAGTGGGAAGCAGGAGTTACCTAAATATGCTGATAACCTTACCAGAGCCTTTACAAACAATATCCTGCCTGTCTAGTCTAATCCCATGTCATTTCTGTCACACCTATTATGCCAGCAAGTCTGTCACTTCCGTGAACCAGTCACTTATCAGTGCTCACTATTACCCGGTCCTTTAAAAATTCAACCAGATACACTATATTTCATTGTGCCCTGATGTTCAGAGCACTGTAAGCTAATAAAACTAACTGCTGGGAATCAGCATTTCAAATTATTGTTGAGTAACAATACCCCTAAAGGAAATGGTAAAAATGAATAACTGGGGCATCAGTCATAATGCTGAAGAGACCATTCCAACAGCCACTGAAGAACAGAGTGCAACTAGCTGCAGATTGTGGTGGGTATCAGAACAAACAATGCCTCCCCTCTGGGCTATGAGGTCACACTTGGACCAACCTAATTACTGTCAGAGATGCTGAGAGCCTTTCTCATGGGATTTCAACAAAGCTCGCAATCTGCAGTATTGTATTCATAACTGATTGTGCGCCCCTGGTTGTGAGTCAGGTGGGAGGTGTGAACCAGTGACTGTGAAGGTTCTGGCACGTGATGGGATGTCACTCCTAGACTTGCATAAAGGGATGAGAACTGTAGGGATTCCTTATATGACTCTGGGGTGCACTACATATAAGAGGTTGCTACCCAGATGGAGTACACATAATTACCCTGAAGTATTAATATAAGATCCAAAGAAGTGCACTCCATAGATGAGACTATTTACATTGTGGTGGAAAATTACTAAAACATTAACAACAAATTGTCATTGTTTGAAGCACTCCTGTAATACTAGACACATAATGCAAGCTGAAACACAAAATTGCAGTAGTGAGGTGATTGGGGTAATTCTAAACATATACCAAAATGACAGGTTATTGGGCAGCTGAGGTTGTGTATTCATTGCAATAGACAAGAAACTTAAATTCACCAAAACAGAAACTGAAGTTGCACAAGAGATTGTTTGCGCAAGACTCAGTATCAAGTGTGGACATACATGTATAATTTTATCTTTATACTAAAAATCAGACTCACCCCAATATGTAAGTAAAAATTGTAGAAAAAAATGTTCGATCACTAGTATGTACACTGATCAGCCAAATTATTATGACCACCTTCTTAACGATGTGTTGGTCCACATTTGGGAAGAAAGCAATACAGCAACAATTCTGTGTGTCATGGATTTCACAAATCTTTTGCAGGTTTCTGGAGGTAGATGGATCAAAATGCCCATGCACATGTAATGCAGTTCTTGTAAAATATGGGTCAGTTGTTTGTTGGCATGTAGCTGGTGCCCAATAGTGTCAAGGATGTGTTCTACTGCATTCAGATCAGGCAAATTTGGTTGCCAAGACATCAACATGAGTTCATCTTCATGCTCCTCAAACCACTGTAGCACAGTTCTGGCATTGTGAGATGCACAGTTATACTGCTGGAAAAGGCCCTCAATGTCAGGAAGATATCAAGTGAGAAGAGATGTAGGTGGTCCGCAATAATCTTTATGTAGTCCATAGCTGGCATGGTTCCTTCAGTTACAAGCACAGATCCCATGGAAGCCTAGGTGAGTGTCCACCATAGAATAATACAGCCTCCACCAGCCTGTGTCTAGGGAGTGGTGCATATTTCGAGCAGCCATTCTCCTGAACAATATCTGGAGACAACCCATTTGGTGTGTTCTGAAAGACTTGTGGCTGCACCATCACTGTACTCTGTCATACAAATTTCTACCTATCCTGCTACACAAAGTGGCAAATCTCTAATCTACACATTCTGTAATGAGGTGTGGATGTCCAACAGCTTGTCATCTACCTTACCCATCCTTTAAGCACTTTCCATAGGTGTTCAAAACAGTAGTATGATAAAAGCTGGTCAAATTCACCATCTCTAAAGTGCTTGTTCCTTGGTGCTGGTAAATAACAATCTGCCTTTTGTCAAAGTTACTTATGTCAGTAGATTTCCAGCTGACACAGAGTGTAACTTTAGCCTGTATTAGTGCTGTTGTCATGATTCAATTAGTAATGGCTGCTTATCTCATGTGAATGCCCAGACATGATCTTCCAGTTTGCAATTTTTGAACTCGAAAATTATATCCATTGACAATACTGGCATATTTTCAGTGTCATGCAAGATGGATCACTCTTTATGCTAGTCAGATACAGTACATGGTTCCTACATTTACTACAGCATGCCAGTTTGAATACTAGATGGAACATTCATGTCTTACAAGCATTCAAAAAGAACCTGAAAATGTCCCTCACCGACAAAGTGACTGAAGTTTTTGAAAGGAAATATTATCATGTAGAAGAAGGTGTAATTAGATGAATGACGAACACTAACTTCACTTAACAAAGATTTATTTAGCACTGTCCGCAGCCCTTGGTCTTGAGGTAGCGTTCTCGCTTCTTGCGCCCAGGGTCCCGGGTTCGATTCCCGGTGGGGTCAGAGATTTTCTCTGCCTCATGATGACTGGGTGTTGTGTGTTCATCATTTCATCATCATTGACTCGCAAGTCGCCGAAGTGGCATCAACTAAAAAGGACTTGCAATACGGCAGCCGAACTTCCCCGCATCGGGCCTCCCGGTCTACAATGCCATACGATCATTTCATTTCATTATTTAGCACTTGCACATATAAGAGTCCAGAGTGAGCTGCATCCGGCCAGAACACATATTGTAAATTTACAGTTACAGAACATTCCACTACAATGATTCTTGACATTAGTGGATACTTCTAGAATGTACTCAAATCAAATATAGAAATTAAAGTTGTACAGTTCAGGAGAGTTTTGAACTCACCACCCTCCATACAACAGTCTAGTATCATAACCACTACACCACAGTGGCTGCGTTACTCAGCTTCTTCTGCAACATTGCTCCCTCCTTAAGAGAACAGTGTGTCTGTGTTGTGTCCTCCTAGTCCGGGAACGAGTCATCGGTCCTGCATACTCTGACTCCTGATGACTGATGTTTGCCCGGGTGGTGATTTTCTTAGAACTTCCTTTGCCACTATGCTCTTCATCACCTTTCCTCTTGTTACATGTCGCTGGAACTTCAAATTTACCCTGGGTTGCAGGATCCTTATAGTGCTTCATTCTAACAACGTGAACCGTATCTCTGATCTTTCGTTGTCTTGTGTCATTGTCGAAATCTTCAACTTCGTAAGTAACATCAGACAACTGTTTTACAACGTTATAAGGTTCAAAGTATTGCCTGAGGAGCTTCTCAGATGGACCAACCTCCCGCACAGAAGTGAAGATCCAGACAAGATCACCAGGCTGGTAGACAACAGGGAAGTGGCTCGTGTCGTACCTTCAGCAATCGTTTTCTTGAGTCTGCAGCATGTGTGGAGTCGATCTAACTGCCAAGCTTCCTCAGCTCTAGTTAACACCTGGCCAATGTAGTCATTGTCCACGTCATCAGGATGTAACAGAAACACAGTGTCCATCATCGTAGTTGCCTCACGCCCATGCACCATGAAAAATAGCGTAAATCCTGTGGTGTCTTGTTTGGTGGAGTTGTAGGCAAACATCACGAAAGGTAATACCTCATCCCAGTTGCTCTGCTCAACACTGACGAACATTGATAGCATTTTCGCCAAGGTCTTATTAAGGAGTTCAGTAAGCCTGTTAGTTTGTAGATGGTAGTGAGTCATCATGTGATGAGTAATGTTGCACCGACTGTTTATCTCTGTCACAAGATTCGATTGAAAAACTTTCCCTCAATCCGTAATTAACAACCTTGGGGCATTGTGATTTAATCAAATGTCTTCCATGATGAATTTGGCTACCTTGAATGCTTCGGCTGTTTTCACAGCTTTTGTAATGGCATAGCGTGTCAGATAACCAGTGCAAAAAATAATCCATCTCTTGCCACTAGCAGACATTGGAAATTGTCCGAGGAAGTCAATCCCAGCACACTGGAAAGGCGTTTCAGCTGTTTGAATTGGTATGAGTTGGCCAGGTGGTTTCTGAGGAACTGCCTTTCTCCTCTGGCACTCTCAACAGTGCAACACATGGTGACAGACACTCCTGAATAAACGTGGCCAGAAAAATCTCTTGCAGATCCTATCGTATGTCTTAATAAATCCTACATGTCCGGCCTCAGGTGTGTCATGGAATTTCTGTAGAATATCTATGTGCATGTGTTTAGGAATCACTGGTAGCCACCTCTTTCCAAATGGATCAAAGTTTTTCTTGCAAAGTAATCCATTAAGTACCTTAAATTGTCCTTTCATATCTTCTGACCAATTTCAGGCAAGCATAATTTGAGATATCTTGGTGTCCTTCTTCTGCTCAGCAGAAAGATCCTGGAGTGCAGCAAGACAGTCACTATCTTCATCAAAGTCTTTATGGTCTTGCACAGGGTTTCTTGAGAGACAGTCGGCATCTTGGTGTTTTCTTCCACTTTTGTACACTATAGTAATGTCATACTCTTGCAGACGCAGTGCCCATCTGGTGAGTCATCCTGTTGGATCCTTGGCCTATCAACCAATGAAGTGAATGATGTTCTGTAACAACTTTGAATGGCCTTCCATAGAGATACTGTCGAAATTTTCACTTGGCCCAGATCACAGCAAGACATTCTCTTTCTGTAGCTGAGTAATTTCTCTCGGCTTTTGTAAGTGTCCTAGAAGCATAGGGTATAGTCTTCTCTTTTCCATCCGAAATTTGCAGCGAGAAAGCACTGATACCATACCCAATGGCATCTGTGTGCAGTTCTGTAGGTGCTCTCTCATCATACAGACCATGTACAGGGTCAATCGTCAGAGCTTTTCGCAGCACATCAAACGAATCTTGTTGAGCACTACCCCAGGTAAATTTAGCATAGGCATTCAACAACTCTTGAAGTGGCCTGACTTTGATAGAAAAGTCTTTGATAAAACAATGGTAATAAGAACATAATCTGAGGAAGCTTCTCACATTTCTAATACTTTTAGGAATAGGAAATTCCATTATAGATCTCACCTTTTCTGGGTCTGGCCGCACACCTTCATTTGACACAAGGTCTCCAAGTATTTTGATTTCTTTTGCTCCAAGGAGACACTTTCTTGGATTAAGTTTCAGTCTGCCTTTTTACATGTTCATCAAATGTCTCTGAGAACACTATAATGTCATCTAAATAACTGAGACACATCGTCTACTTCAGGTGACTTAGAAGATTATCCATCATCCATTCAAAAGTTGCTGGTGCATCACAAAAACCAAATGGCATTAACTTAAACTCACACAGGGCCTCAGGGGTGATGAATGCATCGACTTTGATTTGTCAGTATCCCGAGTACATGTCCGAGGTTGAGAAAAACTTAGCCCCTTCAGATTATCTAGTGTTTTGTCAATTCATGGAAGGGGGTAAATGTCCTTTTTAGTTATCTTATTAAGCTTCCTGTAATAAACATAAAAGCACCAACTGCCATCCTTCTTCCTGACAAGAACCACTGGTGACGAACATTCGCTCTGAGGAGGCTGAATGATGACATTCATCATCATTTTCTCTACCTCATCACAAATTATTTGACACTCTGTTGCCGACATATGGTATGCTCTCTGGCTTATTGGCTGATGGTTTCCAGTGCTAATCCGGTGCTTCACCGTTGATTTGTCTAATTTGCTCTTCACCTGTGGATTGAAGCGTTCAGAGAAGTCTTGAAGAATGGCAAGTAGCTTCTTCTGTTGTTCCTTAGTGAGATCTGGTGATAGTTGAGCTAGAAGATCTTGTCTTGTAGCGGTATCTCCAATTTCGCCCACAGACTTGGCATGGGATGTTTCTATGATGCTCAGCTGTTCAGCAATTACTGGCTCAGCGTTTGCTACATACATGCGTCTTGGAAAGATCTGAGGTTCTTGGTGACAGTTAACTATTCATAATTCACCAAATCCATTCTTAAATGAGACAGCAGAGGCTTCAGCGTTTGCTACACACATGCGTCTTGGAAAGATCTGAGGTTCTTGGTGACAGTTAACTATTCATAATTCACCAAATCCATTCTTAAATGAGACGACAGAGGCTGGGATGACCAAGTTTTCTTCAGTGGTATGCTTCTCTTACATTCCACTACAAGATTCACAGGTTGATGCATGCGATGACATATGACAGTTACCTTTCTAGTGCTGACTGCAGGAAAGATCACTTCATCCAGCACACATAGTCTCCACACACTCAGACGCGCATCTTCCTGTCAACAGTATCTCATCTTGTCTAGCATGATCTTCAACTGACCACAATCTATAATTGCTTGAGAAGCTTTCAAAATGTCCCATCCGAGAATGATGTCATGTCTACACTCTTGTAAGACGATGAATTCTAAGGGCTTTGTATGGCCTCTTATACCCACACGAATCACACATCTTCCTGTAGGTTTTACATGTTTCATATTAGCCACCTTCAGCAGAGATGTTTTGTTGTCAACGAATACGGTTCTCTGCAGCTGGTGGTGATACTTCTCTGAAATGACTTAATATGATGCTTCAGGTCCACAAGAGCTTGGGCTGGTTGGCCATCCATGAGGATATTGACGTAGTTTCCTATAATTTTTGTAGTGATTGATGGCACAGGATTTTTCTCTTCAGTGGCCTCAACTCCAAGGAAGGTTGCACCCTTTAGTTTTCCAGGTTGTAGTGGCTAGGTTATCAGCTGGAACGTCTAAACAGAAATTGAGACCTCGATAAGCGTGTTGGGGAACATCCTATTTAGCGGCTAGCTTGCAGCGATGGTGACCCACGTCGTCCTGCACCCACATCTTCTTGTTCATCTTCGTTTTCCCGGAGCTGGTGTTGGCTAAGATCAGTCTGCTGTCTTCTGGTGTGGGTGTCATCAAATATCAGCCACCTTTCTTGACAATAGTGCACCACATGTCCTAGTTGTCAACAGTGGAAACATATTGATTGGTTATTCTGGGTCCTCCAGACAGCAGTCTTCCTTGGTGCCCAAACAGGTTCCTCATGTGGCATTGTAGGAACATAACTTCCCCTGGGTCTTGACTTTTTCTTCGTTTTAAAGGGAAATGAAGGACGAGAGGTTGGGTTCAATGTCTGTTCCACTTCCTCCCTTATGACCTCTTGAAGCATCTCGGTTTTTTGCTCACTGTGCAATCCAAGTGCCTTCTGAACTTCCTCTCTGACTATCGGATGAAGAACACTTGTGAAATCAATTCCTTCCTCCATCGCAGACATTGATACGGTGTTTGGAAGCTCTTCAAAGTTCTTGCATGTCATTATTTTTTCATGCATTGTCTCGATATACTGTCACCGTCTGCTGTTGAAACCTCCTTCAGGAGTAGGGCTTCATACATGTCCTCAGCAACACCCTTCATCAGATGTGCAACCTTATCTTCCTCCTTCATTCTAGGATCCACTATTTTACACAGTTCCAAGACATCATGAATGTAGGATGCTGTAGTTTCTCATGGTCATTGTGCCTTGCACTTTAATTTATATTCAGCATTGCACTTCTGTCATTGTGTGTCATCAAAATACTTGCACAGTTCTGCCTGGAATACTTCCCAGCTTGTGAACTTCTTCTCGTTGTTCTCATACAATTGCTTGGCAGTGCCCTCCAAGTAGAAAAATACGTTAGCCAAATACATGGTGTCATCCCACTTGTTAAATTTGGCTATACACTCACATACCTTCAGCCACTTGTTTTGATCTTGGCCATCATCACCAGAGAACCTGGAAGGATGTCTCACGTGGTGGCACACAGCTGCTGTCATTGTAATGTCCTCTACTTCTTCTGTCTCTGATAGATTGTGATCTGTTGAATATGGCTCGAACTCAGGTTTCTCACCATGTGGCTCTTTCATGGCCTGATGGGAGCCACTGTGTCATTGATAATGTGCGTTATCACAAGTTCCAATACCCAGTGTCTCCACCAGAATTATGTCACATAGAGGAAAGTGTAATTAGATAAATGACAAACACTAACTTTACTTAATGAGGGTTTATTCAGCACTTGCACATACAGAGTGAGGAGCAAACTGCCTTGAGCCAGAAGACATACGGTATATATACAGTTACAGAACATTCCAGTAAAATGATTCTTGATACCTGTGGATACTTCTGGAATGTACTAGAACGAAACAAAGAAATCAAAATTTTACACTTCAGGTGTGTTTTGAACTCACAACCCTCGATGCAACAGTCTAGTATCATAACCACTACACCATAGTGACTGTTCTACTCATCTTCTTCTGTGACAATATAAATCAAATTTTACTGAAAAAAAGGTAAACATGGAATATATTTATATATCAGTGTAAAAACCATGCATCTAAAAGGTAGTTAAATTGGGTCTATGCAGCAAATGAACATGAAAATTCACTGGAATTAGTATCTTGATCTGTTTAAATTTTTATGGTTTACCATAAAACTGTCCTTGTCTTCATAATAATATAATCAATAACCACCCTATATTAAGATAGTAAGATCTTTATCAAACATCTGCTGTTATGCATCATAGTGAACTAAATTTATCTTTATTGTTACATGATGTGTGTGTTTATTATAGGCATAAAACCCCACTGGGCTACAAAGGGGAAAAGTATCTTATATTTAAAACAAATGTCTTACTGTAGTGGCAATTTTAAAGGACTTGACTATTACTCACTAATGGAAACTGAGAAGTTGTTGTTTCTATGTTTTAAAGACAATCATAGTGTATATGTTTAGCATAACCTCTTGTCTTGAAAATTCCTTCACAGTTTATTAAGCTGTGGATGTGATAATCTTCCTTACATTGTACATATAAAATCTTAATGGGTTAATACTTACCTAGGCTTTCAGCACCCCATATGTCCAAGCCTGGATCAAAAGCCCCAAGTTGGTGAAACCAATCTTTGCTGATTAAAAACAATCCACCAGCAATGGTTGGACTCCTAGGAATATTAAATCAGGATTTGTAAATGGAGAAAATAGTGTATATTCATATGTTGCTGTACTGTTCACAATAACTGCAGAAATTCAAAGGACTTCAAACAAAAGTGCATGTCATTTTATATAATGTGTAAACTATGATGACAAAATTCTGTAGCTCTTGATATACAATAATAATATGGAATAAATCAATTTACAGACTATTCAACATAAGTTAATTTTTATGCAAATGTTTTGTATAAATATATGTATGGGTAGTTTAACACTGTATTATATTAAACTAAAACTATACGCATATAATAATAATAATCTATGGGAGCGCCAGATTTTAATTTAGATGAAGGTGATGGTCATCAACTATAGTTAACAGCTATCATGGTATTACTTTGGAAACCCAGTCACAGTGAATGGGCCTGCTATTTACCCTCAGTTTTCTATAGAAGTGTGACATTTTCAAAATTTCTTACTTTCAGTGTACTATGTTAAAATTGTTACATTTGACAAATAGAAAAAGTAACCCACAAAAAACTTTAACTTGTGATTGAAATCTGTACCTTGTTACTGTCAGTTTTTATTTCATGTGGGGACCATGTTCAAGTTGTGGGGTGCAAAGCAATGCACACTTTACTGTATGATGGACAAGACTACATTCTCTGTATAGAGTTTGTTCCATTATTTTGTGTTGCTTGAATGGATACAGCTATTATTTCAAGTGAGTGTACATTGCTCGTAAAAAATTTCAAGACAGAAAGTGTGTGTGATGTTGTCAATTTAGAGTGCTCCACTTATTGAATAGTGGCTTGGAAGTATTTGAAGTAAATCAGATTCAGTGTAACCCATGAGTTGCCAGTGGTCAGTATCCTGGTTCTAGCTCAAGGTATTATTAATGTCTATCAGGATGCACATATTTCTGGCCATTTTAATGACTTTTATAGAAAGCATTACAGTATTTTTTGTAGAATGCAAGTATTTTTTTCAGTGTGTGTGTGGGGGGGGGGGGGGGGGGGGAGGAGGGGGTAGCTTTGCAGGATACCTGTGGAATATATTGAACTTCACGTTACGATCTCCTTCAATATATATACCTCAACTTATTCTTAAAACATTCTGTTCTGGTCTCATTAATAAGTGTCAATGCTTTGTACACCTCACAGCTGTAAGATGCTACATTATCTAATTTCATTAATTAATGTGCACCATGATGAGACAGTCCATTAACAACTGGGTACATATTAATCGTTTCAGCTTGAGCACCGTCTATAAAAATGTTATCAATCAGGCTCCTGCTATACTGCTGCACATAAGTTGGGAAATTCACTGCCGAAACAGCCAAATAAAGATTCCAGTTCATTTTTCCTGTCAAAATCTTTTAAGAAATCTACATTGAAATCTCACAAACTACTACCTGTTTCTTCTTATCTGATAGGTAGCTCAGTAACACACCTAGATTTTTCATAAATAGCTGAAAGCTTCTTTCAGAGGATCTGTAGAGAATTCTTCTGCAGTAAAAACTCACAAGCATGTGCGTTTAGGTCCTAATGTACACAAAGACTGCTTTTTCCAATATTTTTTACTTTTGTCCAACTTTTCTATGTGCCACAATACCTTTTGCCTTGTAAATTCTACACAAAAAATTTAAGTCTATAATCCATGATGTTTGAATTCTTTATCCCTGTGGTTAGATGGTGCTGAGATAGGCACTTAGCATCTATCACTTCAGAAATTTCCACATCTGCTAGAGACACAAGAAACTTATATAACTTTTTTTTCAGCTACCTAATGCTACGATGAAACCAATTAATTTTACCTTTCTAGAAACTGTTATGTACATTATGGTCCTGTTCTGTCCTAGTGTCTTAGTCTATTTGAAGACTGTCTGTCTATAGTCTGACTAACCTAAAAAAAATTGCCCTCTTTCTCCAGTAACGACAGGGATTTTGCCTTGTGTGCTTGTGGATGCCCTTACACTTTCTGCAGTCTGCTGTTCCCCCTCCTGTTCAAGCACAGGTCACTATTTGTGACCATGAAAAACTACTAAGAAGTGTTAGATGGGTGCCCACATGAAGGAAGAGAGATGTGACATCAAAACTGATCAGGAAGTCACTGTTACCCAGACACAGTTTTTGAAGCACTTTAAAAAATGTCTTTGAGTGCTTGACATAGTGAGGGCAATGACCCATGAGAGACTTCAGAAACCTTATAAGTTTTGGACAGTACCACACATAGGGAAAATTTATTTCTCACTGTTGGCGTAAATAGTGCTCCTTGCTTATGCATTTTTGCAAGACCATTAAGCAGTAGCAGTGTCAGTTATTGTGGGAACAGCATTTTGGCAATTCCTTGTCTAAGCCTGAGCTGGTGAGGAGTGAGATGGTCTTCCATGTCACAGCTGGTGAAGAATTCTTTCTCACTTGCTTGTAAGCCAGGTCTTATGTCAATGTCCCAATCTTCCACCAGTAGTCAACTGATGCAGCACCACAGTTGCACTGTCTTCGTCTGTTGCTAGGCTAACTACGTCGTTCTTCTCAAAAAGAGCCTGTATTTCCAAGTTCTCTCTCACAGAGATGTTAATCTTTGGCATTTTAACTTTGTTGAGGACTTTTCTACATGTCATCTTTCTTACCTCTTCAGCAGCACCAGAGGGGAACCTATGAATAGCTTTCTTGATGCTGCTTATGCTCTCATGCTTAAGTAATGCTCTTATAACTGGAGCAAAGTAGAGGCCTTTGAACAGCATTAATTTTGTCACTTCATTTAGTTCCTTATGCATTAAATTGACAGCCGTCCTCAAATTCTGAGTGACAATATTTTTCATGTGAGCTTCAGATAGTTTTAGGTAGTTATTGGAACTGTTTGCACTGTTTTACAGTAGTTTTTAGTTATTGGAACTTGTTACACTGTTTCACAGTAGTTTACCTACTCCCACTAGCAGGGCAAGATTCTGGAGGCAGGTGCAAGTGACAGATGAGCAAAGTTCATACTTTTTTTGCCAAAATCTTGCTTGCTAATGCACCTGTGCTCTGACACTTCATTCAGAGATGTTCATGAGAATGCAGCTTTTCCACTCATTAATACTTCTTGAGTTATCAGCTGAGTGGTTCTGGGACTATCTTTAAAGAGGAAATGAAATGATGATCATGACAATTAGGAGAACTGTTTCATCTAAGTTCTTTATGGAATGTGATGATAAGATAAATTCATCAAGAATATTCCCATTTGAGAGTGTTGCAGGCAGCAGACAGAGTAGACAGAAAACATCTTTACATTCTCACTACTGTGAAACATCACTTCTAAAGAAGTGTTCATAGCTCTTTAAGTAAGCATTTTAGAGTCAATGATTAACAGGAAATTTTTTCTTGTTTTGGTCCATACTACCTTTTCCCAAAATATGGAAAGCAAAGAGCTTGTGCTAGAAGAAATTTGTTTTACAGTATTGAAGATGAAGAATTGCTCATAGCTCTTAAAGATATGCATTTTAGAGCCCATTTTTAATAGGCCTTTTTGCTTTTAATGGTCATTCCTGTCATATCCCTGAATACTGACCATTCCTCCTGGCACATCCTGTAGACACTACAAGTTTCTAAATAAAAGTCACCTATCAAACATCATAAAATGTTGAGAAGAAACACATTAGATTTCTTTGAAAAGTAACTTTTCTATCTATTGACTCTACAACATAATTAGCCAGTTCACTGAAAATTTCTCAGTTTACTATGTAGTATTGTAGATAAGGTTATTATTTCTCATTCTGATCTTTGATAAATTATGTACAGTAACTTTTATAAGAGAATATACATACTATGTACCAGCATTGAAAATTATTAACATCATTATGGAAAAACAGTGATCATGTTTAATAAACAGCATGTTTAATTAACAGCAGTCCATAGCACAATAAATTTTTATTTTTAGTTCTGGCTATTAGTTTCAGTCTGTAAGACCATTCTCAGAGCAAGGTTCAAGATGACAGGAGGAGGTGGTGCAGAGAACTACTGTGCACCAATGATTAAAAATTTTTACGTCATTATGGAACAACACTAACTGTAATCAATACTTTAATAAAAAGCAGACCAGATATTATTAAATTTTCATTTTTAATTCTGGTTCCCAGCTCTGATTTAAAAGACCATCCTCAGCTGAAGGCTCTAGATGATATAAGAGGCTGGTGCACAGAGCTGCTGTGTAGTACCAACTGGTACCTGTCATAAATTGGATATTTTTGAATCAATCATTTATTTTATTTTCTTATCCATGGTTCCATACTTCAGACAGTAAATATAGAACCCATATGGATGAATCACTTTGTTGTCCTTCTATCTGTCTGTTAAGGCCCCTTTTTCTCAGGAATAAGTAGAAGTATTAAGTTGACATTTATGTAAGGTACTAAGGCCTACAGTACATTAGTGGCACGAAAAATTTAAGCTTCCAAGCCAATGCAGTTAAAAAATGCACCCATGTATGTCAAATATATTGATACTCACAAACTCCTTCATCAAAATGTATAGATGAAATATTTACTTGTTGGGTCTGGTGGTCTAGCATGCCTCAAAACAGAGGTCACAGGATCAAATCTTGGTCGGGCCACAGAGTTTTTAGTCTTTGCTTTAACCTAGCCTTCACTCTCAGTGATATGAGGAGTCACCAGAAACAGCACATGGTCCAGATTCCAACTTAAACTGCAGACTCCTTTCCCTGGTTGGATAACTGGGGTAAGTTAGTGGTATGCAAGTCACTAAAGTGAGGTCCAATAGAAAGACCTGCACCAGGCCACTGTGCCACATGAAATTGTTATCTATGTATGTAATTAAGTTTGTACGAAATCCTCAGAGCATAAGTCCCACATGCACTTGTCCACTTTTTTTTTTTTTTTTTTTTTTTAAGCTTCCACGCATTCGATAAACATTACTGCTGGACAAAACATGTTTCTATCAACACTGTAAACACAGTACCTGTTGCAGAAAGGCAGTTAAAATGTTGGTGTGGTTTATGTAAGATGTATTACAAAGTGGTTCAAAGTTTGTATTTCCCTTTATAAAAGTAGCATACTACTTTCTTTAGTGGCAGTTAACTCAGGGAGACAAGAATTACTTTCTATGTCATATAAGGAAAATTTTACCTACGTGAAAGGTTCAGATGGATCTTTTTTACTTTCTTTCTCTTCATTTGAGAGAGGCAACCATTTGAAATGAAGACTCCAATCAAAACCTGCAAAACATGTTGCAGTACATTATTTAATGACAGTGGGAAATTAAAACACATTTGGCAACACTTGCTTACCTCCTTTCAGTTGAGATGAAGAAGAGTGGTATTCAAATGTGTCTTGGTTTATCACATCAATGACAGGACTAGCAACTAGCAGAGGATTCTGTAAAGAGAGAAATCTCCACAATTACAGCTAATAATAACATAATTTCTTTAGTATACATTTCAGAAACACAGTATAAATGTAAGAAGTGTAAGTTTTTAAACTTTTGACTCAGTTTTAAGCATTCATTCAGCTGAATCAAATTTCAGGGTCATCTCTAATGACATCATCATTGAAGGAACATTAAGCCATAAAGTTTCTTCTTTTTATGTCCCAAGGGCAGAGCCAGTTGTATTATAGTAGCATAATCCTTTTTTATTGAGAAACATTGGCTGGCCTGTGTGGCCGAGCGGTTCTAGGCGCTTCAGTCTTGAACCACGCGACTGCTACAGTTGCAGGTTCGAATCCTGCCTTGGGCATGGATGTGTGTGATGTCCTTAGGTTAGTTGTGTTTAAGTAGTTCTAAGTTCTAGGGGACTGATGACCTCAGAAGTTAAGTCCCATAGTGCTCAGAGTCATTTGAACTATTTGAGAAACATTGGCATTGTAACTCTGTATTGTAATCTGTTAAGAAAGAAGAATATTTTAAGGCTATTTCCTCCCATAATTTTGTCCTGCATTTTAGCAAGGGCATACCTAGTTTCAGAGAAAGTAAAGAGGCACAAAAATAGGAAAATTTTATTGTGAAAGGTATATTGAATAACTGAAACAAAAACTCACTCTCCTTTTCTCTAAATGTGCTTTACACATTTAAAATTTTTATAATACTTTTCATCTAAGTATTTTTTCTCATAAAACATGTACAACTCTTATCAATCTTCCACTTACTGTCTGATATGTATAGAAAATGATGTTGTGCAGTATATAAGAAGATCTGAGTGCAATATAATAATAATAATAATAATAATAATAATAATAATAATTTTATTGCCATTCGGCAATTACAGCAATAGACAACGTCATATACATACTAAAATAAATTAATAGTTTGAAAGAAACAACATTTTAGTATTATATTACAGTTGATAAATTCTCTTATATCATAGAATGGGTGGAGGACTAGACAGTCATGAATTGTTTGTTTGAATAATTGTTCAGGTAATTCTTGAACAGATTGAGGAAGATTATTAAATAACTTGTACCCCATGATTTGGTAGCTGTTGAGTGACTTTGACAATTTTTGTTAAGGAATAGATATCCTAGGTATCCTCTAAGGTTATTTCTTCAGTAATGATAAAAGATGCCTGACTTCATACCTCTTGTAACTAAATTACAGTGGTGTCATGTAATATGATCTGAAGTATGACCTCCAATTAGCCAATTTGAGTAGTAAACATTGGAACAGGTTCTGTCATACCATCTGTTTTCAAGCAGTCATGTTTGACATATAGATTCTGATGCCTACTTTTTGTGAATAATCCTGTGTTAAATACCAATCTCACTTCAATGCATTATTGGACAGTTGTTCATTGGGATCAAGTCTTCGCATCATGACGGTGCCGATGCTAAGTTTCATTCTCTCTCCATTTCATTATCACATTTTTTTCACAATATCAAAGACATACCACTGTGCTTAACATACAATCATCCACAATACACAGTTACTTATTTAACACATGATATGATAGGGTCAAAGTAAGACTAATGGCAAGGCATCTTTACTTTCGTTTTGCTGAGAGAGCAGTGTAAGATTTACAAACTGTACAAAGACATATGAGGTACATAAATTTTTTGATAAATGGTGGGCATGGTACTCATAGATATGACAACTGGAAAATAAGTCATAGATAATTATAGCCAGTCATTAAACTCTTTAAATTCATCTAGTGTTTAAAAATGAGGGTATGATTATTTTATCCAGGATTTATTAACATGCAGTATATAGCTTCTACAACATTGTTTACAAGTGTGGAATAGCCTGTTGAGCCACTATAAAATTCATAATTTTCTTAGGAGAACAACATCTGAAACAACCACAATTAAGGCATCAAAAAATGAAGAATTGGAAAAATAAGTATTATTTTGTGGCCATTTTTAAATAAGGGATGGAAGGTAGATTAAGATTTAGTATCCTCTGGACAGTGAGCACCATTAGAGGAAAAGTACATTTTTGATACTTGTTAACTCCAAGAAAGAACATTATCCAAATATATAGCTATGATTTCTGTCTTTTTTAGGCACCTGTCTGCCACTCAGTGTTCGAACTATACAGCAAATGGTTTTCTTTACTCTTTCCATTTTTAATATATACATTTGTTAATCAAAATGTGTTTCAGAGACCAGACTTCATCTTCAGATAGAAGTCTAGGACTACAGTCCAACAGTAATGCGCCCATGAACACATGGTTTGGAAGACATACTGTATAAACTCTTGCTGTTTTGGCCCAAAGTGCAAACATAGCAATACTACAGCAAGTATTCAGAACAAGAATATTTAAGCTATAAATTGAAAATTATTGTGTTTTTCATTTCAAAATTTGCGTTACTTTAAAACATTTAATTGCTCTGTAACATCTTCTGTAGTTTGTGCTCCACAGATCTAATAAAATACATTTTTATATACCACTAAAATTTGCTAAAATGCCAACACTATACATTATTGTATTTCATGTATTGTATACTATATTTTTATGCAATGCATTTTAACTATTTACAAAATCAATTTGTATGTTTTAAAAGTTATGCAGTTTTTTTCTGACTAGGCTTTTCATAAGAAGACAGGTGGTTAATAGTTGTTAGGCCTGAAACTTTTAAAGTACTATGACACATTGTTTTTATAGGATATATGATTTAGTTTTATTTAAGAATTATATGATTTATTGTAACATTCTAATTAATGTTGTGGTATATTGTACATTAAATTGTATGTAATTTAATAACAAATTATGTCAGTGGTGAACATAATGATTTAAGTGTTAGTCATCATGCACGCTGGTAGTTCTGACAAATGTGTAGAGGAAGCCTTCAACAGATTCATCAAAATTATCTCTTAAACCTTTAATGTCTATTGCTCAAAGATTCAAAAACAATATAGAATTAAAGTAGAAGACCCAGGCACTGACACAGAACAAATGGTATACATCTAACTTACAGAAACTAAGGCTCTTGATAATTCATTGCTATGAAAAAGTAAAAAGTGGTAATGTGGACAAAACCACTTATAACAACCTCAAAGGATATTATAGATCACAAATTAGAATAGCCAACTGTAGGGAAAATGAACATTACATTGAAAAATGAAATAATAGATGTAAACCAGCATGAATGATTATAAAAGCACAGTTGGGTACAGATATAAATTGTAAAGAAATCGTAAGTACTGTCAGTATCGCAGCACATAAATTTAATCCATTTTTTGTCAAGGCAGCAAATCCGACTACAACTCCAACTTCTGGTCAGTATATTTCTGGTTCAACGTATGCTCCTAATCTAGACCCCATTTTTGGCAATCAGTTTCTTCAAAATTGTGCAAACACTGGGCCAACTTTCAAGTGGACACAAATAGAAGTATGTGATGTGGTTAAAACAATTACAAAACTAGAAAATTCAAAAGATCAGAACATTTATGGCTTATCAAATTTTGTGATTAAAAAATAGTGGATCTCATATCAACTCGTCTTTTCACATTAATAAACTGCACGTATGCCAGTAGCCATTTTCCAGAGCTTCCAAAAAGAACAGTTGTCATCCCTATTCATAAAAAGGGCAATAAGTTATGCACAAGTATATATATATATCACTCAATGATTTTAAAACAAAAACTCAAACATTGTTGGAAAAAAGGCTTTCTACAATATTTCAGAATTTCAAAACTGTTCTAAGGATGACCTCAGATGCTAAATTATTTCTAACTGTAAACTATTTTGTATTTATCTCAGTATGGCAATAGTTTATTTGATACTTCTGGATATAATTTTCTATGTATGGTAAATTAAGAAATTGTTTTCTAGTGTATATTTTATGTTCCTTGTATTATTATTATTATTATTATTATTATTACTATTATTATGTGTACTGTAACTATGTCAACAAAATTTATTTGCAGAATATATGTAAACTCTCTATGATGACATCAATTGCATAAAAATGCTCACAGATGGATCAAGTTAAATAAATAAATAAAACCAACTGAGTTGTGTTTTGGGACTGGTTGGTGAAAAACGACACACCAGGTAGTCTGTGACTAAATGTGAAGAGCTGCTGTCAATTATATGTAGCATCAGGGTTCTGAAGTACTCTATCCTATTAAAAGTATCCACACACAACTATGTAATGAGTAATTGACTACTACATGAGAGGCAGCCCAATGGTATAAAAGGATGTGGTGAATATTGTGTTGTCAGTAGAGAAGCAGTAACAGTAGAATGGGTCCATCAGGAGAGCTCATTGATTTCATACAAGAACCAGAGTAACAAATTCATCAGGGACAGTTGAAGCCTTCTAAAGCTGCTCATGTCGACTGTTCACAATGTGATTGTGAAGTTGAAATGTGAAGGAAACACCACAGCTAAACCAAGACCAGGCAGATCTCACGTACTGATGAACTAGAATTGTCAAGTATTGTGAAGGGTGGTTGTAAAATATCTCATTGAATCAGCAGAAGAGATCAGTTGTGAGTTCCAAGATGCTACCCTCAATCCAGCTAGCACAATGTGTATGAAGCTGAGGAAGATGTGCAATGGTTGAGCAGCTCCTTATAAGCCACAAATTTCTGCAGTCAGTATTGAGTGACGCTTGAGATGGTGTAAAGAGCAACATCATTGGACAGAGGATGACTGAAAATGAATGATTTGGAGTGAATAATCTTGCTATACTGTGTGGCAATCCAATGGAAGGATTTAGTTTTGCAAATGCCTTGAGAAGGTTACTTGCCATCATATGTAATCCTAACAGTGAAGTACAGACGGGGTGGTGTTATGTTATGGGGGCATGTTTCATGGTCAGAGTGTTGTACCTTTATTATACTAAATGTATCAGAATGACAATGCAGTTTGTCATAAAGCAGGTTCTGTGAGGCAATGATTTGTGGACAGTGACATTCCTGAAATGGACTGGTGTGCCCAGAGCCCTGACCTGAACCCAAATGGAACACCTTTGGGATGAGCCAGAATTTCGACTTTGCTCCAAAGCCAGGTGTCAAACATCACTTCCTTCTCTGGTTGTGGCTCTTGAGGAAGAATGAGGTGCCATTCCTCCACAGACATTCAGACACCCTATTGAAAGTGCTTCCAGGTTATTTCAAGCCACTGTAAAGGTGAAAGGTGGAACTCCCCATATTAACGTCCATTAATAGGTGTCCAGATACTTTTTATTTAGTTATTTATTGATCATATGTGGTACAATGTAGATGATAATGGACTTAACTCTAGTTACTACGGAGGACAGTTTTCTATAGTTCTACATGTTAATGTATTACAAGAGTTACAGATCTATACATTTATTGTGGTTCAAGTATTCACTTACTGAGCAGAAGCAGCAGTAATGTAGATATTCTCTAATTTATCTTTCAAAAGCATTAATATTTAGCATAGATTTTATATCATGTGGTAACTTGTTGAATAGTTTTATTGCCATGTAGCATGTACCTTTCTAGTAGTGTATATCACACTTGTGTTTGTAGAGTCACTTGCCTTTAAATGTTCACATGTGTGTGAGTTCTTAAGGGACCAAACTGCAGAAGTCATCAGTCCCTTGACTTACACGCTACTGAAACTAACTTAAACTAACCTATGCTAAGAACAACACACACACCCGTGCCCGAGGGAGGACTTGAACCTCCAGCGGCAGGGCCCCACACAGTCAGTGACATGGCACCTCTAAACGCGCGCCCACTCCGCATGGCTCACTTGCCTCTATAACGAGATACTCGCATTATTCACCCACGAGACTCAGAGGGCCATAGACATGGGTTCCCAGGTAGATGCCATGTTTCTAGACTTCTGCAAGGAATTTGATATAGTTCCTCACAGTCGTTTAATGAACAAAGTAAGAGCATATGGACTATCAGACCAATTGTGTGATTCGATTGAAGAGTTCCTAGATAACAGAACGCAGCATGTCATTCTCTATGTAGAGAAGTCTTCCAAAGTATGAGTGATTTCAGGTGTGATGCAGGGGAGTGTTGTAGGACCATTGCTATTCACAATATATATAAATGACCTTGTGATAACATCAGAAGTTCACTGAGGCTTTTTGCGGATGATGCTGTAGTATACAGAGAGGTAGTAATAGTGAAAAATTGTACTGAAATGCAGGAGGATCTGCAATGAATTGACGAATGGTTCAGGGAATGGCAATTGAACCTCAATGTAGACAAGTGTAACGTGCTGCAAATACACAGAAAGAAAGATCCTTTATCATTTAGCTACAATATAGCAGGTCAGCAACTGGAAGCAGTTAATTCCATAAATTTTCTGGGAGTAGGCATTAGGAGTGATTTAAAATGGAATGGTTCAAATGGTTAAAACGGCTCTGAGCACTATGGGACTTAACCTCTACGGTCATCAGTCCCCTAGAACTTAGAACTACTTAAACCTAACTAACCTAAGGACATCACACACATCCATGCTCAAGGCAGGATTTGAACCTGCGACAGTAGCGGTCTCGCGGTTCCAGACTGTGGCACCTTTAACCGCTTGGCCACTCCGGCCGGTAAAATGGAATGACCACATAAAATTAATTGTTGGTAATGCAGATGCTAGATTGAGATTCATTGGAAGAAGCCTAAGGAAATGCAGTCCAAAAAAAAGGAAGTAGGTTACGGTGTGGGATCTGTACCAGATATGGTTGATAGAAGAGATAGAGAAGGTCCAACGGAGAGCAGCGCGCTTCATTACAGGATAATTTAGTAATAGAAAAAGTATTATGGAGATGATAGATAAACTCCAGTGGAAGACTCTGCAAGAGAGATTCTCAGTAGTTCAGTATGGGCTTTTGTTGAAGTTTCGAGAACATACCTTCACCGAGGAGTGAAGCGGTATATTGCTCCCTCCTACATATATCTCATGAAGAGACCATGAGGATACAATCAGCGAGATTAGAGCCCTCACAGAGGAATGGCAACAATCTTTCTTTCTATGAACAATATGAGACTGGAATAGAAGGGAGAACTGATAGAAGTACTCAAGGTACCTTCGCCACACACCGTCAGGTGGCTTGCGAATATGAATGTACATGCAGGTGTAGATAATACGTTTCATAGTAGTAGGAACATTGTATACTGCATTTTAAGCTTTAAAGTAAGTAGATAATGGTCTATGATATAGACGGGGCTGACAGAGTGATTCTTTTTCTGGATATCCTGATTTAAAGAAGAGAGAAGAGCAGATGGCACTTTGGGGTTCTTGGTTTGCTATAAGAAAACACATGAAATTATTCTTACAAGCAGAGAATTGCCACCATCTGGCATAGAGGAATGAAGTACTCAAGAAAATGATACAGGGGTTCATATCCTCTGAGACATGGAAATTCTCCCATGAATTCTTAGAGAATAAAGGAGATGACTTACCAAAAGGCAGAAGCACTGCATTATCGACAGATGTACAAACAAAAGGTCCAGAGCTTTGTTCAGCTAGCTTTCAGAATGAAATTCCTTTTTCAGGCTATTAGGAGGAACATGCACACACACACACACAGACACACACACACACACACACACACACACACACACACACACACACACACACACACACACACACAGACTCACTCACATGCACACGGCTGTCTCCCTACAGTGTTCTCAGTCGACTGCCAGCTCTTTCCTGGACCATGGAGTGTGTACTGGGTGAGATGGGGTTGTAAAATGGAGTGGGATTAAGGGTGGAGAGGTACAGGAGGCACGGAGAGGGTTGGAGGCAAGTGTCTAGCAGCTTGTAGGAGTGAGAGGAGCCGTCTGTGGGCTAGGTAATGGTGCAGCTGGAGGGGTCAGGTGGCAGACAGCTGGGTATGAGATTTCACTGACTAGAGCATGAGATGACAGCACACAACTAGCTGACACAAAATGGGTGGGGGTACACACACACACACACACACACACACACACACACACACACACACACTACTGGGTGAGGGTTGGGGGGGGGGGGGGTGGGCAGTGAGTTACCTTAGGTTTAGGCCATGGAGGTTATGGGAGTGAAGAAGGATGTGCTGTAAGGATAGCTCACATCTGTGCAGCTCAGAAAAGGTGGTGGTAGTGAAGAGGCTCCAGATGGCATTGGTTGTGAAGCATCCATTGAACTCTCGCATGTTGTACTCTGCTGCATATTGCCCCAATGGGTGAGCCGCCTCGTTTTTGGCACCAGTTTGGCGGTAGCCATTCATTTTGATTGACGGTTGGTTGGTTGTCATACCAATGTAAAATGCTGTGCAGTGGTTGTAGCAGAGCTGGTATCTAACATGGCTGCTTCCCCGGGGGCCTGGCCTCTGACAGGGTAGAATAAGCCTGTGACAGAACTGGACAAATAGAACATCTGCAAATGTTGTTTCGAAAAAACAGCTTCCTGGAATGCTAAATCTGACAAATCCTACATGCCATGATAACAACACAACTTACAGACAAAGAAGAATAATGAGAAAAGGAACAGGTCATACTCACTTGCACTTTATTGGGGTAATTGGACAGATCCTTAGAAATCACTCCATTAAGATGGTTTTGCACCTGCTGACTAAATATGGGGCACTATTAGTGAGTGTAAAGGACAATCCCACACTGTGTAAGGCTGGGGTATATCAGATACCTGCCAATGTGGGAAGAAGTATATCAATATAGGTATATATGTCTAATGGCCAAATGGTGCTCACAGTCAAAGATATCTGCCATGAACCCCACCACCACACCCGTTTACTCCAGTCAAGTGAGTCAGGGGCTGCACACACCATTTGCCAATATTACATGCTATGGTATAAGACTACACCAGAATTTTGGCATAGACATCTGAATATTGAGTCTGTGTAATAAATGAAGCCACCCTAATATGACATAAGGACCAACTGATAAACTGTAGCTGCACCTTTGTCCTCAGCAAAGCCTGGGAACCTGCCCTCATTATGATTAAGGAGGACAGATCTATGAAAACATCAAAGAAATATAAAAGAATTACTGTCCAAATGGAATACTTTAGGAGGTAAATGGGTTTTTAACTAAGGCAAAGGAAATGGAGAATTAACAGCATGTAGTGTATTACTATACATCACTGAACATTCACAATAAATATTTTATTTCAGTGATTGTAACTTTGTTATTACATACTTATATCAATAATGTACTGACTTGAGTAAGGTCTAAGATAACCTTGAGATCATCCTTGAGTCCAGGCCAGTAGCAGTATGAGTTTTACAAGATAAGGTAGCACAGATAATGGCAGATAAGTCAGAGTTAGAGGGACAGATGAATGGTAAGCATGTCTAGCTGTATGAACGTGAAGTGAATCCACCCTCCATCAGATTGATCACTCCTTTTTCTGGTAGGTGTCTTTTTTGGAGCACTTGAAGACATCAGCAGATTTTTGTATTTGATCAGATAGTCAGTTGTTACTGATGACAAAACTGCCATATATCAGTGAGGCAAAGACGTCTGATAGATGTAATGATCTGTTAAAAGATGCACAAACTTTTAAGCAGTTGAGACATGCCTCTATAAATAGTCAAGAAAGAAAAACTGTGTGAGATTTTTTAGGGGCAACTGAGTATGTTTATAGAAAACATAGGGAAACAGTAGAGGAGTTCATCCATAGAATACATAAAGTTAAGATACGGGATTATGAGTTAGAGGAGAATGACAAAATGAATAAGGTAACACTCCAGGAAACCAAACATAGAGCTCTCAATGCATTCCTGAGAGGCCTTTCACTCAACATGATGTAGACAGATACCTCAGAAGTTCTATATTCTAATGCTACATTAGCAACAGAATACAAGGAAATTAGTTTAGGAACTGGTGTACCTGATTAATGTGGGGCATTCTCCAATGATTTGAAATGTTGTAAATGTGGCAGTCTCAGCAGCCTCAGTGGTGTTGGAAGGGTGGTTATCAGCAGAAAAATAATGGGAATGGCAATAGAGGTAAATAATGAGGTAATTGGCCTGTGTTAAACATTGAAGCGAATCCCAAGTCTGTTGAGTGGCACTCCCAGTAAATGTCAATGCAGCTTGGATACTAGGGTGCATGTGTCAGTAGTGAGTAGAGAGCTTTTCAGTCGAAAATGATTGTACTCCCAATACCATAGGTTGCATGGGGTAGGGGATAGTGATGTGAGAGCAACAGGATTGATTGAATTAAGTTTTCAAATTGAGGTGGTTCAGTTTGAACAAGGTATGGATGTGTTGCATCATGTAAGTGATGGTTATTGTATTATCTTAGGGTTGGACTTTTTGAATGAACATTGTGCCAAAATTATCTTTGAAAATACATAGTGGAACTCATTGGGACAGCTTTTCACCAAGGGAAAACTGTTGGCCATGGAATGCTGTTGCACACGGTGTCTGTCTTTAGGGACACATGATCTAAACTTTGTACAAGATCACTGAGGCTTGATCACATGATACTGGGACTAAGGGCTCTGGAAAGCCACTTTGGGTGAGTGTGGAGCCAGACTTACCAGTCAGTATTGTGTTGTGTGTGGTATAACCACTGAAAGAGAGTGATATATGGGATGCCTCATGGCATTTTGGAAGGAGAAGCACTGTACACATACAAGAGGGAGATGGTACCCTTGAATCTTGATATTTTTACTCCCAACAAAACAAATTTAATGAAGTGGATGATGATAGCAAATTTGAATATCCTGGAGAATGATTTGGAGGTACAGAATGTCAGCCATGGTCAACAACATACCGCTGCTAGAATTGCATTATGTAAGAAAATAGAGCATCTACAAGGGACAGAAACAAATGAAATGTGGATTTATGATATGAGTTTGAAGACATGTTTTTTCCTTAAGGACTGTTAAAGGCAACACCCATTCGCAACATCAAATACTGAATGGAAATGAAGTATCATTAACAGTATCAGTTGCTTCATTATTTGCAGCCAATTACAGAATAATTTATTGACCAACAGTTAGGTGACGGAATAACAACAGAAAGTGTTAGGCCATGGGGTGCCACTATTGTCACTGTGCCAAAGAAATGAACAGATGAGACCAAGAAATGTAGGTTTTGCTGTGTATATAGACATCTTAACAGTCAGATGGTGACTGACACATACCGCATCCCTAATATCATGGAGGCTGTTGATGATTTAGGACAGTGCCAGTACCCTGGGGTTATTATCAGTATAGAAGGATGCCATTTGGATTGAAGAATGCTCTGGCAACATTTCACGAGTTATTAGATGGGGTTCAGAGGTGATTAAAACCCAGGCAGCATTTGGTATATCTGGATGATATAACTGTGTTTTCAGAAGATATGGATGAACATTGGCAGTGATTAAGAGAATTTTTGAAACACTGTAGGCAGCATGTTTGACAATGAACCTAGAGGTCAGGCAGTAATTGGGTTACTTAGGTCACGTAATCAGCAGGGAAGGAGTGAAAACAGACCCAAGGTTCAGTTACTAAAGCAGGTAAGGAGTTGTGATCATTTCTAAGACTCACTAATTATTATGCAAAATTAGTGAGGGGCTTCAGAGATAAAGCATAAGCATTTATACAGTTGTTAAAGAAAGGTGTTACATTTAACTGGACAGAGTAATGTCAAAGTGTGTTTGAATCACTGAAGAAAGCAATAACATTGAGTCCATTTTTAGTATTCCTGGACTAACAGGAAGAATTTATGTTACCACGTGATGCATCCAATCAGGCATTGGAGTGCATATCGAGCCCATGAGGTCATTGGTGAGGAACATACAGTTGTGATTGTATCAACTAAGCAAAGCAGAAAAGAACTATTCCACTATGGAAAAAAAGATGCTTAGTCCTATATATACAATTACATATTTGTGGTGTTACTTATAAGGGGCAGTCAACTGAAAATGAGACAGATGGAAAGAATAAGCTAGCTGTATATTATTTCAAAAGTAATTGCTATAACCATTAATACATATATCCCACTGTGAGACAAGATTGTCAATGCCTTCATGGAAAAATTTTTCACTTGCCAATGGAATCATGACTGTCCCAGGCATGCGCCTCTTCATCCAAAGCAAATCAACAGTGGTGAATGTCTTTCTTCAAGGCTCCAAAAATAAGGAAACGCCAGGGGGTATTTTGAGACTGTATGGAGGGTGTGTAAAGATTTCCCAGCGGAATTTCTGCTTTGTAGTTGAAAAAACCCTGGCAACTTGTGGATGGGCATTATCCTGAAACAGATCATGCCATCCACCAATATTCCTGGGCTTTTTGACTTGATAGCATGCTCCAATTTTTGCAAAGTGTCCATGTACCATGGTGAATTAATTATGGCACAGTGTTTCAAAGGATCATCTAGGCTTACATGGACTGGCATACCTATTGTATTGACAATGCTGCAGAAGTTTTGCTGGGAAGCCCTTACATATTCTCCATTAAGCCCTGATCTCTCTCCATGCAATTTCCATATTTTTGGAGTCCTGAAGTAAAACATTTATGGCTGTTGATTTGCTTTGGATGATAAGATTTGACATTTACTTTTAAAATAATAAATAATTTATTTACTTTTTCATCTGTCTCATTTGGGAAAAATTTAAGGTAGTTATGCATTGTACAGCCCTAAAGTGTTTATTAGGCTTGAAGGGCCATTGAGCATGTTAACAATGTGGGCATTGTGTCTCTGTAACGTGATCATGAAGCAGTACAAAGGCCAGGGAAGATACATAGGAATGTAGATGGGTTGAGCAAGAAGGTGGTCACAATACAAACATAAGGGCTAGGCCTTGGCGAATGGCAGGTAGTGCATGTTTCCAACTGCAAGCTATATAGGGTACAGCTGCAGTTCAGCATATGTGGCAGTCTGTTGTGTAAGGTAACAACATTAGGGTCATGCATGGTGGTGCCACACAAATGCAAAGAGGAAGTACTAAAGGAAGCTCACAATCATGTACTATTTGGAAGTCATGCTTGTAGGGCAACAAATTGGAGGGTAGCAGAGAGGTACTGGTGGAGAGGAAGAAAGAGATGTGTGAGGATTAGTGCACAGTGTGCACTGATAGCAGATATGAGCCATAAACAGGTGTTATTGCAGACTGTCCCAGGCATGCGCCTCTTCATCCAAAGCAAATCAACAGTGGTGAATGTCTTTCTTCAAGGCTCCAAAAATAAGGAAACGCCAGGGGGTATTTTGAGACTGTATGGAGGGTGTGTAAAGATTTCCCAGCGGAATTTCTGCTTTGTAGTTGAAAAAACCCTGGCAACTTGTGGATGGGCATTATCCTGAAACAGATCATGCCATCCACCAATATTCCTGGGCTTTTTGACTTGATAGCATGCTCCAATTTTTGCAAAGTGTCCATGTACCATGGTGAATTAATTATGGCACAGTGTTTCAAAGGATCATCTAGGCTTACATGGACTGGCATACCTATTGTATTGACAATGCTGCAGAAGTTTTGCTGGGAAGCCCTTACATATTCTCCATTAAGCCCTGATCTCTCTCCATGCAATTTCCATATTTTTGGAGTCCTGAAGTAAAACATTTATGGCTGTTGATTTGCTTTGGATGATAAGATTTGACATTTACTTTTAAAATAATAAATAATTTATTTACTTTTTCATCTGTCTCATTTGGGAAAAATTTAAGGTAGTTATGCATTGTACAGCCCTAAAGTGTTTATTAGGCTTGAAGGGCCATTGAGCATGTTAACAATGTGGGCATTGTGTCTCTGTAACGTGATCATGAAGCAGTACAAAGGCCAGGGAAGATACATAGGAATGTAGATGGGTTGAGCAAGAAGGTGGTCACAATACAAACATAAGGGCTAGGCCTTGGCGAATGGCAGGTAGTGCATGTTTCCAACTGCAAGCTATATAGGGTACAGCTGCAGTTCAGCATATGTGGCAGTCTGTTGTGTAAGGTAACAACATTAGGGTCATGCATGGTGGTGCCACACAAATGCAAAGAGGAAGTACTAAAGGAAGCTCACAATCATGTACTATTTGGAAGTCATGCTTGTAGGGCAACAAATTGGAGGGTAGCAGAGAGGTACTGGTGGAGAGGAAGAAAGAGATGTGTGAGGATTAGTGCACAGTGTGCACTGACAGCAGATATGAGCCATAAACAGGTGTTATTGCAGAGATTACAAGACCCTACAAAATCATTTAAAGTGCTTGAAATGGATGTGTTGGATACATTTAACAGGACTCCTGTAGGAAACCACTTTGTGTTGAGAGTTATTGGTCATTTTCCTAGCTATGTGGAAATGACTGGAAATGACTACAGTCCCTAATCAGTATGCAGCAACAGTGGGAGAAGCCATTGTCAACAGTTGGCTACTGACATTGGTTGCTCAACTTGATGAAACAGTTATGTATATTGCTACAGATTTGCAAATTTATAACTAGTCTGCTAGTACACACATATGGATGGTGGAATAGAGAAGGTACACCATATTGTAGGAAACATGTCGAGTGACTACCCATATGTAAACTCACACCATAACAACTGGGACCCATATCTTTCACTTGTAATGGCACCTTACAATTTGAAGGTTTACACCAGTACAGTACTACAGATTTGTTAATCCATATGAGGTGATTTATGGCACAAAAATGCCATCGCCATTTGATATGATTGAAACAATGTACGGTAGAGACAAGAAGGTAGAGCATAATTTCACAAAAACATTGACATAGGTGGGGAGGCACATCCAGAGGACAAATGCAAAGGCTTTGGAGCAACAAGAAGCAGCAGTTGAATGCAATGGAAGACTTCTACATTATAGGGTAAGACAAAAAAGTTTGTCACAGGATAGCAAGGACCATATCAGGTGATAGAGACCATGACTCCAGTTAATGTGAAGCTACAGTTGCCTATAAAAACACAATAGTGCATGTTGGATGCTACGGCCATTTTGAGGTGCTCCAGATACATCACCACAAGTACTGAGAAATACTTCTGGTAATCAGACAAAAAAGAAAAAAACGTAGGTGTGAATGCTCAGATATTCAATAACCAATGCAGAAAGTACCATACGCATTGCAGTCAAGGAAATTAATGAGAACACATAATGTACTTTGAGTTACAATAATGTGATCATGGGCTTAAAGGATTTTGAGGCATTGTAAGGAGTTATGGAGAGTAATGATTTGTATTGTGTAGCAAGTTAGTTTCATGTGCAGTATTACTGTAGTATTTAGAATACGATTCTTTTTTTCCCATATGTGTGTCTAATATAAACCAGTGACAGTAGACTTTATTTTAAGGGGAGGGAGACAGTCCCTGTAGTCCTAGTCCTTAGGTTGCTGTGCACCAAGGTTAAGGATGAAGGGGATTCTAGCCATGGCAGTACTACACTTCTTCCTCAGGTTTGAGGTGTGGGTACTTTATGATCATTGCCTGCACAGTGG
The DNA here is from genome assembly GCF_023897955.1 of Schistocerca gregaria. Classification (NCBI taxonomy): domain Eukaryota; kingdom Metazoa; phylum Arthropoda; class Insecta; order Orthoptera; family Acrididae; genus Schistocerca; species Schistocerca gregaria. The sequence continues at coordinate 72,010,929 of NC_064931.1, forward strand.
AGCACAGTTTACAAGGCAGGAAAATATGGTAATTACCAGCCATCAGTGGACACTTAGACTTTGAATGCATGGAAACTAAGAAATGAAGTAAGAAGGCTGGAAGACATGTTTTCTGGACTAAGGTGAGATGCAAACATCAAGGGAGCACTCGGAGAAGTATTGAGGGAATATGTTTAACTACATTGGTCTTATGGACAGCTGAGGGAGAAAATGTAGCGAGCAATAGATAAGAGTGCTGTGAACTATATGGTGATGGAAGATAGACCATAAGATAACGGAGAGAGAATAGTGAAGATAGCTTTCAGGACTGTGAATGAGTAAGACACCAGAGAAGTGAATGGGACTACAGAAAGAGTGAAGTAGTAGGAATCAGGAAGGCATTGGCTAAATGGCATACCATGTAGATAGCAAGTCTAGAACATGAAGTACTGAACAATGCAAGCATGTTAGGGAAACTGATGGGAGAGTTACTGAAATACAGAAAAGCATCAACCAATACTGTGAATCAGGATTTTGGAATTATGCAACTCGAGTGGGTTTGAAACTTCCTGGCAGATTAAAACTGTGTGCCAGACCGAGACTCGAACTCAGCAGAGCACTTGCCCATGAAAGGCGAAGGTCTCAAGTTTGAGTCTCGGTCCAGCACACAGTTTTAATCTGCCAGGAAGTTTCATATCTTCGCACACTCCGCTGCAGAGTGAAAATCTCATTCTCGAGGGGGTTTGTTAGACACGTGAGTCACCACAGGGACAATGTTGAAACAATAGCATCTGGGAAGCACGGACAGTGATGAGAAGCTTGCAGGAAGCTATTTAACACACAGTACAAGGACAGCTGAGTCCAGCATTGCTAACCTTGGAGTAATATTTGTTAGCATTACACAGGGTGCAGGAAGATGTGCTGACTGAGGTAGGACTTATTGTGGAGCCCAGCAGATAGAACTACTACATAATATCGATAGAGGTCAGGATGGAGTAGGTAATGGTATTATTGCCAGTGGTACAGTTTAATGCACAATTTAGATGTTTCACTATACATCTTTGCCCGATGAGACAGGTGTGAGAGGGGAAGGAGGACGGTTAGCCAGATTCGGGTAATCTGTACCAATAAAAATACATGCAACACGGAGCTGTTCCTAGGAAAAGCAGATGGACAAGGGTGTCTGAGGAATATTACAGAGCCCAAACCATATTCACAGCAGGAATGATTCTACTGGATTTACTCATTATACAATGCTGTAATAGTAGTGGAGAACTGCTATGAGCAGGCTATACTCACAGTGGCAAAACAGTTGGAGTTAGAAGTAGCAGAATATTGACAAATGGAATGATATATAACATAATGAGACTAACCCTCCATCTATCAACCACAGTTTCAGAAACTACCAGACTAAACGTAATGCAGCCTCAGTTGTATTGGTGAGACAAGCTGTCAGCAGTGTCACCAGTGCAGAATTCACCTACCTCACTAACATCTTTAAACCAGACCTCATCAGTTACTTGAACCAATCATTGTGTATGGTGGCAGAACAAATGTTACAAAATGTCCAGTAATAGAAGGAGGGTCTGCATCGGAGAACAGTGATCTTGGGTATTATGTTGCCAAGTGCCTTAGTAGCTCTGGCTTTGTTTTGTGCAACCCCCTTCTGGCTCCTTCTTTCAATTTAAAAATAATAACTGTTAGAAAAGGCATTAGTTAGAAAAAACTTTAGTAGATGAAAAAACTTTCATGTACGAGTTAGTAGATATATAATACTTAACTGATGACCTTTACCTGTGAAAGCCTGTTGAGAAGTGGCTCCAGCCATCCAGTGTTAACCTCACAGTGGCTGTCCAGAAAAACTAAATAGTTGCCTCTTGCCTCCCTGGCTCCAATGTTGCGTGACCTGATTAGGCCTAAGAAGACAAGATTGTTTATTGTGAAGTTCAGGAACTGTTGGTGACTTGATACATCATTCTTAATTTTACTGTTATTTATTTCCTCTTAATTGTGAACATGAAAAAAAGAAATCATAAAAAGCGGCCAAGAAGTTGATGAACTGAACACCTGCTTAACTCACCATAAGGCACTAATTTTTGAAACCTACCAAACAACATTGCAGTTGAGAAGATGATTGTTTTTGTCATTTTAACATCCACCTTCTAGCTGTTTCAATTAGAATGGAACTGACACATGACATCACCACTGTCAATACTATGTAATGCTGATAGGGGGAAATATGTATGATAAACAGAAAATAATCAGCCTAAGCAACTTGTTTTACACAGGGTGACTTTATACAGGGTGATTGATTGATGAGAGGATATGGAACAAAGAAGGCCTAATGAATTTACGTCCAGAAGTGCATGGTGTTTACAGTATGTGTTGAAAATTGTTTCCATGTGCTTCAACACATGCATTTATGTGCCATAGCATGTTCTGTCCCAAAAATTTACATCAGCCATGCTGCATCAGAACAGTGTCAAAAGGACCACGGATATGATGCTCCCGTGTCTGCACATCTGGAATTGGCTCTGCATACACAATACTTCTGAGCTAGCCCGATAACCAGAAACTGCGTGGATTGAGATCCAGTAAATGAACAGGCCACGAAACTGCGTCCCCTCATTCAATCCATCGACCAGGGAAGACATGTGTCCGGAAGTAATGGTGAAGTGGGCTGGAGCACCATCACGTAGCAGACACATAACCCTTTCAAACATCAATGGCATTTCTTCCAGCAGGGGAGGAAAAGTCACCCACAAGAAATTCCTATAGTTTCGGCCTGTTAGGTGACGTGGAAGGAAGACTGGTCCCAAAATACGGTCGCCAATTATGCTGACCCAGACATTCCAACTGCACTGATGTTGATGATTCACTGTCACCATATGGTAGGGGTTTTGCATACTATCCCACAGATGATGGCCACGAAAGCTGAAGATACTACTCTGCGTAAAGATGGCCTCATCTGTGAATAGGATGGATGACACAAATCCTGGAATCGTGGTTGCCTGGTGAATAAACCATTGAGGAAACTGCTCCTGATGTGGAAAGTCTGTCGCTAGTAAGCCCTGCACACGCTGTAAGTGATAAGAGTAGTAAAAATTGTCGTGGAGAATGTTCCACACGATAGTCTGGCTTATCCTGCAATGGCGGACCAACTGCCTGGCAATTGACACGGTCATTGCCTTCCACATTGTTAATCAAATTTTCCTCCTAATCTGGTGTCCGAACATTTCGAGCACATCTTTCATGATTTCCTGCTCCTGAAGCGACCCTGTTTCAAACAAACAGCCAAAAACTGTTGCAAACATTGAATGCTGTGGTTGTTTCCAGCAGGGATGGGTCTCCTGATACAAACTTGCTGCCCTTCGTTCGTAAGTAAACATTATGTTGGCAAGCTCTCGTTTGGAATACAGAAGCATTGTGTACAAGGCTGTATCACATCCACCACAAGGTACCACTACCATGGTGCAGCGCCTATTAGACTGCAGTCTTTGTAACAAAGTATGATTGAGTAAATGGTCTCTAGAACGGAAATCATGCATTGTCGGACATGTTGTTGTTGTTGTTGTCTTCAGTCCTGAGACTGGTTTGATGCAGCTCTCCATGCTACTCTATCATGTGCAAGCTGCTTCATCTCCCAGTACCTACTGCAACCTACATCCTTCTGAATCTGCTTAGTGTACTGATCTCTCGGTCTCCCTCTACGATTTTTACCCTCCACGCTGCCCTCCAATGCTAAATTTGTGATCCCTTGATGCCTCAAAACATGTCCTACCAACCGATCCCTTCTTCTAGTCAAGTTGTGCCACAAACTTCTCTTCTCCCCAATCCTATTCAATACCTCCTCATTAGTTACGTGATCTATCCACCTTATCTTCAGTATTCTTCTGTAGCACCACATTTCGAAAGCTTCTATTCTCTTCTTGTCCAAACTAGTTATCGTCCATGTTTCACTTCCATACATGGCTACACTCCAAACAAATACTTTCAGAAACGACTTCCTGATACATAAATCTATATTCGATGTTAACAAATTTCTCTTCTTCAGAAACGCTTTCCTTGCCATTGCCAGTCTACATTTTATATCCTCTCTACTTCGACCATCATCAGTTATTTTACTTCCTAAATAGCAAAACTCCTTTACTACTTTAAGTGTCTCATTTCCTAATCTAAATCCCTCAGCATCACCCGATTTCATTTGACTACATTCCATTATCCTCGTTTTGCTTTTGTTAATGTTCATCTTATATCCTCCTTTCAAGACACTGTCCATTCCGTTCAACTGCTCTTCCAAGTCCTTTGCCGTCTCTGACAGAATTACAATGTCATCGGCGAACCTCAAAGTTTTTACTTCGTCTCCATGAATTTTAATACCTACTCCAAATTTTTCTTTTGTTTCCTTTACTGCTTGCTCAATATACAGATTGAATAACATCGGGGAGAGGCTACAACCCTGTCTCACTCCTTTCCCAACCACTGCTTCCCTTTCATGCCCCTCGACTCTTATTACTGCCATCTGGTTTCTGTACAAATTATAAATAGCCTTTCGCTCCCTGTATTTTACCCCTGCCACCTTTAGAATTTGAAAAAGAGTATTCCAGTCAACATTGTCAAAAGCTTTCTCTAAGTCTACAAATGCTAGAAACGTAGGTTTGCCTTTTCTTAATCTTTCTTCTAAGATAAGTCGTAAGGTCAGTATTGCCTCACGTGTTCCAACATTTCGACGGAATCCAAACTGATCCTCCCCGAGGTCTGCATCTACCAGTTTTTCCATTCGTCTGTAAAGAATTCGCGTTAGTATTTTGCAGCCGTGGCTTATTAAACTGATAGTTCGGTAATTTTCACATCTGTCAGCACCTGCTTTCTTTGGGATTGGAATTATTATATTCTTCTTGAAGTCTGAGGGTATTTCGCCTGTCTCATACATCTTGCTCACCAGCTGGTAGAGTTTTGTCAGGACTGGTTCTCCCAAGGCCGTCAGTAGTTCTAATGGAATGTTGTCTACTCCGGGGGCCTTGTTTCGACTCAGGTCTTTCAGTGCTCTGTCAAACTCTTCACGCAGTATCGTATCTCCCATTTCGTCTTCATCTACATCCTCTTCCATTTCCATAATATTGTCCTCAAGTACATCGCCCTTGTATAAACCTTCTATATACTCCTTCCACCTTTCTGCCTTCCCTTCTTTGCTTAGAACTGGGTTGCCATCTGAGCTCTTGATATTCATACACATGGTTCTCTTCTCTCCAAAGGTCTCTTTAATTTTCCTGTAGGCAGTATCTATCTTACCCCTAGTGAGATAAGCCTCTACATCCTTACATTTGTCCTCTAGCCATCCCTGTTTAGCCATTTTGCACTTCCTGTCGATCTCATTTTTGAGACGTTTGTATTCCTTTTTGCCTGCTTCATTTACTGCATTTTTATATTTTCTCCTTTCATCAATTAAATTCAGTATAACTTCTGTTACCCAAGGATTTCTACTAGCATTCGTCTTTTTACCTACTTGATCCTCTGCTGCCTTCACTACTTCATCCCTCAGGGCTACCCATTCTTCTTCTACTGTATTTCTTTCCCCCATTCCTGTCAATTGTTCCCTTATGCACTCCCTGAAACTCTGTACAACCTCTGGTTCTTTCAGTTTATCCAGGCCCCATCTCCTTAAATTCCAACCTTTTTGGAGTTTCTTCAGTTTTAATCTACAGGTCATAACCAATAGATTGTGGTTAGAGTCCACATCTGCCCCTGGAAATGTCTTACAACTTAAAACCTGGTTCCTAAATCTCTGTCTTACCATTATATAATCTATCTGATACCTTTTAGTATCTCCAGGGTTCTTCCACGTATACAACCTTCTTTCATGATTCTTAAACCAAGTGTTAGCTATGATTAAGTTGTGCTCTGTGCAAAATTCTACTAGGCGGCTTCCTCTTTCATTTCTTAGCCCCAATCCATATTCACCTACTATGTTTCCTTCTCTCCCTTTTCCTACACTCGAATTCCAGTCACCCATTACTATTAAATTTTCGTCTCCCTTCACTATCTGAATAATTTCTTTTATTTCATCGTACATTTCTTCAATTTCTTCATCATCTGCAGAGCTAGTTGGCATATAAACTTGTACTACTGTAGTAGGTGTGGGCTTCGTATCTATCTTGGCCACAATAATGCGTTCACTATGCTGTTTGTAGTATCTTACCCGCATTCCTATTTTCCTATTCATTATTAAACCTACTCCTGCATTACCCCTATTTGATTTTGTGTTTATAACCCTGTAGTCACCTGACCAGAAGTCTTGTTCCTCCTGCCACCGAACTTCACTAATTCCCACTATATCTAACTTTAACCTATCCATTTCCCTTTTTAAATTTTCTAACCTACCTGCCCGATTAAGGGATCTGACATTCCACGCTCCGATCCGTAGAACGCCAGTTTTCTTTCTCCTGATAACGACATCCTCCTGAGTACTCCCCGCCCGGAGATCCGAATGGGGGACTATTTTACCTCCGGAATATTTTACCCAAGAGGATGCCATCATCATTTAATCATACAGTAAAGCTGCATGTCCTCGGGAAAAATTACGGCTGTAGCTTCCCCTTGCTTTCAGCCGTTCGCAGTACCAGCACAGCAAGGCCGTTTTGGTTAATGTTGCAAGGCCAGATCAGTCAATCATCCAGACTGTTGCCCCTGCAACTACTGAAAAGGCTGCTGCCCCTCTTCAGGAACCACACGTTTGTCTGGCCTCTCAACAGATACCCCTCCGTTGTGGTTGCACCTACGGTACGGCCATCTGTATCGCTGAGGCACGCAAGCCTCCCCACCAACGGCAAGGTCCATGGTTCATGGGGGGGGGTTGTCGGACATAAGTTCATTATAACTTTTTTGTCGTGTATCCTCTCTTCGATCAATCCCTAGAGTTTGTACATGAAGGAAACAGATCACCCTGTATATGATTCTCATTAGTGTGGTTAATTTTTCAGACGCTACTCACTAATTAGTTAACGGGAATATGTTTCTTCCGTGCATATTATTCTCTAGGTAGCAAATGTATAGGTGTTAGAAGAAACATAGGTTAAATGCTAAACGTCGAGTGTTCCCTTTTCTTGTTCCACTGTAGAATAATTTGCAATTACAGGTTATTGTCCACGTCGAAATCTGTGATAACTGAACAGGAATTAGTAACTCCTAGGAAACATGACGCTAATACCGTGTAAAATCGCCTCTAGCCTTTTAATAGGCGCAGTTCTGACAGGAAGAGAGGCCGCAAGTTTCTTCAGGTATGCCACATCCAGCTGAAGCCAATCATTGATGTTTAGATAGTGTGGAACTAACAAACTCAATGTATGTTGATTGCCACGTTTCACCAGCTCTTCCAAATAGTCTCAGACATCATCTTTGAGATGAAATGAGTGGTTTAGCGTGCCAGTCGAGATACAATAGGGTGCCTGAGTATTCGTCAAACCTGGAACCTACGTGTGCACACCGCTGTTGTCATCTTGAAATACAGGAGTGTCCACAACATATTCATCGCGAAGATGTAGAATAAATGGCAAAACTTGGTCACCGTGATCACTGAAATAAAAAATCTTTGATGACGTTCATGGTAAGCAGGTCCGCCCCCGGTAGCTGAATGGTCAGCGTGACGGACTGTCAATCCTCTGGGCTCGGGTTCGATTCCCGGTTGGGTCGGGGAAAAAAATGGCTCTGAGCACAATGGGACTTAACATAGGAGGTCATCAGTCTCCTAGAACTTAGAACTACTTAAACCTAACTAACCTAAGGACACCACACATATCCATGCCCCAGGCAGGATTCGAGTCTGCGACCGTAGCGGTCGCGCGGTTCGAGACTGAAGCGCCTAGAACCGCTCGTCCACAACGGCCGGCTGGGTCGGCGAATATTCTCCGCCCAGGGACTGGGTGTTGTGTTGTCCTCATCATCATCCTATCATCCTCATCGACTGCAGATCGCCGAATTGGCGTCAAATTGAAAGACCGGCACCCGGCGAACGGCCAGCCCGACGGGGGGCCCCAGCCATACGATTTAATAAATTAAATAAATGGTAAGCAGAAAAAAAGGCCCAATTACTGGTACGAAAACAACTCCAAAACATCTGAAAACCGTTTTCAGCGTCACTACACCGTCCACATACTGCAGGTCAAGCGCCTCATTGGACCACAGGTGCATTTGTTGCCTTGCATCACTAAAAAGTGCCAAAATTTCGGATCATACTACGCGCTTGCACTCAGCTACGGTGCTGTTTCTGGGTTGTTTGGACCACTGAAGACGTGCAGCCTTATGTGCAGCGGCGATAAGTCACCTTTTGCTATGTACCCGACTACAAATGGCCATCGCAAGCTGTTCTATTCTCAATGTTCTCTGGAAGTTAGTTGAGAGAGATTTCAATTCAAGCATATTCGTAAGTCAGATGGACACAGCCCTTTTAGAGCGAAGGCATTCACTAACACCGTCATTTCCTGTCGGATTTGAAACCATCTTTATCGAGAAGAAGTGACACTCGTCTCCACTCCCCGTCGATTAGGATCTATTTAGGGCCACTCTTCTTACTCTGTATTAGATGGTTGCGAGTGGCACACCAATCCTTGTACACACAGTGAACAGTCCGCTGTGTGATATCATTCTTATGGTGGTCATGGGGACCTATAAACACGATAGCCTATGCTCTTTTAAGGGGGCTCATTACTATTTCGTCTGGTGAACGTCGCGCAGTGGATGCTGGGAGCGAATGTACACGATTCATGCAACACACATACAGCAGTCCTGCAGGGCGGGTAGTATATGAAACAAACACCTATGTGTGTTTCTACAAAAACATAGACGATATACAGAGATAACCAAGGAAAGGCAAAGTTACGTTTATAGCATTTGTAGACTTGGAGAAACTTTTTGACAATGTTGGGTGGAATACACTCTTTGAAATTCTTTGAGTGGCAGGGGTAAAATACAGAGAGCGAAAGGCTATTTACAACATGTACGGAAACCATACGGCAGTTCTGAGTCAATGCGGATGAGAGGGAAGCAGTGGTTGATATGGAAGTGAGACAGAGTTGTAGCCTATACCCGATGTTATTCAGTCTGGACACTGTGCGACCAGTAAAGGAAACAAATGAAAAAGTCGAATTAAATCAGGTAATTCTGAGGGAATTAGATTAGGAAGCGAGACACTTAAAATAGTAGATGAGGCTTGGTAATTAAGCATCAAAATAATTAATGATGGTTGAAGAAGAGAAGATATAGAATGTGGACTAGCAATGGCCAGAAAAACGTTTCTGACAGAAATTTGTTAACATCGAGTATAGATTTAAGTGTTAGGAAGCCTCTTTTGAAAGTGTCTGTGTGGAGCGTAACCATGTATGGAAGCGCAACATGGGCGATAAACTGTTTAAACAAAAAGAGAACAGCAACTTTTGAGATGTGGTGCTACCCAAGAATGAGGAGGTTCTGAATAGAAAAGAAATTTGGGGAACAACCTGACTAGAAGGAGGAATCGCTCGATTGGACTCCACTAACATCGAGGGATCACCAAATTAGTACTGGAGGGAAGTGGGGGGGGGGGGGGGGGTACAAATCGCAGAGGGAGACCAAAAGATGAATATAGTAAGTAGATTGAGAAGGATGTAGGTTGCAGTAGTTACTCGGAGATGAAGAGGCTTTCACACGATAGAGCAGCATAGAGAGCTGCATCAAACCAGTCTTTCGACTGAAGATCACAACAACAGCAACAACAACAACACCAGTCATGGTCTCAAAAATTTTGTAGTACTTACTGAAATTTTGTCGCTATACATTACAAAATGCTGTAATACAATGTTACAGCGAATAACATTGTTTAATATTACTGGTACTGAGCAGAAGCAACCTGTAACGGCCGACTTCAACAGATTCATCTACTCGTAGCACTCCTTCCACGAATGTCCCAGTTATGTTATACATATAACAATGTTCTTTGTACTGGGCAACGTTCTTTTATTCAAAACGCTGCCAGGAACATTTTCTTCTTGTAATTTCACTGCGTTACGAAATTAATGAGGAAGGTGGGGACTAGCTCAGGCTGTCCTGTGATATCTCTTCCTGAAATAGGCACACTGATTAGTCAAAACATTCTGACTACTGGTCTCCGCCAGATTGAATGCCGGCTGGTAGCGGTGCGGGCACGTGATGCGGTAAGGGAAGTGCATAAGCGGCACAGCGATAAGGGCCGCAAACGTGACAATCCACTAACATAAGCGAGTTTCACGAAGGGCAGCGCCCTGTGCTTGGGAACGCCCATCTCGGAAACGGCGAAAATGGCCGGCTATTCGCGTGAGCACTTATAGAAACTGTCTGAAGGAGGGTAAAACGACGAGTAGGCGACAAAGTGTTGGACGTCCACGCCCTACTGCAGAAAGTGGTGGAGGAGGCTTGCCCGCTTCACACTTAGGTGACAAAAGTCATGGGAGAGCCATATGCAGATATACAGACGGCGGTAGTATCGAGTACACGAGGTATAATAGGGCAGGGCATTCACGTGAAAAGGTGTCCGACGTGATTATGGCCGCACGACGGGGATTAACAGATTTTGAACGTGGAATGGTAATTAGACCTAGGCGTATGGGACATTCAGTTTCGGAAATCTTTGGAAATTCAGTATTCCGAGACCCACAGTGTCAAGAGCGTGCCGAGAATACTATATTTCCGGCATTTCCTCTCACAATGGTCAACGCAGTGACCGACGACCTTCACTTACGGACTGAGAGCAGAAGCGGAGTTGTCAATGCTAACAGACAAACAACACTGCGTGAAATAAGCGCAGAAATCAATATGGGATGTACGATGAACGTGTCCTGTTGGACAGTGTGGCGTTAATGGGTTATGGCAGTAGAGTGACGCGAGTGCCTTTGCTAACAGCACGACATCGCCTGTAGAGCCTCTCCTGGGCTCGTGAGCGTATCGTTTGGACCCTAGGCGACTGCAAAACCGTGGTTTAGTTGGATGAGTCCCGATTTCAGTTGGTAAGAGCTGATGGTAGGGTTCGAGTGTGGCGCAGACCCCACGAAGCCGTTGACCCAATTGTCAACAAGGCGTTGTGCAGCTCGGTGGTGGTTCCATATTGCGTGGGATGAGTTTACATGGAATGGATTGGGTCCTCGGTCCCACTGAATCTATCATTAACTGGGAACACTTATGTTCTGCTACTTGGAGACAATTTGCAGCCATTCATGGACTTCACGTTACAAAACAATGATAGAATTTTTATGGAAGACATTGCCCTATGTCACCAGGCCACAATTGTTCGGGAATAGTTTGAAGAACATTCTGGACAATTCGAGAGAATGATCTGGCCACCCACCTAACATTTAAGAACATAATCGAGAGATCAGTTGGTGCACAAACTGCTGCACCGGCAGGACTTTAGCAATTACGGACGGCTATAGACACAGCATGACTCAATATTTCTGAAGGTTTTTGACTCCACGCCACGTCAAGATGCTGCCCTACGGCAGGCAGAAGAAGGGCTTACACGATATCAGGAGGTATCCTATGAGTTTTGTCATCACAGTGTAAGTAAGTGGCCAGCTTGAGTATTTATTATGGAGAGGGAATGTGACTCATGTCTTTTTAATGACATTGTGTTGAAAGCGTCAAACGTTGACTTGGCAGTCCTACTTTAGTTATTTATAGTTCGATCATGCTATTAGAAGGTAACCGGCCGCTGTGACCGAGCGATTATAGGCGCTTCAGTTCGGAACCACGCGCCTGCTACGGTTTCAGGTTCGAATCCTGCCTCGGGCATGGGTGGGTGTGATGTCCTTAGGTTAGTTAGGTTTAAGTAGTTCTAAGTCTAGGGCACTGATGACCTCAGATGTTAAGTTCCATAGTGCTTAGAGCAATCTGAACCATTTATTAGAAGGTATACAGCTTTAGTGTAAAGGCGTCAAAGAGAGCAAAGTTGCCATCTCTTGCGGTGGCTTCTGGCCGCTTTTTATAGGGGGGAAATTTAAAAGCAGCAGCGGAAACATGATCTCAGCAGCGAGACTTGCAACATATCCTTTTAAGAGTGACCTAGAAGCGGCAAATAAAAAACGAGGAGAAGAGGAAGAAAGCAAACACTAGGAGAAACTGAAAGCAGTTGAAGAGAAGAAGATTGCGAAGAGCAGGAAGCACACTCCTAGATCTCATTTCGACAACACAGGAGAATGAGTGCATGTACCGCGAAGAAAAATTTTCAGATTCGAGGACAGAAGAGCAGTGGATGAAGTACCAGTTGTGCTTCCTCTAGGCCCACGAACTCTGTACGGGAGTTGAGGAACACAGTCTGACTTTTATTTGTGACAAGTGCAAATAATGTAATTCGAATCATGTTTCACAGTAAAATATATTTAGTTCTCTGTTAAAACAGTTTTTATCCCTTGTTTTTGATTTTAAAAATAAAACTGATTGTTTAAACTACTTAATTTTATACGCAGGTGATTAAACTATTCTATATTATACTTGAGTAGTTGTGGATTATAATCACTCATTTCTATGCATTTCCTTCTGCTGCTACTCAGCTTAAAAAATATATCCGACTCCCCCAACCTCATTATGTCTGTAGTAGATCAGCGGCTGTATACATGGATGCTGTAGGTTGACTTCGAGAAACCTCGTCAGTCCAAAAAGTCTAGAGTCTGGATTAAGAAAAAATCGAGAAACATTAAGACTGTAGTTTTAATGCTTCAGGTGTTCTACATAGTCTCCGCCCTGCCACACTTCCAGACTTGAGTACTACTGAACTCGCGTGGGTGCGACATACCGGCAGATCATCAACATTTAGAAACTCACTGCCGATGCACAACACTTCCAGAGATGTTATACGGTAGTACGAAGAAACAAAGGCCATTTTTGTGGTTTACAAATAGTTTAGAAAATGAAAACCGTGAAAATTAGGTGTATTTATAGTACAGCGTTTCTATTATTTTGTCAATTCCTGTACTTCGTGAAAGATTCGACATATAATTTTTTTGTATAATTTAATGCTGCATGCCCGAAGATAGTTGCTAATCGTCTGCATAACCTTCAGTGTCACTTCAATAGTTTTCGCAACTTCTACAAGCACTATTAATAAGTCGGTTATCTTTTGCTTTCGCTGATCTCTGTCATAACGCACCATGGTATTGTCAGTCTATAAGCCTTTTTTCAAACTGATAGAGCTGAAAGCAACATACCTCGACCATGCTACAGTGTATCTGCGTTCACAAAATGACACAAAGTGATAAATATTTGGAGTCAATGTGTACAAAGTGGCACAGTTAACACCAGCCTTCGCTGTTTGATGATTTATGTTCAAACACCTAGCAATACTGTTCGTGATGATAATAGCATTCACTTGGTTCTCTAAATTCTGCACAGCATGCCTATTAACCGAAAGTATAAACTGCTATTCTGCAATTCATATTACAGTCTGTGCTGACAGCGATATTCACATCAAGCCTTTACAACAAACTACAGAAATCTGGGCTTTCATTTCAGACATTTCTAGATAAAAAATAATCACACGAAAAGACGCAGATCGAATGCTGTATAATTACATGTCGTTAATGACAAATCTTCACTCGACTACAGTAAAATTTAATGGAGTACTAGAAGTTGTTTTGGAAATAAATAATTTTTGCAAAAATGACTCAACTTTTGTTAGTCTTGTGGAAACTTAATATATGCTGTGAGACCTTAGTTTCTGCCGGCGTATACTTTGTTCAAAAAACTTACGGGGTTGCAGCCAGGTGACGTTATCGACAACCGCCGATATTTCGACAGCTGCACACCCTTCCATTTTCATGGCAAAACTGCAGCAGGTAAGTGCTGTGCAAGGAAATTTAATACCTTGGTTTTCACACACACACACACACACACACACACACACACACACACACACACTTTAAAAACTAGAACCATCACTGACTAAAGATGACCGTCGTGAGAAGTTATCGATAGTGAAATTAATAATCAACGGGTGAGGCAGCATAACCTCTGCCCCTGTGTTTTTTGACAAGTCAGAGAGCAGGACTCCATGCAGAATTTAATCGAAAACCACCATTTCTATTTATAAAGTTACTTGCTAATTTAATTTCAACAGCTTCTTTAATAACACTGTCCCAAAGCCTGCCAGACTCTCCGTGTTGTTATGTGATGGGAAGCCCGTTGACACCTATCACTGCTAATTTGTACATGGAAGATTTCGAAGAATGTGCCTTGGAGTCAGAGACTTTGAAACCTGTGTGTTTTTTCAGAAGTGTAGACGATACTTCTGTTGATTGGCCTCATGGCAGTGAGAATTTGAACGACTTTTTAGAACACCAGAAGTCAACACAAATAATGTTCGTTTGAGGATGGAGGTGATAAATGATGGCTGTCTTCCCATCCTTGATGTGTTGGTTAGGTGGATAGTACGTTGGGACGTGCTTTTTATAGGAAGCCTACTCACACTGACTTGTATTAGCAAGCTGACAGTTGTCAACGTGAGGGATAACTTGGTTCACAAGCCCCATGTCATGTCGGCCCCTAAGAGTTTGTCAGCCGAGGTAGTCTGGTGTTCTAAAAAGTCGTTCAAATTCTCACTGCCATGAGGCCAATCAACAGAAGTATCGTCTACACTTCTGAAAAATGGCTACCGTGAAAGACAGATTAGACGTGTGTTGAGCAACTGACCAACTGTGTACCGGGTGAGTCATGATAATAGCGAGGTGGCACCAAAGTCTACGGCCTTTTTGCCTTGTGCAGGGAGCATTCCGAACAGGACTGGTCGTAAATATGATGTGAAGTGTGTTTTCCGACCACCATCTAAGGGCAAGGTCCTTTTAAGTTCCGTAAAGGATGATTTTGATTTGCGTAGGGCGGTTGTCTACCGTATTCCTTGAAGTTGTGACGTTAAGACTATCAGGACTGTGGAGGGCCGGTGTACCGAGAGTAAGCGGCACACACGCTTGCAACAGCCGAGCAAATCTGTCATTGCAGAACATTGTCTAGGCACCGGCCATCCTATGGAATATAACAAAACGGAGACTCTAGCATGCACTTCCAGCTATTGGGATAGTGTTATTTAGGAAGCAGTTGAAATTAAATAAGCAAGTAAGCAAGTAATCTTATAAATAGAGATGGTGGGTTTTGTTTACATTCTGTATGGAATCCTGGTCTTTCACTTGTCATTAAAAAAAAAGGCAGAGTTTATGCTATCTCACCCATTGATTATTGATTTCACTATCGATAACTTCTGACGTCGGCCATCCTCGATTTGTCATGGCGCTAGTTTTTACAGTGTGTGTGTGTGTGTGTGTGTGTGTGTGTGTGTGTGTGTGTTATTAAATTAGCTTGCGCAGCTCTTACTTGCTGCAGTTTTGCCTTGAAAATGGCAGGGTGTGCTCCTTTCGAAATATCGGCGGTTGTCGACGACGTCACGCGCTGCATTCTCGATACATTTTTGAACTTAATATATGCTGTATACTTAATGGAAACATCTTCGCATGTCATAGAACTCACGCGAAGCTATCCATGATTCACAATAATGGTAAATACTTCACTGAAAGAGTCATTTTATCTGCAGATATTTCTTTATATTGGCCACTTACACATGATGTGGACCTTGGTGTTGTCCCTTCCCAATAAAGTTAACGGCAAATTATATCATCAAAGTATCTATGGCACTCCTACCGACAGAGATGCTCCTGTTTTTCATTTGTTAACACTTGAAAATGCTACGTCCTCCCTACCGACAAGTCTTCAGTGCAGTAGCAAATATCATTTGACACTCAAATACTTTTCTGAAGTCAGCAATTACTGCATTTACCTCATTGTCTCGATCCATGGCTTTCAGAATGACATCTGAGGAAAGCGTAAGTTGGGTTTTGCATGACCGATGTTTTCGAATTCTTTCCTGGTTGGCACGGAGATCATTCCGCTTGATCTCATAAATTGTTCTAAGATTCAACAACTCGTCAATGATAATGGCCAATGGTTTAGTGGACCAGTTCTCTTTCCCTTCATGAAGCCTGGCGTGACTTGGGCATTCTTTCAACCACACGGCACATCTTTTTGTTCTAGAGATTGCAGTATATTATGGTTAAGAGAGGCGCTAACCTAGCTGCAGTTTCTGTAAAACATCTGACAGGGATTCCATCGATCCTTGGGGCCTACTTCAATTTTAGTTTTTCAGTTGTTTCTCAACGACACCGGTACTACTCCTGGATGCTCCCTTGTAAATGAACGTTCAAAGCGCAGTTCAGCACTTTTGCTTTTGCTTTGTTACCCCCAGTTTCAGTTACTGTGCCTGTAAACTAACTTGCCATCACCAAAAGCCTTAGAATATGACTAGAAATTCTTTGGCTCCTGTGGCACGTATTTCGATAATATTCTGCTACGATAGTCGTCGAAGGTTTCAATCATCGTCCTTTTGACAGCCAAAGGCATTTCATTTAGCATATCTCTATTTGTAGCCATATGCTTTGTTTTACACCTACTCCACAGAAATCGCTGTTACTCAACACATATTGTATGACATGGAGTGTCCCTCACAGCGAGCTGTTCTATTAGCTACATGTATATCCACTTGGTACGCTGTTCTTCTAAGCTTGAGCCACAGTTACTACCCGGAGAGCAGCGCGGGATTAGCCGAGCGGTCTTAGGCGCTACAGTCATGGACTGTGCGGCTGGTCTCGGCGGAGGTTCGAATCCTCCCTCGGGCATGGTTGTGTGTGTTTGTCCGTAGGATAATTTAGGTTAAGTAGTGTGTAAGCTTAGGGGCTGATGACCTTAGCAGTTAAGTCCCATAAGACTTCACACACATGTGAACATTTGAACTACCCAGAGCCAAACGTTTCGTGTTCCTGTTTGGGACACATCACTGCATGTTTATCTAGTTTACTGATTACGTAAATTTTCCACCTCGTTTTAGTTGTCCTTTGTACTTCCTTAATTATTGTTGCTATAATTGCCTCACTGCGACTGGTTCCAGTTTCAAGGACATCCTCAACAAGGTCCGGTCTATTTGTTGCCATGAGATCTACTTTATTTTCTGTCATGAATGGGCTTCCGAAATATCTATTCTATCTATCTACACACTTGCGACTTCAGGTAACCCCAAAGCCAATAATCGCACGGACTGAGGTCAAGGGACCTGGGAGGCCAAGCATGACGAAAGTGGCGGCTGAGCACATGATCATCACCAAACGACGCGCGCAAGAGGTCTTTCACGCGTCTAGCATTACTTTTTTTTTTTTTTTTGTTCTAATAAAATCCCATATCATTCCAAGCATGTGCCTCAATTTTTACCTCTCTATCTACATTATTCGGTGGTTTATTAAGTTTTCAAATTTAAACTGACGTTTTGATTACCCAGTAAATTATCGTTATATCAGTCAGTTGTTGGATTATTACTCTCATCCAATGATGACTGCATGATTGGGAAACATATGTATCAACGGGGTGTAGTTTTCTCTAAAGTTTTCGGATTCATTCGCCAGCGAGACTTGTGCTCAATAGAAGGATCTAATTGTAGGTTTACTGAGTCTTGCTTATACGATCTCGCAAGCACCATCAATTTCTGAGACATATTTGGCCTCGTTCTTTCTGCTAGAGGCGCTACTTCTTGCAGACTAGAAGAGAGTATCTGTACAGCGCAGGAGACAAGCCGGCGCGTGTTGGATAGCTCACCCGAAATGTTGCGAGGACTAAGCCACTCACACTGTAAAGAGCTGTTTCGTGTAGCGAAGCAACTCAACATGAATCTTCATTTCGAGGAAGGCTGTGTACTGACGCCTCGCATGACTAACAGTCATTCGCAGCAGACTTAAAATCCTGGTCTGCCCTTCCAGGTTTAGGATTTTGCGGCTTCTCTAAATCACTTAGGAAAAATGTCATGATGCTAACTTTGAAAAGGACATGGCCGATTTACGATTGTATCCTTATCCTTGTCTCTACATCTACGTCTACATCTACATGGTTACTCTGCAATTCACACTTTAGTGCCTGGCAGAGGGTTCATCGAACCATTTTCATGCTACTTCTCTACCATTCCACTTTCGAATGGCGCGTGAAAAAGGCACAGAAGTGATATTTGGCGTTCCGCAAAGTAGTGTCATGGGCCCTCTGCTGTTCCTGATTTACATAAATGATCTGATTTCTCTTATTTTTATTATGATGATCATTTCTCCCTACGTAGGTGGGTGTCAACAAAATACTTTCACATTCAGAAGAGAAAGTTGGTGATTGAAATTTCGTAAATAGATCTCGCCGCAAAGAAAACCGCCTTTGTTTCAGTGACTGCCACCCCACCTCGCGTATCAAATCAGTGACCCTCCACCCCTATTGTGCGATAACACGAAACGGGCTGCCCTTCTTTGCACTTTTTCGATGTCCTCCGTCGATACTACCTGGTAAGGATCCCACATCACACAGCAATATTCCAGCAGAGGAAGGACAAGTGTAATGTAGACTTTCTCTTTAATGGGTTTGTCGGATCTTCTAAGTTTGCTGCCAACAAAGCGCAGTCTTTGTTTCGCCTTCCCCACAATATTATCTATGTGGTCTTTCCTATTTAAGTTGCTCGTAACTGCAATTTCTAGATATTTGGTCGAATTGACAGCCCTTAGATTTGTGCGATTCATCGTATACCCACAATTTATCGGATTTCTTTTAGTACCCATGTGGATGACCTCGCACTTTCTTTTTTTTAGTGCCAATTGACATTTTTCGCACCATACAGAAATTCTCTCTAGATCATTTTGTAATTGGAATGGATCGTCCCATTATTTTACTAGACGGTAAATTACAGCATCATCTGCAAAACAATCTAAGGGAGCTGCTCAGATTACCACCTAGATCATTTATGTAAATCAGGAACAGCAGAGGGCCCATGACACTACCTTGCGGAACGCCAGATATCACTTCTGTTCTACTCGATGATTTACCGTCTATCACTACGAACTGTGACCTCACTGAGAGGAAATCACGAATCCAGTCACACAACTGAGACGATAATCCATATGCACGCAATTTGATCAATAGTCGCTTGTGAGGAACGGTATCAAAAGCCTTCTGGAAATCTAGGAATGTAGAATCGATCTGAGATCCCTTGTCGAAAGCACTCATTACTTCATGGGAATAAAGAGAACGATATTTTCTAAATCCGTGTTGGTTATGTATCAATAAGTCATTTTCTTCAAGGTGATTCATAATGTTCGAGTACAATATATGCTCCAAACTCCTGCTGCAAATTGATGTCAGTGATATGAGTCTGTAATTCAATGGGTTACTCCTATTTCCTTTCTTGAATATTGGTATGACATGTGCTACTTTCCAGTCTTTAGGAACAGACCTTTCGTCAAGTGAGCGGTTGTATATGATAGCTAAGAAATGCGCTACTGTGTGGGCATACTATGAAAGGAACCTGATTGGTATACCTTCTGGGCCGGAAGACTTACCTTTCTTAAGTGATTTGAGATGTTTCGCAACACCTACGATATCTACTTTTATGTGACTCATGCTACCAGCTGTTCTGGTCATCATCTTTCGTGAAGGAGTTACGGAAAACTGTATTTGGTAACTCCGCTTTAGTGGCACCATCATGGGTAACATATCCGTCGCTACCGCGCAGTGACGGTATTGACTGTTTTTTGCCACTGGTGTACTTTACATATGACCAGAATCTCTTTGGGTTTTCTACCATATCTTGAGACAATGTTTCATTGTGGAAAGTATTAAAAGCATCTGGCAGTGACGTCCGCACTAAATTTCGAGCTTCAGTGAAAGTTAGCCAGTCTTGGAAATTTCGCGTTCTTCTGTATTTGGCATGCTAATTCGATGCTTCTGCAACAGTGTTCTGACGTGTTTTGTGTACCATGGTGGATCAGTCCCGTCTCTTATTAACTTATGCGGTATGAATCTATCTATTGCTGTCGATAGTGTATCTTTGAATTTGAGCCACATCTGGTCTACACTTACATAATTAGCTTGGAAGGAATGGACACTCTCTCTTAGGAAGGCATCAAGCGAATTTTTATCTGCTGTCTCAAATAGATATACACTCCTGGAAATGGAAAAAAGAACACATTGACACCGGTGTGTCAGACCCACCATACTTGCTCCGGACACTGCGAAAGGGCTGTACAAGCAATGATCACACGCACGGCACAGCGGACACACCAGGAACCGCGGTGTTGGCCGTCGAATGGCGCTAGCTGCGCAGCATTTGTGCACCGCCGCCGTCAGTGTCAGCCAGTTTGCCGTGGCATACGGAGCTCCATCGCAGTCTTTAACACTGGTAGCATGCCGCGACAGCGTGGACGTGAACCGTATGTGCAGTTGACGGACTTTGAGCGAGGGCGTATAGTGGGCATGCGGGAGGCCGGGTGAACGTACCGCCGAATTGCTCAACACGTGGGGCGTGAGGTCTCCACAGTACATCGATGTTGTTGCCAGTGGTCGGCGGAAGGTGCACGTGCCCGTCCACCTGGGACCGGACCGCAGCGACGCACGGATGCACGCCAAGACCGTAGGATCCTACGCAGTGCCGGAGGGGACCGCACCGCCACTTCCCAGCAAATTAGGGACACTGTTGCTCCTGGGGTATCGGCGAGGACCATTCGCAACCGTCTCCATGAAGCTGGGCTATGGTCCCGCACACCGTTAGGCCGTCTTCCGCTCACGCCCCAACATCGTGCAGCCCGCCTCCAGTGGTGTCGCGACAGGCGTGAATGGAGGGACGAATGGAGACGTGTCGTCTTCAGCGATGAGAGTCGCTTCTGCCTTGGTGCCAATGATGGTCGTATGCGTGTTTGGCGCCGTGCAGGTGAGCACCACAATCAGGACTGCATACAACCGAGGCACACAGGGCCAACACCCGGCATCATGGTGTGGGGAGCGATCTCCTACACTGGCCGTACACCTCTGGTGATCGTCGAGGGGACACTGAATAGTGCACGGTACATCCAAACCGTCATCGAACCCATCGTTCTACCATTCCTAGACCGGCAAGGGAACTTGCTGTTCCAACAGGACAATGCACGTCCGCATGTATCCCGTGCGACCCAACGTGCTCTAGAAGGTGTAAGTCAACTACCCTGGCCAGCAAGATCGGATCTGTCCCCCATTGAGCATGTTTGGGACTGGATGAAGCGTCGTCTCACTCGGTCTGCACGTGCAGCACGAACGCTGGTCCAACTGAGGCGCCAGGTGGAAATAGCATGGCAAGCCGTTCCACAGGACTACATCCAGCATCTCTACGATCGTCTCCATGGGAGAATAGCAGCCTGCATTGCTGCGAAAGGTGGGTGTACACTGTACTAGTGCCGACATTGTGCATGCTCTGTTGCCTGTGTCTATGTGCCTGTGGTGCTGTCAGTGTGATCATGTGATGTATCTGACCCCAGGAATGTGTCAATAAAGTTTCCTGTTCCTGGGACAATGAATTCACGGTGTTCTTATTTCAATTTCCAGGAGTGTATTTTGCTTTTATTTTTAGTGGTTTTGGGTGATATGGTTTTGAGCCTCGCTACAGAAACCTTGTGTTCACTAATCCCTTTATCCCTCATGACGCTCTCTATTAGATCAGGATTATTTGTGGCTAGGAGGTCAGGTGTATTTTCGAAACCATTTACAATTCGTGTGGGCTCATGAACTAATTGTTCACAGCAATTCTCAGAGAAAGCATTTGGTACGATTTCAGATGTTTTCTGTTTATCACCGGCTTTGAACATGTATTTTCGCCAACAAATCGAAGGTAGATTTAAGTCTCCACCAATTATAACTGTATGAGTGGGGTACTTATTTGTAATGAGATTCAAGTTTTCTTTGAACCGTTCAGCTATTATATCATCTGAGTCTGGGGGTCGGTAGAAGGAGCCAATTATTATTTTGGTACGTCTGTTGAATATAACCTCTACCCATAGTAATTCGCACGAACTATCTATTTCAACTTCACTACAAGATAAACTACTACCAACAGACATAAACACACCACCACCTATTTTATTTTATCTATCCTTTCTGAACACGGTTTACGCCTCTGTAAAAATTTCGGCAGAATTTATCTCCGGCTTTATCCAGCTTGCTGTTCCTATAACGACTTCAGCTGCAGTGCTTTCTATCAGGGCTTGAAGCTCTGATACTTTTCCAACACAGCTACGACAGTTTGCAACTACAATACCGACTGTTGCTTGGTCGATTCTTGTCGTTTCTTTGCCCTGTACTCTTTGAGACTGGAGCCCTTTTTTATCTTTTCCAAGACTGTCTAACCTAAAAAAAAAACGTCCAGTCCTCGCCACACAGCCCCTGCTACCCGTGTAGCTGCCTCCTGTGTGTAGTGGGCACCTGACCTATTTAGCGGAACCCGAAACCCCACCACCTTATGGCGCAAGTCGAGGAATCTGCAGCCTACACTGTCGCAGAACCATCTGAGCCTCTGATTCAGATCCTCCACTTGGCTCTGTACCAAAGGTCCGCAATCGGTCCTGTCGACGATGTTGCAGATGGTGAGCTCTGCCTTCACCTCGCTAGCAAGACTGGCAGTCTTTACCAACTCAGATAGCCGCCAGAAACCAGAGAGAATCTCTTCCGATGCATATCAACCCACGTCATTAGTGCCGACATGAACCACCACCTGCAGTTGGCTGCACCCTGTACCCTTCATGGCGTCCGGAAGGACCCTTTTCACATCTTGGATGACTCCCGCCGGTATGCACACGGAATGCGCATTAGCTTTCTTCCCGTCCTTAGCTGCCATATCCGCCTAACATTGGAGCTCCCAATGACAAGCAATCCCACCCTCTGCGCTTGTCCGGACCTCTCTAATGGTCATATCGTCGAAGCGACATTTAACCCTAATCTCCATTCCTTCCTTACATTTTCATTAGTAAAAAACTATATATACTTTCTTGCAAGACGTTAAATCTCTAACGAAAGTTGTTGTGTAAAAAGATACTGGGAAAAGTTTAAAGATTTCTGTTGTAGAAAAACATTTACAAATTTCATTAAAACTACGGTCTTCAAAATAATCGTATAGTTAAAAAAATTGTAATTGTCTGTATATGTGGGTATCTTCCACCCATACATAAGTTCATACCTTCAGTAAGAAAAAGACCCTACATTTCCTTCTCTAGAGTTCTTGTTGATCCTGTCGGACAGAAAAACAAGGAAACAGAAATTACTTTTTTAGGTTCGGTTTAGATGACAATACCAAACTAAGGTAGAAATTTCACTTTTTTGCAAACTTTCTTTCCATAGTTTGTACAAACTTATATACATGCTTCTAAATAAATAACCTCGGTTTTCAAGGAATTAAAAGGGAATTTAATGTGAAACATGATATTCTCAGCTTTGATTACAGACTCATTTGACGGTCTCATTGCGTTGCGACTATTGCACATCTTGTGTTGTTAGCAGCGGTATCATTATAAATTCGCAGTCTGCAACTAATAAATAAAATTCGTTTCCATATTAACTACACTGAAGTGACTGAAGTCGTGGATACCTCCTAACATCGTGTCGGACCTCCTTTTTCCCGATGTAGTGCAGCAACTCGATGTGGTATGGCCTCAACAATTCGTTGGAAGACCCCTGCCGAAACATTGACCCATGCTGCCTCTATAGCAGCCCACAATTGCGGAAGTGTGCCGGTGCAGGATTTTCTGAGCGAACTGATCTCTTGATTGTGTCCTATAACTGTTACACAGGGTCCAAATCATTCGCTCAACTTGTCCAGAATGTTGTGTCTAGGGATTCTGCATACTCGGTTCGCTAGATAAACAATCAAACAATTCGTATTTGAATTTTATTACAACAAGACAATTAACTTTGATAGATGTGTCGCAAGCAAAGGGCAACATACAAAATAATCAGTCTCCTTCAGAACAGACAAACACAAGTCTGTGCTACGTAGAGAGTACTAATGATAGAGACTACGATGCGTCTGCTAACGAGGTGGCTAACACTGAAGCTGCTATCGCAGTGGGCTGCCATCAGTGGGGCGCGGCGCTCATGTCCTCTTCACCTAGGGGCCACTGCTGTCACGTTGTCATCCTGGAGGGAGGTCGGTCACCGTGTGATTAGCTGACCTTTTCTCACAGCCGACTTCTCTCTGTCGTTCCCAACTGGCGTGCCAGATCTGACTTTACGTCATAAAACAGAATGTTCTTAAAACCAAAGGTGAACAATTGTGCCCTGGTGACATAGCGCAAAATCATCCATAAGAGTTCGATAGTTGTTTCGGAACATGAAGTCCATGATTGGTTGAAAAAGGTTCCCAAGTAACCGGACGTAACCATTTCCAGTTAATTATCGGTTCACTGAGACCAGAGGACCCAGTCCATTCCGTATAAGTACATCCCAAACCATTATGAAGCCACCACCGCTTTGTGCGGTGTCTTGTTGAAAACTTATGTCCAAGGCTTTGAGGGGTTTGTGCTATACCCGAACCCTACCATCAGCTCTTACCAACTTAATCGGGATTCATCTGACCAGGCTACGGTTTTCCAGTTTTATGGGGTCCAACCGATATCGTCAGGAGCCTAAGAGAGGCACTGTAGGCAATGTCGTGCTGTTAGTAAAGGCACTCGCGTCGCTCGTCTGCTGTCATGGACTGTTAACGACGAAGTTCACCACACTTTCCTAACGGATACGTTCTTCGCACATCCCACATTGATTTCTACGGTTATTTCATGCAGTGTTGCTTGTGTGTTAGCACTGACTACGCAAACGCCACTGATCTATCATTTAGGTAAGGCCGTCGTCGGCCACTGCGTTGTCTGTGGTGAGAAGTAGTACCGGAAGTTTGGTATTCTCAACACACTCTTGAAACTGTGGATCTAGTGGATCTAGGAATATTGAATTCCCTAGCAATTTCCGAAATGGAATGTCCCATATGTCTAGCTCTAACTACCATTCCGCATTCAAAGTCTGTTAATTCCAATCGTGCTACCGCAATCACGTCGGACACCTTTTCACATGAATGACCTGAGTACAAATGACAGCTCCGCCAACGCACTGTCCCACTGTAAGCGATACCACCGCCATCTGTATATGTGCATATCGACGTTCCGTGACTTTGTCACATCTGTGCTCGAAAACATTCTTGTTTCTTCTCTTCTGTTGTAGTAGGCATATTTCACGGTTACCTGATAATTATGATATGACACGTTTCTCTTCAAATATACAGGGTGATTATAATTGAAGTTCCTGTTTCAAAACGATATAAAAAAAGAATCACTCTCAGAGTAGCGTCATATTTGAACGGAATGTTATCGAAGAAGGGGGAAATCTCATGGAAACTAAAAATAATTAACCGTCATTTTATCACTAGATGGCGCACTAAGCGTCAGAATATGCAACGTAAAAGACTTAGGGTACAAAGTTGTTCCTCAGTTTTCGTCTGAGACGCTCGACATGACTGTTTCATAGTAGGATCGCGAGCTACTGGTAAAGCTCTTTCACAGGAATGGTGACTGTGGGCGAGTAGCTTTGTAGAAGTTCTGGACACTCAAAGGTACGAAAAACGGCGTTGTTCCGATGTCTGCCAAGGCTCTGGAGAAAATAATCACGTTCTTTTCAAATGCAGTGTGGTGGAGGGAGGAAGACAACTGATCCTACGTCAGTAGCAAACGTGGCCACAACACTGAAGGAAGGGTCGAATGATAGAGGGCACGGAAATTTCCCAATCTTTGGACATAACTATGAGCAAGGTGGATGAAATTCTACGAAACATCCTGCACTGCAATCCATATAAAGGTACCCATGTTCAGGAGTTGCTTCTTGCTGACCTGTCAGTAACACAAGCGTTTGCTCTATAATTTCTTGCTCACGTGGAAGAGAACAATGAATGGCCGTGGGACATTTTGTGGACAGAAAAATCCCATTTACATAGACATGCCAATACACAGAACTGTAGAACATATGTAACCGAAAACCCGCTCGCATACCAAGCGGTACCACTTCATTCCCCTAAGGTAACCGTGTGGTTTGAGTTGACAAAATGGTTCAAATGGTTCTGAGCACTATGGGACTTAACTTCTGACGTCATCAGTCCCGTAGAACTTAGAACTACTTAAACCTAACTAACCTAAGGACATCACACACATCCATGCCCGAGGCAGGATTCGAACCTGCGATCGTGGAGGTCGCGCGGTTCCAGACTTTAGCGCCTAGAACCGCTCGGCCACTCTGGCCGGCGTTTGGGTTGACGACATCGTTTATCGTAGGGAGGTGGCTCCTGCAGGTCCTGTTATCCGTACTGTCACTGGTAAACGGTGCGGGAGCCTTTTGCGCACCAACGTCATTCCAACCCTTCAGCATCGTGAATGTGTGGATAGGATCATTTTATGCAAGATGACACTCCTTCACAGATTGCACAGCCAGTGAAGCAGCTGCTGCAGAAGCATTCTGGAAATGCTAGAGTTATCAGCCGCCATTTCCCTATAACCTGGCCGATCACATCACCTGATCGAACGGGGTGACTTCCGGCTGTGGGTTTATTTGCAAGAGGCTATGTTCAGTGCTCCGATTACAAACATAGCTGAACTGAAGGCACGCATTGCACGGCGTGAGCAGAGGGATACTCCGATCTGTTGTTGAAAAGTGCTATTCCTCGAATTCTGCTTGTGGCAGGAAACAGAGGAAAACATAGTGAGCGCGTCTTGCGTCAGTCTCACGACAGTTAAAAATTGATTGTTGCTTTTTATGCGGTTTTTGGCCTCAGGACAGTTAAAAACCGATTTTTCCAATCCTATGAAGTACGAACTTCCAGTGGTTAATGGACTCACTTAACTAACAGTGCCACAACTGTTGACTGCCAAACTTGTGCGGTCATGCTTATTGCAAAGTACGGTTGGTTTAATGTGCAACTTGCACCATAGTCGTCGCATTGGATTCATCAGTCATTTGTGGCAGAAACCATTTACGTTATGACGCCAACAGCGCCATCTAGTGAGAAAATTTTCGTTAATTTTTATGTTGCCATAAGGTCTTCCCATTCTTCGATAATACTCCGTCAAATTTAATTTCATTCTGAACAGCGATTCTTTCCTTGCGAGCGTTTTTAAATTGGAACTTTAATTATTATCACTCCAAATATCTGTATTTATGAAGTGCACAAACAAGTTTCTGTATCACCAGAAGTCTAAAGTGCTTGACACTAATCTGAACCACAAAATGTGTCGTTTTACTCTTGCGAAAGCACGTATCTGACCTAGTGTAAAACTTAAGCACCCCAAAATGAGAATTGCTTAAACAAAATATGTATATTCAGTTATATGTTGCCTAATAAAATATTTGTCACGCTAACACAGTGGGACACCACCTCTCAATAACGGCCTCAATTAGTCGAGGAAAAAAGTTCTCCAGTGTCTTCAGATATACCATGTCTGTCTGAAGCCATTCATTGATGATTAGAAACACGTAGAAGTATCGGATTCTGGGGATGTTGAGTGTTACGTTGCGCGCTCTGTTTCAAATAGTCCCAGGCATATTCTACGGGATTTGGTGGACCAGTCGTTGTGAGACAGGCCACCAGAGTATTTGTTATAGCAGCAGCTGACGCATGCAGGCTTGTGAACACAGCTACTGCCTTCTTGGAATACAATACTCTTCACACCATATCCTTCGTGATGATGTAAAAGAAGGGCAACACTTGATGGTGAAATAAATATCCTTGACCACGTTAGTGGCAAGCAGAATAAGTAGGCCATGGTACGAAAAACACCCTCAAAACATAACAGAACCATTTCTTGCCTCAACTAGACCCTCTACACTGAGGTGACAAAAGTCATGGGATACCTCCTAATATAGTGCCGGAAACCCTCTAGCCCGGCGTAGTGCAGAAACTTGACGTAATATGGACTCAACAAACGGTTGGAAATCCCCTGCATAAATATTGAGCCATGCTGTCTCTATAGCTGTCCATAACTGCGAACGTGTTGTCGGTGCTGGATCTTTTGCACCAACTATTCTCTCGATTATGTCCCATTAATGTTCGATGGGTCGCCAAATCTTTCGCTCGAACCGTCCAGAATGTTCTTCAAACCAATCGCGAACAATTGCGGCCTGGTGACAGTACAATGTCATCTATAAAAATTCCATCGTTGTTTAGGAACACAAAGTCCGTGAATGGCTGCAAATGGTCTCCAAGTAGCAGAACACAATCAGTTGGACCAGAGGACCTAGTCCATTCGATGAAACACAGCTCACTCCATTATGGAGCCACCACCAAGATTCACAATGTCTTATTGACAACTTGGATTCACGGAACCGTGGGGCCTGCGCTACACTCGACCCTACCATCAGCTCTTACCAACTGAAATCGGGACTCATCTAAGTAGACCATGGTTTTGCAGCCGCCAAGGAAAGGCGCTACATGCGATGTTAGCAAAGGCACTTGGCTCGCTCGTCTGCTGTCACAGACCATTAACAACACAGTGTCCTAAAGGATATGTTCATCGTTCATCCCATATTGATCTCTGCGGATTTTTCAAGCAGGGTCTGTTAGCACTGACAACGATGCGCAAACGCCACTGGGCTCGGTCGTTACGTGAATGCCGTCGGTCACTGCGTTGTCCGTAGTGAGAGGCAATGCCTGCAATGTGGTATTCTCGGCACACTCTTGACACTGCTGATCTCGGAGTATTGAATCCCCTAACGATTTCCGAAATGGAGTGTCAAGCTCCAAATACCATTCCGCGTTCAAAGTCTGTTAATTCCCGTCGTGAGGCCATAATTGTGTCGGACACCGTTTCACATGAATCATCTGAGTACAAATGACAGCTCCACCTTTTATACCTTGTGATATATGCATATCAATACCCCATGGCTTTTGTCACCCCTGTGCATACTCTGCAAGTTAAACGCATCATACGGCGACTAGTGCACTCTGCACGTTGCGTCATTGGAAAAGAGACAAAATCACGACTCGTCTGACCACACTACACGCATCCAGACATCTGCTGTGCAGTTTCTATGTTGTTTGGTCCACTAAAGATGTGCTGCTTTTTGTTTAAGGGTGATCAATGGTCTTCTGTGAGGGACCTGACTCCAGACGTTCGTTTCACGGAATGTTCGTCCGGAGACGCGGCCACTATTCTTACGTCATATTATACAACTGCGAGAGGTAGAGATATTGGACAGTCCGTGTTGATACAACAAAGCACTTCAGCACGGCGTTGTCACGGTCACGTCAAAAGCAATAGCTCCTTTCATTCTGCTACGAGTACGCTCGACTCATTTTACTGCGCTGATTCCGTAAGACTGACTGACACATATACAGCACTTTGCTGTCAGCGATGGAGAATTAGACGACGGTGCCAGGTGGAAACCATCTGTAGCGTTCCAAAGACACGAGTGTGCTCTTTCAAGCGTAGTGGTTAATATTTTGTCTGGTCATCTTAGTTTCTAGTATGGTGGAAGAAGTGCAGGGAAAAATCTTTATTCGGTTTGCGATAGGCTTATGTAATCGCGATTTTGGAATGATAAGCTGAAAAAGTAGCGAAGCTTAAAAAAATAGTGAAATTTCTGTGTCAATGATCTTTCATCTCAGAGGCCTATTGTAATTCGAAAAACGAGTTGACATTAGTGACAGTGCTGTCACACGGACAGTTCTACTTACCTTCTCTGACAGTATTCCTTATGACCCGAACTTTTGGAATGGCTTCAAGAAGCGTACCGTCCTCCTCTGTAAAAAAGAATGCTGTTGTCATCTCCGCAACACGCAGTTAGGACAGTCTACAGTGAGTGTGTGTGTGTGTGTGCTTACCGTTGTCACTGAAGTCGTCTACAAGCAGTATTTCCTCCAGCAGCTCGGCGGGTGTGCGGTTGATTATGCTATTATGATAAAAACAAAAAGCCGTTACAATAACGATGACATAAATGTTGGAAAGAACAGTTTTTAGCAGCGTTAGGCAAAGTGTATTGTCGAGCACTACGTGTTTCCAGAATACTGCTTCAGTATTTGGGATGTTTATGAAGCAGTCCTGAAAGTGGATGTCGAAGTAATTCAGAGACGAGCTACTAGGGACAAAACACGTCAGTATAGCTCACAGGAGGGAACTTAAATAGGAATATTAGGCATTATTAAAACAAACGCAACCAATAACTTGTACCTTTTGTTGATGTTACTTCACAACGAATAACTAGATTCGAATGGACAATCACACGGTGCAACATACGCCTGTAACAGGTTTGTCCAGTAGCTTGTGGTAATAGCCATCCAAAGTAGTTCTGCGACGTGTACCGGAAATTCGAGAATGGTCGCCTTCAGTCTGCGCAAAACACCCTAAAAATGTAGTGAGAACAGTTTCCTCCTCATAAGAAAAAATACTGATACAGATATACAGTACGATAAATGGAGCGGGCACGCTAATAAGCCGAAGTGTATGGTAGTCAGCACGAGCTTTACATAGTGTTCACATATCATAAAAGAACTCTTTGCTCGAGCCTGTTTCGTGCAGACTCAGTAAGATAATTCTTGCACCAACGTCACTCGTCCGTAATGTTACACCGAAAACAACATCAGGATAGCTGTTAGTACGAGATACAGGACAAACCTCTGCAAACGTCGCGTCTAGGCATCTGAAAATCTGCATATATGCTCGAGAAGTCACCGCACAGTACATATAGAGGATACTTTGTACCACCATTAGCTACCTTCTGTCTTATTCCATTTGCCTAGAGAGGAACAAGAAGAATCTCGATACCCGCTCTACTCTCTGTCTTCTTAGTCTCAAGATCCCTAAACGAGGTACGCGATGGAAACAGCTTATTGTTGTGCAGTCTGCATCGAATACTGATTCTCTAAAATTACCCAAAAAAGTTTTACGAAGCAATTGTCTCCTTTCTTTCAAATATTCCCGCTTAAGTTCCTCCGTGCAACGTGGTAGCCCTTTGTATGGGCTGCACCGACCCGTTGCGATCCTAGCAGCCCCTCTATGGATTTGTTCGTTACAATCATGTAGGCTAGATAAGGTGACGATTCGAAACGATTCTGTAGTTCTCGAGAATTGGTAACACTAGTGTCTTGTATGCTGTTTCCTTTATACACTTGTGAGCCAAAATAGTATGACCGCTGCTCACCGCGATATAGAATACCGCCTCGAGGCGTTGCTGGTACATGGCCCAGTAAGGGAAACGTTTAAGCGGAGCAAACACGAACATTGTAACCGCAATACGGACCGCAAATGGGGAAATCCACCAAAGTAAGTGGCTTTCATAAAGAGCAGATTGTTATTCCCACTGTCTGAAATCGAGCTTGTCGGAAACGCCGAAGCTGAACGTTTGTTGGCGTGCTTATAGTGCAAATCTATGGGAATCCTTATGTCTAGTTCCACTGAGAACCATGTGCACCACGATCGTATTATTGCCAATATATTTTGAATAAATGGTATGATCGGTCATAAATATCGAAAGTCTTTATTTTACAGATAGATTTCTGTCACTGTGTGACCATCTTCAGTGCTAAAAATGCACAGGGACCATCAGACATGAGGATCTTAACACAAATGTGGTCCTGTTTATAACCACCATCAAAAAAATTCAGAAACATAAAACATATACAAATGTACAGATACTCATTCAATAAATTTTTTTCTGTGCTTGTGACCGCAATGTCAATACGCTAAACTAACGAAGTTTTGGTTCCTATCGCAAGTTTCTTCAGGATGTTTTTGTTTACTGTTGGATGTTTCTTATGTACCTGTAGAAGTGGCTGTTATCTACACTCCTGGAAATGGAAAAAAGAACACATTGACACCGGTGTGTCAGACCCACCATACTTGCTCCGGACACTGCGAGAGGGCTGTACAAGCAATGATCACACGCACGGCACAGCGGACACACCAGGAACCGCGGTGTTGGCCGTCGAATGGCGCTAGCTGCGCAGCATTTGTGCACCGCCGCCGTCAGTGTCAGCCAGTTTGCCGTGGCATACGGAGCTCCATCGCAGTCTTTAACACTGGTAGCATGCCGCGACAGCGTGGACGTGAACCGTATGTGCAGTTGACGGACTTTGAGCGAGGGCGTATAGTGGGCATACGGGAGGCCGGGTGGACGTACCGCCGAATTGCTCAACACGTGGGGCGTGAGGTCTCCACAGTACATCGATGTTGTCGCCAGTGGTCGGCGGAAGGTGCACGTGCCCGTCGACCTGGGACCGGACCGCAGCGACGCACGGATGCACGCCAAGACCGTAGGATCCTACGCAGTGCCGTAGGGGACCGAACCGCCACTTCCCAGCAAATTAGGGACTCTGTTGCTCCTGGGGTATCGGCGAGGACCATTCGCAACCGTCTCCATGAAGCTGGGCTACGGTCCCGCACACCGTTAGGCCGTCTTCCGCTCACGCCCCAACATCGTGCAGCCCGCCTCCAGTGGTGTCGCGACAGGCGTGAATGGAGGGACGAATGGAGACGTGTCGTCTTCAGCGATGAGAGTCGCTTCTGCCTTGGTGCCAATGATGGTCGTATGCGTGTTTGGCGCCGTGCAGGTGAGCGCCACAATCAGGACTGCATACGACCGAGGCACACAGGGCCAACACCCGGCGTCATGGTGTGGGGAGCGATCTCCTACACTGGCCGTACACCTCTGGTGATCGTCGAACGGACACTGAATAGTGCACGGTACATCCAAACCGTCATCGAACCCATCGTTCTACCATTCCTAGACCGGCAAGGGAACTTGCTGTTCCAACAGGACAATGCACGTCCGCATGTATCCCGTGCCACCCAACGTGCTCTAGAAGGTGTAAGTCAACTACCCTGGCCAGCAAGATCTCCGGATCTGTCCCCCAATGAGCATGTTTGGGACTGGATGAAGCGTCGTCTCACGCGGTCTGCACGTCCAGCACGAACGCTGGTCCAACTGAGGCGCCAGGTGGAAATGGCATGGCAAGCCGTTCCACAGGACTACATCCAGCATCCCTACGATCGTCTCCATGGGAGAATAGCAGCCTGCATTGCTGCGAAAGGTGGATATACACTGTACTAGTGCCGACATTGTGCATGCTCTGTTGCCTGTGTCTATGTGCCTGTGGTGCTGTCAGTGTGATCATGTGATGTATCTGACCCCAGGAATGTATCAATAAAGTTTCCCCTTCCTGGGACAATGAATTCACGGTGTTCTTATTTCAATTTCCAGGAGTGTAATTCTGGTAGACTGTTAATGATGAAGGGGTGGGATGTTAGAAGTCTTCATTGGTGTTTTTATTATTTCTTTGCAGTAATGCAAACACCAATTAAAACGGCGGGTTTCCACCAACGAAAAGAAATAATAAAAATACCAATAAAGACTTCTAACATCCCTTCCCTTCAACCTTAACAGTCTATCAGAATTAGATAACAGCCGCGTCTGCGGGTATATAAGAAACAAAGTTTTCTCATTCAGCAGTAAACAAAAACACCCTGAAGAAGGTCACTTGCAACAGGGACCGTAACGTCGGTAGTTTTAAATATTGCCAATGTGGTCACAAACCCAGAAAAAAAACTATTGAACGTACAATGGCCGCGGAAGCCTGCGTTTATGTACAGATTCTCGTACGTACCAAATTATTCGAATGTTGTACGCTCATATCATAATAACACAAAATTTTCTATGGGGTGTGACATGTACCACGACGACTACTTCCAACAGATATATTCACTTTTACTGAATACAATAATTTTTAAATTAACAGAGAGGCCAATCTTATAACCTTAGCAGTTGCTGATCCAACTTACGGTGAGTGTGTAGTTTACACAGCCAACTAACTAAGCTCAGTATTGCAAAACAAGCATCATAGTGCCCTCTATATTACAAAGCGTACACCACGAAGACATCAAAAACAACAAATACCATCAACAGAAAAACCAAAGCTTACATAAAACATAACTTTTAAAATAAGATGACGACTTTTTACTGCCAGAAGTCACAGAAAAACTTTAAAAGCGCAGTACAGCCACAATAAAAAGAAAAATATGCAATAAAGTTACCCCGTATGACCCAAAGTACAAGATAAAATTTTATACGAATATACCCAACGTAAAAACACATAATAGTTTTTTAAAAACAAATACAGAGAAGTTATCATCAAAAATAGCCTTTTCACATCTAATCGATGTTTCAGCATAAGTATTTACAAAAAGTAATAAAAAATTAACAAAAATACAATAATGTCCCATATGACAATGGCTGATATAAATAAGGCCACTTTTTTGTTAAGATCATGTCTGATGGTTCTTATGCATTTTTAGCACTGAAGATGGTCACACGGTGACCGAAATTGATCAGCAAAGTAAAGGATTTGAATATTTACTACCTATTCTGCCATTTAACCAAAATACACACATCAAAAAAGTTTTGCATCACCTCGGTTCCGAGATTTCCGGAACCTGTAAAGAAAATTGGAATAGAGATCAACACAAACATCATTTCCGCCCTTTTTTATTGCTCATGAAAACCACACCTTGCGTGTTGTACCACCATACAGCGAGACTTTCAGAGGTGGTGGTCCAGATTGCTGTACACACCGGTGCCTCTAATATCCAGTAGCACGTTCGCTTGCATTGATGCATGCCTGTATTCATCGTGGCATACTATCCACAAATTCATCAAGGCACTGTTAGTCCAGATTGTCCCACTCCTCAACGGCGATTCGGCGTATCGCTCAGAGTGGTTGGTGGGTCACATCGTCCATAAACAGCCCTTTTCAATCTATCCTAGGCATGTTCGATAGGGTTCATGTCTGGAGAACATGCTCACCACTCTAGTCGAGCAATGTCGTTACCCTGCAGGAAGTCATTCACAAGATGTGCACGATGGAGGCGCGTATTGTCGTCCATGAAGACGAATGCCTCGCCAATATGCTGCCGATATGGTTGCACTATCGGTCGGAGGATGGCATTCACGTATCGTACAGCCGTTACGGCAACTTCCATGGTCACCAGCGGCCTACGTCGGCCCCACATAACGGCACCCCAAAACAGCAGGGAACGCCTACCTTGCTGCACTCGTTGGAAAGTGTGTCTAAGGTGCTCGGCCTGACCGGATTGCCTTCAAACAAGTCTCCGACGATTGTCCGGTTGAAGGCATATGCGACACTCATCGGTGAAGAGAATGTGATGACAATCCTGAGCGGTCCATTCGACATGTTATTGGGCCCATCTGCACCGTGCTGCACGGTGTCGTGGTTGCAAAGATTGACCTCGCCATGCACGTCGGGAGTGAAGTTGCGCATCATGGAACCTATTGCGCACAGTTTGAGTCGTAACACGACGTCCTGTGGCTGCACTAAAAGTATTATTCAACATGGTGGCGTTGCAGTCAGGGTTCCTTCGAGCCATAATCCGCAGGTAGCGGTCATCCATTGCAGTAGTAGCCCTTGGGCGGCCTGAGAGAGGCATGTCATCGACAGTTCCTGTCTCTCTGTATCTCCTCCATGTCCGAACAACATAGCTTTGGTTCACTCCGAGACGTCTGGACACTTCCCTTGTTGTGAGCCCTTCCTGGCACAAAGTAACAATGCGGGCGCGATCGAACTGTGGCATTGACCGTCTAGGCACGGTTGAACTACAGACACCACGAGCCGTGTACCTCCTTCCTGGTGGAATGACTGGAACTGATCGGCTGTCGGACCCCCTCCATCTAAAAGGCGCTGCTCAATCATGGTTGTTTACATCTTTGGGCGGGTTTAGTGACATCTCTGAACAGTCAAAGGGACTATGTCTGTGATACAATATCCACAGTCAACGACTATCTTCAGGAGTTATGGGAACCAGGGTGATGCAAAACTTCTTTTGATGTGTGTATATTATCTATGGAAATTGGATGAAGGCCAGAGAAAACACGAGTAGGCGGTAAGTTGTTGGACCTCCACGCCTCAACGGAGGCTTGCCCGCTATGTACGGCAAGGATGATCCGACGACATCGTCACTTACCTTTGCAGCGAGCACAGAATCTTCGAAATTTGTCCGTGGATCAATGGAAACATGGCGCCTGGTCGGAGGAATCATATTTGTTGTTAAACCAGGTTGCTAGTAGTGTATGGATTCGCTGTCATCCAGGAGAACAGCTACTTGAAACACGCACGGTATGACGGACGCACAACGCTGGGAGCAGTGTCATACTACGGGGGGGGGGGGGGGGGGGGGTGCTGTGATAGTAGTGGAAGACATCTGTCCACCTGCGTCGTTTCGTGGTCGATGTCGTCCCCGACTGCGATGACGTCGGAGCAGCAGGATAGCTGTCCGTGTCAGAACGACAGAATCGTGCTATGGTTGTTTGAGGAGCATGGTAGTCAAGTCATGTTGTCATTATGGAGAAAAAATTCGTGCAACATGGATCGAACAGAAAACGTCTGGGACGCCATCGGGCACCAGCTAAGAGTCAAAAAACCACCAGACCGTAATTTATGGGAACTACGTGACCTTTGCGTGGCCATTTGGTGCCATATACCTTCTTAAACCTACCGAGGACTTTTTGAATCCGTATCACGCGTATTCGCTGCTGTAGTGCGTCCAAAAGGTGTACCAACTGGCTATTAAGCAGGTGGTCGTAACGTTTTGACTCGTCAGTGGAGATCCACAACACTATCCCGACAAATGTGCCTTCCATTCAGTTTCCCTTTTGTTGATTTTACGCGTTAGTCTCACATCGTGTCGCTTTGTAGTTTGGCCCACAGATAAACAAAATACCTGTCACCCTCGTAAAGGGGCCACAGAACGCTTTGGAGGGCTGCAGGTGGTGCATAACTGCTAGTAGGCGGTGATGTGACCCTACAGCCCCGACGTAAGTCTTATCAGTGAAGTCGTGTGTATATGCCAGTCAGCTGGGTGTAATCAGCGAAGTAAGATGACCTGACATAGAGACGTGACAGCAGCCTTGGAGTTTGTATGTGCCCGTGGCAAAACCATGAATTACGTTGCCAGATTTGTTGATTTATTAACGCGAGCTGCCCAACGCGTGTACGGCGTAGGAACAGAGGTCGTGAAGAAATTCTAAACGACAGGGATTCGTGACTAGTGACAATCCGTACCTAACCCAATAGTAATTGCTGTTCTCAATGAATACAGGTCCATCTCAATCAGTTCCCGAAAGAATGTTACGAAAGGAAGTGCATGCAGTAGACAACTGGAACAGGGTTCCTCGCAAAAGGCCGTTGCTCACAGCGGTATATGAAGGTCCACGCCTTCAATGGGCCAAAAAACACAAACTTGACGGTAGGTGACTGCAGGCAAGTTGTGTGGTCTGAATAATTGTAATTTTATCTCTTTTTCGAATGATACAAGCTGCCGCGTGCATCGGAGGCCCTACGACGGGTTTAACTAGCAGCGTGTGGAGGCTCTAGTTCAGACGGCAGGTGGTTCGGTCACGTTTTAGGGTGTTTTCCGTACCATGACTTGGGCCCACTCATCAAAGTCACAGTGAATATGGACCAGGATGTTGATTTCAATATTCTCGATAACCAGATGTTGTTCTTGCTTTCACATTTCCATAATGACTATGTTGTGGACATTTCTGTCTTTCAAGATGACAACACCCGTGTTCACAGGGTTGCACGCATTGGTCGCCGGTTTGACGAGTACTTAGGTGCCATATCGCACATCGACCGGCCTGCTAAGTCACCGGATGCTACTAGACAGTGAATACGTGAGTCTATTTGGAAAATCGGGAGAAACATAGCAATCGACGTCACGCAGTCAGGCAGCTTTGCGGGATGTAACCATCAGTGAGTACCTTCAGCTTGATGTGGCATACACGAAGAAATTTGAGGACTCCCTTCCCGGCGAAATTGCGGCTTTTATCACGGCTAAAGGTAATGGTATACGGTATTAACTTGATGACTACTGGGGGTGGTTACTTTTTTTCCTGCTGTGCTTATTTAAACGAAGTGAGAGGCTTTTGAAGTTTTCCACTGATCTTAAATTAGTGTCAACATATCCACCATTCGGTACACCCAGTGGAGATACTACGTCGCTCTTAATTTACTTCAGGTTATATAGCGGCTATACTGTCTTGTGGCCGAAATATTGAATTCTGTCTTCTGCAATTGCTTCACTGCAATTCCTCCTTCAGTCACTGCAGGAAAGCCGAGATCGCAGATATTCAGATATCGTGGAACAGAAAATTATCTGTAATTGTGGCCAGAGGAAATATCTGTGGACCTGATGAGCTTCTTGTGTGATTCTTTAAAGATTACGTGAAAACAACTGCTGACACTGTATCAGAAGTTTATCGTAGGTCGCTGGAGTAACACACGACTGCAAAAATGCGCAGGCTGTACCCGTTATCAAGGGGGGTCATAGGGCAGATTCACATAATTATAGACCTGTATCGCTGTCGTCAATCTGTTATATAGTTATGGACACGATCGATTCGAGAACATTTCTCCGCACAAGCGACTTATCATTTGGCGTCCCCCCCCCCCCCCCCCCCCCTCTTTTTTTCTCTCTGTGACTTGCGTCAGTTTTGACAACTGTGATACGCACTATATACACACTTCACGCTTGCACGCCTGGCGCCCGTTTCAGTTTGGCGCTCCAAGCGGGCCCTACTAGTTGTGATACTTCTTCTGCAGAACTCTTACACTTGTTTCCCTTTCCAGAGTTGCTTGCGCCGCTTGACCTTAAAACCTGCCCTGGTTATGGAACACAGTACATACTCACGTATATTTTTGGAGAACGATAATCTCCTCTGTAGGAATCAATATGGATCCACAAACAGAGACCTTTGGAAACTTCGCTGTCTTTGTCCGTGACAACGGCGCCCAGGTTTACTTCCCGTTCCATGACTTTCGGAAGGCACTGAACACGTTCCATACCTTCGCTTCGTTAAAAAAAATACAAACTTATCAAGTTTCGGACCAGATTTCCAACTATTGGTTCCGGGACTTTTAAGCAGACAGAACTCAACACGTGGTTGTTAATGGGATGAAGTGGACAGATGTAAAAGTAATTTCGAGGACGTTATAAGGCCTCAACTGTTTACAATATATGTAAAGGATCTAGTGGATAACGCTGGAAGCTCCAAGCGGACAATGCTGAAGTTGCGGCTCCAGGAAACTTTAGCGAAATACAGGACGACTTGCGGAGGATCGATAACTGGTACTGTGAGTGGCAGTCGATCCTCAACGTGAACAAATGTCGCAGTGTACTCAGAAGCCGTGGTGGCCGAGCGGTTCTAGGCGCTTCAGGCTGGAACCGCGTGACTGCTACGGTCGCAGGTTCGAATCCTGACTCGGGCATGGATGTGTGTGATGTCCTTAGATTAGTTAGGTTTAAGAAGTTCTAAGTTCTAGGGGACTGATGACCTCAGATGTTAAGTCCCATAGTGCTCAGAGCCATCTGAACCAACCCGTTGCACTCACAAACAGGCGAGCTGGCCAATTACGCTGTTCTCAATAAATGACTAGAAACAGTACCAACCGTAAAATACGTAGGAGCAACCGTTCGAAGCGTACTAACAACGACCACATAAACTAGCTGTAGGAAAAGCAGATGTCAGGCTGAGATTCATTGGAAGAAACTGCTCAAGACGGACAAAATAGGCCGCTTGTACGCAGAAAGCTCAATTGCCAACTGCACTCTGAAAGTTACATTGAAGTCGAAAGTTCAGCAACTTCGTCAAACAGTTACAATTAAATGAAAGTATACTAGACAGCCAATGGAAGGCAGGCTGTCCAGAGCAGCGAGAGCTCAGTCTTGTAACCTACTCCGGCCGAAAGGGGAGAGCCGACTCTCTGAAGAGCACCCGTACAAGTCGAACACAGAACATTGCCGCCCCCACGACAGTGGTCGTGGTTAAACGTGCCAATCAGCAACTCGAAAACCGGCGGCAAATTCCCCTCTATTGCCGACGCAGTACTATCCCACCAATGGAGATACTTGGCGCCATTTTCTGTGCCGATTTTGCTACGTCACGGAGCTATTCCCTAAGCTAGTCAATCACAGTTATGATTTTGCAGAAAACATGGGAATTTGCCCGTCAAGACTGCCTGGGAACACTAGTCATTCCCACGCCTGGCTGGTAGCCCGCCAGAAAGTGTTTTCACTAAGTTTCTGCGAACTAACGGAATCTCTAGCCCAGCCGCTCCTTCAGGCCCCTGTGGGCGTGTCGCCGCCGCTCTTATGACAATGTCGGCGTCTGGAAAGCATCCACTCGACTCCTTCACACCCGTCAGCTTAACCCTTTCAAGACCAGCAGAACCCGCCTGTCACCGGACCACCCGGGTGACGAAAGACGCTGCATGGGAAGTCCGCCTGTGAAGGAATAGCGACTTTTCACCGCATGCAATTAGAGAGGAAAATCGAATTACTCAAAGATAGAAATATAAGAGAGGGCTCATGCCACCTCTCGGATGGTGAGAAAGAATTACTAACTCACAACTGCACACATATTTTTTTTTAAAAAAGAAAGCTTATAAATATTCAGCATGTTGCCATATTTACAAACTAATTTTCGATGTGAATGTAAAATGACGCATTCCATACCATTACGACTTATTATGCAAATTATCCATGAAACACAAAACTAACTACCTAACTACTGTCTAGAACCGTTTTCGAAACATCACCGTTTCTTCAGTGTATAGGTGGCAAGCGGGTCCATACTTTTTCTTTTTCAGCACTTTCCTTCCAACAACGTTAATGATAGAAAATGATATCTCTGATGACACGACCAATGAACGTTATTTTTTCTTTTCAATCTAACTTAATAATCTTCTCTATTCGTTGACTTCCCCTAAGACTTTCAGGTTGACTCGTCTTCCCGAACAGCATGTTTTTGTCATTTTTCTCCGCATCCACATTTCAGCAACTTCGGGTAGATTCCTTTCCAGTCCATCCAGAGTCCAACTATCTATTCGCCATAAAATATTATGGTAGCTCATAGATATTCTATCTAGCATTCCACAACGAAATATTTCAGGTTTGTTACCACTGCACCAATATTTCTTATCGCACCTGATATACTGAGATATCTTTATTTGGCGTCACATTAGTGCTTCCGTCTCTGATAACCTCGTCATCGACGGTACGTTAAAATCTAATCTTCCGTCCTTTTGCCTTACATTAGTCACAGCAAAAGATATCACAAAAATATGCTCTTCAGTTCTATCCTTTTACATTAGACAGTCCCATTGAATCCATGCGTAAAGACTGCCTGCAGTAGAAATTCATGGTAGAAGATAGCGCTGTTGCGTGTAACGCTGAAGCAAACTGATTATTAGGATACTGCATTGCCTGTGTTATTCAGAAATACGATGCATGCATGTCCAAAGGAAGAGGCACAGCGTTGACTACACCCGTTATGAAATACATTAAATGTACTCGAAGTTTCGAACATGGACAACCATCAGCAGCATAATGGAAGGACGACAATGAAAATTTGTGGGGGATCGGGACTCGAACTCGGATTTCCCGCTCGTCGAGAGCGGTCGCCTTATCATGTGTCTATCCAAGCTCGAGTGACGCCACACCCAAACTTCCATATGTCGTCAACCATTTGTCTACATCCTGTACTCGTACATCCATTACGTATATTCCCGTACAGGGGAGACATTGTACTTGGAAGTCGCTTGCCCAGTGTCGGCGGATAAATACGATATTGCAGTGCCTGTGTTATTCAGAAATACGATGCATAGTTCCTTCGGACATATACGTTTCACTGCTGAGAAAACAGCCGTTGAGGATTTCGTGTCTTTGATGCTGTAATTTCCACCGATGAGCCAAAACGTTACCAGTACATGTAGCTCTTCAGGCTTTCCCAGAGAGACGTTGTCATCTTGGAAAATTGCGTTTTCTACCGGTAATCCGCTTATATCTCCACAATATTTGATCGTCGTCTAGTGGCTAGCGTTGCTGTCTCTGGATCACGGTGTCCTGGGTGCGATTCCTGGCCGGGTTGGGTATTTTCCCTGCCCAGGGACTGGGTGTTAGTGTTATCCTCATCATTTCATCATCATCATCATCATCATCATTCGTGACAGTGGCTACATTGTACTGCGTACACACTGGACTGTGTAAAAACTGGGACTTTGTACGGGCGCTGAGACCGCGCAGTTGAGAGCCCAACAAATCAAACATCATCATCACGATATTGGATCGCGTAACTCGCAATCTTCATCAGGTGCTCTCTGAGGCCTCAAGGAACCTCAGAGAGCACGCAATAAAGACTGAGAGTTACGCGATCGAAATACCCTGCAAGGACGACGTGGATTGTCGGCAGAAAACCCGATTTTCCTAGATGATATTACCAACGCCTGCTTAGTAGCGCGCGGGTTCACCTTTCGAACGTAGTACAGCAACGATTCTGCGTGCTGTAGATTAGACAAGCCCTTGATAGGTTTTCAGAAGTGCATCTCACCGCATGTTTACGTACAGCTCATGCAGTTCCCCTAAATTACGGGCCGCTGGTTGCGGCCGCAGAAATGACACCCGATAGCGTCCCTGATGTGTTATCCGGGTTCAGGTCAGGCGAATCTGCTGGTCAGTTTACTGTCGTGCCCCTCACACAGCTTTGGCACGATTCTGGCCTTGTGACACGTTCAATTATCCCACTGTTCAGGTGCCATCGCCGTCGAAAAGAGAACAAGCACGGAGGGACTTAGGTGGTCCGCAGCAATGTTCATGTTCTTCACAGTTGTTTGGTGTCTTTGATTACTTCTGCACTTCCCGTGGAAAGCCAAGTGAATGCCCCCCCCCCCCTTCCCCCCCCCCCCCCTAGCGAAATGCTGCGCCCATTGGCCTGTGACCGTTGTGCGGGGCGCGTTTCTGGAAGCCGGCTGATGGCATACTCGGACACAGCGAATGACACGGTGTAACAATAAATGTGACTCGTGCGACACTTTTCCGTTGATCCACGGCCCAATCTCAACGATACCGTGCCCGCTGAAATCGTAATTGACAGCACTGTTATGTCACAAAGGAAACACGTTTGGGTCTTCTACTGGGGAGCTCCATCTTCGACAATGTGCGCTGAGTGGAGTGCTACGAAATACTTTTGCCTACACCAGCTATGTACGCACATTGACACCTATCCTGCTTCACACAGCGGGTAAGCCTCTCCATCCACGATCTGTGATGGGCCTAAACGTCCAATAATTTGTCGTCTAACTCTTAGTTTCACCGTCCTTCAGTCACTTTCCATAGATGCTGATGACAGTAACACGCGATCATCCGACCTGCTTTTCTATTTCCGAGTTCTTCGTCCCCAGGCACCAGCCATAACATTCTGTCATTCGTCAAAGTTCAGGTGCCCGTAACCCTAGCAACTCGTGGTGGTTGTGATTACAATGTTTTGGCTCATTGGTGTAGAACCAACGCGTTTTTC
Source organism: Schistocerca gregaria (assembly GCF_023897955.1). Classification (NCBI taxonomy): domain Eukaryota; kingdom Metazoa; phylum Arthropoda; class Insecta; order Orthoptera; family Acrididae; genus Schistocerca; species Schistocerca gregaria. The sequence continues at coordinate 72,054,207 of NC_064931.1, forward strand.
AGTTACCAGAATAAGATAGTAATCATAAGAACAATTTCATGAGTACGTGTTCCAAGTGAGTATATGGATGTTCCCTCTTTCTCTCATACCTCAATTTTTGAAGAGTAATATAACATTCGAAAGAGCTCGTGAACCCGACAGCATATGAAATTTCTAAGCGCTTCCATTTGTTAGTCTGAGACGAGGGGAAGAATGTGGAATTCTTTTCGTAATTACTCGTACAGCCATTCAACTGAGCTTGTGCGGTAGTTAACGTTCGGAAGGAAGAAAATTATGTCTAGTAAATGATTTATCTTTCAAGATTATCCAAAATAGCCGTACTATTTCTAGCTCATTGGCGGAGTTGGTGCTGGAGCGATCCTACTACATTTCGCAGATAAACCTTCCCTAAATAACTCCTCGATCTCACAATCTTGAAGTACACAGAACTTCTTGAAAAATAAGACGGCGAAATGAAGCGGGATATCGTTACAGGGCCGCTCCTTGCCTCTATGCTGTTTTTGTCAACTGAGGTACTCAGCTGTAATGTCAAAACTCGAAATATTATAATTCTGCGAAATTATGAAAATGATATTACATTCACTGCTTTCAGGTTCTGCTTAAGGAGTTACACGGTTACTCCTAATGACTGCCAGTATCGTAGCTCACAGGAAAACTGTCAGCAATTCAAGGTAAACGACAAAGTAGGAAGTTAGAGTGGGAGGAAAGTGTTTCGCGGTGGAAAAAGTAACTGGGAACAGCGAATGAAGCTCGCCAAAAGTTTCAATTCCAGCTTTCACTTAATTTCTTCGTAGAGCTATTTCTTCTTGCTGTATCATATTACATGCTAAAGTTGTTTTTGTGTTTTAAATTCTATTAGTTGCTCAGAAACGTTTGAATCTTTTATATACTGTAGTGTCTCCTAAACACCAGAAGGTTGCTTTTCGAAGACAATAACTTGTCACGACCAGTTTACCTTAAAACGATATATAATATTTATTGTAGCTCCCTTGTGCTTCTCAATTATAAACTTGTTGTTACATGAAATACTTAGGTAATGATATCTTCAAAACGAATGTATTAGTATATTTGTCAGTAGAGTCAGACACGTAAACCTGGTTTTGTAATCCGACGGCCTCTTCATTGTTGTAAATCATTTGACTCACTACGGCATGGTCCAATCCAACATGTCGAAACCTACCCCGAAATTTTTCACACAGGAAGAATACAACAAAAGAAACGCACTGCCAAAATTTTAGCTGATAAGGCGCACTGCACGTATTTTTTTTAAAAATGTTAAAATTACTCATTTTTGCCGTACGAAAAACCGCTTATGACAGCGATTTGTACAACGCTTCCTGCCTAGTGTGTGAATCGGCGGATAAGCAGACGCACCCGTGATAAGAGAACGTAGCGCCGCGTAGCGCTAAGTCCAAAGAGCACACTCGCGAATTTTAACCACTTAAACCATACCAGAAATGTCTCAAATAATCAATTTTTTGGGCAACTTGCAAACTTGCAATTCATATCAACAGCTAAACTGTTGTAATTGTTGCACAAGTGACTAGCAGAGGAAATAAAATCAAGGCAATGATGTTACATTACAGACTCATCCATCACGGCCGGCAGCGGTGGCCGTGCGGTTCTAGGCGCTTCAGTCCGGAACCGAGCGACTGTTACGGTAGCAGGTTCGAATCCTGCCTCGGGCAGGGATGTGTGTGATGTCCTTAGGTTAGTTAGGTTTAAGTAGTTCTAAGTTCTAGGGGACTGATGACCTCAGATGTTAAGTCCCATAGTGCTCAGAGCCATTTGAACCATCTATCAGGCGGGACTTCATTTTATTGACATAAAACATTTTATAACTGTACCTGTGGCACAGTTCTAATGATAATTTTTGAATAATAATGAGGAATCAATCTCTTTTTTATTTCCTGTAGTTGTCACAAAAATGCGAAGTTTCTTTTGGAAGACGAAAACTAACATTTTCCTTACACCAGACATGCCTGATAAAATAAGAATTAACGCATTCAGGCACTCTACAGTAATTACTAGCGTTTTTCAGATAGAACTAGAACTGGGTAGGAAATGATTCTGGCTTTGTTCTGCGTACCGGGCATACCTGACCAAATTAGTCATGCAAACTGACACTGCAGAAATGACTGAAGTTAAGCATTAATGTACCGCGGATAAACCTGAAATGGCAAAAAGCTATTGGAAATTATATTCTCCTACATCTTTTTGAAAAATGTCGAGAGATTGAATTACATTATTAATTCCGGGTGGAATATGAATTTCTTTTCGTTGTCCTCCTAAAGACGGAGGTATCATTATGCCCAGATCAAGAGTCCAACAAAAAGAATGAATTATTTCATAGAAACGATAGGAAGACTGTCCGCCTCCTGTAGTTGAGTGGTCAGTGCTAGAGAATGTCAATCCTAAGGGCCTGGGTTCGGTTCCCGGCTGGGTCGGAGATTTTCTCCTCTCAGGGAGTGGGTGGTGTGTTGTTCTAATCATTGTCATTTCATCCCCATCGACGCACAAGTCACCGAAGTGGCGTCAAATCGAAAGACTTGCACTCGGCGAACGGTCTACCCGACGGGAGGCCCTAGTCACACGACATTTACATTTATATAAGAAGACGTTCAGATGAACATTGAAAATTACTCTTTTGCATCTTTCCAGATTTTAATAAGTCGATTACAAGATTTTTGTAAGTAAACAGTCTTCGTTTTCTAATATTTTGTTTTAATTTGGCTTGATGTTGCTGAAGACAGATATAAAGCTGCGGAAGTAGTAACCCAATGATATTTCTCATTAGCACTGTTGTATAAGAATAAGTCACAGCACTCACCGACCGCACAAGTGATTGCCTTTTTTTCACTAGAAATGATAAAGTGCGGTTTGCACGTAGTTCTTGCACAAAACGTAACTGATTGGCTTTGTACATCATTTTAGGGGATAATAAGAAGCTTCATTTTCACATCAGCTACGAATTTCTCTATAGTATGACCTATTAATGACGTCTGCTCTTGAGGTTTACTTGAGGTACACTTCATAATTTTGCGACTTCCTTTCCATATAATTTTCAGGTTGAAAAAGACTGCAAATCAGTAATGTTCATATCACCTGGTATTCAGAGCGCCCAGCGTTTCGTCTCAATTTGGAAATTTTATGGTTATAGTAAGTCCTATTGGACTAAACTGCTGAGGTCATCGGTCCTTAATCTTACACTCTACTTAATCGAACTTTAACTTACGCTAAGGACAACACAAACACCCATGGCCGAGGGATGACTCGAACCTTCGATAGGGGCAGCAGCGCGAACCGTGACAAGGTGCCCTAGGCCGCGCGGCTATACCGTGCGGCGTTGTTTCATAGTTATCTCGCGAGCAGTTTTAAACCTTTCGAATAGTTTTTTGTTCACACTTGTGCGAGTTTCATTTTGGTGCATGTTTCGTACTCTACGTAAATCTTTCTTCCATTTATACAACACATGTTGAAATTTTACGAAAAGTGTTTCTTCTAATGTTTCCACAATTTCTAATCAAATATCGACATCATTGAAATGAATGTCCAAGATTTGACTAATAAAAAACACACATGTAGGTCTTCAGGAGAAGTAAGTGAATTCTACTGCATACCGCGTTCCTCTGCATTTGATCATTGTAAGGTTGAAAACATTAATTGGATTCCACGTTACTGTAAAATTCTGGAGCCTGCACAGAGACAGGTGCAAGTATATATGAAGAAATCACAAAGCAAATTAATTAAGCTTTATCTCTATTGTTAACACTTAGTGATACCGTAAAGGCAACTGCTAATTGTTATGGATATTAAATGAGTTTCGAGACGAGTGAATGGGAACTGTGAAAAATCTGTTGTGGTAGAGGAACTATCAAAGGAACCTGGAATTCGCTTTACGAATTATGATCACGTTGTGCCTTGTTGTCTGTTTACCGATGAGTTGTCAACGAATGATATGTAGCCACCATGTTGCGCATGCTCTGCTTGCTACAACTACGGCAGCGTCGTATAGTTCTCCAGTCGCCCGGTGAGCTGCGAACGGCAATTTCCAACATTTTTTAAACAAATAATTGCAGTGTGACTTAGCAACTAAAATTTTGACAATATGTTACTTTCGGTGTATTCTTCCTGTGTAAAAATAAGGGCAGGTTTTGACCTTTTGGATTGGACAATTATCTTATCAGAAAGAAATTATTTGTGTTCTGAGGTGGGTGAAAATGATACTCGATAGAAAACTGGATTATTTGTGTGTCGATTTCGATATCGAAGTTGGTATTAAAGTTGGAGAGCAGTAACTTACCTGACGACAGTCCTTAGGAGGGCGGAGCGGGCCTCGTTGTGGAAGGAAATCACCACGCTCGTTGTCTTGTCGCTGTCTATGGTGTATATCATCTCTCTGCAACTAGACAAACAAAACGCACAAGATGTAGCTCGACAGTACCACATTGTAACGTATAGGACAAGTTTAGTTACTAAAATGGGCAAAGAATCCATCTCTGGTGTTGGCTGCAGCTGATTTGTAGCCAGATTCAGGAGAAGGAAGTATGTTGGTCTTGCATTACTGTTGTGGCCGGACAAAATCATAAAAACATGGAAAATGAAAAATATATGCCAAGAGGAGTCACTTTCCCGAAAGTAGTTTTATTACATATACACTGACTAGCCAAACCATTATGACCACCTGCTTAACAGCTTGTTTGTCCGTCTTTGAAACGAAATAAATCACTGATTCTGTTGATCAGGGATCCGATAGATTGTTAGTAGGTTTGTGGAAGTATGTGGCATTAAAAATCTACGCGCAGGTCATGTAATTTGTGTAAATAACGGAACCTTGATTTTTGTACGCGGTGACGGCGCCCCATAGCGACCGAGACCGGTTCCGTAGGATTTACATCTGGCGAATATGGTCGACGACACACCAACATGAATGTGCTACAACGTTCCTCAAGCCACTATAGCACGGTTCTGGCCCCGAGATGCAGATAATTTTACTGCCGAAAGATGACAGCGCCGTCGGGGAAGACAAAGCACGAAAGGATTCAGGTCGTTGGCAGCTGTCAGCGTGTCTTCGATTACTACCAGAGGTCCCATGCTAGCGCAGGAGAATGTCTCCGATAGCACAGTACTGCTGCCACCAGCCTGCGTCAGTGGTACGCTGTACGTTTCGAGCCGCCGTTTTCCTCGATGACGCCGTTTGTGGAGACAACCATCGTGATCTGCGTAATAATAATCTGCCCTTTGTCAAAGTCACTTATCTCAATGTAGCTCTCCATTTGCAGCCCATATCTTCGTTAGGGTGATCTCCCGCCTGTGTCTGCCCCGCTTACTCACTTCTGTTAACCGCGTCACATGCCCAAAGCGCAGCCAGGCGGCATCCAACGTCGCGATGGGACTGAATGCTCCCTGCGGCGTTGAGGGAACCGGAGGCGGTCAGGAAAGTACACTATGTGATCAAAAGTATCCGGACACCCTAAAAAACATACGCTTTTCGTATTAGGTGTATTGTGTTGCCACTACTGCCAGGTACTCTATATCAGCGACCTCAGTAGTCATTAGACATCGTGAGTGAGCAGAATGGGGCACTCACGGACTTCGAACGTGGTCAGGTGATTGGGTGTCACTTGCGTCATACGTCTGTACGCGAGATTTCAGCACTCCTAAACATACCTAAGTCCACTGTTTCCGATGTGATAATGAAGTAGAAACGTGGAGGGACACGTACAGCACAAAAGCGTACAGTCCGACCTCGTCTGTTGACTGACAGAGACTGCCGACAGCTCATGGGGGTCGTAATGTGTAATAGGCAGACACCTATCCGTACCATCACACAGGAACTACAAACTGCATCGAGATCCACTGCAAGTACTATGACAGTTAGGCAGGAGGTGAGAAAACTTTGATTTCATGGTCGAACGGGTGCTCATAAGCTACACATCACGCCGGTAAATGCCAAACGAAGCCTCGCTTGATGTAAAACATTGGATGATTGAACGGTGGAAAAACGTTGTGTGGAGTGACGAATCACGGTACACAATTTGTTGATCCGATGACAGGGTGCGGGTATGGCGAATGCTTGGTAAACGTCATCGGGCAGCGTGTGTAGTGCCAACAGCAAAATTCGGAGGCGGTGGAGTTATGTTGTGGTCGCGTTTTCCATGGAGGGGGCTTGCATCCCTTGTTGTTTTGCGTGACAATATGACAGCACAGGCCTAAATTGATGTTTTAAGCACTTTCTTGCTTCCCACTGTTGAAGAGCAATTTGGGGATGGCGATTGCATCTTTGAACACGATCGAGCACCTGTTCATAATGCACGGCCTGTGGTGGAGTGATTATTCGACGATATCATCTCTGTAATGGACTGGCCTGACAGCGTCCTGACCTGAATCCGATAGAACACCTTTGGGATGTTTTGTAACGCCGACTTCGTGCCAGGCCTCCCCGGCCGACATCAGTACCTGTCCTCAGTGGAGCACTCTGTGAAGAATGAGCTGCCATTCCCCAAGAAACCTTCCAGCACCTGATTTATCGTATTCCTGCGAGAGTGGAAGCTGTCATGAAGGCTAAGGGTGGGCATACGCCATACTGAGTCCCAGTATTACCGATGGAGGGGGGGGGGGGGACACCACGAATTTGTAAGTCATTTTCAGCCAGGTGTCCGGATACTTTTGATCACATAGAGTATGTAAGCAGAGCAGAGACGAATGGGGAATCATTCTAATCATTCTAGTGACGACACAGTCCGCAACGGGTTAAATCCAATAGTACAAGCGATTGTCACAAAGGGCAGAATGATATTGTCTGTTGCCGGGGAATTTAGATTAGATTAATACTTGTTCCATAGATCATGAATACGACACTTCGTAATGATGTGGAACGTGTTATATCGGGAATGGCGCAGCTGGACGGTTATCCATATGGTACTGTCGTGATCATCTATGGAAAGTGGTTGATGGACTGGGAAACCACAAGTAGGCATGAAGGTGTTAGACGTCCAAGTCACACGTGCACGTTGGAGGTTCGCCATTTCAGTAAAACGAGATAGGTGGCGACCTGTGGCAGGACATTGTAGAACACGGCGCTCCACAGGAGATGATTCCAACATGTTATCATGTTGACCAATGGCGGCAGGTTATCATACGCTAATACACTACTGCTCACTGTAAATACTGCAGAAAAACTGCGCTATTTTCGCTTTGAATACGGGTCGGAAATCGCACTAAAATGACGCCTTTTCTCTTGAATGCGTGCTGGTATGCAAATAAAATGGATGAAAGCATGTTTTGTAACACTCTCCCCGTGATAACTAGAAACCACTACCGAGTACTGAAATGATTGTCAGCCGCTCTATGATCAACTCAGACGAGTGACGCAGCTCTCAGTTTTCGACTATGCTTGCTCTGATGTGATGTTTACCTACCAGCACTATGAGTGCTATGTTCCTCACAGCCCATGGTCAGTATTTTTCCTTGAACTTACGTGTAACATATTGTCAAACATAGAGTAAGAGAAATTTTAGAGGAGCAGTTTTTGTAATTGCGCTATGGTCAAAACCTATCTTCTGTACCTATGGATAGGGAAAGTGTGCCACCGGCCGCTGCTGATGAGACCTATATCGGCACAAGTGTACCAGTGTACTGTAAAAGACATACTGGCCGTTTTCGTTTCCAGTGATTCTCAGGAGCCGCGCCGCCCACCTGTGGAGGAGTGGGGTGTGTCGCCTGTGCCAGATGCTAAATTTCAGCAGGATCACCCGCACCCCTCCCCCCCCCCCCCCCTAACGTCACCCAATGCGGAAGTCTCTCTCCTGTCCCGCAATAAACAGCGTTTTCAGCCTGAGCATGCGGCGTCGCGAAAAAAGAAGAAACAAAAAGAGGATGGAAGAAAGTTCAAAATGATTCGAATGGCTCTGAGCACTATGGGACTTAACATCTGAGGTCATCAGTCCCCTAGAACTTAGAACTACTTAAACCTAACTAACCTAAGGACATCACACACACCCATGCCCGAGGCAGGATTCGAACCTGCAACCGTAGCAGTCTCGTCTCGCGGTTTCGGACTGAAGCGCCGAGAACCGCACGGCCACCACGGCTGGCTGGAAGAAAGTGCTGCAGCACTTGACATCCAGATTCATCTGTTGAATCTGCCGTGGACTGTGGCTCTGCGACACTTTATGTACGATTCAAATGAAGACATAATATTTTTGCTAGAGGTGGTATTTGATTATTTTTCTATTCCTAGCTTTTCTACTTTCTTTAATGTGATTCCTAAGCGATCTACTGATAGTGTGTTATTTTACAGAGAGGGAATACCACTGACAGATTTCGAAGTTCTTGATAACGGCCAATGGATAGGCAATGGATAGATTGTACTTTTGTAACCTTAGTTTAATTCTTCTTTATGATCCTTCAAATTGTGGTCATTTCACGGACTGAATGCGTTTTTACAAAAAACGATATAGTTTATTTATTTCGTAAAACTCCGCAGAAACTTCTGTTATGTTTAGTGTCCTGCGGATCAGATCCCAGTTTTAATTTTAGCAAGAAACTAGATGATTTGATGCACTCTTCGCAAAAACGTGATTCATGAATGTGTCACTAATTCTTTCCAGGTATACGCATTTTACAGCTTATTCCAGCAGCAGAATCGATTATTTTTATCTGTCTGATTCTTTATCTGGCATCTGTTACCGATAGACGTGATACCTACTTGTTTCACTCTTACTGTGCCCTACGTGTCACATTATACCATGAGCTACAACCACTAAAACCGTATTGTCTCCCCTGGATGTTAAACACATTTGTCTTAGAGGACAGTTCCCCCGAGATTATCGTTCGAGAGGTTTAAACCTGTAACTCGCATTCCCAGTACCGTTATCCTTGTCTTATGGAACGTTGGTCAGAGCATGCAAAGCCGTTGCCACAGAAAGCGTTAACGCATTACGGCGCTGACAGTGCGAGGGCTTTTCGACAGACCCAGGAATTTTATTGTTTCGTCTTCCGACAATTTTGTGAAGGTACCAGACAATCTCCATTGTGGATTGGATGTCCACCAGTCCGCTATGTCAAGGAGAAGCTTTTTCAGTTGAAAATGTTGTTCAAAATGGTTCAAATGGCTCTGAGCACTATGGGACTTAACATCTATGGTCATGAGTCCCCTAGAACTTAGAACTACTTAAACCTAACTAACCTAAGGACATCACACAACACCCAGCCATCACGAGGCAGAGAAAATCCCTGACAACGCCGGGAATCGAACCCGGAAACCCGGGCGTGTGAAGCGAGAACGCTACCGCACGACCACGAGATGCGGGCTGTTGTTGTTGCTCTTGTTGTTGTGGTCTTCAGTCCAGAGACTGGTTTGATGCAGCTCTCCATGCTACTCTATCCTGTGCAAGCTGCTTCATCTCCCAGTACCTACTGTAGCCTACATCCTTCTGAATCTGCTTAGTGTATTCATCTCTTGGGTCTCCCTCTACGATTTTTACCCTCCACGCTGCCCTCCAATACTAAATTGGTGATCCCTTGATGCCTCAGAACATGTCCTACCAACCGATCCCTTCTTCTAGTCAAGTTGTGCCACAAACTCCTCTTCTCCCCGATCCTATTCAATACCTCCTCATTAGTTATGTGATCTACCCATCTAATCTTCAGCATTCTTCTGTAGCACCACATTTCGAAAGCTTCTATTCACTTCTTTCCAAACTATGTATCGTCCATTGTTTCACTTCCATACATGGCTACACTCCATACAAATACTTTCAGAAACGACTTCCTAACACTTAAATCAATACTCGATGTTAACAAATTTCTCTTCTTCAGAAACACTTTCCTTGCCATTGCCAGTCTACATTTTATATCCTCTCTACTTCGACCATCATTAGTTATTTTGCTCCCCAAATAGCAAAACTACTTTACTTTACTACTTCTAATGTCATTCCCTCAGCATCACCCGACGTAATTCGTCTACATTCCATTATCCTCGTTTTGCTTTTGTTGATGTTCATCTTATATCTTCCTTTCAAAACACTGTCCATTCGCCTCAACTGCTCTTCCAAGTCCTTTGCTGTCTCTGACAGAACTACAATGTCATCGGCGAACCTTAAAGTTTTTATTTCTTCTCCATGGATTTTAATACATATTTCGAATTTTCCTTTTGTTTCCTTTACTGCTTTCTCAATATACAGATTGAATAACAACGGGGAGAGGCTACAACCCTGCCTCACTCCATTCCCAACCACTGCTTCCCTTTCATGTCCCTCGACTCTTATAACTTGAAAATACAACATATGAAAGGACTTAGGGTGTGATCACAATCACGCTCATTCCTACAGAATGAACTGACTTCCCAATATCACTTTACCCGATCACGGAAGTGTCGAAGAAGTGCATGTATCGTATCCCTCACTCACACTGATGGTCATGTGCTGACGTCCCAACGAGATATTTCGAGAGGGATCTACAGTTACTTTACCGACCTTTATGACATCCGTGTAACTGATACGATTTTCTGTGATGCATTACTCGTCTCGTGGATTGCGTGGTTACTCCTGCATTAAATAATGAATTCCTAAGGGACTTTACTAGAGATGACATATATCGCCTTATTGTTGGTTCACCGTCGCAAAAATTGCCTGGACTTGATGGTATTCCCAAGGAATTTTACGTACAATTTTGGGCTCTTATAGGTGATACCATGACGTCACTGGTTAATGAGGTGATTCCTGCCCCTTTCAGGGTTGGTAAAATCGATCTAACTCCAAAGACAACCGCAGGTCCAGGCATTGATGAACTACGCCCGATCTCATTCCTTAATTTCGATTAAAAAACTGTCAACCCTACCTTTAATAGCCGTTCGTCGAGAAAATTCTTGAAACTGTCTGGCAGATTGAAACTGTGTGCCGGACTGAAACTCGATCTCGGGACCTTTACATCGAGTCTCGGTCCGGCACACAGTTTTAATTCGTCAAGAAGTTTCATATCAAAGCACACTCCGCTGCAGAGTGAAAATCTCAGTCTGGAAACATGTCGCAGGCTGTGGCTAAACCATGTCTCCGCAATATCCTTTCTTCCAGGAGTGCTAGTTTAGCAAGGTTCGCAGAAGAGCTTCTGTGAAGGTTGGAACGTAGGAGAAGAGGTACTGGCAGAATTTAAGCTGTGAGGACGGGTCGTGAGTCGTGCTTGGGTAGCCAGATGGTAGATCACTTGCTCGCGTGAGGCAAAAGTCCCGAGTTCGAGTCTCGGTCCGACACACAGTTTTAATCTGTTAGGAAGTTTCATATCAGCACACACTCCGCCGCAGAGTGAAAATCTCATTCTGGAGAAAATTCTTGCAGTTCACCAAAGCTGTGTGCCTGGGCGCATGATCCTGACTTCTGTAATCGAATGCCGGGACGTCGTCTCGGTGGCTGAACTTATTTCTGTTTCTAGAGCCTTACTTTTTATTATTTTTAATAAGGCATTTGACCAGGTCAGTCACAGCTTCTTCGTGCAGGTGCTCGAGGTGACCAGTCTCAATCATACTGCGGTAAGCCCCCTCTCGCTGTCTATTTTTGTGTTGTCCCCAGAGCATCTACTTCACCATGTGGCTGATCAATTATATGGCTGGAAGATATTGGGAAAACCTTTCTCGGTGTGAGCGTACGTGGATGATGTTATAGTATGGCTACGACATTTCGATGACATATCCTTGCTCGACGACATATTGGATTCATTTTGTTCTCTCTCTGGGGCCCTCGTTAATGAACGGAAATGTACCCTGTTACCAATTCGGAGTTTTCATCAAGCTGTCATCCTATTCCACGGTGGTTGCTCGCCACAAATAGTTGGGGATTACTACCCGATGAAAATGGCTCCACTAAACTGGCGGGACGTGACGGATAGAATTCAAGGGGCAATTCGTGAACACGAAGGCCGTTTCCTTGGCCTTCTTCACGAAGTGTATCATGTTGTACTAATATTTTTGCTCCCAGCGATGGTGGCGCAGAAATAATGCAATAATCCGGTAGTTTCCTATGGAAAAATCATATTTTTCGACTCCGGTATGAAGTGGTAGCAAGGTTTCGTCCCCTTGGAGGTTTACCGCTTTCCAACATCAGGCCTCAGTATTGTTTATATGGCGTAACGTTTTAACTCGATAGAAGATTAATACGACTATATGGCTTCTCGGACACTACGTCCACCGAGCAAGCTGGCGCAGTGGTTAGCGCACCGGCCTCGCATTCGGGAGGCAACCCTGATTTAAGTTTTCCGTAATTTCTCTAAATCGCTTCAGGCAAACGCAGCGATTGTTCGTTTGAAAGGGCACGGCCGACTTCCTTTCCCATCTTTCCCTAATCCGATGGGAACGATGGCCTCACGGTTTGGTCCCCTCCCCCACAATCAACCATTCTGATTTAGGTTTTCCGTGATTTCCCTAAATCGCTCCAGGCAAATGCCGGGATGGTTCCTTTGAAAGGACACGGCCGACTTCCTTCCCCATCCTCCCCTAATCCGATGAGATCGATGACCTCGCAGTTTTGGTCTCTTCCCCCAAACAACCCAACCCAACCCACAATCAACCAACGATCTAACACCACGTCCACTATGTAGTCGCGCATGACAGTGATCCCGATCGCCGTGTTTTTCGCGTTGGAAGTGGCCGAGGCTACCAAGTTATCGTGTTTTATTTGCAATATTGATCCTTTCCTTTAATCGTCAAGGTAGTGGATGGTTTCTGTTTGTTTCCCATTGTTCTGGATCCTTCTCTCACTGTGTTGTTCCTAGAGAGAAAAAAAATTGGTTTGTATTGACTCCTCGAATTGTGAAATTTATGTCTGTAAAAGTTTTTTAAAATAAGTAAAATAACAGGCCAGTATCATGTCAGGGACTAGCACAGTAACAGGCGGGAAGGAGGCGTCGTGACCCGACATCGGGTTACTACCCCTGTCCATTTTGTCTCCATCCAGCCTGAAGTCATCAATAAAAGAAAAATAAAAGTGGTTAATCGTGGCTTATCGCACTGACTAGCAATTTGTCAGCTCTAGTTCAATTTCCACCACTATCAACATTTTCTTCACTTTAATTTATTTTATTTTATTCCTCACAATGATAAACTATTAATTACAAAATTAAAATGTATTTAAACAGTTAAATTTATGAACGTAAAATTAGTATATTCAAGTTAGTTACGATTAATATCCTTGCAAGTCAAAAGGCTATAGCCCACCACATTGTAGCACACTGTTAAAATTTTGCACGAACCCCCACTAATGTTAGCCGAACAACATCGTCAGTTACGATTGCAGTGGGCCCTAGATCATCAAGATTGGACAGTGATCAATGGAAACGGGTTGCCTGGCCGGAGAAATCACATTTCTTGTTATACCTGGTCGATTGTCGTGTATGGATATGCCGTTATTCAGGCAAACAGTTACTCGAAACATCCACTGCGTCTCAGACTACGTCGGTAGCAGCAACACTGCACTGGGAGGATTCACCTGAGCTTCCATAGGACCTGTTGTAGTAAAAGAAGGTACACGACAGCTGTGGACTGTGTGAACATTATTGTGAATCATGCGCATCCGTTCTTGCTTGATGTCGTCCCCGAAAGGGATGCATCTTCCAGCACGATATATGTCTGCGTTACAAGGTCAGAAAGGTAGCACAGTGGACGTAAGTTGATGTCTTGGCCACCAAACTGCCTGATCTGAACCCAATGAAAAAATCTGGAATGCTATCTGGCGGTAGCTTGGTGCCTACATACCACTGGCCTGTAATTAACCGGTACTGCGTAGACGTCTGGTGTAACATACTTCCAGGGACATATGGAATTCTTGCCATGCATAATCGCTACTACACCGCGCACGAAAGCTGGACAAACGCGTTATCAAGCCCGTGCTCATAATGTGATGTATTATATAGCTTGTTTGCTGCATATGATCGTAACTGCAGGGAGGAGGAGGTGTTTTTAGTGTTTAACGTCCTGTCGACAACGAGGCCATTAGAGACAGAGCACACGCTCGGATTAGGAAAGGAAATCGGCCGTGCCCTTTCAAAGGAACCATCCCGGCATTTGCCTGAAACGATTTAAGGAAATTACAGAAAACCTAAGTGAGGATGTGTTGTGTACATAGTCCCGCGTAGTCAGAGTGTACACAAGTTTCCCACTAGAGCGCGCCCCACTAAACACAACAGCACAGGCGCAGCGCTCGTCCGTCTCCGCACTACGAGATGGCGCTGACTAAGAGACGGACCAAATTCTGCTTCCGCCGATCCGCGTATTAATATGTAACGCAGCCAGGGAGATTGGTGCTAACGTAGAACCTCTTCTCCTCGCGGATCACACTCGCGCAGTGATACCTGAACGCGTGAGGTATTATAACAAGTGTACAGACCTCCGATTAGTTAGTCTGCATTACTCTGTACCAGTCTGCATTAGTCTGTAGTCAAGATTTAGTCTGCGCCTAATAAGACTATCATATTCCTGTACATAGCCATGAAGATAAATGTATAGACACTTTGTCAAGTATTAGAGATATGTGAGAATAAGATTAACGTACCGAGACCAAAGGAACTTCAGATTGTCAATTGTAAATAGCATCCAGAATCAAGTTAAGTAAGGTTTATGATTGTTATTATTTTAATAAATGTGTGAAAATTAATCAAGTTCTGTTTAAGTTGGTCACCGTCAATCTGCTACTCCAAGCGAGGAAGTGGCATTCTATCGTCTGACCTAACGGCAGAAGATAAACACGCCACGATAAAACCACGAGACATATTGCTGGCACTCGCCTACTTCATTAGAGCGACAAGTCAAATTATCTGATGGTGTGTGTACCGAAGATCTTACAGTACGCACACCACAGGATGTCCGGAGACAGGTTTGAACCGTCGTCCTCCCGAATGCGAGTCCAGTGTGCCAGCCACTGCGCCACCTCGCTCGGTTTAACTGCAGAGTTATGCAACTGTGAACAGATTATTTTGGGTAATAATTTCAATACCTTGCACACTCTTCGCTAGCTACAATATAGACATAGAAATTACTTATAAAAAAGGTAATGCAAGTGTCTACTACAACACTGTTTCCCTCTATTATCACTAGAGCGCGGATTTTCGTATATGCACTTTGGGAGTGTCACGCCGTTAAACATGCAGAGAGAGTCACAAAACTATAAAATCATGTGGTATCAACATTCAGTTCTACATTTACTTCCATTTTCTTCTAAGAAGTTCACTGCAACCAATTTCTCCTTTGTTCACTTAGGCTCATGCGTTTATCAGACAGAACATATTTGTACGAAAGAAATTTCCTTTCTGCGTCGCAAGAAGTGACAGGCGCATAATTAAGAAATTTCATGTTGAAATTCTCTTACATTTTCACCACAAAACATTTTTTTGTCCACTTCATAAACACAGAACCAGGATTTGCACGTTAATTTCGATCATCTCATCTCTAGCTGCATCACACACTTCTCCACAGGATGGTTGCAAAGGTTTTTCAGTCTTTTAAATAAATATTCCACCAGTTACCTATGGCTTTAACACCGCTATTGGTGCAGGCAGGCAAATGCACAAAACTCTGATTTGATATAAATCGGGTCTTGTTTCTAATCCGCTATCTTGAACACCACTTCCGTGTCTTTAATGTAAGCTGTATCAGTCGCTCCCAAACTGTCTACGACCCACAACTGAAAAAAAGGAAAAAAAAAACCAAATAGGGGGCAGTAACTTAAGGCTCTTCAGGGAATGAAGCAAACAGATGTTAATTTCAATAAATTTACGGGAATTTATGGTCTCTTACAGACTTCATCAAAATTATCACGGCACATATCCAATACGCTATACCGGTTGTGGTGGCAAAGCTAAATGTGACAGTATATCTGTAAATGAAGCAACACGAACAGGAAAAAAGTCAGTATATGAATTAGTTAATGCTGTAAGAATCATTATTCAACCTTCGCATTTCGTGCATATATTTACGTTACTTGTTGAAGATATAAGCGTATCCACATTGTCGTATTTGTGACGTACTGTTTCAGCTACACGATGTAACATGTAGGCTAAACATGTAACACATTTCCGATAAGGATAAAATATTTTGTTTGCTTGCCCAGCCTTCACGAAATAAGAGCAGCGCTGTTTAACAACAACAAGACTTTTTTTTATTTAAAGTTATTGGTGCGAAGTATACTGACTTCTACCGTCATCTACCAAACAGAACTAGGGCGCTTGAGCTCACTATGGAATTTCCAGACTACAACAAAATTCTCGAAATTGCTCATGTTCTGCACTTTGCCGTAATTTATAGAAAAAAAACAGTAAAAAGTGCTAACGCATTGCCGGCCGACGTGGCCAAGCGGAACTAGACGCTACAGTCTGGAACCGCTCGAACGCTACGGTCGTAGGTTCGAATCCTGCCTCAGGCATGGATGTGTGTCATGTCCTTAGGTTAGTTGGGTTTAAGTAGTTCTAAGTTCTAAGGGACTGATGACCTCAGCAGTTAAGTCCCATAGAGCTCAGAGCTATTTGAACCATTTTTTTCGTGCTAACGCATTAAAATCGATGAAATCTCCGAGATATGCACTTACTCCCCAAATGGCCCAAACATGCATGTAACATGCGTTTGCTAGCGAATCTAGGCTATAATTG
This sequence comes from Schistocerca gregaria, assembly GCF_023897955.1. NCBI lineage: Eukaryota > Metazoa > Arthropoda > Insecta > Orthoptera > Acrididae > Schistocerca > Schistocerca gregaria. The sequence continues at coordinate 72,070,836 of NC_064931.1, forward strand.
GCACAAATTGTCAAGGCAGGTGCATATCTAGGTTTGGGTTCTTGGGGTGTCACAGTTTGTTACTTCCGCTATCCCCTGTAATATAATTTGCTATGACTACAAATGTTAAAGTGGAACACACATCAGATTTTAAAAAAAATAACAACAATAATTTAAAGTGTTTTAATATATAGAAAAGTATAATTTGTTTACATTACTGCTTAGTTAATCAATTTAATATAAACTGCAATGCAGAAAATACATTATTTTAAAAACATTTGTACGAAAATTTGAGAAGTTCATGTGTCATTCAACTGAAATAAGAACTATAATAGCAATACTTCTCACATTTTGACAATGTTATAACTTACATGGTATTACCAGTATTTCGACTTCTTGATACTGGGTGCCATAGTCATAAGTTCATTAAATGAATTAATTTTCCCACTGTATTTATTTAAACTGCTTCTTCTTTTCGCTACTAGTTTAAGCTTTTTAAGCCATTGTCCAGTGCTTAGCTATATAAAAAAACTACGTTGTCGCCACGAAATGGGAACACAATGGGGTGAACGTAAATTAAACGGAAAAAGACGAAATTAGCAGTGTATTTAAATGGTGTGCATCCGTTAGCTTTGGTTCACAAATTTAATTTTTCTTAATCGTATATAACGTTGACCAATGAACAAAAGTGAGAACAGCCTAACAGTTTCAGAGATCTATTGACACATTTACCAAGTGTTCCTGCTAAGAGTCATCAGGCGTATTTTCTCTGATGTTTGCAATTTCGTTTTTGCAATGAGCAACTGCCGTCAGCCTAAACAAATATTGCCCATCACGTGCTTCGTGTGTCGCGCAGTGTCTACGGAAAGCGTCGGTTCATCTCCCATTAAAAAGAAAATTATGTTTAAAGGGAAATCTCACGTTCCCATTCTACAGAGTCGTCCCAAATTAATTCAGTGCGATATTCCTTTTAGCCGTACGTATTCACAGGGATAGTAAAGCACGGAGAGTAACAACTATTCCAGCAGCCACTGAGCAACGTTGCTGCATAGTGGTAGCAGTCAGTGCGGGCCAGGGCGGCGCTGTTGTTGCTGCAATAATGGTTCTTCTTCGTTTTATAAGTTCCCTGTTAATACATACCACTAAAACGAATATCGCACTGTACTAACATTGGACAGCTCTGCTGAACGGGCACTTCAAATTTCCCATGACAAATAATTTTTACTGTAAAGGGAGACAAGCCGACGCTTTGCATCGACACTGCGCGTCACATGAAAGATGTGATGAACACTATGTGTTCAGACTGATTCGAGCTGCATTTTGCAAAAACGAAATACTGAAAATGTCTGACGAAACATAGGAGGAAATGTGGCTGACAACTCTTAGGAGTAACGCTAGCTATATGTGGATATCCAAAGAAAAAAAAACCTATTACAAATACAGGTATTATCAAGATATGAGGCACCACTTACAATAATTTTTACAGGAGATCCATACACAAAACTTAGCAATGCAGAAACGAGATTCTTAGATGAGAATGTAGTTGATACACAAAACACTACCGAAGTTGTAAAGGGAAGCCAGCAGGAAGAATAATGGAGAATCTGTCAATGTTTGGAATCAGAAATGAGAAACTTGATTCAGATCATTATCTCTCTAAGGTTAAAACATGATTCCTCCCATCTAAAACGAAAAAGAAAACCTAGAACGAAATCAGATACGACTCCAGTAGAGTCAGTATTACAAAATCAATAAATAAATAAATAAATGTAGAGAACTCTCGAGAAGAATCTGAGACTGCTAGAAAAGTTGACTGGAATGACCTCCAGGCAAAGAGAACATTACGATTGGTCAAAAATAAAAGAGTACATGCTGGAATGAGGTGTGTAAAGAAGCGGAATGGAGGAAATAAAAAAAAAGTCGTGTGACTAGGGCCTCCCGTGGGGTAGACCGTTCGCCGGGTGCAAGTCTTTCGATCTGACGCCACTTCGGCGACTTGCTCGTCGATGGGGATGAAATGATGATGATTAGGACAACACAGCACCCAGTTCCTTAGAGGAAAAAATCTTCGATCTAGCCGGGAATGGAACCCGGGCCCTTAGGATTGACATTCTGTCGCGGTGACCACTTTTTTTGCCAGCTGCTCCTTTTTTTTGAATTTTTTTTACGGGCAAGTGCTCTATCATCTTTTTTTTATTTTGCAGCTCATAAGAAAACAAATAAGAACCTCTTGTGTATGAAAATAAAAGACGACGTTCTTCATAAAATAACACATATCCTTTGAAAACGGAAAACATAAAAGGTAGCTATATTTCAGGAAAAGGCCTTCTATTTTTATTCTTCTTTATTTTTATTCTTTTTATTTTTTTTGTTAACATAAATGAGTATACAGTCTCACCATAGGCTGCAGATAGAGAGCTATGTGTGAAAAGGAAAAACATGTATAAGGAGAAAAAAACTTAGAAGAGGAGGAGAAAAGAGAAGTGAAATAAAATAGGAATACTTTCCGCGCCATGCTCCACTTTGGTGCGCCATGAGAACAAAATGCATTCTCTCATTGACCATTGAAGGGGAACGTGGGATCGTCCAGTCTTGGCTGGCACTGTTCGTTGAGATTCCAGCTTTGAGGCGGGTTGGTGAAAATACTCTGTAAATAGTTCGCGAAAGTGGCCCGATAGTGTCGATGTCGGCAAAGGGTGTGGTGATGTACTTGGAGGCGTGTCCAAAAGTCCGCCGGATCGACGATGTCGTCCCGGAAGAGGTAGTTGACAGCCATGCCACTGATCCATCTATTGGCGTGCCACTTAGCCGGTGGAAAGTAGGTCGTGTCGGGATATATCATCATAGTAGGAGAAACGTGATGTGGTGGTACTCGGAGGTAGAAAGCCACAATCTTCTGTACGAGGGTCCAGACAGCTGCTGCTGGCCCACACTCAAAACAATGTAAATCTGTATCTTCGACATTGCATCTGAGGCACAGGTGTGAGTCCACCAGTGAGATACGATGCAGTTTCTGTCTTGTAGTATAGTTGCCGTTGACGAGAAGGTACCACATAGAGGTGGTGTCAGTGGTGTGATATGGTTGGTGGATAGTTTTCCAAACTGTAGGCCATGAAACCTCGGGGTGACGTGTTTCGACGGGGTTGCGGGGTGGAGACTTTCGGAGAAGGCGGTAGATGTCGCGGGTGGTCGTCTTCCTGGTCGTTGGGAGCTCGGTGCATATGTAGCTGTACTCCAAAAAGAAACGTCCGATATGTGACATCGGAGGTGGGATGTGTGCCAAAGACGTCGGTGGGCGTCTGGAAACAGGTGCGAGCTCGGTGTTCCAGTAAAACTAGCATTTTGGCTTTTCCATAACCGGAGCATAGTATTGGTGTAAAGTGCCGTAGTCCTGGCTCTCACATTAACCAGATCGAGGCCACCATCCCGCTTCGGAATGGTGAGAGCTTCATACTGGACTTTGAAGATGTGTCCAGAACAAATGAAATAGCCGAAAGCCGCCTGTAATCTGGCCGCCATTGTCGCAGTGATGGGCAGAATCTGCGCTATATGGGGTATCCGGGCTGCCAGATGGGTATTGACGAAGGTGACTCTCTGGCACATATTCAGCGGGCGTAGTATTTGATTTTGTATGTTGGCCCGGATGCGTTGCAGCAGCGCCTGTAAATTGATCGCCGAGGTGCGGCGAATGTCTCGCGTGTGCACCAACCCGAGACAGCGAAGGGTGTCCACCAGTTGAAATGGGACTACGCTGTCTGCGGGAAGGCCGCGAACGATCTTCATGGCGCATGATTTTGCCACGTTCATAGCGCTCCCTGCCCCTGCACTGTAACGGGTAATCCACTGCATCGCAGCTTGTACGTCAGCCGCTGAACGTACGACGAGGGCAAGTCGTCCGCGTAAGCTCGGCAGCGGAACATATGATCAAGGAGTGGAATATCTGTGAAACGTCGCCGTAATCCGCCAATGAGTGGTTCCATCGCAATGGCATAAAGCACCGCCGACAAGGGGCAACCCTGCCGTACTGAGCGTTCAATCCGTATAGGTTCTGTAAGTCTGCCGTTGACCAGAAGTCTGGACGTTGCTCCACGAAGGAGCCGCATAATCACTTGCGTGAACGTAGGGGGAATTGCCATTCGGTTCATCACTGCGTTGAGGAATGCATGATTGACGCGGTCAAACGCTTGTTTGAAGTCGATGGAGATTAAAGCGTCTGGCAGTCGCGAGCGTGATGCCACAGCGATCACATCTCGATATTCACTGAGGGCTGTCTGTATATTACGATCGCCGCCTAAAGGTGTTTGTTCGTGGGAAACAACTTCTCGTAAGACATGTGTGAGTCGCACTGCTAGAAGGCGTGTGAAAACCTTTAAGTCGGAATTGAGTAACGTGATCGGCCGATAACTGTCGAGTCGTGTTCCTCCTGCCGGTTTCGGAACTGGTACAAGTAAGCCTTTCATGAACATTGGTGGCGGGTTCGCCGCGCCGGACAAAAGTTCCCAGTACATGTCCCTCCATCGTGACATCATCAAATCTTGGAAGGTTCTGTAAAATTCGAGAGGTAAACCATCCGGGCCGGGAGATCGATTCAGAGACCCTTTGGCCACAGCGCCTTGGACGTCGTCGGTGGTCACTTCAGAAGTCAGGAGGGTTGATGCTGCTTCGTTTAGAGTACCAAGTGTCTCCTGGGCAACATCAGCAATGGCCTCTGCACCGGCAGGTACCTCTTGATAGAAAACTCTATAGTGCGTTGTGAATGCATCCGCAATGGTAGCTTGCGAAGTCAGCCGTCGTCCATCAGGTAAGTCTAAAGTTGTCATTAAAGCTTGTCGGCGTCGATGAACATTTTGAATAATATGATGCATAGAAGGTTCTTCACCGTTAATCCTATCTTTGCTGCGTGCTCGTACAATAGCTCCCTCTAGACAGCATCTGGTTAAGGTTAAAATCTTTGCCTTAATGCGTTGAGCTTCTTTTAGACGATCCGGGGATGGAGGTTGATCCATGAGTTCACATAGAGCGCTATAGTAGAAATCAGTGGTATGGTGATTCCACCTGGCTTTGGCTCTGCCATAGTGTGTCAATGTGCGTCGGATGGCCGGTTTGGCGCACAGCAACCACCACTGCAGTGTGGTCTCGTAACGCATAATTCGTTGAACACAGGTGTGCCACGTGTCGGTGACCTGTTGTCGACATTCAGGGTCCCGCAGTAGCGCGACATTGAGTTTCCAAGGTCCTGCACTGCGCCATATAGATTGTCGACGTAGGTTCATGGTCTGTGCGCTCGAGAACACAGTTGAAATCTCCACCTACGATGAGATGATCGTATCGACCGAGGAATAAAGGTGTGATATCTTCTGCGTAGAACTGGGAGCGATCCCTCCGTTTATCAGTGCCCGATGGGCGTAGATATCTATGATTTTGAGTCCTTCAACTGTTATGGCCATCCCTCGCGCTGTTGGGAGGTATGCGACATCGGAAACTGCAATCCCTTCTCGGAGGAGGATGGCTGCGCCTGTGTGTTCCATAGCTGCAGGAGCGGCGTACGTCTTATATCCATAACACCCAGTCCAAGTTGCTGTCCTCAGTTCTTGTAACAGAGCGATGTCGATGTCCGCTGCTCTTAGCGTGTCACGGAGTAGTTGAAGTTTAGCGTGGGAGCCGATATTGTTAGTATTGATAGTAGATATTCGGTACGCCTGATGGGAGATCCGTGCTGCCGATAGGTTCGTAGCTGGTGAAGATTGTTGTGGTGGATGCTGGAAGTCCATAGAAGTCGCAGGAGTCGCAGTAGAAACTTCTCCCATTTTAGTGTTGGTCTAACGGAGGAACAAATCTCATTTCCGAATCAGATGGAGGTGGGAAATCCGTGTCATCCACCCATGAAAAATGTCCGACAGGTTTGACATCGGCGAGAGGTGGCAGCGCCGGCCGAGTCGGCTCAGTTGCGTCGGTGACAACAGGCGTGCTATGTTCCATGGCTTCTGGGCGCGGGGCTTGCGCACGCTCTCTGTTGGACGGTTCACCGTCTTGTGGATGACGCGTCTCCGTGGCAGAGGAGAAAGTGTTATCGTGTTCTCCGTCAGAGTGATGCGCCATCTCTTCGTCCTGCGGAGGGGGCTCAATGGTCGATTCTGATATCTTGCGGCGTTTTTTTTTTTTGTCGTTTGGGCGACTTCTGCTTTCGGCAATGAGTTTCGGTGTCTGAGGAAGGAAGAGATTCACGTCGTTCCGGTATAAAAGCCGCGGGTGCTATGATGCGGTCGTCATTCTCCAGAACACTCTCATTGGTATCCTTGTGATCTTCTAGGGTGGGTGTGTCCGGCTGTTGGACATGTTCACGGGCCGCATCGCCGGTGTCAATGTGCTGGGACGCCTCCGGGTGTATCGGACCAGAGAGACGCTCATGAACGGCGTCTTGTGTGGGCTGGACGTGCAGTGTCGCCGCATAAGTGACTGGAAGGGTGGTCGTGGTTCTGTCGGTGTTCGTATCGTTGGGCCTTAGTTGTGTGATGCGGCGTTGCAGGCATTCATTACGGACGTGGCCTTCTTTGCCACAACCGGAACATCTTCGAGGTTGTCCGTCGTAAATGACCACCGCACGGCAGCCGCCGATAGAAATGTACGACGGAACGTGCCGTTTGAGATAGATTCGGACTTGTCTCACACCATTCAGCACCGGATACGTCGTAAACTGTGCCCATGTCTCGGCTACGTGGCTCTGGACTTTTCCGAACGCGCTTAGCGCCACGATGACTTCATTTTCATTCACCTCGAAAGTTCGAATACACGGATCATCCGAAGGCAAAGTCCTGCATGGTCGACATCCACAGGCCCGACGTTTCCGTCGGAGTGCCGAAATTTTAGTCCATGTCGCGTCCTTTGAATAATCTCATTGCAGGCAGCGTCGGAAGTCATCTTAATATAACCGACGCTGGTAATGATCGATAAGTGTATGCCGATGAGTTCGTCAAGGGGGATCTTCACGTCTTCGCGTAGGAAGCGTTCGACGGCCAGTGCTTTGGGTCGTCCGTATTCATTTGAGAAGGTGAACTTAAGAGTGTTGTTCCTGTAAGAGTTGGCCATTAGGGCGTGTTCGACTGAGAAGCCCTGTGACGAGGAAGTAAACAAAACACTTCGCGCGCGCAGCGGCGTGGACGGCCGAGCGCGGTGCGCACTGCTACCCTGCCGAACGCAGACTGTGCTCAGCTACCGGGGGTGGACATGAAGGAAATGGAGATGCTAAAAAGAGGAGAAAACCTAGAAAAATTCAGGCAACAAAGCTAAGAAACATCAAATGTGATCAAAAGAAGTTTTAAAAAACTTGTTGTTGTTGTTATTGTTGTTGTGGTCTTCAGCCGTGAGACTGGTTTGATGCAGCTCTCTATGCTACTCTATCCTGTGCAAGCTGCTTCATCTCCCAGTACCTACTGTAGCCTACATCCTTCTGAATATGCTTAGTGTATTCATCTCTTGGTCTCCCTCTACGATTTTTACCCTCCACGCTGCCCTCCAACGCTAAATTGGTGATCCCTTGATGCCTCAGAACATGTCCTACCAACCGATCCCTTCTTCTAGTCAAGTTGTGCCACAAACTCCTCTTCTCCCCAATTCTATTCAATACCTCCTCATTAGTTATGTGATCTACCCATCTAATCTTCAGCATTCTTCTGTAGCACCACATTTCGAAAGCTTCTATTCTCTTCTTGTCCAGCTATTTATCATCCATGTTTCACTTTCATACATGGCTGTACACCATACAAATACTTTCAGAAACGACTTCCTGACACTTAAATCAATACTCGACGATAACAAATTTCTCTTCTTGAGAAACGCTTTCCTTGTTATTGCCAGTCTACATTTTATATCCTCTCAACTTCGACCATCATTAGTTATTTTCCTCCCCAAATAGCAAAACTCCTTTACTACTTTAAGTGTCTCCTTTCCTAATCTAATTTCCTCAGCATCACCCAACTTAATTCGACTACATTCCATTATCCTCGTTTTGCTTTTGTTGATTTTCATCTTATATTCACCTTTCAAGACACTGTCCATTCCGTTCAACTGCTCTTCCAAGTCGTTTGCTGTCTCTGACAGAATTACAATGTCATCGGTGAACCTTAAAGTTTTTATTTCTTCTCCATGGATTTTAATACCTACTCCCAATGTTTCTTCTGTTTCCTTTACTGCTTGCTGAATATACGGATTGAATAAAATCGGGGAGAGGCTACAACCCCGTCTCACTCCCTTCCCAACCACCGCTTCCCTTTCATGTCCCTCGACTTTTATAACTGCCATCTGGTTTCTGTACAAATTGTAAATAGCCTTTCGCTCCCTGTATTTTACCCCTGCGACCTTCAGAATATTAAATAGAGTATTCCAGTCAACTTTGTCAAAAGCTTTCTCTAAGTCTACATATGCTAGAAACGTAGGTTTGTCTTTTCTTAATCTACGGAATCAAAACTGATCATCCCCGAGGTCGGCTTCTACCAGTTTTTCCATTCGTCTGTAAAGAATTCGTGTTAGTATTTGGCAGCAGTGACTTATTAAACTGATAGTTTGGTAATTTTCATTGGGTTTGGAATTATTATATTCTTCTTGAAGTCTTAGGATATTTCGCATGTCTCATACATTTTGCTCACCAAATAGTAGAGTATTGTCAGGACTGGCTCTCAAAAGACTGTCAGTAGTTCTAATGGAATGTTGTCTACTCCCGGGGCCCTGTTTCGACTTAATTTTTACAAATACATGAAACTTTCATCAAAATTACAAAATTAACTTAAATCATATAGTTAAAGTATACCAAGAACCAAGCATTTGTTTCATCTATGAAAAGGGAAAAAATGATTAAATAACAAGGATAGTTGTGATTATAAGTCAAATTGTTTTACAGTCTCTTAAACTGTCAAATTTGAACAGTTACACTAGAATTTTCAGCAGCACTAGAAAATCTTGGGGAAGGTTTCCTATCAACAGTGTTAGAAATTAGTGAAACCACCCAAAAACTCGAAAACCACAAAGCAGGAGGTGAATACTCAATTAGAGCAGAATTATTTAAATGATCAGACGCCTAGGTTACAAGTGACCTATAATTGCTTCTTGAGAACATTTGAAAAACAGAAAAGTTTCCTGAAGAGTGAAAATTAGCGTTAATACGGTCAGTTCATAAAAATGGAGGCAACAAAATGTCAAAAATTACAGAGTAGTGTCACTTCAGTCAATGGCATACAAAATATTATGAAAAATTATCATGAACAGAATAGGAGGAACTGGGAGAATGTCAGATCAGTACAGAACATATTTTAACATAAAATCAATAATTCGTCACAGAATGTTTAACTACAAACCTGTAACAGTATCATATATCGATTTCAAGAAAACATTTGATTCTCTAAAGACAGAAATAACACAAAAATCATTTGAGAATTAGGCGTTGAAGCAAAATTAGTAAACATAATTTGTGATCTCATACAAATATATCAAAAGTTAAAATTATGGGAGAAGTGTCTGAGCTATTTAAAAAAAAAACTGTCGTTAGACAAGGAACAACTTATCGCCTTAACTGTGTTCTAGGAAAAATCGTAAATACTTGGAATTTGGAGCTAAAGAATCACAAACTTGAATCAGTAAGTCAGGGAAGGAAATCAAATTGAATTAAAGTGCCTGGCTTTTGCTAATAACTTTGGAGTGATTTCAGAAAATCTGATGGAAGTAGTTAGTCAGATAAGGCCTGTGGAAAAAATAGTGAATAGATCTGTTAATAAAATTTCAGGAGAAAAAAATTCATGACAAATACAAAAAAGCATGTAAATACACAAAAACAGAAATAGGTGAAATAGGAAGAGTTAGTAAATTTACGTACCTTGGAGAAAGGATATAGCAGAACCGAGTAGAAAAATTTGCAGCCTATATAAGAGTTAATAAATTAGAATGAGCATATGATGTGAAAAACAATTCTACAACAAGAAATGCATGTGTACAAAAACAAAACTAAAACTGTGCACTTTAATGGTGGAATGTTTGAATGCATGTGAATACTTAACAATGAAATACTAGCAGCACAGAATAGAGGTACATGAAATATATATTATGAGGAAAACTATGAGAGCTGAACAAACTACAGATGGTTAGAAAGTGAGAAGTAATGAGCAGATCTACGAAAATATACAGGAAACATCAAAAGTAATGGCAAAGCGAAGATTAATTTTCTTGGGACGACTCTGCTGAATGAGTGTGAACAGGCTAACAAAACAAATAATCTTGTATTTCAGGTCAAAGGAATCGACAGTAGCATGAATTACAGATACAGAAAAAGAACTAGGAATTATTAAAGAATTGGAATTAATAGAAAGGAATATTTTTAAGCAAAAACTACTACATTTAGAAAGCTTTCAAAATGGAAGAAATAAGAAGCTGGAAACAACATGGAGAGAAGTTAGGGAAATACAACATGGGGATAAGGTGAAAGACTACTAGAGAAACAAGAAACAACAAAGAAAGATGATGAACTGAAATTATTGCATGATCCGATCTGCTCAATACAAAGAAAAAAATGGTGCACAAAAACGAGAAATTTTAAAATTTCGCTTAGTATATAAACAATATAAATAGCTTTATCTCACAGTGTTTAAACTATGAATGGAATTGCTACTTTAGTGTTCTTAGATGCAAGCAGAATACAAGGATGCTTTCCGTTTTGTTGTTCAGTTTGTTCATTGATAAACGTATGTGGTTGATTTTTAATTGACTAAAATTTTCTATTTCCCCTAGAATATTAATTTTCTTCCCTTTCTTCGTGTGGTGAAATATTTAGAATTTATCATAAATATTCTAGGATGTGCGTTTGTTGTTTACGAGATGCACTGTGGGTGCTCTTGCAATATTGTCATTAGATTCCATTTGTCATACCAATTAAATCCGAAAATTTCTTCTGGTTTACCTGATGTGTATCATGTTACAATCGCCACATGCAATTTTAAACATTACTTATATATTTGATGGTTCACTTGTATGTACAATGTATCACCTCATACTTTTAATATTTTTTGGAGGAAAATCGGAAGTATATTCTCACATTTTCGGAAGTGTTGGTTATTTGTTCAAAATGTTATCATAATATGGAAAAAAATTGTGTTTTGTTTAGCTGCTTCTCTCTCTTGAGTTAATTTGTTTGTGGCTGACTTTTGTTTTATTTTTAACTTTTTTTGAACATTTCTGGAACCATTTTTAGTTCGAAATCATTCAGTTTAGCTAAATTTTCAGGGGTTACTATTTTTCGGTTGAATTCGTTTTTATCAAGCTGAAGATTTATCATTCTACACATCACTGCATGACAGTATGTTTTTAATGGATTACTGGGCGGCATGAACCATTACTGATTAATGTAACTGTAGTAATTGGTTTCTGAAAAATTTAGGATTTGTGTATTGAGTTTTTTCTTTATTTTCACATTCAACAAGTTATTCAGTTATTTACTTCGACTTCATTGGTGTGTTTGATATTATCATGTACACTGTTTCATCATGACGGAATACTAGCGACATTCTCCTCTACACCTTTCAAAATGACTAAAGTTTCATTTACAGTAAACAGTTTTGTCAACTTTCTATTTAAATCGATCAAAAATTTTGTCTTCATTATGGTTAGTTAATATGTTGGCCACAGATCCAGCCATCTTGTTCCCCATGACTAAACCACCAAATTGTGAATATATACCATCTTGAAACTAAAGCTGTTTAAGTAACAGTAGGTTGCAACAGTTGAATGAGGTGACAGATTTGAACTGGATAGTTTCTTGGGCTTTATTAAGTTATTTTCGACCATATCTGGGGTTTCTTTAATTGAAATAGTAATATAGAAATAAATCAGTGTACCATTGTCATGAATAGTAATAGTATTGATTTGGACACTTAGTTCTTGTGTATTCTTTATTGTGTAGTTCTTCTCACATGTACAGAATTTGTTGAGTAAATAATTGAGTTTTTTTGCATAAAATATAGGAGATGACTGTCAATACTATCAATGATAGTTCAAATAATGATGTCTTTTTATGAATTTCTGTTTGTGCACACAATGCTGGGGCTATGGTGTTCATAATAATCCATTCTGTTTCTTCTTCGTCTGTGAAGAAATAGTTACATTCCTTAATGGCTTTCCTGATTTGTGCACTAAATTTGTTTGCGTGATCATGTTGTTCCTTGTACATCACTCTTTTCAAAAAATTAGAAACTTTAATTTTATAAATATCAATTTGTATTACAACTAACGTGTTGCCTTTGTCAGCTTTTGTACCTATTGCATCACGTGCTTATTAATTCTTTGTAGTATACATTGGTCAGTTCTTCCTTTGTGATTGTCTTTGCTGCCATGCTCCATTTGATCTGAAATTATTTTGGAGATTTCATAGGTTAATGTAAACAGAGCGTAAGTTAAGAAGCTGCCGTTATTTTACCGGTATTCCACTCAGAATTACAATTCTGAACACAGGTATGTTTATGCAAGCGTTCCCATTTATGTTTGATAAAGTGAATTTTCCTGTTTTTTGTTTGATTATGTTAGTGGAGGGTTTTACCCTTCCTATCCCGCATAACTTGTTGTGGTTTTCTGGTTTTACCTTTAGACTGACAAACCATGTCGATTTTGTTGCTGTCATCAGGTACAATCAGCCCATGAACGGGCATCTTTACGTAACTGGAATATTTCCTGCAGCTGGTCAGGCTGTAAGACAATCCACTTCAGCAAGTTCTCAATAAAGCAACTTAAAAAATCCTGTATTAAAATTAATATAGCGTGTAATTTTTTAAACATCCTTATCGTTCTCGAGGCTCTTAGTTATTGTTCTGAGGTGGAGCATATCGATACACAGGACAGCAGGGAATCATAATCACTGTCGGATATTAAACTTTCAGTAAGGTAAATACAGCCGATAAGGGCTAGTGTTGTCATGTAGCTTGATTCATGTATCGTACAGGGAACATACCTTGTTTGTTGTTGTTGTTGTCTTCAGTCCTGAGACTGGTTTGATGCAGCTCTCCATGCTACTCTATCCTGTGCAAGCTGCTTCATCTCCCAGTACCTACTGCAACCTACATCCTTCTGAATCTGCTTAGTGTACTGATCTCTCGGTCTCCCTCTACGATTTTTACCCTCCACGCTGCCCTCCAATGCTAAATTTGTGATCCCTTGATGCCTCAAAACATGTCCTAACAACTGATCCCTTCTTCTAGTCAAGTTGTGCCACAAACTTCTCTTCTCCCCAATCCTATTCAATACCTCCTCATTAGTTACGTGATCTATCCACCTTATCTTCAGTATTCTTCTGTAGCACCACATTTCGAAAGCTTCTATTCTCTTCTTGTCCAAACTAGTTATCGTCCATGTTTCACTTCCATACATGGCTACACTCCAAACAAATACTTTCAGAAACGACTTCCTGATACATAAATCTATATTTGATGTTAACAAATTTCTCTTCTTCAGAAACGCTTTCCTTGCCATTGCCAGTCTACATTTTATATCCTCTCTACTTCGACCATCATCAGTTATTTTACTTCCTAAATAGCAAAACTCCTTTACTACTTTAAGTGTCTCATTTCCTAATCTAATTCCCTCAGCATCACCCGATTTAATTTGACTACATTCCATTATCCTCGTTTTGCTTTTGTTAATGTTCATCTTATATCCTCCTTTCAAGACACTGTCCATTCCGTTCAACTGCTCTTCCAAGTCCTTTGCCGTCTCTGACAGAATTACAATGTCATCGGCGAACCTCAAAGTTTTTACTTCGTCTCCATGAATTTTAATACCTACTCCAAATTTTTCTTTTGTTTCCTTTACTGCTTGCTCAATATACAGATTGAATAACATTGGGGAGAGGCTACAACCCTGTCTCACTCCTTTCCCAACCACTGCTTCCCTTTCATGCCCCTCGACTCTTATAACTGCCATCTGGTTTCTGTACAAATTATAAATAGCCTTTCGCTCCCTGTATTTTACCCCTGCCACCTTTAGAATTTGAAAAAGAGTATTCCAGTCAACATTGTCAAAAGCTTTCTCTAAGTCTACAAATGCTAGAAACGTAGGTTTGCCTTTTCTTAATCTTTCTTCTAAGATAAGTCGTAAGGTCAGTATTGCCTCACGTGTTCCAACATTTCGACGGAATCCAAACTGATCCTCCCCGAGGTCTGCATCTACCAGTTTTTCCATTCGTCTGTAAAGAATTCGCATTAGTATTTTGCAGCCGTGGCTTATTAAACTGATAGTTCGGTAATTTTCACATCTGTCAGCACCTGCTTTCTTTGGGATTGGAATTATTATATTCTTCTTGAAGTCTGAGGGTATTTCGCCTGTCTCATACATCTTGCTCACCAGCTGGTAGAGTTTTGTCATGACTGGCTCTCCCAAGGCCGTCAGTAGTTCTAATGGGATGTTGTCTACTCCGGGGGCCTTGTTTCGACTCAGGTCTTTCAGTGCTCTGTCAAACTCTTCACGCAATATTGTATCTCCCATTTCGTCTTCATCTACATCCTCTTCTATTTCCATAATATTGTCCTCAAGTACATCGCCCTTGTATAAACCTTCTATATACTCCTTCCACCTTTCTGCCTTCCCTTCTTTGCTTAGAACTGGGCTGCCATCTGAGCTCTTGATATTCATACACGTGGTTCTCTTCTCTCCAAAGGTCTCTTTAATTTTCCTGTAGGCAGTATCTATCTTACCCCTAGTGAGATAAGCTTCTACATCCTTACATTTGTCCTCTAGCCATCCCTGTTTAGCCATTTTGCACTTCCTGTCGATCTCATTTTTGAGACGTTTGTATTCCTTTTTGCCTGCTTCATTTACTGCATTTTTATATTTTCTCCTTTCATCAATTAAATTCAATATTTCTTCTGTTACCCAAGGATTTCTAGCAGCCCTCGTCTTTGTACCTACTTTATCCTCTGCTGCCTTCACTACTACATCCCTCAGAGCTACCCATTCTTCTTCTACTGTATTTCTTTCCCCTATTCCTGTCAATTGTTCCCTTATGCTCTCTCTGAAACTCTGTACAACCTCTGGTTCTTTCAGTTTATCCAGGTCCCATCTCTTTAATTTCTCACATTTTTGCAGTTTCTTCAGTTTTAATCTACAGGTCATAACCAATAGATTGTGGTCAGAGTCCACATCTGCCCCTGGAAATGTCTTACAACTTAAAACCTGGTTCCTAAATCTCTGTCTTACCATTATATAATCTATCTGATACCTTTTAGTATCTCCAGGGTTCTTCCACGTATACAACCTTCTTTCATGATTCTTAAACCAAGTGTTAGCTATGATTAAGTTGTGCTCTGTGCAAAATTCTACTAGGCGGCTTCCTCTTTCATTTCTTAGCCCCAATCCATATTCACCTACTATGTTTCCTTCTCTCCCTTTTCCTACACTCGAATTCCAGTCACCCATTACTATTAAATTTTCGTCTCTCTTCACTATCTGAATAATTTCTTTTATTTCATCATACATTTCTTCAATTTCTTCATCATCTGCAGAGCTAGTTGGCATATAAACTTGTACTACTGTAGTAGGTGTGGGCTTCGTATCTATCTTGGCCACAATAATGCGTTCACTTTGCTGTTTGTAGTAGCTTACCCGCATTCCTATTTTCCTATTCATAATTAAACCTACTCCTGCATTACCCCTATTTGATTTTGTGTTTATAACCCTGTAGTCACCTGACCAGAAGTCTTGTTCCTCCTGCCACCGAACTTCACTAATTCCCACTATATCTAACTTTAACCTATCCATTTCCCTTTTTAAATTTTCTAACCTACCTGCCCGATTAAGGGATCTGACATTCCACGCTCCGATCCGTAGAACGCCAGTTTTCTTTCTCCTGATAACGACATCCTCCTGAGTAGTCCCCGCCCGGAGATCCGAATGGGGGACTATTTTACCTCCGGAATATTTTACCCAAGAGGATGCCATCATCATTTAATCATACAGTAAAGCTGCATGTCCTCGGGAAAAATTACGGCTGTAGTTTCCCCTTGCTTTCAGCCGTTCGCAGTACCAGCACAGCAAGGCCGTTTTGGTTAATGTTGCAAGGCCAGATCAGTCAATCATCCAGACTGTTGCCCCTGCAACTACTGAAAAGGCTGCTGCCCCTCTTCAGGAACCACACGTTTGTCTGGCCTCTCAACAGATACCCCTCCGTTGTGGTTGCACCTACGGTACGGCCATCTGTATCGCTGAGGCACGCAAGCCTCCCCACCAACGGCAAGGTCCATGGTTCATGGGGGGGGAACATACCTTAGAATCATTAAATTACTGCCCTATATCAATACCCAATTCCAATATGGTATTTATACATATCGTCTTTCTAGATGTTCAGTTTTAGTTCTAACTGGTGGCTGTAGATCCATGTGTAAACATACAACTTTCAGGCTATGTTTACTTGCTTTCTTGCAACAAGTGGAAACTGTTATAACAATCATCATGTGTTGTAAGTCACCTGACGTCAATGATCGTTGCGATCTTACGTTCATGATATAAAAGCAAGTTGCCAGAGTCCTCCCAGTTGTGTCAGTGACAACAGTCACAAATGGACTCGCGTTAGGGCACATCAGGTTCAAATTCCCGTTCAGGCCTCCAGATTAAGGTTTTGCATAGTTCACGGTTTCCCTAAAACACTAAAGACGGACGACCGGATGCTACCTTTGGAAAAAAAACATGACCGTTCTTTCTCCAACCTTTCCCAGTCCGAACTTATGGTCTCTAATTATCTAGCCGTTGACAGGGCGTAAAACCCTAATCTTCTTTCCCTGCTTCCTTCAACAATCGCAGATCTAATAGAGAAATCAGGAGAAAACTTCGCATCCGCTAAATACAGTGGAAGTAAAACTGGGGACAGGAGGCAGACAGGGTTAGTATCTTAAATAAAATGAATACAGACACGAGAGTGACTGATGAGCGTAATACGCATCTAGAAAACACAATTTAAAGAAAAGAAAAAAAGAGAATGCTACTGGAACGATATAAAATATTTTGGGTGAGCAGCTTCAGTGTATTTTTAAAAAAACGCCATTGTTTTCCGCGGATAGTACCTGTATTGTCTACTTTATTAGTTGAAATTGGGTTTAATCACTTGACCATCTGTCGATAGCAAAAAAGTGAAGCACCGTGGAGACATGGTCAGATATCAATGTAACGTAACTTTTTACACGTATACACCAACGGTGGGCATGTAAATGATTAGAACAGCAATTCTCTGTGACAACCAGAATGGGCATTAGAGTGCATTATTGTTGTTCATGTTTACTGTTGTTACCAGGCCTGGCAGGGTATATAAGGGGAGTGACCAGCGTCAGATACAGAGTGGTCAACGTAAAGGGGACGGAGATGCTGTGTAATTGTGTGGGAAAACGTTGTCAACACCTGAAGCAGTTTGAAAAGAGGCTCGTTGTGGGTCTCCATTTGTCCTATTGATCGAATCTTGCAATGTCCAAGATTTCTGGGGCATTCAGAAGCTAGAATGGCCCGATGTCATATTGCATGGGGATGTGAGCCCAGGCGTACTCATCGTCAGGTTTCCGGTCGATCACGTCTTGCCACCACGAGGGAGGATTACTGTACTATGCAACAAGCACATAACAAACCCTACGCATCTGCACCTGTCATCCGAGAACAAGTAATGGTCTCCTTCCAAAATAATGTGTCATCAATCGCCACTAGTCAGAGACTTGCAGCAGCTGGGGTATGGAATTACCGTCCCACGCGCAGCCTGTGTTTAACATAACATACGCTGCTTTTGGAGTGATGCTGTGACTGGGAGGAATGTATTGTTGATGAATGGTACTTCAGTGTGTTCAGCGATGAATCGCGTTTCTGCATTACCCTGTGCGGTCATGGTCACGAGTATGGCGGCGACCTGGGGAAACGTCCCATTCATCCAATATTTAGAGAGGCATAGTGGCGCCATGGTGTGAGGAACCGTAGGGTATGACTTCAGGCCAAGGCTGGTAGTAACTGAGCGAACTCTGACAGAAGAAAAATACGTCATGGACATCCTGCATCCTCATGTGTTACATCTCATGCGACAGAGTCATGGTGGCATATTACAACATGACAAAATTCTTCCACACATGGCACACATTTGCATGAACTGTTTTCATTATGTTGAGGCTCCTCTTGGACTAAACCTCCAATACCATCCTGGTTATCAATAATCAATTTGGTCTTTTTCGTTAGAATCGCCTGCCCATCGTTGTCGCCAATGCACCAGCCATATTCCAATGCTATTTGGAACACCTGAAATGGTATGTTCTGGGGATGGCAAATTATTTGGACAATATCACTGTTACTGGCAAAAATGCACAGGATAATTTGGACTTCATGTTCAGTGAGCTCCAACAGTCTAACGTGAAATGTCATAAGGAAAAATACTCTTTCTTTGAGCTACACGTGGAATACCTGAGTGCATATTTTCAGCGTATTAGGGATACGCCACACTCCGTATCATACTGACGACATACAAACCTACCAGTCCTAAGAGACGTCAAACAATTCGGATCCATATTACGTCAACTGATCTATTACAGAAAATTCATTTCTCATTTGGAAGCTATTGTCGAACCACATCAGCTCCTTTGCAGGAATGTGGTGTGTCAATGGTCCTTCACTTGCAGCATGTCTTTTAGAGACTTTATAAAGGCTCTGCTCCGGCCACCATGTCTTACGGCATTTGATCTTTCCAAGTTCCTGACAGTGGTGGCAGTTGCATCCCACTGTGACTTGGGGACCATTCTTTCTCACACATCGATGGAGCTGGACGACCAAATGAATTTTTTTTCCAAGATTTTAACGCAGACACAGCGAAATTACAGTCGAATCGAAAAGAAAGCCTTAGCTATCATATTTACATGGAAGAAATTTCATGAATATGTTCACAGGATGCGGTTTATCCTGATAACAGATCATAAGCCTCCCTTACTATTGTTCAATGCCCACGTTAATATTCTGATCAGGACTATCTGACACCTGCAAAGATGGGCGCTGTTCCTCCTGGGATATCACTATGATCTACAGTGCAAAGTGCTGATGTGGTCATCCTAACATGTCTCCCAGTGGGACAAGACCCAAAGATGTAGCTCCTGACGTCTGCTTTCATACTGACGCCAAAGCTGAGGCAGCAGTGGCCAGCTTAATCATTGACGCCAAAGTTATCATCCGCTGGTCGCCAGAGGACCTGGTCTTCTCAATAGCCAGGCAGTTGGTGAAGAATAATTGGCCAGCAGATCACAAGATCCTTGAACATCTGGACATTCAGGCGTACTTGTACTACCGATATGAGTTGTCTACTCTCAATGGTGTCCTCTTGCTCCAAGGAGATGATGGCCGCATCAGAGTGGTCATTCCACAAGCATTCCAACACTGTGTCTTGACATTACTTCAAGAAGGTTATTGGGGTATGGTCCTTACCAAATGGTTGGCCCACCAACATATCTTCTGGGAGGGGGATCCACAGAGGTACAGAACATGGTTGTGGCGAGCTCGACATGTCAAAGGAAGTAGGCACCACCACCCCACTGTATATTCCTTTACCTGACGTGATATTCCCGTGGGCTAGCACCCATCTAGATTTTACACAACGCTTTCTAGTTTACTGTGTTAATCATGATAGATGCTGTCAGCTGTTTTCCTTATGTTTCACAGATGCACTTGACACCATCAGCAAAAATCATCCAGGCTTCATGTCGCATTTTCTCAATAGTAGTGCTCCCAGGAACCTTCGTGACAGATAATGGCCCTCCATTCATGTCAGCAGAATTCTAGTTTTTGTGTGGACAATGGCATAGCTTTAATGTGAACAGTGTTATTCCAGCCTGCTTCCAACGAACTGGCAGAGAGATTTTTCTGCACTTTTAAAACTTAGCTGGCAAAGTTGCACTGACATCATAATCTACATGGAGTGCTCAGTTTATTTCTGGCCTTCTACCGCTCTTATCCACAGGATAGATCCGGTATGGCCGATAAACTTCATGGACAGCTGTATCGATAGCAATTATCTGTCATCCATCCCAACTCTCTCCTGTCTACCACCTGCCATTCGCGCAGTCACCCCTCAGGATGCAGTCTGGGCACTAGTTTTTAGCAGGGTCGCCAAGAGTGTATATCGGTTCACATCACACACCTTTCGGCCAGAGCAATGATCGAAGTCCAGATGCCTGCAGCAGAGGCATATCAACGAAGTACGACCTTGGAGTGCGCGATCTGCCCAAACAGAGAAATTCCCAGAGTTTTCTGTTCCAGAATTAGTCCCCTTGACGCCAAAGAGTGTCCATCGCGACTGCTGGCTGCCCTCAGGCCAGACATCCCAGTTGCACGATCCTTCCTGAAGGCCTGGCGCCCACTCTCATGGACACTGAAAGCAGTCCCCCAGGTTCTCTGCTTCCCCCATACACTGCAGTAGCACTGCCACCTCCTTGGAAGCAATGATGTTTTACTATCTCTCTTGTAAGGGCAGGCCGGGTGGTATATTTCTCGCAGAATATCGTGGCCGATAGATGCGCAGACGGCAGGGCACACGAGGGGAGAGTGGTAGTGGTGGGGCTACGGGCAGACGCTGTAGGGGAAATGTCAAGTGCTGGAGGAGAAGTGCCATTCTAAACTGAAGCCTACACTCGCATTTTTTTGTAAATATTAAGCGAGGCCCCTCCATGTCCACACTTACATAGTAATCATCCAAAAAGATCTGTTACCTCTGCTTTGGTTAGTATCTAAAAGGAATTTTGCTGAAAATGCAGCGATTTATTTTGGCCAGGCTTCTTAACCATCTGTAACTTTCATAGAAGTGTCACGAGCAACGAAATTTGAGTAAAACCTACACATTTCTCTTGTTGGCAAATTAAAATCTAATTCTTTTTACAAAACACAGCAGAGTTTACACAGTTTCAATTCACTAACATGTCGTGCAGACGTAATGGCGAGATAATTGTGAAATTGTGTTTTTTTTGTTTTTGTTGTTTTAAGCGAGGAGCTGAGGAAAAGCAGGGTCAGTATCTTATGAAAAAGCACATCCTCGGTACGAAATAAAAATGTAATTTCTTCACTTATGTTGTTCCAAAACCCATTGCATTTCTCATTTCACGACGTATCGATGGTCGTTAAAAATTACATTCTTTCACCCAAGAAGTCTGTTGTTAGAGGAACAACACGGTAGAAAATGAAGTTTTGCCTAATAACCATGTGGAAACATACTCTCCTCTTTGTGTACTATCATTTGCTAACATTTCATTTCGATATCTCAAACCGTTTATAAAATATATGACATGTTGTGGATATTTCACTCTGAATTTATCGCTGGTGCGGCGACATCACAAATGAGTGTGCTACGTCACATCAGTTTTCTCAAGATTGGTGATAGACAGTGACCCGCACCCGACACTAAGAGAAAAATTCAATATATTCACCAAACACAAAATCATATTGATCCCTATTTTTCATTGCAAACTTATCCGAATTTCGCGCAGTGTCTTCCTTTCAAGTAAATATCACAATAACTATGACTATTAACGAAATGATGGGCACATCATAACGAATATGACATATAAGGTTACCGAATAATTTCTGTAAAATCGTTTGAGAAAGATTGCAGGGCATGCGCCTCGCTTCTGCGATCGGTGACCGGCTCAAAACCGCGCGACCGCTGCGGTCGCAGGTTCGAATCCTGCCTCGGGCATGGATGTGTGTGATGTCCTTAGGTTAGTTAGGTTTAAGTAGTTCTACTTTCTAGGGGACTGATGACCTCAGAAGTTAAGTCCCATAGAGCTCAGAGCCATTTGAACCATTTGAACCGGCCCAAAAGTGGCAAACACTTGTCGCCCTGCCCTTCCGACCAAACGAATGAACTCGCCCGGCGCTTTGGACGAAAACTGGTCACTGCGCATCGGTCACCGTATCCTGCACAGAGTCAATATTGAGGCTGATAGCCCTCTAGCATAACAGTGCTGCACCATAGGTGGCCGATGCCAAAAGTCGCTGGGGCTACAATGGCGAACACCGCTGCTGTAGTACTGAGTACATACTTCGCCAACAGGTGTCACCAGCATCATTCCAAGAGGCAGCAGTCAGGGTGGACATATTTTCATTTACAGTATCAGGTGCTCGAAAGTAGGTCTCACAGTATCCTGGCTCCTCAACACTATTTAGGCCTGTGCACAGTTAAGGCTAGTCAGTTCTGCACAGACGAGCTCTCTGGGCTTCGCGCTGACAGCTTCCACTCTCCTGGAATCCTCCTTGGAACTGTCATCCGATGGAAGTCTACCTGCCTCGGATCGCCATCTCCGACATTACGTGTAGCCACAAGCGGTGGTTCTCGAGCTATGGCGGGCCTTCGCCTCTACAGTGGGGAGCTCCAGGACTTTTGTATAATGGCGAGAGGCAATGTTTGTGTAATTAGAATCAGTTCCCCGTGAATCACTACTTCGAATCTAATAATTATGATTCAGTTTTCAGTGGCTGACACACCACTGAGCTAACGTCTCTCACCCAGTTCAAAGACAGAGACGTAACTGTGAACTATTTCTTGTGCTGCGTAATTATGCTTTGATGAAGGAGAATTGTAGCTTTGTTTTCATTTCATTAAATTTGCTTTTTATTGGGCTTTAATTTCCTTACGCAGACAATGACATGGGCCATTACAGGAAGGATCCACAGATCTGTCTCTGATATAAAACGTAAGGGAACAGCTTGAACATAAACTCTATCCCAGTGTCTGTACCAAAGATATTACGGCCCTGTTACAACAGTTGTGGCCCAGCTTGCCTCAGGATAGGATACAACGGATTTATGGCATCCTCCCCAACCAAATCAGAGAATGCATTCAGGCCAGAGGGAGTGCAACGTCGCACTGCCGTATACTGCCAATTTCCTTGCCAATTTGACTCGAGTTTGTGATCACGGAAATAACATCACATCCCTCTCAAGCCGTGAAGTTTCAGTTCGTTTGCACCTCGGCTTCTGAGTGCTTCCCTTTTTTCATCAAGACAGGCTACCACAAATACATCTAGAATGAGTAAATACACTGAAGCGCCAAAAAAAACTGGTATAGGCATGCGTATTCAGATACATACATATGTAAACAGGCAGAATACGGTGCTGCGGTCGGTAACGCCCATATAAGACAACAAGGGTCTGGCGCAGTTGCTAGATCGGCTACTGCTGCTACACTGGCAGGCTATTAAGAGTTAAATGAGTTTGGACGTGGTGTTATAGTTGGCGTACAAACGATCGGACACAGCATCTCCGAGGTAGCGATGAAGTGTGGTTTTTCCCGTACGATCATTTCACGAGTGTACCGTGAATATCAGGAATCCGGTAAAACATCAGATTTCCGATATCGCTGCGGCCGGAAAAATAGCTTGCAAGAACGGGAGCAACGGCGACTGAAGAGAATCCTCCAACGTGACAGAAGTGCAAGTCTTCCGCAAACTGCTGCACATTTCAATGCTGGACCATCAACAAGTGTCAGCGTGCGATCCATTCAACGAAACATCATCGATATGGGCTTTCGGAGCTGAAGGCCCACTTGTGTACCCTTGATGACTGTACGACACGAAGCTTTACGCCTCGCCTGGGTCCGCCAACACCGACATTCGGCTGTTGATGACCGGAAACACGTTCCCTGGTCCGACGAGTCTCGTTTCAAATTGTATCGAGCGGATGGAAGTGTACGGGTATGGAGACAGCCTCATGAATGCATGGATCCTGCGTGTCAGCAGGGGACCGTTCAAGCCGGTAGAGGCTCTGTATTGGCGTGGGGCGAGTGCAGTTAGAGTGATATGGCACCCTGATACGTGTAGACACGACTCTGACTGGTGACACATACGTAAGCATCCTGCTTGATCATCTGCAACCATTCATGTCCATTGTGCATTCCGACGAACTTGGCAAATGCCAACAGGACAATGCGACATCCAGCACGTCCAGAATTGCTACAGAGTGGCTCCAGAAACGCCCTTCTGAGTTTAAACACTTCCGATGGTCACCAAACTCCCCAGACATGAATATTATTGAGCATATCTGGGGTGCCTTGCAAGGTGCTGTTCAGAGGGGATCTCCACCCCCTCGTACTCTTACGGATTTACGGACAGCCCTGCAGGATTCATGGTGTCAGTTCCTTTCAGCACTTCTTCATACATTACTCGAGTCCACGCCAAGTAGTGTTGCGGCACTTCTGCGTTGCTTGCGGGGGCCCTACACGATATTATGCAGGTGTACCAGTTTCTTTGGCTCTGCAGTGTATATACATGTGCGGTTTTCGACTAGTTATAGCGGACAATATTGTGAATTTCCTGGCCTTCGCAAGTACATTTTATCATCTATAGTCGCCGAATGGCGACATCGAATTTGTATTTTCTGATGGAACCATATACTTTTTTCTGTGACATTTGAAACAAGCTTGTAAGAGAACACCAACGACAGAACATGTATGGGACTTGATCAAATAGTATCAATATAACAGCGCCGCAAACGACTGTGCTACCGTCAGGAGGAGAGGTTCCACAAACGCCTGCCCTATTATACCAAGTGTAAGCGAACACGTATCTCAGGTACGGTTCGTATTTTTACTATCACATCTGAAATACCAAGTGCTCAAAATGTTGGCCTTCAGCATTGATACACGCTGTAAATTGATTCTGGAGAAATTATAATGCACGTTGAATTTCATTTGGAGTTAACGGCAGCACAGGCCCTTGTTACAAGGCATTTCTTGCCTTCGAAGATCGTTTGTGTTTCCTAGTAGTCCTCCTGTCTCAATTTTCGGCAGAGATAAAAGTATAGAAGTGTTTTTTATTCTGCGTTCCCTGACCAGTTGTCTGATTGCTCACCAAATGTTACTTTAAGAGGGTTTATCATTACATGTGTGGAATGGGAGGGACATCCGTCATGCTGGTACCACACTGACTGCCGTATGTCCAGCGGGACGTCTTCCTATAACCACGGCAACAGCATGCCTTACGAACACGAGATGCTTGAGTGTATTTAGATTCCCATCAATAAACTTTTTTTGAATTAGCGTGTATTTTCAACTGAAGAAATGGTTCAAATGGCTCTGAGCACTATGGGACGTAACATCGATGGTAATCAGACCCCTAGAACTTAGAACTACTTAAACCTAACTAACCTAAGGATATCACACAACACCCAGTCATCACGAGGCAGAGAAAATCTCTGACCCCGCCGGGAGTCGAACCCGGGAACCCGGGCGTGGGAAGCGAGAACGTTATCGCACGACCACGAGCTGCGGACTTCAACTGAAGATTAATGGATAGTGCGAAGATTGACCTGCCCATATTTTGAAAATGAGTCTTCTTCCTTAAACAAAATTTTGCGTAGATAAGCCGCATCACTTTCCACTCTCTGCAGATAAGATTCGGGGAACTGTAAATAATTTTGGAAGTCACTGTCATGCAGTGAAAAGTGAAGAGCGTGAAATGCGTTGGACTGTAGTGTCCGCAGAACACTCCTATTGTTGCTTCCGATCGTACTCTCAGATGCCTCTTAGTGACATTTTCATTATGTGTTACTGCTGCTAGAATGTTAGTTCCGTT
Source organism: Schistocerca gregaria (assembly GCF_023897955.1). Classification (NCBI taxonomy): domain Eukaryota; kingdom Metazoa; phylum Arthropoda; class Insecta; order Orthoptera; family Acrididae; genus Schistocerca; species Schistocerca gregaria. Next base: position 72,096,401 of record NC_064931.1, read on the forward strand.
TTTTCATCAGTTGTTCTTCTTTTTCCTTGCCGTGCTTTATTCTCCACACTTCAGGTTCTAGAACTTTCTTTTAAAGTATTCAAAGACAGATCGTGAGCGCTTGGCAGTGCCTGAATACTCTTCAGCGTAGAAACGCACCGCTGCTGTAATAATTTGGCGACTTTTTCGACTGTGACGTATAAAGATCCACTGGAAGAAAACAAAGTCGGTATCGTTGGTCGAGGGCTATAAACGATAAGAAGTAGTTCTAACTTCGCGAAATAACCACATTGTCCGTTATAGCTTGGTGAAAGCAGCATCTCTGTACATTTATTCGTTCTGAATATATTTGGGGTGGCCTGTCTTATCTAACTCACCCCGTAATACCGGGTGATCAAAAAGTCAGTATAAATTTGAAAACTTAATAAACCACGGAATAATGTAGATAGAGAGGTAAAAATTGACACACATGCTTGGAATGACATGGGGTTTTATTAGAACCAAAAAATAACACCCCATATTACTAGACGCGTGAAAGATCCCTTGCGCGCGTCGTTTGGTGATGACCGTGTGCTCAGCCGCCACTTTCGTCATGCTTGGCCTCCCAGGTCCCCAGACCTCAGCCCGTGCGATTATTGGCTTTGGGGTTACCTGAAGTCGCAAGTGTATCGTGATCGACCAACATCTCTAGCGATGCTGAAAGACAACATCCGACGCCAATGCCTCACCATAACTCCGGACATGCTTTATAGTGCTGTTCACAACATCATTCCTCGACTACAGCTGTTGTTTAGGAATGATGGTGGACATATTGAGCATTTCCTGTTATGCTAATTATTGCTATTGTGATCAGATGCAGCGCCATCTGTCGGACATTTTTTGAACGTTTGTATTTTTTTGGTTCTAATAAAACCCCATGCCATTCCAAGCATGTGTGTGAATTTGTACCCCTCTATCTACATTATTCCGTGATTTATTCAGTTTTAAAATTTATACTGACTTTTTGATCACCGATATATACCGGCTGTCTCTCCCAAGAGTCGTCAGGTGCAATCTATTTGGTGCTTCGACAGATATTTGACATTTATCTTTTGCAATATGTAGGTGGAGTCATACCAAACAAATATTGTCCATCACGTCTTTCGTGTGACGCTCATTGTAGACGGTATGTGTCGCTTTATTTACTGTCGCAAACAAAAACATTTTTAAAGAGGAATTTAGGGTGCCTTTTCGACTGTGCGGTCTCAATTTACTCTAGTGCGATATTCGTTTTATCGATATGTATTAACAGGGAGAAAAAAGTAGGAGACTCCTGTAGCGACTGTGTGCCATCGTGGCCCAGGTTGACCGTTATCGCCATGCAGCAGCGCTGCGCAGTCGCTGCTAGAGTACTGGATATTCTTCGTGTTTTAATGCCCCTGTTAATACAAACCAATAAAATGAGGCTGTGCTGATGTATTTTACCACGTACGGCACCTGTACAATGTCCTAAATACGTTGGAAGTGTCAGTCACGGTCAGAACTGTGTTCTGTGCAGTTGTGAGTGCATTACGTCGGAGCTAAGTGATTTCGTACGTGGGCAAATTGTTAGTGCTCGTATGGTGGGTTATTCCGTAACCGAGAGAGCGTAACTGTTTGGTGTTACAAGAGGTGCCGTATTGAAGACTTATGCAGTATACAGGGATTGTGGAAAAAGAGCGTCCGCTAAGTCACAACGCGGTCGAAAATGAATGTTGAGCGATCGTGACGGGCTGTCGTCCAAGAGGACTGCGGCGAAAAATAAGAGAATGACAGAAGCAAAAGTCACTACAGAACTGAATGTCGGTCTCCCGATTCTTGTTAACACTGAAGCAAAATGAAGAGAGCTCCATAAGCAGAGAACTGCAGTGTGAGCTGGAATTCCGACACCATTCATCAGTGAGGCAAATGCCAGTAATAGCAAAACATCGTGCCGAATCCATAAAAACTTGGACTTTTGAGCAATGGAAGAGTGTCATTTGGTCGGATGAGTCTTGTTTCACACTGTTCCCAGCTTTTAGCAGAGTATACTTCCCAAAAATGAAACATAGTGGGGTTTCGGTGAGAGTTTGGGCAGCTACATAATTCTATTACGTGGGCCACATCGTTACTCTGCAAGGCTGCATTACTGCCAAGGATTAGGTGACCATTTTGGCTGATCAGGTCCACCCCACGGTACAATATTTGTCCCTAAGTGGTGATGCTGTGTAGCAAGACGACAGAGCCGCTGTTAACACAACTCGCGTTTTCGAGGACTGGTTTTGAGAACACGAGGATGAATTATCGAATCTCCCCTGGCAACCATAGTCACGAAATCTGAACATTATTGGCACTTTGTGTTCTTCTTTGGAAAGAAGGGTGCCTGATCGCTGTTGTTACCTGAATTTGCCACTATTTTGCAGAAAGAATGGTATAAGGTTCTCCTGAAAATGGTACATGATCTATATTTATCCATTCCGAGGCAACTTGAAGTTGTATTGAATGCAATAGTTTTCCTACAACGTATTAGGCATGGTACTGTGTTGTGTTTCTTGGTGTTTCCAAGTTTTTGTAATTCCCTTCGATTATTCCCTTTAGGAGTGCGTGTGAACTTGTGGCAGTCACAGCTTCACTCCTAATTTCCTCATTTCATTTCTTCTCAAGACTTCTTTATTAATGCACTGTGTTTTTCCCTTTTCTCTGTCCATATTTTTTACCCTGCTGTTTGATTTTTTTTAAGATTGTCAAATTTTCATGTTTCTGCCTTCATTTCTCATTTGTTTTCTGTCCTCAATTTCTTCTTCTGAGATTTTTAATCGCTCCATGTCTTCTTGTGTTTGTTTCATCTACCTGGTTTTTAATTTACTTACATTAACGACGTTGAAAATTTTCTAAGTGAGTCTATATTCATCCGTCCTCCACAGGAGTCCGTAGAACTGCAGGCGTCTTTCCCTAAATTTATTTGCAATGCTGTCTGTGTTTTTGTAGAGTTCCGTTGCAGGTCGCCTGACCCATGATCCTTATCGGAGAACACCGCCATAGTTCTTTCTAAGGATTTTCCGTCCTTGCTTCGTAAGGTCGTGAATTTTTGTCATCCCTCTAATTACTATGGAGACTGTCGTATACAAGTTTCTTGGTTAAACAACATTGTAGGAGTGTCGTGGTTTTGTATTAAGAAATACTGCTCTTTTAGTGCAGAGATTCCATTCGTGGTTTTGTATTAAGAAATACTGCTCTTTTAGTGCAGAGATTCCATGTCAGTTTGTACGTCTTTGGAAGTTTGAATATTCTTTCTATGTTAGAGATCGTATTCAGTCCTGAGAGTTAAATAGTTTCTTCTAAGTAACTGAAGTGAGTGACCCGAGTTATTTTTCCGCACTGTGTTTTCAGTGAGAGTTTTCCGGTTGATTTGGTGTCCATGTACTGAATTTTTTCATAGGAAATTTGTAGTCTGGTTTTACAAGATATTTCATTAAGTTTATCTAGCGCTAATTTGGCATCACATTTGTTGTCTATTAATATAGCTACGTCATCTGCAAAAGCTAAGTATTTCACAGTGACTCTTTCTCTTTTTCAATTGGGATACGTTTGATGTGCTTTTCCCATTCTCTCATTATTTTTTTTTCCAATCGCCGTTGGACAAGAGTGGCGATAAGCTATATCCTTGTCCGACCCTTACGTGAATTATGAATGAGATTTCTCCCGTGAATATCACTTTTGACGGGGGTGACGATAATGTTTTCTGGATGTCGGCCATGGTTTTTCTGTCAACCCCCAATTCTTCTACGCTATTAAGCAGAGTTTGTCCGTCAAAAGAATTGAACTCCACAAATGTGAGACTAGTGCTCCGGCATCTTGTGATGTTTAGTTTGGTTTTGATATTCCAAATCTGTTCAATACAAGATCTCCCTTTAATGAATCCGCCTGGTATTCGCCAGTCTGTGGGTCCGCTTCGGACTCGAATCGGTTCAACAATGTTTTAGAGAGAATTGCATTAGTTACTGGAAGAAGTGGGATTCCTCTATAATTATGAGGACTCGTTTTGTCTCCTTTCTTGTGGAGTGGGCCCATCAAGGCACTCCTCCATTATTTTTGAATTTTCTCTGTTTTCTAGACTTCAGATATTATCCTGTGAAATTTTGGTGTTCTGTTTTTGTGGTCCAATTCCCGTAATTTTGCAATGTAAATCATATAAGTTAATATAACCGGAAGGTTTCTTCAGACGTGTTATTATTATCATAAATACTTAAAAGTTTTTCTTTGGCAGCGAAGCCATCTAGGTGAAATCCTTGGAGTCACAGAATAGAAAATCTTATTCTTATGCTGATAAAATCTTGCCATGTCACTTGTAAAAACTGTCGGTTTTTTAATATCACTGCTTGCATTCGATGTCACTGTTACCAAGTGAGCATTTACGCTGACCATTTGCGACGATCCTAAGGGCTGGATCAGCTGATACCTGAATGAGATTTTCACTCTGCAGTGGAGTGTGCGCTGATATGAAACTTTCTGGCAGATGAAAACTGTGTGCTGCACCGAGACTCGAACTCGGGACCTTTGCCTTTCTCGGGCAAGTGCTCTACCAACTGAGCTACCCAAGCACGACTCACGCCCCGTCATCACAGCTTTATTTCTGCCAGTACCTCGTCTCCTACCTTACAAACTTTGCAGAAGCTCTCGTGCGAACCTTGCAGGAGGACCTTGTTTCCTCGATTTCCAGTCAGGAATTCGTTTCTGCAGTTTGTCGGTTTTATTACAGTTCACCCTGTATAGTAACATAGTCTCTCGTTTAAATAAAAATATCAGTTTTCTAATTACATTTGTGGATATGTAAGAATCTTATATATCGTAATATAAAAATATAGTATTAAAATCAGTTTTTAGTCTGCAACTTTCCGGTTCATTTAAAATATATATACAGTTACTAGTCATGTCTTCACATTCTAGCTCAAGTGCGTAACAAAGAGCGTCTGTGACGGTAGCATTACTATGACAATTTATAAAGCAGCATCGTATATTTGTATACCCATAAAACTCAAATAAAACACTGAAACTGAAGTTGTGGCACGTTGGAAAAGGAAGAAGGGAACAACAATGAGAACCAATAATAAGTGACAGAAAGCGCTTTATGAATCACGACTGGCTGACTAGATTAGATTAGATTAGTTTTTCGTTCCATAGATCCGTGCTGAGGAGATCCTCGTGGATGTGGAACATGTCAATTTTTTAAAGCTGATATAACAATACTAATAGTATGAATATATAAATCATTAGTTTCTATTAAAAAATTCGGCAATGGAGTAGAAAGAGTTGGCCGCTAGTAAGTCTTTCAGGCTCCTTTTAAACTGATCTTTATTTGTAACTAAATTTTTTATGCTTGCTGGCAAATGATTGAAGATGAGTGTCCATGAGTAGTGGACCCCTTTTTGAACTAAAGTAAGTGCTTTTAAGTCCTTGTGCAGATCATTTTTGTTCCTGGTATTGTATGTATGAACTGAGCTGTTTGTTGGAAAAAGAGATATATTATTTAGGCTCTGAGCACTATGGGACTCAACTGCTGTGGTCATCAGTCCCCTAGAACTTAGAACTACTTAAACCTAACTAACCTAAGGACATCACACACATCCATGCCCGAGGCAGGATTCGAACCTGCGACCGTAGCATTCGCACGGTTCCGGACTGCGCGCCTAGAACCGCGAGACCACCGCGGCCGGCTATTATTTAGGACAAATTTCAATAAGGATTAAATATACTGAGAGGCAGTAGTTAGTAAACGACGTTTATAATATGACTGTATTGGCATGAGAACACATTCTTAAACTGTCTGGATATTTGTTAACGCTCAACTTGTAAAATATGGTGTGAACCATATAAAAGGCAATAAGTAACGTATAAACGTACAATGAAGCAGGAAGGGTATCCTTAAGCTCTGGAAAAGAATTAAAATTTTCAGTTGTATACTGTAGTGAGTAGGGCTTTGAACCCTGACGTAGAGTACTGCTAAGGGTGGTTACACTTGTTAGCCGACTTTCCGACGATACCTGTTTATGGTCACCACAGTCACGCCTGTCTTTCGTTCTGCGAGGCACTCTTGAGCACGCAGTGTCATAGCCGACCAACGGTCCACTCGCCGGGCCAGTTTCAAAGACAATGGCGTGTCGGATGGGAACTGGCCGAGTTTCCGGGCACCGGCCCTCTATAGCTAGCGCTGCATTCGCTTAGCCAGAACACTATTGTGCTCGTCATTTTTTGCGTCAATAGTGGGAGTGTCGTTGCCTCGATCTGCGCTTGCTGAGACAGCTTTCGGATAAAAACCTGTAGTAGCGAGAGTGACACTGGGCAAAGGTGTGCAGTTTAATTTTAAGTCCTTCATTTACATAATGTCCTGTGCTGTATGTTGTATTCCGACAACGGTTGTGTGCAGTGGTATCACATATAAGCTCATTAAACGAAGTGCGTGCAATATAGAATCTCACCGGAATCATCGCAGAAAACGTTTACCACCGGAATCTTCACAGGAAACCTGAAACAATCACGTACTTCATAAAAAGAATGACATAAACATCTACAGATCAGTCAAAGTACACTGCCAGACATGGATAGACGATGTCGATTTTGATCGGATGACGGCATACGCCGCCTGGGGAATAGTAGATATACTGATAATGGTTTCAGCAGCGTCCGCCAACAGGTAGCGTAGTATCACAGCTACCAGAGCGCCATCTGCGCCTACCCTTTAATTCGGAATGTTAACAGCCAGAAGGTTTAGTGTGGTCCAGACGTATGAAGCAAGCTAGCAAATGTGCCACGGAGAAGCACTCGTGCTTCCTACAGCCAAATGAGCGAGTTTGAAATGGGTCAAATTGTGGTCTTCCGGGTGGCGGGATGGTCATTCCGGAGAACTGCCACACAAGATGGATATTCCGCGTCGGTTATGCAACAATGCTAGTGTAATTGATCACGTAAAGGTTCTCATACCCATAGATGAGGTACTGGAAACGTCTAAAAGGGCCAACATTTTTTTTCTGAAAGTGTATTACATCGATTTTCTAAAGTAATGAAAAGGGTCACAGACGACTATCTTCTTAAGTATGACTGACGAATATCAAAAACGATTTAAGGAGAATGAATTAGCTGACACAATAATCTTTGAGATTCTGAAGGAAGTTTGTTACGCCATAGATCGTGATGATACATCACAAAATTCTCTACGTATTTCACATTTTAGATTCATACATATGTAATTTCTAGTTACGAAACTACTAAGCCGAGTGCCATACTGAGAGCACAAACACAGCTTCAGGTTTAACTGAAACGCTATCAGAGCTTTGTGTAATGTCATCTATATGTGCACATAAGCACAGCGGATAAAAAGCTAGTTACCCACAAGACACATCACTCTGATACCTTGCAACATCACCTCTAATCTCGCCTGGGTAGCTGCATGTGTTAACACGACCATTTGCGGGATGGGGATGTATGATGGCACAGCTGAATACGGTTGGCAGATTAGTCTTGAGGATTTGGTGTGCTGACCAGTTTAGAATTGGTTTTAGGCAGTTTTCCACATCCCAATAGGTGAATACTGGGCTGGTGACATTGTTCTACCTCAGACACTCGCTATGCAAACATTTTGTACATTTTCTCACACTTCCACACAGAGCTTACTCCATCCACAGTCAAACTGGATATACTGCTTCTGTCCTGGTGGGGTGGATAATAGGAGACTGATGACCTTAGCTGTTTCGACTCCCTAAACACTTACACAGCGTCATTTCTAACCTTGATAATGGATTCATTGCGGCGAGTAAGAGAATCCACACGTTTCCTCTGGTATGTCATATGCAGGCGAATCACTCACTGAACATTAGATCCTGTAGAGCTTCCAGATTGAGGGGAAGCTTATTGCTGCGTTTCACGTGCTGTTCCAAGTATTCCCACACATTTTCTATAGTATTAAGATCGGGTGATACAGCGTACCAGCTGACATGCGACACAATGTCAGTGTTTGACAAACCAGAAATGTCTTGCGGACACGGCTGTTGTCATAGGGGAAAGTGGCAGTGTCAACAGCATAATGACCATGGAGATGCGAGATTTAGAAGAAATGGCAACACTAGACCTTTTAAGATCATTGAAATAAACATGCTGGTTCATGTTCATGGTAGTAGTGGGGCAACAAGGACATGAGCACAATTTGTTAGTATGGGTTGCCTAGATCAGGAGCTTGTATGCAGTCAGGGGCAAACCTATTGTTCTCTTTTAATTGACAGGTAATGATCCCTGGGGATAATCCACCCTTTTCATTGACAGTTTTTGACTCCCTGAGGATAATCCAGCCTTTTGATTGACAGGTTCTTAACCTATTGTTTCCCACCACTTCCCTCCCCTCCTCCTCCCAAGCCCTCTGGAAACCTCCAACCTACCCCCTTCACCTCGCTGATACAGGTACACTTTCAAGCCTGACATATTCAAATAGCCCCCTCTCGCTCTTATCATTATGACTGACTACTTAATTAAACAGCTCAATTAATAAAATCCACCCTCTGGGAAACCCCCCTCCCCTACCTGGAAATTGGTGGGAAGAAGATTCAGTTGATCGGTCATTTGGAAGGAATCGATTGTAGTGTTTGGAATGTTGTTTATTTATTTATGGCAGTGTATGGAATATAGTTTGTTTATTTAGTTACAGAATTTGTCGGGAAATCGACTGAGTACATTAGAATATCACACACAAACACTATGCAAATCAAATATTGAAATTTCCACTACAAATAGGTCCTAGCACTAAATATATCCTAGGTCTTGTACCTTCCCCCATGAGCCATGGACCCTGCCGTTGGTGGGGAGGCTTGCGTGCCTCAGCAATACAGATGGCTGTACTGTAGATGCAACCACAATGGAGGGGTATCTGTTGAGAGGCCAGACAAACGTGTGGTTCCTGAAGAGGGGCAGCAGCCTTTTCAGTAGTTGCAGGGGCAACAGTCTGGATGATTGACTGATCTGGCCTTGTAACATTAACAAAAACGGCCTTGCTGTGCTGGTACTGCGAACAGCTGAAAGCAAGGGGAAACTACAACCGTAATTTTTCTCGAGGGCATGCAGCTTTACTGTACGGTTAAATGATGATGGCGTCCTCTTGGGTAAAATATTCCGGAGGTAAAATAGTCCCCCATTCGGATCTCCGGGCGGGGACTACTCAGGAGGACGTCGTTATCAGGAGAAAGAAAACTGGCGTTCTACGAATCGGGGGGTGGAATGGCAATTCCCTTAATCGGGCAGGTAGGTTAGAAAATTTAAAAAGGGAAATGGATAGGTTAAAGTTAGATATAGTGGGAATTAGTGAAGTTCGGTGGCAGGAGGAACAAGACTTCTGGTCAGGTGACTACAGGGTTATAAACACAAAATCAAATGGGGGTAATGCAGGAGTAGGTTTAATAATGAATAGGAAAATTGGAATGCGGGTAAGCTACTACAAACAGCATAGTGAACACATTATTGTGGCCAAGATAGATACGAAGCCAACACCTACTACAGTGGTACAAGTTTATATGCCAACTAGCTCTGCAGATGATGAAGAAATTGATGAAATGTATGATGAGATTAAAGAAATTATTCAGGTAGTGAAGGGAGACGAAAATTTAATAGTCATCGGTGACTGGAATTCGTCAGTAGGAAAAGGGAGAGAAGGAAACATACACTCCTGGAAATGGAAAAAAGAACACATTGACACCGGTGTGTCAGACCCACCATACTTGCTCCGGACACTGCGAGAGGGCTGTACAAGCAATGATCACACGCACGGCAGAGCGGACACACCAGGAACCGCGCTGTTGGCCGTCGAATGGCGCTAGCTGCACAGCATTTGTGCACCGCCGCCGTTAGTGTCAGCCAGTTTGCCGTGGCATACGGAGCTTCATCGCAGTCTTTAACACTGGTAGCATGCCACGACAGCGTGGACGTGATCTGTATGTGCAGTTGACGGACTTTGAGCGAGGGCGTATAGTGGGCATGCGGGAGGCTGGGTGGACGTACCGCCGAATTGCTCAACACGTGGGGCGTGAGGTCTCCACAGTACATCGATGTTGTCGCCAGTGGTCGGCGGAAGGTGCACGTGCCCGTCGACCTGGGACCGGACCGCAGCAACGCACGGATGCACGCCAAGACCGTAGGGTCCTACGCACTGCCGAAGGGGACTGCACCGCCACTTCCCAGCAAATTAGGGACACTGTTGCTCCTGGGGTATCGGCGAGGACCATTCGCAACCGTCTCCATGAAGCTGGGCTACGGTCCCGCACACCGTTAGGCCATCTTTCACTCACGCCCCAACATCGTGCAGCCCGCCTCCAGTGGTGTCGCGACAGGCGTGGATGGAGGGACGAATGGAGACGTGTCGTCTTCAGCGATGAGAGTCGCTTCTGCCTTGGTGCCAATGATGGTCGTATACGTGTTTGGCGCCGTGCATGTGAGCGCCACAATCAAGACTGCATACCACCGAGGCACACAGGGCCAACACCCGGCATCATGGTGTGGGGAGCGATCTCCTACACTGGCCGTACACCTCTGGTGATCGTCGAGGGGACACTGAATAGTGCACGGTACATCCAAACCGTCATCAAACCCATCGTTCTACCATTCCTATACCGGCAAGGGAACTTGCTGTTCCAACAGGACAATGCACGTCCGCATGTATCCCGTGCCACCCAACGTGCTCTAGAAGGTGTAAGTCAACTACCCTAGCCAGCAAGATCTCCGGATCTGTCCCCCATTGAGCATGTTTGGGACTGGATGAAGCGTCGTCTCACGCGGTCTGCACGTCCAGCACGAACGCTGGTCCAACTGAGGCGCCAGGTGGAAATGGCATGGCAAGCCGTTCCACAGGACTACATCCAGCATCTCTACGATCGTCTCCATGGGAGAATAGCAGCCTGCATTGCTGCAAAAGGTGGATATACACTGTACTAGTGCCGACATTGTGCATGCTCTGTTGCCTGTGTCTATGTGCCTGTGGTTCTGTCAGTGTGATCATGTGATGTATCTGACCCCAGGAATGTGTCAATAAAGTTTCCTCTTCCTGGGACAATGAATTCACGGTGTTCTTATTTCAATTTCCAGGAGTGTAGTAGGTGAATATGGATTGGGGGAGAGAAATGAAAGAGGAAGCCGTCTGGTAGAATTTTGCACAGAGCATAACTTAATCATAGATAATACTTGGTTCAAGAATCATAAAAGAAGGTTGTATACATGAAGAATCCTGGAGATACTAAAAGGTATCAGATAGATTACATAATGGTAAGACAGAGATTTAGGAATCAAGTTTCAAATTGTAAGACATTTCCAGGGGCAGATGTGGACTCTGACCACAATCTATTGGTTATGAACTGTAGATTAAAAATGAAGAAACTACAAAACGGTTCTAAATTAAGGAGATGGGACCTGGATAGACTGAAAGAACCAGAGGTTGTAGAGTGTTTCAGGGAGAGCATAAGGGAACAATTGACAGGAATGGGGGAAAGAAATACAGTAGAAGAAGAATGGGTAGCTGTGAGGGATGAAGTAGTGAAGGCAGCAGACGGTCAAGTAGGTAAAAAGACGAGGGCTAATAGAAATCCTTGGGTAACAGAAGAAATATTGAATTTAATTGATGAAAGGAGAAAATATAAAAACGCAGTAAACGAAGCAGGCAAAAAGGAATACAGACGTCTCAAAAATGAGATCGACAGGAAGTGCAAAATGGCTAAGCAGGAATGTCTAGAGGGCAAATGTAAGGATGTAGAGGCTTATCTCACTAGGGGTAAGATACACACTGCCTACAGAAAAGTTAGAGAGGCCTTTGGAGAAAAGAGAGCCACTTGTATGAATATCAAGAGCTCAGATGGAAACCCAGTTCTGAGCAAGGAAGGGAAAGCAGAAAGGTGGAAGGAGTATATAGAGGGTTTAAACATGGGCGATGTACTTGAGGACAATATTATGGAAATGGAAGAGGATGTAGATGAAGACGAAATGGGAGATAAGATACTGCGTGAAGAGTTTGACCGGGCACTGAAAGACCTGAGTCGAAACAAGGCCGCGGCAGTAGACAACATTCCATTAGAACTACCGACGGCCTTGGGAGAGCCAGTCATGACAAAACCCTGCCATCTGGTGAGCAAGATGTATGAGACAGGCGAAATACCCTCAGACTTCAGGAGGAATATAATAATTCCAGTCCCAAAGAAAGCAGGTGTTGACAGATGTGAAAATTACCGAACTATCAGTTTAATAAGTCACAGCTGCAAAAAACTAACGCGAATTCTTTACAGACGAATAGAAAAACTGGTAGAAGCACCTTGGGAAAGATCATGTTGGAACACGTGAGGCAATACTAATCTTACGACTTATCTTAGAAGAAAGATTAAGAGAAGGCAAACCTACGTTTCTAGCATTTGTAGACTTAGAGAAAGCTTTTGACAATGTTAACTGGAATACTCTCTTTCAAATTCTGAAGGTGGCAGGGGTAAAATACAGGGAGCGTAAGGCTATTTACAATTTGTACAGAAACCAGATGGCAGTTATAAGAGTCGAGGGGCATGAAAGGGAAGCAGTGGTTGGGAAGGGAGTGAGACAGGGTTGTAGCCTCTCCCCGATGTTCTTCAATCTGTATATTAAACAAGCAGTAAAGGAAACAAAAGAAAAATTCGGAGTAGATATTAAAATTTATGGAGAAGAAAGAAAAACTTTGAGGTTCGCCGATGACATTGTAATTCGGCCAGAGACAGCAAAGGACTTGGAAGAGCAGTTGAACGGAATGGACAGTGTCTTGAAAGGTGAATATAAGATGAACATCAACAAAAGCAAAACGAGGATAATGGAATGCAGTCAAATTAAATCGGATGATGCTGAGGGAATTAGATTAGGAAATGAGACACTTAAAGTAGTAAAGGATTTTTGCTATTTAGGGAGTAAAATAACTGATGATGGTCGAAGTAGAGAGGATATAAAATGTAGACTGGCAATGGCAAGGAAATCGTTTCTAAAGAAGAGAACTTTGTTAACATCGAGTATAGATTTAAGTGTCAGGAAGTCATTTCTGAAAGTATTTGTATGGGGTGTAGCCTTGTATGGAAGTGAAACATGGTCGATAACTAGTTTGGACAAGAAGAGAATAGAAGCTTTCGAAATGTTGTGCTACAGAAAAATGCTGAAGATTAGATGGGTAGATCACATAACTAATGAGGAGGTATTGAATAGAATTGGGGAGAAGAGGAGTTCGTGGCACAACTTGACAAAAAGAAGGGACCGGTTGGTAGGACATGTTTTGAGGCATCAAGGGATCACAAATTTCGCATTGGAGGGCAGCGTGGAGGGTAAAAATCGTAGAGGGAGACCAAGAGATGAATACACTAAGCAGATTCAGAAGGATGTAGGTTGCAGTAAGTACTGGCAGATGAAGAAGCTTACACGGGATAGAGTAGCATGGAGAGCTGCATCAAACCAGTCTCAGGACTGAAGACCACAACAACAACAGGTCTTGTACACACCAGTGTTTGAGAGCACAACACCCTCCTCCACGACACCGCTTCTACTAAACATATCTGCTGAAAAAATCCTACCAATCACACAAAATAGCAATCGTGAGGCGCGCGCCCTCAGCTGACTGCAGGCTAGCCCCCGTCTGCACCACATAGGAGAGAGAGAGCCATACCTGATTACATTCCTGCGTGTAATACACCTATCAGAAATGCGATAGGGTTTTAAAAGTACTATAGGATTCCTAAAGTGGTTCCCTCCACTACATTCAGAAAGAGGAAGGAAGGCTCCATGACTGAGTGCAGTGCTATATTATGGCGCCTGAAAAAAAAATTGCATTTGCAGTAGCTGTACTACAAGCAATTCTAAAATACGGAATTAGAAGTGATGCCATGATCGCATGGGTAGAAGTGACATAAAGTCGATAAATTACGAAAAATGACGGAAAATACTCATAAATTGAGGGAAAATACGGCGAAATACATGGAAATTAAGGGAGAACTTATATGTCTTTGGTTGGTACTGAACAATTCCTGTACATGAAAACGAGCATGCGATAGGAAGAGGAATATGAGGAAACGTTAACATGGAAGCAATGGGAACGAGGCAAACAGTCAATTTTTTCGTCAAGTTAATAGTGATACACTCGAGTTGACAGCTGTCTTTGATGCTTTCCTGGAAAAAAGAGAACCATCTGCCACTAAACGTACTTGCATTTGCGTTAAAGGGTGAAAGAAAGGGGATGGCGCTATCGGTTGAGAGGGAGTCGTAACAGGGTATGATTTCATGGTAGACTGATGATGTGATGCATTCTAGAGAGAGAGGAAGATGTTGCTGTAGGTCATTTAATCACTTTTTCACGTTGTTCTGTTGGGGTGCATCAGGCATGTGGCATAACTTGTGTGACTTAGAGCAATCATTAACAGTAAACCTCTCAATCATCACATGACTTCCATGTCATGTGTGATAAAAAATGTCCATCCTGTTTCGGTGCTTTTGTCTAGACAAACGGAGATTTATGGGACATACTCCATTCCCCTGCCGCATGTTTGGCATAAAATCGAGCCTTCAGTTTCATAACTACAGAGATACAGCAATCCTCGTGTATACATCTGTTTGATAGATGCTCTGTTTGTGGAGTTAGTGGTTGCATGACATGTAATTTCACATGTCAAACATCAGTGCGTTTGACTCTTTCTTTGTAAGAGGTATTCTCCGTTATTAACAATCATTTTATACAGCACTGATGCGAGCATAGTATAATTTCTGAACCATGATCGGATATTAACAGTGGGCAAATATACCTCTGGAAAGCGATATTGTGCATGTATCGCAAAGAATTAATGTTTTAAGAAAGTAGTTTTTCCATTTCACAGTTCTTCACCATAGTTTATGGTAGAGAAACCTGCAAGGAGAATGTATGTCATGCACTGGAGATATATTTCTTACATCGGTGTAATAACAGCGTTGGATTCCCTATGGGTAATAGGTTGGAATCCACACTGCTCTAACATTATAGCATGTTTTAAGTGCAGAACCGTGTAGCCTTAGGGGTGTATGTGCTTATGTTCTCTCTTACCAATACCTTCTTGGTAGTGGCTCCAGACACTAGAACAATACTTTAAAATTGATAGCACAGTTAATTTATGTGAAATTCTCCAAACTCCATCTGTCTGGGGCTCCATGATGCATAAAAACCACCCGTTTCTTGTTCTTAATCATCTGTTATATCATGATAACAGTTTCATATTTACAATTCTCCAATAAGGGGTGCATCTGGAGCAATGTTATGCCCTTGTATGGGTGCAGGACAGCGTTTACGGACTCGGCTTTCACTGTTCCTTCACAGAAGTGGAATGTAGTGTCCTACTTCTGGTCAGCTGCAGATTAAATTGATGCCAGTGCTGCAGGTACTCACAAAGCAGCGGAGAGGTGGTTTAGCGATGATGCAGCATTTTGAAAGCATGCTGCCACATCATGGTCGGTGTCGATGTTATGGTAAAATTGCTAAAATTTATCGCGCTATCGGCTGTGATGCTTATTACTACAATACATTGACAGTGTCTTTTCCATCCCATCTGATCACTGTTGACTAACAGATAATGACTGACTGACATTGCTTGTTTGAAATGGACAAAAGAGTCTTGTTGGAGTGGGAGCACCTTCAGGGGATGGCTAGCAACAAAACAGTCATCACGTACATGACTGCAATGTGAGGAATTAATCGAAACAGAACACAGAGACGTCAGCTATTATATCACTGTGAAAGATGAGTTTACATGTAGAAGTCGTCAATCATCTTCAGACAGCAGTTTGGAAATGCTCCACAACAGTGCAAAACTCTCCCAGTTTCTGTATGTTGTGTCTGTCTTTTATTTAAAATCACCCAGTGTGTGTGTTGTGGTAGCAGCAGCAATATGATTTACACTATGCAATGTCTAGTTTTCTGTGAGAGGTAATGGGTCGAAACGTGTTAATGCCAGTTTAGAACCAGACACAGACCTCGAAGGAGCAGCGGAAGAAACAAAATGTACGGCAATGTACAAAGTGTGATACAGCAGAAAAAAACAATGTATGAAACAACAAAAAGGAGACCCTCTCTTGCGACTGATAGTCTGTTGGATATGGACCTCCCACCGTACAGGCGATGAGACTTAACACTGGTCTGTCCAAGCAACTTCCATCCAATGGATCAACACCTCTATATTTAATAGGATCACCACATATTCCAGACGCCAGCACACAGATGGCCCTTATTTTCAATATATCGGAAGAGAGAGATGTGGTAAAAGTCTTACCGAGTTCTCTGTCGGATGAAGTTAGCAGAGCTTCTATTGTTCTTAATTTTTCTCTGTTGGATGATACAGAATAACGATGATAGAATGTTTGGGTGATAGATGTGAATGGCCCCTGATTGATGCAGATCTGCTTCGTAGTGCAGTACCTGTATGATGCGAGGCCGTCCTAATTTTCCAGATAAGGAACACCGTCATAACTGTTCGTACTGTCTTTTATACTACCGAGCGTTGCAGCAGCCGACTTCATTTGGAGCTGACTTACACATTGTACACGGTTGGCGGAGCTACGGCAACATGTTCCCATTTCCATTGAGTGGTCAAAACAAAGCCTGCCGCATTTACTCAGCTCACTCTGTTTCTACACGGGTTGCAGAATGTGGTAGTTTAGTGCTCTCCAACTTCGTTCAGTTCCGACTTAAATTGGGGCGATAACATGGACAAATCTGCAGGGAGGCCGGGGTAGAGATCGAGGAATTCTCTAAAACACATTGGAGTTTTCCTGTAGCAGATAGGTTCGAAAAAGGTGACTCGTTTCGAGATATGAGAGTGGCACTGATACTGTTCGCCAGTGGCTGTAATCATTAAAAGACATCTGCATAAGATCCAACGCAAGTATGTGGCTGAATGGAGAGACTTGTTTCAAATCGCTGACATCATTTCTACCAGAAAGCGTTACATTATCATCGACTTTTGTGTGTGCCTGTAGAACCAAGACCGCTTTTTGTGCAGGGTGACAGTAACAATAGGCTAAGGACCTGTCAATCAAAAGAGTGGATTATCCCCAGGGGGTCATAACCTGTCAATGAAGAGGGTGCATTATTCAAAAGAGAACAATAGGTTTGCCCCTGAGTGCATACCTACCCCTGATGTAGGTAACTCACACTAACAAATCGTGCTTATGTCCTTGTTGCCACACTACACACGGTAGTGACTGAATAAGCTGAAGTTATTTGATGAAAATCGTCAGCAAAACATCACAAAACAACCTCCAGGCTGAAATTCGCCCTCGACACACTGTGCATTAGCCACCTGGTGGGGCCATTGATGCGCTCAACTCCTAGAATAATTTGAAAAGAGGCAAGTTATGACTGGTCAGACCACGGTACACGCCTCCAGGCAGCTATTGTCAAGTTTCTGTCTTGTTTGTCCAACTGCAGACTTACAGCTTCATATGCTGCTAAGAGGCATGCCATTTTCTGAGGTACGAGACTCCAAAGGTCCAATGCGTGCAGTTTCCTTCGCAGTGTTCTCTCTCAAACCGACTGAGACGGATGTGCATTCTCTGAGAGCTGCTGTTGTCATTGACAAAGGGTGACACCCGCCTCCGCTCATTTCTGCTGGGATCTTCTTCCGACCACCGTTGCTACGGCTTGTTGCATGTCTGTGAGTGGTAAACCATTCCTTGTAGACACGCAGGACAACTCTTGCTGGTACACCGGGCACTTCATTCCCACTCTGCACGTCCAAATACGATACGTCTTTTCTGCCACCCTGTCACGACTCCTCGTACCATCTTACTCCGCTTACAGCTAGCGTCTGTACTCCGCAAGCCACTCTGCGGTGTTTGGCAGAGGGTACTTCTGGTACCACTATCTGATTCGCCCTCCCCATCCCCTTCCCTGTTCCATTATCGACAGCTTGTGGTATGAACCTCTATAATAGCTGTAACTTTCCTATTGTGGGCATTTCGTGGTAAGTATTTGGGAGAATGTAGTATGTTGCCGAAACGTTAACGAAATGGAATCCCAACAGTAAACCTCCCCTGACGCGCAACGCTTCTGTTGTAGCGTCTGCCACTGCAGTTTGTTGAGCACCTCCATAACGCTCTCGCGCCGACTAAACGGTCCCGCGACGAACCGTGCCGCTCTTCGTTACATCTTGTCAGTCTGTTCCATTAAACCAACCTGGTAAGCGTCCCAGGCAATTGAGAAACAATCAGGAATAAGTCGAACGACTGATTTGAACACCACTTCTTTCGCGAATTATACTTTCTTCAGATTCTTACTACGAATCTCAGCTTGCCACTTGCTTTTCCTACTATTTATTTTATGTGGTCATTCAATTTCTATTTCAGGTCGCTCCGGATGGCTACTCCTAGGTAGTGCTTGATTTGTAAAAGAAGAGGTTCCGGTATTGTGACAACCTTCCAGGGTGTGTTTTTGATATGTAGACTTCTTCAAATGTTATTTTAACGCTTTTCTGAGCATTTGAAAAGTGCGAATACAACATTTGCTTTACATCTATTCAACCGCAGCAAACGTTCTGTTGTTCCACATCTCAAAATCTGCGGTTATGATTTTTTCTCGTTAGAAGTATCGATACGGCGTAACGGTGCGTAACGTCACAAATGAATCACTGCTCCTGGGTATTTTACGATAGTGACTGTTTCCAGCGACTTGACACCAGTGGTGTGGTAGTAAAGTAGTAGAACTCGTCCCAAATATGTTATATTTATTTAAGTTCAGGGTAGACTACGAGGCCCTGCATCATTCATCAGTCCCCTGCAGGTTTTCCTGCAATTCGCTTCCGCCACACTGGGATGCAATCGCACTGTAGACAACAAATCTACTGCTCATAGCCCCATGGATGCTCCATCGTTATCCACTAGATCATTAATATAAATTGTAAATAGTAGCGACTCCGTAACACTCCCTTACAGAACCCCAGAAACTACGTTTACATCTGTCGATCTTGTTCCGTTCAGTGTTGAATTCTGTCCGTGAGGAAGTGCTATTTCTAATCAGAAACCTTGTCCGCCACTTGGTAAAGTCTCGTTCTGCCCACTAAATGTCAACCTGACGGCCGTTGTCTACAGCACTAGGAATTTCTGAAAGTGTTCTGACCTGTTAGTACGTCTGAGATCGTTATATGGTGTACATCTACCATCACAATGGGACGAACAGACATCCAACAAAGAAGAATGTCAGTTTCCGCTTAGTAGGTGCACCAGAGAGCTACTGCATCGAGTGTCATGACAGCATATGGAGTTCATTTGGATACGTCGTCTGCTTAATCTGTCTCTAGTGTCCTCGCTAAACCCTAATCTTACTTCCTTCCTTCTTTCAACCGCTAGTCACAATGGTGAAAAAAGGCCTAAATTTAATAATGAATAGCGGGGGGAATCGATGAAGATTGTTGCCTTCAATAAACAGATCACTTCTGAGCTTGATATGCGTCTAGAAAGCACTATGTCAACTCTAACAGTACAACGGAAAGTGAACATAAGCGATCATTGTAGTACTGTTATCGAAAAATTTCGTATACGTCATGTGTATGAAAAGAAACGACTTAAGTGGTGAAAAGAACATAAAAAACTGTCCTATCAACCGCAGGATGTGTTTACTTATGAATTCCAAGAGAAGTATACACTCTTATCTCTCTTCTTTCAGTTATGACGAGCGGTAGAGGTTCTGTAATAGCGGGAAACTCATTCTAGTTGACCATGTTCGCTCAGTATTAAGTGTACAACCGGATCAAGACAATGTAACCAATTACATGGTCGTATATTATGTCCCCGATTGATCTGAAGCGCATAAGGATAAAAACATTCTTCTTCCCTCGCCCTTTAAAGCTGGTGAAAATGAAAGTTATCGAACAAAATTTGCCGGTATTCGAGAAACAGGTAAGAGTTTTGTAGGATTACTCAAAGGATTTTCACTTTCCAAGGAAGTGCTATAGGCCCTCTATTGCTCCTGATCTATATTAACGACATAGGAGACTATCTGAGTAGCCGTCTTAGATTATTTGCAAATGATGCTGTCATTTACCGTCTTGTAAATTCATCAGATGATTAAAACGACTTGTAAAATGATCTAGATAAGATATCTGTATGCTGCGAAAAGTGGCAGTTGACCCTGAATAAGGAAAAGTGTAAAGTTATTCACATGAGTCTGAAAAGAAATGAGCTAAATTTAGATTACGCGATAAGTCACAAAAATCTGAAGGCAGTAAATTCAACTAAATACTTAGGGATTACAATTACAAATAACCTAAATTGGAACGATCACATAGATAATACTGTTGGTAGAACAAACCAAAGACTGCGATTCATTGGCAGAACACTTACAAGGCGCAACAGGTCTACTAAAGAGACTGCTTACACCACACTTGTCCGCCATTTTCTGGAGTATAGTTGTGCAGTGTGGGATCCGCATCAGGAGGGACTGACGGATGACATCGAAAAAGTAAAAAGAAGGGCAGCTCGTTTTGTATTATCGCGAAATATGGGAGATAGTGTTACAGACATGATACGTGGATTGGAGTGGCAATCATTAAAACAAAGGCGTTTTTCGTTGCGACGGGATCTTCTCATTAAATTTCAATCACCAGTTTTCTCCTCCGATTGCGAAAACATACTGTTGGCACCCATCTACGTAGGGAGAAATGATCATCACGATAAAATAAGAGAAATCAGGGCTCGCACAAAAAAATTTAAGTGCTCGTTTTTCCCGGGTGCCGTTCGAGAGTGGAACGGTAGAGAGGCAGGTTAAAGGTGTTTCATTGAACCCTCTGCCAGGCACATTATTGTGAATAGCAGAGTAATCACGTAGATGTAGATGTGTGCCTGGATGAGACTCGAATTCGTGGCCCCTGCCTATCGCGACCCAAGTACGACCTACGACCCATCCTCACTGCTTTCCTTCCTCCATTACCTCGTCTCCTACCTTCCAGACTTCACAGAAGTTCTCCTGCGAAACTTGCAAGACTAAAACTCGTGGAACATATACACGTACATGTAAGTCATTCAGGCACCGAAACTGTGACTGACTATAAAATTCTTCTCTCGCTGATACGCTTTAGAGAAACGGAGGAAATCTGAAGCCTGTTCAATCCGAGAACGAGATCACACCACCTTGCTCATTAAAGGATACATGCCAATGTTTTTTGTGCGACAGAATAACATGCGATGAATGGAACTGTTACTGATCCAAATCTATATTTATTCTTAATGTGACCTGTGCAACTTTCCAGTCTTTGGGTACGGATCTTTCGTCTAGTGAGCGGTTGTGTATGGCTGTTAAGTGTGGAGCTATTACTCGTACATCAGCATACTCTGAAAGGAACCTAGTTGGTATACAGTCTGGACCGGAAGACACGCTTTTATTAAGTGATTTAAGTTGCTACAGTACTCCTGTTCTCGATTCTAATTCTGGAATATTTACTCAGTCGTCTTTGGCGAAAGAATTTCAGAAGGCTGTGTTTAGCAACACTGCTTTAGCAGCACTGTCATCGATAGTATTTTCATGAATGTCGCGCAGTGGAGGCATAGATTATCTCTTGCCGGTGTCATACTTTACGTACGACCAGAATTTCGTTGGATTTATTGCCAGTGTTCGAGACAAAGGATACTGCGGAGACATGGCTGAGCTACAGAATGCGCGAAGTGATATTTTTGTTGGACACCTCGTAGAAATCGGATACAACAGTTTCGCAATTATATTAGTCGACCACAATATTATTGCACCTGGGAGTGAGGGCTGTACGGTCGGCTCGTGTGTTTACCTGTGCGCTCGAAGCCGATCAGTCAGCTCTGGCCACACATCTTGCTCGTGAAGTTATTTGGACTTCCACTGAGTATACTACAGTCCAAAAAAATGATGTGGTTTTTGTTTACTGCAATGACACCGCTCATTTCCGATAACGGCAACAGGAGGCCAAGTGCAATAATGGTTGGGTAGTACAACGCAGGGTTCTATGGCTGGTGTTTACGTTCCTGTCAATTTCTGTTTTATGGACATTAGGTGGTGATCTAAGCACGTTTGTGCTGTGTCCTCCGGTTGCTGCGGCACACGAACATACATACAGATGCTGCCGCACACCAACTCAGGCTTCAGTCTGGCGTCACGTAGTTCTGATCGGACGCCATAGAGGGCGAAAATAACGGAATATATTTTGCTTCCACCCTACGCCATTCACATAGTCCTATCCATCAGCTATAGTTACGTTCCGATACTTCAGTAAGCGCTCAAAAAGGGACTATATCCTGGCTACGCCTGACGTCGGGAAAATAGTTCGGAAACGAACATACATCTACCAACCATGGATTTAAGACGACACATAGCTCCATTCATCAGACAGCGTCTGCACAATCTCACAGTGTCGCAGTATTTGCCAAAATTGTCATCGCTAGTAGAACCGGACTGGGCAGACTACTAGTTTAGTTAGCGTTTACTAGAGTCAGGTATAAGCCTGTCTTCGTAGTTAGTGAACTTTAACTAATTTGTTTCGCCCCAGTATCATACTCAAATTAAGTATTTATAAAGGCAAGTATTGTATATTGACACATGTCTGTACTGCCAACATTATCTCGTCGTAGTTCCATTCTTTTCCTGTGAGAAGACTGTGTTACTGTGCGTTTAGCAAGCAACATCAATAACAGCAGTTAGTTTGTGTGGGAGGGGTTCTCTTCCTGCCGCTTTATGTAGTACACGAAGCACATCTGTTGCATATAACAGTTTCTGCGGTGTAGTCTCAAGAACGGGGTGCCGAGGCGAGGTCGGTACCTTGTGACAGAACCTTAAGTAAACGTAGTCGCTGCTAGAAGCAGCAGAGAATGAGAGACAGTGGCATAGACACACCCAGAAGAGCCAGCCGTGGTGGCCGAGCGGTTCTAGGCGCTTCAGTTCGGGACCGCGCGATTGCTACGGTTGCAGGTTCGAATCCTGCCTCGGGCATGGATGTGTGTGATGTCCTTAGGTTAATGAGGTTTAAGTAGTTCTAAGTTCCAGGGGACTGATGACCTCAGATGTTAAGTCCCATAGTGCTCAGAGCCATTTGAACAGCCAGAAGAGTTTCCCTGAGCCACCACATTAGCTCGCTTAGTACAATGCCGCTCAGGTCAGTCGGCAATCATCATTTAACACGACAGCACCGTCTCCCTACCGAGCCAGCTGTGTGACAGTTGTATAAGACAGAACTCTGCATAAAATCTTATAGTAAATTGTACTCTGTGAGAAGAGACTGGTATCTTGTTCTGTATCAAGTGATACATTAATGTTTTGTGACAGTAATAAATACTCACGACATTCCTGTGGACACGGATCATAACAAAGTTAAGTGTTTCATCTTGTTCAAGTTACAATAAAGTGATCTAATATTCTATATGTTAAGTATCACTCGGACCCCTCTAGCAGTAAAGCTAAGAACCCACCACTGTACCGACGAGTATTACCTCGTCCAGTCCAACAGTTTCTTTGTTTAATGTTTCGTTTTCTCATGCTTGAGATATCCTCAGAGACTATAAAGATGTAGTTGTTTACTTTTCAAATATAAACTTCTTGCTGAATTTAAGTTTAAAAATTAAATAATAACGTGTTCATACTCTCTGAGGATGTCTGCAGCATTAGGAGACGAAACATTAGGGAAAGAAACATGATTTAGACTACAGTCTAATGCCCATAAAATAGAAATCATCCCATTTCGAAATAATTTCTGAATGTCCCCAACTTCCTCCACTACTGTATTTCAGAGCATTGTTCCAGTACATCAACGCAACTCAAAATATCATCACAGTAATATTTTAGTTAGTCAACTGGAGAGTTGAACACAAGGAAGAATTATGTATGTGCTGGCGTAAGCTGTTGCCACCACACTGAGCAGCAAAGAGGTTGCGAGTAGATCGATAGAGGCCAAAGACAGACTCCCAAGAAATGCGCCGCCAACGCCCTCTCGGCTGCTAGTACTTAGATCGCCGCCGTGGACCAGAGGGTCCAGTCAGACCCAGTCAGTCCTCCACTGAGTCAGTGAGTCGAGTCTTCAGTCGCAGCCCAGTGGGAATGGCAGTCGCAGTTAGCTCCGCCTCTAGCTCAGAGTCAGTCAGTACCTAGCGACCAGAATAGTGAACATAGCAGGACCTATACTTCATCAGCAGTGAGGCTAACGTAGACTATTACAGAAGAGCTTGTACCACAACACATGAACTATCTTGAGTTAAGTAATTTTCTATGCTTATAAATAAAGAACCCTATTAATACAAGCGTGCAGTTGTGTTACAGAAACAGGATACCAGCCACCAACAACATCGTCTCCTTCCTTCCCATGGTACAAGCCTACAGTGACAACGAGACAACACAAAAATATATATATGTCTGTAATATGGATGAGTGCAGAAAGAAAGAACACTTAGGGGATGCCCACAGTGGAGTGGAACAAACTAAAATTATTTGGGATGGGTTGGGTTGTTTGGGGGAAGAGGCCAGACAGCGAGGTCATCGGTCTCATCGGGTTAGAGAAGGATGGGGAAGGAAGTCGGCCGTGCTCTTTCGAAGGAACCATCCGGGTATTTGCCTGGAGCGATTTAGGAAAATCACTGAAAACCAATCAGGATGGTCGGACGCGGGATTGAACCATCGTCCTAAAATTGGTACTGCTTATAGATTCATAAGACAGTCGACTGAATAAGAAGGATGCAGTAAGATGGGTATAGATAAATATGGTTTGGAGGTCATGCCAAACACGGTTGTAGGAGTTTTCGAGGACAAGGAGAAAATATGGAAGATTGCTTATTATAAATGAAAAGCACAGTAGTTTATATGTTCTAGAGGACTAACTGCCTACCATTGTCAAAGAAGTTACAAAATGGTTCAAATGGCTCTGAGCACTATGGGACTTAGCTGCAGAGGTCATCAGGAGCGCCTAGAACCGCTCGGCCACTCCGACTGGCAAAGAAGTTACAAAATTTGTAAACAACATTGAAACCGATACTGCTCATGAAGACTGAGGCATGGACAAGCAGTAAATGTCATCTCTGACAGTGCAGTGGTATACAATTAAAAAGGTAAAAAAACTGAACAGTAAATACATATAAAGGGAGAAAACCAGGAAAAATCAGCTCTCTAAATTGGCTAAAGAGCCTTTTAGTGCAAATATTAAATATTGGTTTAGATATGTGGATGACTTACTGTGGATGTGAACAGGTACTGCAAGGCAACCAACCCAATTTTTTTATATCTTATACAGTCAACATTAAAATATTCAGTTAACAATGGAGATTGGCAACAAGTTTATAAACTGTCTTGATCTAACTATTGCCATCTGTACCCAAACACAGTGTTTCAAAACTAATAGAAAGCCTACAACAACAGACACATTAATACCTTCTTTCTCGCAACACTCAGTAACATACAAACATGCATCTTTCCACTCCATTGTACACTGTCTCACAGCTGTTGCTATGTCCAAACAAGAGTTGAAATTTATTGCCGCAACCAACGGCTACAATCCTGTCATGTTTGACCACACCTTGCATAGGAAACCAGCACTGAAAATTATATGCTTCTTCTATGGTCCCTGTGCTGCTCCTTTCACTGTCCACAGGAAGTGGAGTACACTCCCATAGCTAGGACTGGTATCACAGAGTGTAGAAGAAACTGTGTAATTCTCCAACTATAGATTTTCCTACCATGTAAGGAACACCACAGCCAAGTATGTTTTCAATATCAAAGTTAAGACCCAGTTATTAGCCAGTAGTGTGGCTTACAAAATTACGTTCCCAGATTGTGAACCGTTTGGCACTGGTCGGTCAGGCAGAGACATAGTAACTATGTTGCCTCAACATTAGTGCAGCTGGAGGTTTCAGAATTATGACTCCACGTTTTTTGAGCATGTACTCAGTAAGGGTCACAGATAACAGCCACAGTCTCATGTCCTCCATTAGCAAACAAATGTCAAAAACTTAACCTACTGGAAGCCCTAAATATCAACGAATAACTTTCCCACGGTCTCGATTTAATAGACCATTAAATGACTAAACACCACTCAGCACTTCCCATCTTCTAAGCTTCACTTAATCCTCACTGTACATTGCTCTCCACACTATCCATCCCTTTCTAGTCCTCCATTTTTCTATATTTATTTATTTTACTTTCATTGCATATGTAGTCCATATATTGTGTTATTACAATTATCAGTTCTACTTTTAACTGTTTTTCTGTATCACTGTCCACGTATAATACGTCTTTAAGGTATGCTTCAGTACTCTTGTCAGGACCTAATTTTATTTTATTGGAACAGTTAATTTAATTTCAATTATCATATAGGCACCGTTTTCCGAGTTTATTTTTAATGTTTTTCCTGGTTTACTTTATTGTGTTCTGCCCACTCGCCTAATAGGAAACCTGCATTCCCGGATCGGTAGCCAACAATTCAAGCAAATCGCATTAATGAGATTTTATTACAGTAAGATATTTGGCAATATTTAACTTTTGTGAAATACGGAAGTGTCGCAAGCAGTGGGCAACAGACAAATAAGAAATTTCTTCAGAATATACAATTCGCAATAAAAATAAAGCAGTACAAATCCTAAATCACCCTTGTAGCGTTTGTAGATCAGCTTGTCTTCCACTGGGCTGCGGCTTTTTAAGTACAGCTTCATCGGTTGCTCACGACCTTGCTGTGTTGGTGTATGGTAAAACTGTTCCATTCGACAGTGATGCCATTCCAAAGACATCACCGGGGTGCACTTTGAAGATGTGGCAGTGAGACTTGAAGTCGCATACCACGCTCTGACGGTGGATGTTCAAGTTCCAGGCAAGCGGTAACATAATGATGAACAACATTAGGTATCAACACCGGTTGTTTACGATGGTCGACACCCATCCAGTGGTCAAGTCAATACTAACCCTGAGTGAGTGGCCGTAAGAAGGCTAATGTTAACTGTGATCAGAATCGGAGTCCTCAAGGATGGTGAGAGGAACTGGGTGCTGGTGCCAGTGCCAGGGTGTCGTGGTGCCAATGTTTTGTAAACCAGCAACCGTGTCGTGTAAGCCTTGTACTGTGACATAGAGATGCCTTGCCTTCTCTCGCATGGACATCTTGAGAGTGGCCATGTCCATTTCCTTGTGGAGGGTAACTACCCTCGAGAGGGGAGGGGCATGCAGGCTCCACCGAAGCACCTTATTCAGCAGGCACCAGAGGATCTGGGAAGCACTAATCGTAGCCCACGCAGTGGAGTCATAGGTGAGGGAAGGGTGGACAACCATCCAGTACAGCTGGAGCTTGAGGTTCAGATCCCTGCTGATGAACACTGGGTACAACGCTTTGATCAGCTTGAGTCATTTTTGGGTTACACATTCTGCAGGGCGATGGAAGAGCAGTTTTTTATCCATCCAGACACCTAGGTATTTGGTATCGGGACCATGGGACCTGGACGCCTGATATAGTGATGTTGTGGTGGAGGATGGGGCGCTGTTTAGTGAAGTAGACTGCTGTAGTTTTGGCGGCATTGTGGGCAATCTTGTTGGAACAGCACCAGGTCACTGTCACTTCCACCTGTCTCTGGAGGCGAGTACTGAGCTTGTCTGTGTTGCGGCCGGTTGTATAGAGCGTCGTATCATCGGCATATTGTGCCAGGTGGCAATGTAGGGGGACTGGAATATCGTTAAAATAAATGTTAAATAGGATGGGAGAGAACACAGAGCCCTGAGGTGTATCCATCAACACGTGACATAAGCTGGAGTGTCGACCTCACCGAGTAACCATGAAAGGAGGAAATTATCTACAATCTTCACATAGATGTTGGGTATGGTCGTCTGTGTCAGCATTTTGTACACAAGATTGTCCTGCCATATCTTGTCATGAGAGTTTTGCAGGTCCAGGAAAACCGCTGGTGTCGACATGGTGGAGTTAAAGCCCTTGCTGACATGTTCCGTGATCCAGAGGACTTGGAGTTCGGCTGACAGGTGGGAAGCGAATACGAACTGTTCCAGACGGATGGTCCCAGCCACCGCCAGAGGCTGGGAAATGCGGTGGAGGATCAAAGATTCGAGAACCATGGCCATGGCATTCAGAAAGCTAATGGGCCTGTTGTTAGTAGGCACCATAGGATCCTTTGAGGGCTTTGGGATGGCACTCATTTTGGCCTGCTTCCACAGTGGGGGAAATGCGCCATTGGTGAGACAGCGGTTCAGAATGCTGATAAATAATACCAGTGGCTTGTGTGGGAGCCGGCAGAGGCGTTCGTTTAAAACACCATAGAAACCTGGAGCCTACCGTCCATGCTTCCACCGGAGGATCCGCTGGATTTCCGCCGTGGAAGTAAGTTGAGGGGCAGATGGAGATGGTCTTTGTCTGAAAGCGCCAACGGCCGCTAGAATATCGTGTTCATCATGCGTGAGGTCCTGGATACGAAACTGGTTTTGGGCCTCAAACGTGTCGGCCAGAGTTTCTACCACATGGGGGGCATCATAGGTTAAGCCATCAACAGTGCAGAGGAAGACAACATGGATAGCATACCAATTAACTTGCGGGTCTCTGGGTTCCTATTATTGTGTTTGTGAATCAAAGGGTCCAGGAAATTGAGACAGAGTAACTCATCTCTGACATCTGCTTCTGCAGCTTCACAAGGAAGGTCTTTGATGACAATTTTTGCTCTTCTGTCGGCAGAAGCCTGATGCGTGTAGTAGTGCATAGCCCTGGACTTCACAAAGTTGAGGACTAGGAGACAATCATCCATGATGTCAAGCAGGTACTTGACGCTGTCTTTCCGTTATATTGCCTGCAGCTGGCCAGCAATAAGGCTTTGCAGTTCAGTGTTCAGTTTAATGTAGTTTCTGGGATTGTAAACAACGATAGGGGGGATCTTCTCCTTCTTTTGTGGTGTTGGCGGTGGACGTCCTGGTCCACGGAGGCATCGGTATCCGAATCACGACCACTGTGACGGGTACGAGTGGAAGATTGTTTGCCGGCCGCGGTGGTCTCGCGGTTCTAGGCGCGCAGTCCGGAACCGTGCGACTGCTACGGTCGCAGGTTCGAATCCTGCCTCGGGCATGGATGTGTGTGATGTCCTTAGGTTAGTTAGGTTTAAGTAGTTCTAAGTTCTAGGGGACTAATGACCACAGCAGTTGAGTCCCATAGTGCTCAGAGCCATTTGCACATTTTTTTGAAGATTGTTTAGAGTGTCGATCACAGGGGGGACCGACATGGTCGGAATCCCCAGAAGGCTCGTTGGGCTGACAAGATGGTGTAGACGAGGGAGCACCCGATGGGGCGTCTGTGTGGCGGTCGGTTGTATTAATGCTGGGGGCCGACATGGCTTGACTGTCACTATGTGAGAGTTCTATCACCAGGAGACCACGGGAATCGTTAGAGGACGAAGAGAAAGATTGGTCCCTAACGCGACACTGTATCACTGTCAGTGGACTTGTGGCGGCAGGGACGATTCCCTCGGTCCTTTGCCAGTTGGATGGTGGCACTATCAGCGCAGCGGGAAGCTTGCCGGGACGGCCGTCTAGCGGTCGGTGTCACATTACTGCTCCAAGGGGCGGCGGCAGAGACGCCTGGCCGCGGATTCCTGTCCTTAGCCCCATGCTTGCTAAGCCCCGGCCCGATTGATGTAGTCAGGGCGCTGGCAGGATATGGACACGAACGCCGGTCGCCTATATATACCAAGTACAACGGGACGCGTACGAAATAACCACGCTGCCTTACAAGGCGAACGACAAGTCAACGTTCACTCAGACATTACGACTACACAACGCCGAGCAACACTCGTGACCATAACGAACAACGCGCACATACTCGCAAGTAAACACTGTCAGGTCTCCAACCTGACTCTTCGTGTAGAGGCCGCTCCTGTCTCGGTGTTGTCCTACAGAAGTGTCGGTCAGAGTACTATTGGCTGACGTCGTCTCACAGCCCTCTCTGCTCTTCCATTCTTGACGGTGTGCCGACGCTTGACGTTACGCCGGAACATACTTCCTTTACATTTATTTTCTGTTCGATTTTTTTACCTTCTTAACTGCATACCACTGCACTGTCAAACGTGACAGTTACTGTGAGTTCGTGTCTCAGCCTAGATGAATAGTATCCCCTCTGATATTGTTTAGAAACGTTGTAACGTGTTTGACGACAATAATTAAAGTTTGATTATGGCATTTAAGGAAAACCGGTTATCATAACTAAATGAACTAATCCTCTAGAGCGTACGCAATATAGCGATTTTCATGTATATATAACAGTAATTCCTGCTTGTATTGTGTCTTACATGCAGACGATGTCACACTGCTGGCAGATAATGAAGATGAAATGGTTCGAATGGCTCTGAGCGCTATGCGACTTAACTTCTGAGGTCATCAGTCGCTTAGAACTAATTAAAACCTAACTAACCTAAGGACATCACACATATCCATGCCCTAGGCAGGATTCGAACCTGCGACCGTAGCGGTCGCTCGGCTCCAGATTGTAGCGCCTAGAAAGCACGGCCACTCCGGCCGGCAATGAAGATGACTTTCAAAGGGGAATACATTTATTAGGTAAGGTTTATGAAAAGTACCAGTTGACGATTCCAGAACAGAAGACAAAATCAATGGTTCTCGAAGAGAAATATCCCGTACGACCAAAAATTATGGTCAACAACAGCACAATAGAAGAGGTCAAATATTTTAATTATTTAGATTTTGACGTCACATATGAGTATGACGAAGATACAGGGAAGAAGTTAGCAAAATTTGGAAATATACGCGGAACAATACGAGGAAAGAAACAAGATTGCGATTTTATAAGAAAATGGCAGTTCCAGTGCTTGTTTACGGAAGTCAATCGTGGTTTATAGCTGAACGTCCAGAAAGTCGCGTACAAGCAATGGAGATGAGGTTCCTAAGTGCAATACAAGGATGCACAAGAGCCAATAGATTTCGTAATCTGGAAATTAAGGTAGGCCTGAACATATTTAACATCCTCAACAACATACAGAAAATAGAAGATGCCAGAATGAACATCTCGAAACAATGAGTGGAGAAAGATTACCTCTCCCTATAAGAAGGCTTAAGCAAGTTGGGAAAAGATATCAAGAAAGATCGAAGACGCAATGGGTACCGTAAAAACCAAAACAAGAGATGGCCTAATGCTTGAAGTGAAGATGAAGATGATGATGATGATGATGATGATGGTGTATAATTATGTTGTTCTATCAAGAAGCAAAGGAAGAGTCAGTTAAAAAGATGACTTATTACTGGCACTCAGTTTATGGGATAGTAAATGCGAAATTTTAGTATCGGTCATCGAAAGAGAAGTTGGGATAATGGCTCAAATGGCTCTGAGCACTATGGGACTTAACTTCTGAGGTCGTCAGTCCCCTAGAACTTAGAACTATTCAAACCTAACTAACATAAGGACATCACACACAACCATGCCCGAGACAGGATTCGAACCTGCGACCGTAGCGGTCGCGCCGTTCCAGACTGGAAGTTGGGATAGAACCCACAATGGTCAATACGAAGAAGTATTCGATAGTTCTGATGTTTCTGAATGCGAAGCAAGATGACGGATTCGATAACCCGAGAAACACAGAGCTCCCGCTGTCGGGGTTAGTCAAAAAGGTGTGGAGGAGCGAGGAGAAGGCGTTTTACCTGTGGTGCCTGGTGTCGGGCAAGGGGCGGTCGCAGCGGAGGCGGCTGCTGGCGGCGGCGCTGAAGGCGTGACGCGAGAACGGCTCGTTGCCGGCCGCGCCTGCCTGCAGGTAGGTGCCCTGTTGCACCAGCGCTGCCCACAGATGGCTCTGCGCGCCGTCAGACCCACCCGTCCGCACCTGCCAACAGCCCGCCGCAAACTTCAGCAACGATCAACTACAAAATAAAGCAATAAACTCGACAGACTCATATTTTTATTATCTTGTTGCATAAGTTCGTAGCGTTTTTGTTTTGCATGTTGGTATTCCCACTGGTATGGGTTTATTTATCGATTGTCACTTTTTATTTGTAGTTAATGTTTGCTATTTGAGTTTACATATTGTCATTTTGTCATTTGGAGATAGCGAGTGGGGATGTGGATGCTTGAAAATACAGTGCCAAGTGGAGAAATCGGAACATTTCCGACATATTCTTCTGTTTGAGTCCAATGGAGTGGTGACAGTAGCGGAGGCAGCCAGGAACATTTGCGCTGTATATGGGGATAATACCATTGGAAAGAACACGCCAGGAAATGGTTTTCTCGTTTTAAGGAGTACCGGTGTGTCAGTAGTGACTCTCTACGATCAGGAAAAGTCCTGTACAGGGGTTGGGTAGGGAAGTCATTCGGCACCCACCTTATTCACCAGATCTTGCGCCATGAGATTTTCGCCTTGTCCTTCTCCATCAAATAACTTCAAGGAATTTCCTGTCAGGAGGAAAATGCGCTCCGAAGATGCCTCAACGAATTCTTCGCCTCAAAACCATGTGATTTCTACAGTCGCGGAATCGAAAAATTTCCTCAGCGCTCGCAGGCTGTTGTAAGCAATGAAGGAGGATATATTATTGATGAGTACATTTTCTGTTATGTGTCTCTGTTGTGATGGTAAAACGCTGCGAACTTATGCACCAACCCAATACTATAGTCCTCATTTCATTTCCCTCACATGGGGGACAGACTGGCAGCAGCCAAATAACTGTACTGTGGCCAGATAATGTTAAAATATATACATATAATGTTATGAATCAGGCGAAAAGTAGTAGTAACATCTAAAAATAAGATTGACAGGAAGTGCAACCAGCAATCGCTAGAGGATAAACGCAAAGGCGTAGAAGAATTTTAGGGAAGTGTGTTCATCTGTGAAGAGGAGACCATGAGTTGCATACTAGTGCGACCATTCTTCAGTACTGCTCGAGTGTTTGGGGTCCCCATTAGATCGGATTAAGACACCGAAGCAATTGATAGGGAGGCTTCTAGATTTATTACCGGTAGGTTCGATCAACATCCGAGTCTTATGGAGATGCCGCGTGGGATTAGCCGAGCGGTCTGGGGCGCTGCAGTCATGGACTGTGCGGCTGGTCCCGGCGGAGGTTCGAGTCCTCCCTCGGGCGTGGGTGTGTGTGTTTGTCCTTAGGACCATTTAGGTTAAGTAGTGTGTAAGCTTAGGGACTGATGACCTAAGCGGTTAAGCCCCACAAGATTTCACACACATTTTTTATGGAGATGCTTCGTGAACTCAAGTGGGAATCTCTGGAGGTAGGACGACGCTCTTTTTGCGGAACACTATTGAGAAAATGTAGAGAACCGGCATTTGAACCTGAGAACGATTCGTCTGGCTCCAACGTATAGTCTGCGCAAGGACCACGAGGATAATAGAAATTAGGGCTCGTGCGGATGCACACGAAGCGTCGTTTTTCCCTCCTTTATTTGCGAGTAGTAACGGAAAGGAAATGACTAGTAATGGTACGAGTGAGGTTTCCGCCACGCACCGTACAGTGGATTGCGGAGTATTTATGTAGATGGAGATACAGAAGATTGCATAAATAGGAGAACACAAATGTCGCTAATTGTAAAATTAAACAGACCTTTGGAGAAAAGAGAAGCAGCTGTATGAATATCAAGAGCTCAAATGGAAAGCCAGTACTAACAAGGGAAACTCCCCATCGCACCCCCCTCAGATTTAGTGGTAAGATGGCCCAGTGGACAGCTTGTCGAAAACTGAACACAGATCAAGCATGAAAACAGGAAGAAGGTGAGCAGAACTGCGAGAAAAGAAGGAAAATAGAAACAGTTAACGGTCCACGCCTAAGATAAGCGACATCGAGCACATTGGACTGCGAGGTCGGATACCCGTGTTCAAAGCTCCCTCGTGCTCCATTTTTTTCCTCACAAAATTATGAACTGGCCGTACTGGCGTTGACGAGTCTGTTCGCTGTATTCAAATGCGTGTCTGTGTCGTGGTGTAACGCCAGTTTGCAACAGCGAGGTGGAAGTAAGGGACCTCCAGATACACGTACCTCCTATTTGTTCTACACGAGTACCACATGTTGTGACTCTTGTCTATAGTTTTTAGAGGTTTTGGTTCTTGAATTCCTTTTTTGTAGCATAGGTCACACCCATTTATTTGTTGTTTTCATTTCTGTGAGAGGTCTATGTTCTTACCACATGACATACTCTATAACCAAAGTATAGCATGACAATTCCCAAGACTACAGAAGGAGAACAGACACGTCAATAAACGGACGGAAAGTTCGTAATTTAGTGAATAAAAAATTAGGGGACAAGGGAGAATTGAGCGCGGACCTTCTGCTTTGAAATCTCACACCCTGACCACACGACCACGAACCCATGGTTTCTGCTAGTTACTTAATATTGAATATCTTGAGCTTGGACCGTTTTCTTCTTTTTTCACAGTTCAGTACATCTTCTTCCTTTTTTCATGCTTGATCTTTGTTCAGTTTTTGACGGGTTATCCACTGGGCCATTTCACCATGAAACCTGACTGGTTTGCGAGGGGGAGTTACCCTTGTAAGCAAAGAAGGAAAAGTTGCAAGGTGGAAGGAATGTATAGAAGGGCTACACAAGAGAATAAAATTTAAGGCTGTTTTATAGCAAGGAAAGAGGAAGTAAATGAATATGTGATGGGATACATGATATTGTAAGATGAATTTGATGGAGCTCTGAGAGACCTAAGTGAAAACAAGGTACCTGGAGATGCTGACACTCCATCTGAATTATTAAAATCATTGGGAAAACCAGGCATAACAAAACAATTCCATCTGGTTTGAAAGATAGATGAAACAGGAGAATGTATTGATTGCACTTCCAAAGAAGTCAGATGCTGACAGGTGCGAATATTACCAGACTGTCCGATTGATAAGATTGATAAGTCGTGGTTCCAAATACTCATACTCATTATTTACAGAAGAATGCGAAAGCTTGTAGGAGTCGACTTTGAAGAAGATGTTAGAGTTCGGGAGACATGCAGGAACGCAAGAGGCAATACTTGTCCTACGACTAAGTATAGTTACAAGAAGATTTTTCCAGTTTTCACTGCAATTCACTGTTTGAAATTCTAAAGTCATCAAGTGTTCTGGCGTAGCCACAAGCACCACAACGAAGATGCAGAATGGAAGACCAGAGAAGGCGGTGAGGAAACGTCGGCCAATGGTGCGCCGACATGGACCGCGCCGCGCCAAGAGCGACACCTTGAAGAAGTGAATATAAGCGCCGCTCCTGTCAGCCTCGGTCGCTCAGATCTGCCCAGTCTGCAATTGACATTAGTGCTACGCTATCAGATTGTCGTGATTCGTATCGAGTGCTTACTTGGACTTTGTGTATAGCAAGAACTTCACTGTTTTCATGTCGCCTCTCGCTAGCGACATTTGCTGTAATCGGAGTAAAGTATTGTCAATTTGCTTTCTAGAAATAAAACTACTAATGTTATTTGTCTGAACTGTTTTATAGCATTCCGAGAACGTAACATCCTTTAGGCATCCTGTAAGCAACGGGCGGGCAAGAGCCCACATCAGGGATAAAATATAGTTTAAAACTCGTAGAGAAAACAGACTACAGTTATAAGTGTCGCCGGCCGCAGTGGCCACGCGGTTCTAGGCGCTTCAGTCTGGAAGCGCGCGACCGCTACGGTCGCAGGTTCGCATCCTGCCTCGGGCATGGATGAGTGTGATGTCATTAGGTTAGTTAGGTTTAAGTAGTTCTAAGTTCTAGGGGACTGATGACCTCAGATGTTAAGTCCTATAGCGCTCAGAGCCATTTGATACTAAATATAACGGTTTGTATAACACATAATTATTTACTAGAGAAACATTGGTCAAAGTGTATTGAGTTCAAAGGAAACTATGAAAAAAATTAGTTCATATTGTTGTAAACAGAAATTCGTTCTTTTTGGGCTTTTCTCATTTTAATTAAGTAGAGGATACAGCATCCCTTCAACAATCAATTCGTAACACGCACAGTGGCGTAGTTGCACTAGAGGGCTGACGTATCAGAACATGAAGACAAATCAGTTCTCTGTATTAACGCATCGCGTCTGCAGAAAGGCAACCTAGTGAACAGATTTTCAGAACGGGCTGCCGACGTGCCTTCTCAGGAAACTTGCGTCTGAGACTTCCACAAATTCACGTTTGCCGCGTCATGAACTGCGCCCACATCGAGCACGTGTAATGTGAGCTTAAAAATTTGGATAGATGCTCTGTCCACTAACGTATATATGAACAGAGCATATATATATATATATATATATATATATATATATATATACACTCCTGGAAATTGAAATAAGAACACCGTGAATTCATTGTCCCAGGAAGGGGAAACTTTATTGACACATTCCTGGGGTCAGATACATCACATGATCACACTGACAGAACCACAGGCACATAGACACAGGCAACAGAGCATGCAAAATGTCGGCACTAGTACAGTGTATATCCACCTTTCGCAGCAATGCAGGCTGCTATTCTCCCATGGAGACGATCGTAGAGATGCTGGATGTAGTCCTGTGGAACGGCTTGCCATGCCATTTCCACCTGGCGCCTCAGTTGGACCAGCGTTCGTGCTGGACGTGCAGACCGCGTGAGACGACGCTTCATCCAGTCCCAAACATGCTCAAAGGGGGACAGATCCGGAGATCTTGCTGGCCAGGGTAGTTGACTTACACCTTCTAGAGCACGTTGGGTGGCACGGGATACATGCGGACGTGCATTGTCCTGTTGGAACAGCAAGTTCCCTTGCCGGTCTAGGAATGGTAGAACGATGGGTTTGGATGTACCGTGCACTATTCAGTGCCCCCTCGACGATCACCAGAGGTGTACGGCCAGTGTAGGACATCGCTCCCCACACCATGATGCCGGGTGTTGGCCCTGTGTGCCTCGGTCGTATGCAGTCCTGATTGTGGCGCTCACCTGCACGGCGCCAAACACGCATACGACCATCATTGGCACCAAGGCAGAAGCGACTCTCATCGCTGAAGACGACACGTCTCCATTCGTCCCTCCATTCACGCCTGTCGCGACACCACTGGAGGCGGGCTGCACGATGTTGGGGCGTGAGCGGAAGACGGCCTAACGGTGTGCGGGACCGTAGCCTAGCTTCATGGAGACGGTTGCGAATGGTCCTCGCCGATACCCCAGGAGCAACAGTGTCCCTAATTTGCTGGGAAGTGGCGGTGCGGTCCCTTACGGCACTGCGTAGGATCCTACGGTCTTGGCGTGCATCCGTGCGTCGCTGCGGTCCGGTCCCAGGTCGACGGGCACGTGCACCTACCGCCGACCACTGGCGACAACATCGATGTACTGTGGAGACCTCACGCCCCACGTGTTGAGCAATTCGGCGGTACGTCCACCCGGCCTCCCGCATGCCCACTATACGCCCTCGCTCAAAGTCCGTCAACTGCACATACGGTTCACGTCCACGCTGTCGTGGCATGCTACCAGTGTTAAAGACTGCGATGGTGCTCCGTATGCCACGGCAAACTGGCTGACACTGACGGCGGCGGTGCACAAATGCTGCGCAGCTAGCGCCATTCGACAGCCAACACCGCGGTTCGTGGTGTGTCCGCTGTGCGGTGCGTGTGATCATTGCTTGTACAGCCCTCTCGCAGTGTCCGGAGCAAGTATGGTGGGTCTGACACGCCGGTGTCAATGTGTTCTTTTTTCCATTTCCAGGAGTTATATATATATATATATATATATATATATATATATATATATATATATATATATATATATATATAATGTCTGTCTTGTAGTTTTCACGCAGTCTTTTTCTCAAACCCCAGGCGTACTTACAAAAACCCTGTTCTATCAATAAGTACAGGGTGTTTCAAAAATGACCGGTATATTTGAAACGGCAAAAAAACTAAACGAGCAGCGATAGAAATACACCGTTTGTTGCAATATGCTTGGGACAACAGTACATTTTCAGGAGGACAAACTTTCGAAATTACAGTAGTTACAATTTTCAACAACAGATGGCGCTGCAAGTTATGTGAAAGATATAGAAGACAACGCAGTCTGTGGGTGCGCCATTCTGTACGTCGTCTTTCTGCTGTAAGCGTGTGCTGTTCACAACGTGCAAGTGTGCTGTGGACAACATGGTTTATTCCTTAGAACAGAGGATTTTTCTGATGTTGGAATTCCACCGCCTAGAACACAGTGTTGTTGCAACAAGACAAAGTTTTCAACGGAGGTTTAATCTAACCAAAGGACCGAAAAGCGATACAATAAAGGATCTGCTGGTTATTTACTATATTCAAGCTAACGATCAAAATGGTTCAAATGGCTCTGAGCACTATGGGACTTAACGTCTGAGGTCATCAGTCCCATACAACTTAGAACTCCTTAAACCTTACTAACCTATCACACACATCCATGCCCGAGGCAGGATTCGAACCTGCTACAGTAGCAGACGCGCGGTTCCGGACTGAAGCGCCTAGAATGCTAGCACGGTACCTCAGCGTGTTCGGTCAGAGGGCTAGTTCCCTCTGTAATAAAAAAACTGAGTTAATCGATCAACAACGAACTTAAACGGATGTCTTACGATGTCCGCCCCGAGCAGATGTAACGAACAAAATCGAACAAAATGAGGTTTTCACGCCGGCACGGTAGCTCAGCGTGTTCGATCAGAGAGCCGTTTGGCCTCTGTAATAAAAAATTGAGTGAAGGATCAACCAGCGAACTTGAACAGGATGTCTTGCGACGTCCGCAACGACAAAAAAAAAAAAAAAAAACGGCTTGGCCACCGCGGCCGGCTCGCTAACGATTGCTATAGTCTACTACGAACCAACGTTTCACTTCCTTACGGTGAATTGAAATGATCGTGTGGCATTCATTGTTGGCTGGGAGGGCCCATCGGGAGAGTTCAGTCGCCGGGTTGCAAGTCTTAATTCAGGGCGACTTGCGCGTCGGTGATGATGAGGACAATGCAACACACACATGGGCGGAAAAAATCTCCAACCGGCCGGGAATCGAACCTGCGTCCAGTGTATGATAGACAAGCACGTAACCACCTTTTTTTTTTTGCTGATCTCCCATGACACCTGTTCAAGTTCAGTTAAGTCGCATAGTGCTTAGAGCCACTTGAACCACTTGAAGGCAGCTAACCCACCAACCGAACACGCTGAGCTATCGTGCCGGCATTGAAATCCTTGAAATAACCATTAAGTGAATAAAGAAGTACATATCTTTGCCTTTTCTAAACTGAAATTTAATTAAATCCTTTTTCTCTCATTACTGATTCCAAGTCGTAATAAAATCACAATAAAACATTAATTCATTGAGTCTTGCTCTTTGAAACCTGGAACAACTGACTTATTTTTGCAAGACTGACTTTTAACTACGTTGCATCAATATAGGTATTTACCCCACTTGCGTATCAGGCAAAATGAGAAGAGTCCTGGGTAGACGGGGTATAAGACCGATTTTTCGTCCTCCTAAGAAAATTAAGGAGATGATGCACCCTGTAAGGACAGTTTCGGCTTCAGGATCCCTGGAATTTATAATATCCCCTGTGAGTGTGGAAGCAATTATATAGGTCAGACCATTCGTACCGTTTCCGACAGCTGTGAAGAACACCAACGTCATATTAAAAATAGAGAAATGGAGAAATCGGCAGTTGCGAAGCATAGCCTCGCGAACAAACAGAAAATACAGTTCGATGAAACAAAAATTCTACCCATTGCTTCCACATACTGGGATTCTGTTATTAAGGAGGCTGTTGAAATAAGAATCTGAGCGGTGCATGGAAACGAGCGCTCAATGCAGAGAAGCAGCAGACACTTCCTTGCAGGGTTACGTTCCAACGGAAGCGGTGGCGCCACCAGCGCAGTACGTAATTGCCGTCCACGGGCTATAAAAGACCAACACAGCAGCAATGAAAACAGTCAGTTGCTCCTAACGATAACGATGGAGGCTATCGTCGAAAGCTTGAGATTTTATCCCGGACTGACACGGCAAGAATACCGAGAATATACACTCCTGGAAATGGAAAAAGAACACATTGACACCGGTGTGTCAGACCCACCATACTTGCTCCGGACACTGCGAGAGGGCTGTACAAGCAATGATCACACGCACGGCACAGCGGACAAACCAGGAACCGCGGTGTTGGCCGTCGAATGGCGCTAGCTGCGCAGCATTTGTGCACCGCCGCCGTCAGTGTCAGCCAGTTTGCCGTGGCATACGGAGCTCCATCGCAGTCTTTAACACTGGTAGCATGCCGCGACAGCGTGGACGTGAACCGTATGTGCAGTTGACGGACTTTGAGCGAGGGCGTATAGTCGGCATGTGGGAGGCCGGGTGGACGTACCGCCGAATTGCTCAACACGTGGGGCGTGAGTTCTCCACGGTACATCGATGTTGTCGACCTGGGACCGGACCGCAGCGACGCACGGATGCACGCCAAGACCGTAGGATCCTACGCAGTGCCGTAGGGGA
This sequence comes from Schistocerca gregaria, assembly GCF_023897955.1. Taxonomy (NCBI): domain Eukaryota; kingdom Metazoa; phylum Arthropoda; class Insecta; order Orthoptera; family Acrididae; genus Schistocerca; species Schistocerca gregaria. The sequence goes on from NC_064931.1 coordinate 72,136,800, forward strand.
CCGCACCGCCACCTCCCAGCAAATTAGGGACACTGTTGCTCCTGGGGTATCGGCGAGGACCATTCGCAACCGTCTCCATGAAGCTGGGCTACGGTCCCGCACACCGTTAGGCTGACTTCCGCTCACGTCCCAACATCGTGCAGCCCGCCTCCAGTGGTGTCGCGACAGGCGTGAATGGAGGGACGAATGGAGACGTGTCGTCTTCAGCGATGAGAGTCGCTTCTGCCTTGGTGCCCATGATGGTCGTATGCGTGTTTGGCGCCGTGCAGGTGAGCGCCACAATCAGGACTGCATACGACCGAGGCACACAGGGCCAACACCCGGCACCATGGTGTGGGGAGCGATCTCCTACACTGGCCGTACACCTCTGGTGATTGTCGAGGGGACACTGAATAGTGCACGGTACATCCAAACCGTCATCGAACCCATCGTTCTACCATTCCTAGACCGGCAAGGGAACTTGCTGTTCCAACAGGACAATGCACGTCCGCATGTATCCCGTGCCACCCAACGTGCTCTAGAAGGTGTAAGTCAACTACCCTGGCCAGCAAGATCTCCGGATCTGTCCCCCATTGAGCATGTTTGGGACTGGATGAAGTGTCGTCTCACGCGGTCTGCACGTCCAGCACGAACGCTGGTCCAACTGAGGCGCCAGGTGGAAATGGCATGGCAAGCCGTTCCACAGGACTACATCCAGCATCTCTACGATCGTCTCCATGGGAGAATAGCAGCCTGCATTGCTGTGAAAGGTGGATATACACTGTACTAGTGCCGACATTGTGCATGCTCTGTTGCCTGTGTCTATGTGCCTGTGGTTTGTCAGTGTGATCATGTGATGTATCTGACCCCAGGAATGTGTCAATAAAGTTTCCCCTTCCTGGGACAATGAATTCACGGTGTTCTTATTTCAATTTCCAGGAGTGTATAAGAGCCGTCGCGAAAGACTTCGTTCTCATATCGTACATCGCATATTGTTGATCGTGGAGCTCCCAACCCCTAGGTGCTCGTATGTTGACCCTACTACATTGTCAATCACGAATGCAGTGGGCACGGGACCATCGGGATCCGACCGTCGATCAATGGAAACATGTCGGTTCTCAGGTGAATTACATTTATACTACTCTAGATCGCTCGAAGCTGGTCGTCGCGACAAACACCGTCAGCGATGTGAACGGCGGCTCGAAGCGTGCAGCGCTCTATGGACGCAGACTGATGGAACCTGTATGATGCTACGAGAGACATTCTCCTGCGCTTGCATGGGGCCTTTGGTAGTAATCGAAGACATGCTGACAGCTGTCAACGATCTGCATCGTTTCATGCTTGATGTCTTCCCCGACGGAGATGTCATCTTTGAGCAGTATAATTGTCCGTGTCTCGAAGCCAGAACCGTGGTACAGCGGTTTGAGGAGCATTATAGTGAATTCACGTGGGCGTGAGGTAAATCCTATGGAACTCGCCTGTGTCGCTATTGGGCGCCATCACCGCATATGCCAATCAGCGACCTATTATTTACGCAAATTACATAGCCTGTGCGTAGACATCTAATGTCACATGGTTGTCGCTAAGTCAAGCGCCGGGACGCGAGCCGGAAACGATAGAGAAGAGATGGCAGTGAGAAGACGTCAGCCAATCGCACGCTGACCGACCTCTCTCCAGAACGACAAAGCGACAGCAGCGGCCCCTATGTGAAGAGGACACAAGCGCTGCGATCGACTGGCGAAGGCCCAGTTGAATAGTAGCTTCAAGACTAGCGACTTGGATAGAAGCGTCGACGCTCGTTACCTCACTTGTACACTTTACGTAGCTCAGACTTGGAACTGTTTATAATGAAGAAGATTTAATATTTTGTATGTCTCCCTTTGCTTAAGACACTTCTGTGCAACTGTCAAAGTTAAGTATTATCATTTACTTTTTTGTAATAAAACTCATTAATACGACTTGTTTGATTTGATTGTCTAGCGAACCGAGTATGAAGTATTCCTAGACACCGAATATTTGACGACAAGGCTGGACGTAATATTTGACGATGAGCATGGATACATAGTACCAAATACCTCCAGACATCTACCATCAAACTGTCAGATCACTGATACGCATAATAAGTGATGTATTTTGTTCCGAACACGGACAAAGAAGCTATTAAGCAGGTGATCATAATGTATTGGCTCATCAGCGTATGTGACGCAAATCGACTGAAAGCTGCTAGTATTTTCTCTCGAAAATTTTTTATACAGTCAAACTTCAATTGACAGACGTGTAAAACTTTCAAGTTTGAGCCTCGAATTTGATTCATAATCGTGCAATGATTTTATTTTACGGGAAAACAATATATCACTTGGACGAGCTAGTAGCACTTAAGTACAGTACGAAAGAGCAAGAGAGATAGTAGTTATTTTGAAAACCAACTCTTTATCCTCTAATGATCTCAACGACGGCAAGCTGCACATGATATCACGTACTTATTAGTCCAAACGAAGTTCCTCCTCTTAACGAAGAGGTGTACAAAGAAGTAATTCTCTGCTCAAAATTATATCAGCTGTTCACAAGGTATTACTTGGACCTGTGACTTAAATGTGAAAGATTTATCTGCAACAGCTAATGTGCGAACGCTGTTCATACGTAGATCCGAGTGTCTCAGAGAAAAAGATTATCAAGAGATACGAAATTACGGAATGCTGTTGTTCCAACACTTCTAGATAAAACAAGGCAGAATTCCGTGAAGACAAACATGTCCGTCTGTTGCCTTGAGCTGAATTCGAGGATCAGTAAACAACTAGTTTTTGATGGTGAAGGTCGTCCCGACAAATACCGAGCGATTGTGAAAATCACTCTTTTATACGCATGACTTACATGTTTTTATAAATTTGTTAATCGAACAGTGTCGCAGAGTACCGAAACCTCCATTTGGGAGGACTATGATCCGACTCATCAACTAAACTCCTTTTGATTACTCCTTTTATGTGTGTGGGCTAGAGATGGGCTATCCACTCCTGAATTGATACAAAGAGCCCCATCTTTCTAAAGATTGGATGATGGATGATTCGGAAAATAAGAATGGTAGCTCATCTGATTTCAAAATGCGTCTCTGGTGGCTGTAATGAGCAGCATGAAACTTCTGCGCTAGGCTGCTGCAATGGCACCCCTCCCCACATCCTTAAGAAGACGTTTCCCAAAACTGTTTTATAGACCATGTGCACATGTGGATTTGCATACCTTATTAGTACACGAACTTTTCCTCATCCATTTCTTTCTTTTTTTTTCAATTTATTGGCTGTCGGGCAGTACTCATTCACTCATCTCAATAGTAATACTAATTATGACGATATGAAAGTAAGTATAACACAACACCCAATCTTGGAGTTGAAAGAAAAATTTTCTACCCCCAACCAGGAATTGAATCTGTATCCCTTTACTTCACAGTACACTGCGATGGCCGCACAGCTATCGAGGCACACACTACCAACGTCGCTTCAGTACGACACATTCAGGTAGCAAACACTTCAAGCATCATGTTTCCAGTTTTGATTTCAAAAGAATGTCTCAAATTTCAGAAGCTCAATAAACGTTTACATACTTTGAGAGTGAGTTGTTACGCCTTATCCTTTGGCATAGCATCATACTCGGAATGTGTGATCATAAAAGCTGCCGTCGGAGAGTATCGCAGTGCGATACAGGCATCACTCCCCTCCCAAGAGCTCAGCGTTCCCCAGCACCGATCGGACCGTATGCTGTCTCTCTAGCTCACTTCTCCCCACCATTCTCAGGGATCGGACTGCAAGGTAGCTCACTAGCACTCATTGCTCCCCCACCATTCTTACTGCCCTCCCCCCCTCCCCAGCACTCTTACCGACAAGATCGCGCGGAGCAGAACACACGGCGACTTGAGGCGTCACTGTGTTCGTTGCGCTTTTGGCACAGTGATACAGCTTGCAACTCGCTTTCTTGACTGAAAACCTCTCCATCCGAGTTCACATCTTTATTCTTTGTATCCTTATTTGATTTGTTCTAGTCGTCGTCTTTTTGTTTTGTTACTCTTCTGATTTCTTGTTGTCTGAATAGTGTTGTGAGATGTACTATTATGTCTTGTTCTATGTCTGTTGCATTTATTGTTATTCTTGTCTCTGTGTTGGTATCCTTTATAAAGGTTTTAATACTGTGGGTGGATAGGATACTAAACATAGCCTGCCGGTGTGGCCGTGCGGTTCTAGGCACTTCAGTCTGGAACCGCGTGTCCGCTACGGTCACACGTTCGAATTCTGCCTCGGGCATGGATGTGTGTGATGTCCTTAGGTTAGTTAGGTTTAAGTAGTTCTAAGTTCTAGGGGACGACTGATGACCACAGAAGTTAAGTCCCATAGTGCTCAGAGCCATTTGATACTAAATATAACGGTTTATGTAACACATAATTATTTTAACATACATGATAGCCCATGTATAAAGATTGTCTCGGTCAATATTCGGAGATATGATATGAACGATCATTTGAATAAAAAAACTAAATACAGACAGATACCTTATTCCAAATGGTTTCTGCGATGGAACATATGTAAAGTTATATATGTGTGTATTTCTTGAATAAAACGAAAACGGCGGCCTCTAGAGAAAACTTGTTGCAGTACAAAATTAAACTACATTCCATTAAAAAGCTCCAGTTAATTTTTTCTCGAGAACTTACAGGTTGTGCAATTTAAATACAGGTAGATGAATTGCTTTCATTTATGTTTACCGGATTTGCTCATTATAAAGTAAACTTTCATCATACTGAAAACGTTCCTTAGGAGACTACGTGGCGGCAACTGTCGTTATCGTGCTAATACACTCAAGGAAAGACATAATTATGAACGTCGCGATATGCAGTAATACCGATCTTGACGACACACAGCAAACATGGTTATTCACAGGCAGGTCCATGGTTTCAGAAGGCGACTGTGTGAAAACTACAAGACTTTGCAGTGGTGCCAGTTGAATATATCAGTAGATCGGGTTGCACTAGGCATAGCCTGCACCTCAGTGGTTATGAGAAGGGAAGGCTCGTAAAGCTTATAGGTTACAGTGTAGTGGGTAGTGGTGGGATCACCCATGGAAAAATTCCTGTAGTAGTCGTTGTTAGAGCTGCACCTTTTTAGATTGACGTTAGCTGATAGGAATACCTGCGTAAAGGAAGTCCCTCTAAGGAAGAAATCATCTTCAGAGGACGTCATGTTTACAAGTATAGAAGGAATTAGCATATTTTATCAAAATATAACAGGTATTATAGATAAAGTTAGTGAACTCCATATAGATGTTGACTTTGAAATTGTTGGTACATCAGAGCACCACTTAAATAATTTGACAATTCAGAAGCTTCCTTTACCAGGATACAGATTAACTGGCTGTTTTTGAAGGAGTTTCTTGCGGAGTGGGGGAGTGGCCATGTACGTAAAAAGCAGTTTCCATCTGAGTCCGTAGACGTATCACGGCACTGCACTGAACGTATATTTGAATGCTGTGCAGAGGCAGTTGTATTTGGTGAAACTAAACTTCTAATTTTTGTTGTTTATGGGTCCCATAACTCTGACTTCAGAGCATTTCTGCTCAAGCTAGAGAAGGTTCTTGACTCACTTTATAGGAAGTACCAGAAATTAGTTATACGTGGTGATTTCAATATTAATTTTGTATACGATTGTGAAAGAAAAAGGATGTTGGTAGATCTCCTAAATTCATATGTGATCTGATGCAGACTGTGTTTTTTCCAACTATGGTGCACGGGAACAGTGGCATAGTCATAGAGAATATTTTTATTCATTCTTCATTACTAGCTGGGCATTCTGTTAGTAAAAGGGTGAATGGCCTTTCAGACCATGATGCACAAATTTTAACACTAAAACGTTTTTTACTCAAACAAATGTCACATATAACTGCAAACTGTGTAGGATGGTTAATCCAACGGCAAACGAGAGTTTTATAAACCTCGTCAAGGAGCAAGAGTGGCAGGATGTTTATAGTGTCGATAACATAGATGACAAATATAATGCTTCCCTAATTCATTTTTCATGCTCTTTGAGAGTTGCTTTCCATTAGAACGTCCTAAACAGGGTACTAGCACTAAAAGGCAGCCTGGGTGGCTGACTAGTGGGATAAGGATATCATGTAGAACAAAGAGGGAATTACATCAAAATGTTAGAAGTAGCGACAACCAAGCAACAGTAGCCCATTACAAACAGTACTGTAAGGTGCTTCAAAATACTATTAGGAAGGCAAAGAGTATGTGATACGCAAGTAGAATAGCTAATTCACGGCATAAAATTAAAACCATATGGTCAGTTGTGAAGGAAGTGTCTGGTAAGCAGCACAAGGTCGGCGATATAAAGTCAGTTCGTTGTGAAATTTTTCCTGTTCCTGATAAATCAGATATATGTACAGTATTTAACAATCATTTTCTAAGCATTGCTGGTGAATTAAATTAAAATGTAGTTTCTACAGGGACTCACATAACTCTCTTGGCAAATGCCTTTCCGAAATTGACGTCTGAAATACTCCTCTGTGATACAGACAAGGGGGAGATTGAGTCAATAATTAAATCACTGAAGACTAAGGCCTCTTATGGATATGATGGAATGCATAGCAGAATATTAAAGTACTGTGCTACACATATTAGCCGCGTATTTAGCCATATTTGTAATTTTTCCTTTAGGAATGGTAAGTTTCCTGAACGATTGAAGTAGTCAGTAGTAAAGTTGCTTTGTAAAAAGAGAGAAAAGGATAATGTTGACAATTTTAGACCTATTTCTATGCTATCAGTGTTTGCTAAAGTTATTTTCAAAAATGGTTCAAATGGCTCTGAGCACTATGGGACTCAACTGTTGTGGTCATCAGTCCCCTAGAACGTAGAACTACCTAAACCTAACTAACCTAAGGACATCACACACATCCATGCCTGAGGCAGGATTCGAACCTGCGACCGTAGCAGTCGCACGGTTCCGGACTGCGCGCCTGGAACCGTGAGACCACCGCGGCCGGCTAAAGTCATTTTGAAAAGGCTGTGTATGTAAGGATAATTGATCATTTTATATCACACGATTTGCAATCAAATGTTCAGTTCAGCTATAGAAGTCCTTTAACAACTGAAAATGCTATATTCTCTTTTCTCTGTGAGGTACTGGATGGGTTAAACAAAAGGTTTCGAACGATGGGCATATTTTTTTAAATTTAACTAGGCGTTTGATTGTGTTGATCACAAAATGTTTGCTCCAGAAGTTGGACCATTACGGAAAATGGGGAGTAGCTCACAATTGGTTTATCTCTTACTTTAGCAACAGACAGCAAAAGGTCATTATTCACAGAATGGCTGTGATGTGGGGTCTGAGTGGGGTTCTGTGAAATGTGGGGTACCCCAGGGACCAGTGTTGGGGTCATTCCTGTTCCTTATTTATATAAATGATATGCCCTCTAGTTTTACAGGTAAATCAAAATATTTCTGTTAGCTGATGGCACTAGCTTGGTAGTAAAGGACGTAGTGTGTAACACTGGCTCGGTTTCAAATAGTGTAGTTCATGACATAAATTAATAGCTTATAGAAAATAAACTAACGCAAAATCACAGTAAGACTCAGTTTTTACAGTATCTAACACACAATTCAACATAACTCGACGTTTTAATTTCACAGAATGGACATATGACTAGTGAAATGGAACAGTTCAAACTTCGAGGTGTTCAGATAGATAGTAAACTGTCGTTGAAAGCCCATGTTCAGTATCTTTTTCAAAGACTGCCATTTTTACTATTCGAACGGTATCTGAAGTACGTGATCGTTCGACACGAAAATTATTCTACTTTGCTTATTTTCATTCGCTTATGTCGTATGGTATTATATTTTGAGGTAACTCTTCCCATTCTAAAAGGCTATTTTTGGCTCAGAAACGAGCGGTTCGGGCAATAAATGCTGTAAGTTCACAAACCTCTTGTCGACCCCTGTTCACGTGTCTGAGTATTTTGACATTTCTTATTAACAATATTAGCTTATTCCCAAAATTAAGGAGCTTTCACTCTGTTAATACACTACTGGCCATTAAAATTGCTACACCACGAAGATGACGCGCTACAGATGCGAAATTTAACCGATAGGAAGAAGGTGCTGTGGTATGCAAATGATTAGCTTTTCAGAGCATTCACACAAGGTTGGCGCCGGTGGCGACACCTACAAAGTGCTGACATGACGAAAGTTTCCAACCGATTTCTCATACGCAAATACCAGTTGACCGGCGTTGCCTGGTGAAACGTTGTTGTGATGCCTCATGTAAGGAGGAGAAATGCGTACCATCACGTTTACGAATTTGATAAAGGTCGGATTGTAGCCTATCGCGATTGCGGTTTATCGTATCGCGACATTGCTGCTTGCGTTGGTAGAGATCCAATGACTGCTAGCAGGATATGGAATCGGTGGGTTCAGGAGGGTAATACGGAACGCCGTGCTGGATCCCAACGGCCTCGTATCACTATCAGTCGAGATGACAGGCATCTTATCCGCATGGCTGTAACGGATAGTGCAGCCACGTCTCGATCCCTGAGTCAACAGATGGGGACGTTTGCAAGACAACAACCATCTGCACGAACAGTTCGACGACGTTTGAAGCAGCATGGACTATCGGCTCGGAGACCATCGCTGCGGTTACCCTTGACGCTGCATCACAGACAGGAGCGCTTTCGATGGTGCACTCAACGACGAACCTGGGTACACGAATGGAAAACGTCGTTTTTTCGGATGAATCCAGGTTCTGTTTACAGCATCATGATGGTCGCATCCGTGTTTGACGACATCGAGGTGAACGCACATTGGAAGCGTGTGTTCGTTATCGCCATACTGGCGTATCACCCAGCTTGATTGTACGGGGTGCCATTGGTTACCGTCTTCGGTCACCTCTTGTTCGCATTGACGGCGCTTTGAACAGTGGAATTTACATTTCAGATGTGTTACGACCCGTGGCTCTACCCTTCATTCGATCCCTGCGAAACTGTACATTTCAGCAGGATAATGCACTACTGCATGTTTCAGGTCCTGTACGGGCCTTTCTGGATACAGAAAATTTTCGACTGATGCCCTCGCCAGCACATTCTCCAGATCTCTCACCAACGGAAAACGTCTGGTCAATGGTGGCCGAGCAACTGGCTCGTCACAATACGCCAGTCACTACTCTTGATGAACTGTGGTATCGTGTTGAAGCTGCATGGGCAGATGTACCTGTACACGCCATCCAAGTTCTATTTGACTCAATGCCCCGGCGTATCAAGGCCTTTATTACGGCCAGAGGTGGTTGTTCTGGTTACTGATTTCTCAGGATCTATGCACCCAAATTGCGTGAAAATGTAATCACATGTCAGTTCTAGTATAATATAGTTGTCCAATGAATACCCGTTTATCACCTGCATTTCCTCTTGGTGTAGCAATTTTAATGGCCAGTAGTGTACTTAGCAGAAATCAGACCGGCATTTTGATCGAACTTACTTAACTCTTGTGCAGAAACATGTGCAGTATACAGCTGCATCCATTTACAGTAAGCTACCATAAGAATTCAAAAATCTTAGCAGTAATCCACGCACTTTCAAATCGAAACTCTAGAGTTTTCTCATGGGTCACTTCTTCTATTCTGTCGAGGAGTTCCTTGAAAGATTAAGCTGATTCTTGTGTTGCACTGTTGATTGCGTTTACTTAAACTTATTGCTTCATATTTTTGGGTTCATAAACATTTTGTTTTTATCTGTTATTACTTTTACATTGTAATTTCATGTACTGTCACGTTCCATGACCTTGGAGATTTCCTCCTCAATTTGGTCACACGGAACTTGACGTGTAAATAAATAAATAATAAATAACATACAGTGAACAGACATATTTCAACGGATAGAGCATCTCTCAAGGTTTTAACTCAAATTATGGGTGCTTTCTCTGGGCGACGTTTGTGACGTAGTGAACATCGATAGAAGTGAAACAGCACGTGCATTGCTGCTGCTGGTGTCGTCCACGTAGGCCCAACGTCTGCAGCCCACTTTGTGTTGCCTATATGCAGGGGCGACCTGAGAAGATCCGACAATACGGAATCGATGATTTGTCTACATGTTCTGATACATGTATCCCTAATAGTGCACTCTGCGTCTAGGCCACGGATTGTATTATGAATCGACACTTGAAGATGCTCATAAGTGTAAATTTTCTGCATGTATTGTATTTTTCTCACAGTCATCTTCTGAAACCCCAAAGCTCCGTAGAAAAAAAAAAAAAAAACTTGTAAATTACTGTAACCTTGCGTGTTAGTGAAACGAATTTCGTATCACGAGGAGGTGCCCGGTAATGCATAAATCATCAGATTTATGGCACAGTCAGAGACCCTAAACTTCATAGTATGGACTCAAAACGGGCCTGGACATGTTCTTGGCGAATTTTTTCCTCGTGGGTGGTATTCGAGTTTCAAAGTGTCAGTAGTGCGTGTGGTGGATCGTAACGTATATGCTTTCTTTTACCCACGTTCCAAACATATTCTATAGGAAACATATCAGACAAGTGTAAGGCCAGGGAACAGTGGTGGTGGTGGTGGTTAGTGTTTAACGTCCCGTCGACAACGAGGTCATTAGAGACGGAGCGGAAGCTCGGGTTAGGGAAGGATTGGGAAGGAAATCGGCCGTGCCCTTTCAAAGGAACCATCCCGGCTTTGGCCTGAAACGATTAGTGTGTAGCGGTCTATCGACGACGAGATCATTAGAGACAAAGTACAAGCTGCAATAGGACGAGAATGGGGAAGGTAATCTGTCATGTCCATTTCAAATGAGCTAACCCATCATTCGCGTTAATCGATTTAATGAAACCGCGGAAAAGTAAATCTCCGAATCCGAGTCAATTCGCTCGGTGTCGATCTCCAAGGAAAACTCTTACGTTCCTTATTCATATCGAAAGTCATCCAGCACTGGTGGCACCGAATGCGGCATGGTTGGACACGTGGTCAGAAAACCGCTTTCCCGGTATTTGTCAGGTTTTTTGCCGGCCGCGGTGGTCTCGCGGTTCTAGGCGCGCAGTCCGGAACCGTGCGACTGCTACGGTCGCAGGTTCGAATCCTGCCTCGGGCATGGATGTGTGTGATGTCCTTAGGTTAGATAGGTTTAAGTAGTTCTAAGTTCTAGGGGACTGATAACCACTGCAGTTGAGTCCCATAGTGCTCAGAGCCATTTGAACCATTTTGTCAGGTTTTTTCACCTCGGAACCGCTACTGATCTGTCGAATAGGTACTCAGTTAGCTTCAACGGGCTAAGTACACCCGTACCAATCTTCCCACCACGGAAAAGCCCTGGAAGTTCCGAGAATGGAGCCCGGGTCTTCCGCGTGGTCGTCAGCATCGCTGATCCCTCAGCTACGGAGGCTGACAACCAGGCGGAAATATGGCATGAGCGCTGCCTGCAGGTGGAGCAATACTTCGGACTCTATTGTGCGGACACTTTAATGTGGCATTTTAAGTGTAAAAGGGGGGGGGGGTGTTTGAACTACGGTTGCGTAAAGTACGAGTAAAGGTCGGGCCTTTATTACCTTATTACGGACATGACCTACCTCAGCAAGCTATTGTGACAGCCACTACTGCATGCTTTGTGTACTCAACTTCGTTTTATCTTGTGTTTTACTCGTCGATTCCTTATTTTGAGCTAGTAAAGGGGTTACTCCAGAACCATCGAGATGTTCGAGTATGCCTCCCGCGACCCCAAATCGTTCGGTGAACATAGGAGTATTTTGCCCTAAAAGCTGGCCAAAAGTCCGCTTTTCAAGTGCGAATAATTCTCGGAATGGCATAACTTCCTGCGATAGTCTGATAGGTGCGGCGTTGCTGAGGCAGTGTGTTATTTGCTTATTGTGCACTGATACGCCGTAGATCTAGTGTGCATTTACGTCTCGGTTACAGTGCATCTGAAGCTTCTCTACTGGCTTGAAATCACTCTGCGTTTGTAAATGTGTCAAAGTGTGTTTTCACTTGAAGTGTGGTGAAAAGCAATATGTATTCCGAAGATCCGAGTATATACCGTTATTTACAGTTATCTTCATTCGTATTATTTACTACTTCTATTAGTAATCATTCTTTTTGATATACTTCAGTGTGTTTCCTTGCATATTTGTTTATATAGTGTGATACAAAAGTATTCCTCTTCTGAGAATAGCCGCTGAAAACCGCAGATTGATTTTGTACGACTGTTTTACATTAATGAGCTGTCAGCTAGAAAAAACATCATTTCCGAAATGAATTCTGAAAGCATTTTGTTTTTATCCTAGGTCCTTCGAAAGTAAAAAATATGACAAGAGAAGGCCTCTGGAACCTACGAAGAGATGTTTTGAAAAGTGTTTGTAAAAATATTGGACTTCATGAAAAAGTATATATTATCAGTTCCTTCCTTCCCTGGCGAAGAAAAGAAAGGTTTTAAACATAAACTGTCTTACATTAAGTCACAATTAAAGAAAGTTGAAAGTACCTTCTTAAACATAACCATAATTGACTGCAAAGTACCATTAAAACGCCGGGCGGTGTGGCCGAGCGTTCTAGGCGCTTCAGTGTGGAACCGCGCGACCGCTACGGTCGGATGTTCGAATCCTGCCTCGGGCGTGGATGTGTGTGATGTCCTTAGGTTACTTAAGTTTAAGTAGTTCTAAGTTCTAGGGGACTGATGACCACAGATGTTAAGTCCCATAGTGCTCAGAGCCATTTGAACCATTTTTGAACCATTGAAACACTCGAGTTGATAGACCGTCAAAGTTAAGCGAAAGCAGTAAAAGGCGTAAGACACAGCTATTACGAAACCATTGTGGCCCCACAGAATTAACGTATGCTCGTCAAATAAAGCTTTGAAAACGTGGAAATGTTGAGAATTCGAAATTGGTTAAAGATATTACTTCATCTCCTACACGGGGAGCTAAATGCAGACAAGTATTAGATCGGGGTCGTAGAGACTTACAAGCACAAAAACTACTTTCACGTATGCTAGCCTTGTAAGGCCTTTTGGAAGCCTCGCTGACAAGAAAACATTACGAAATAATCCGAACAGCTGATAAGAAGGTCTGTCCCTTCAAGAGGTAGTGCCAGCCTGTGACTGAATCTTATCAGGTGACTACCACATGTGTGGAGATTCAACTACGAGCCTTGCTCGGTCACACATGTGAGCGATTAATATATTTGTGAGAGATTTTAAAGACTTGCAAATGATGACATAAATGCATTGGAACTTATCTATAAATGCGGTTGTGATGCTTCACAGTAAATTCAGTTTAAACGAAAATCTGAAAATATCACGATTCTGATGTGAACATATCTCAGTCATCTTTATTTGCGTATAAAGACGTAATTTTTTGGAAAATCTCGCTATTGCAGGTCAACAGAAATGAAATTTATTCACAAAACAGATTATGTTACTAATGAAGAAATTGGTTATATCAACAGGCAAACTGAAATATTACAATAAACAAAAGTCGCATTAACACACATTGCTAATGACTAGATGCAGCAACAGAGACAGCATCAACAATGAGATGCTACATTTGCAAGGCTATCTCAAAATACTTCAATGACTTGTGAAAAACAAAAGTAATAAATACAGAGGCTCTTCAGGGCAGCCTGTCTGTACTCCACTCCCGTATTACATTTATGAATTTTTTGCATTGGCCCTATAAAATAAACACCAAAAAGTGGGAAAACCGTTCAATAGAGGAAAAGAAACATGTCCAAGAGAGGAAATGAGTCACACAGGAAATGTTTAGAAGTCGATTGGGATTAACAGTACATGTTCCCAAGCAAGGCTATGGAAAGAACAATGATCGAAATGGCAGTAGAAGATTTTTTGCAGACCCTGAAACATCAGCAGAAATGTCAGGTATAGATCTGCAACTCATCTGTCAATTCAGGGTTATTCTTGAAGCTATTTCCAGTGGACATAAGGTAGGCACAGACAAATTTTCTTCTTATGCTATTGGAACAGCAGGACTGCATGTTGATTTATATCCATGGTATCCTACGTCTGCCACAGTACACAAGTCCAGCGGTCATTGAACATGCCCTCTTACCCACAGGCAGTTTGTCAGAAGAAGTAGCCGAGGCCTGCAACCAGCACGTTTTTCTGTACACACAAACGTTCACTAGGAAACTCTCACGATAAGAATACAATCTGGACCCAACAAACAGGTTAGTACTGACATCTGCTCCATTAATACGTTAGTGACAGACTAAAGGCCGAAATACTAAATGTCTTTTTCCAAAGTTGTTTCACAGAGGAAGACTGCACTGTAGTTCCTTCTCTAGATTGTCGCACAGATGACAAAATGGTAGATATCGAAATAGACGACAGAGGGATAGAGAAACAATTAAAATCGCTCAAAAGAGGAAAGGCCGCTGGACCTGATGGGATACCAGTTCGATTTTACACAGAATACGTGAAGGAACTTGCCCCCCTTCTTGCAGCGGTGTACCGTAGGTCTCTAGAAGAGCGTAGCGTTCCAAAGGATTGGAAAAGGGCACAGGTCACCCCCGTTTTCAAGAAGGGACATCGAACAGATGTGCACAACTATAGACCTATATCTCTAACGTCGATCAGTTGTAGAATTTTGGAACACGTATTATGTTCGAGTATAATGACTTTTCTGGAGACTAAAAATCTACTCTGTAGGAATCAGCATTGGTTTCGAAAAAGACGGTCATATGAAACCCAGCTTGCGCTATTCGTCCATGAGACTCAGAGGGCCATAGACACGGGTTCACAGGTAGATGCCGTGTTTCTTGACTTCAGCAAGGCGTTCTATACAGGTCTCCACAGTCGTTTAATAAACAAAGTGTCGTAGAACCGTTGCTATTCACAATATACATAAATGACCTGGTGGATGACATCGGAAGTTCATTGAGGCTTTTTGCAGATGATGCTGTGGTGTATCGAGAGGTTGTAACAATGGAAAATTGTACTGAAATGCAGGAGGATCTGTAGCGAATTGACGCATGGTGCAGGGAATGGCAATTGAATCTCAATGTATAAAAGTGTAATGTGCTGCGAATACATAGAAAGATAGATCCCTTATCATTTAGCTACAAAATAGCAGGTCCGCAACTGGATGCAGTTAATTCCATAAATTATCTGGGAGTACGCATTAGTAGTGATTTAAAATGGAATGATCATATAAAGTTGATCGTCGGTAAAGCAGATGCCAGACTGAGATTCATTGGAAGAATCCTAAGGAAATGCAATCCGAAAACAAAGGAAGTAGGTTACAGTACGCTTGTTCGCCCACTGCTTGAATACTGCTCAGCAGTGTGGGATCCGTACCAGATAGGGTTGATAGAAGAGATAGAGAAGATCCAACGGAGAGCAGCGCGCTTCGTTACAGGATCATTTAGTAATCGCGAAAGCGTTACGGAGATGATAGATAAACTCCAGTGTAAGACTCTGCAGGAGAGACGCTCAGTAGCTCGGTACGGGTTTTTGTTAAAGTTTCGAGAACATACCTTCACCGAAGAGTCAAGCAGTATATTGCTCCCTCCTACGTATATCTCGCGAAGAGACCATGAGGATAAATTCAGAGAGATTAGAGTCCACACAGAAGCATACCGACAATCCTTCTTTCCACGAACAATACGAGACTGGAATAGAAGGGAGAACCGATAGAGGTACTGAGGGTACCCTCCGCCACACACCGTCATTTGGATTGCGGAGTATGGATGTAGGTGTAGAATACCAGGCATGAGACCGGAAAAACAGCACACCTTTCATAAAAGGAACAAGACATATACTGCTCTCAGATGAAGGACGGATTAGGCTGAACATGATGAATAGGAGAAGTCCCCAATAGAAACAGACTGCTCAAATAAACAAGACTGGGTGCCGTCATCTGAATAATACGTAGTTATTGTTGATAAAAAATAAAGAATCTGATAAAAATAGCATAATTTTGTTTTATTTCATGTTATAAAGTATGTAAATACATTAAATCCTACAGAAATGTTCTGTAGGGTCTCAGAGTACAGAAAATACCAAACACTAATTTTGGTCTATGGGCGGCGGTCGCTCTCGTTGTGTCAGTTCCGCTTTCGCAGAAGCACATATCACTGGTTTGTGCTTCCAGCCATACGAGAGGGTTGCAGAGCTTGTTCCCCCAGACCGCTTCTCTCCCTACTGCAGTCTAAGAGCTTGTTTGTTTACGCCGCTGCCGGCTGCTACCTTAAAGTGTGTTCGAATCATAGGAGGCACCAGATGTAGCATCTGCAGTAATGACCGTCCTCAATATGTAAAAGTGTTTTGAATCCAATGTCTCCCAAAACCACACTTAGTGTTTGTGCACCATGGTTCCCAACAGCGCAGGTTACCATGTTGAGATTACCACAGTAGTGTCTAGATCGTATGCGTGCAGGATGAAAGCAATTGTGATTTCTGGACAACGGAAGCCGTTGCAACGTGTATGCCGCCACTTGCTCAACTCGAAGCAGACGCCGGATACCTGTCGCCGCAGACAGATTCACGTCTGTAGAAGTACTTCAGCATCCGAATTTGGATTCTGTTGGGTCCTTTTGGGCCACTGTTTCTGGTTGTTGCAATTTTACACACGATAGTGTTGTTCCATCAGCTTGTGAAAATTTTAGGTCATAGTTAGGTTCGACTTTTTTCTCGTGGGATTTAACTTTCGTTGGTGTTGAAGTCATCTGTGGCGAAAACTATCGGTTACATCAAGAGCTGGAGAATTAGTAGTGTCATTCATTTTGTGTGTATTAGAAAAATTCTGATCGGTATTGTCGGAATGGAATTTGAAGCAACCAATTGCTGAAAATTGGTCTATAGTTTTTGTTTCCTGCACTTTCATCTGCTGCCCAGTAACAATTTTTTCTTTAGTTTCTACACTTTCTTCTTCATTTTCTACGACTACCTAAGAGTTACAGTTAACTGTATTACTGTGATAATGCAGATTTATATGAAGTGCAGATGCAGACTTATCCAAGAATTTTCCGTACGGTGTGAGGCACACCATTTTCTTGAAGCAGGTTTTGCGCTGTAGCAACACCCTCTTCGGTGAAACCGACCAAGGTGGATTAGTTGGTAAAATAGTCTGGACGAATGGCTAATTCTCATGTAATCATGATGATTTAGGTTTTTTGTGTTTTCCATGAATAACCTGAAGTGAATGCCGACGCAGTTTCTTATGCAAAGTTACATCAGATTACCTTCTCCATAGTAGGCTGTTGCCACCTCGTGTTACCTCTCAGATGGCATCAGTGTCGACAGTACATTATCTCTTCCCTCCTTTATTCCCTCTTCAGTAGCCGATGAAGAAATCGAACCGAGCCAGCATGGTCCTCGAGGTTGACGTCATCTCTCAGCAACAATCTGAATGTAGTTGAGCAACATTAGTACTGGGTATACCTCTGCTACCCTCAAGAGAAATTTTACCGCAAGATTGCTTGGCGATCTTAACTCCCAGATCGTGACATCTCTTGCAAGTGAGTGAATAAAATCTACAGTAAACCTGATAGGAGAAACTGGCACTCTTTGCTACAGTGCATATATGGGAAGGTCTAAACACGCAATGAATGAGACCGTGAACTGCACATCTTAAGCTACACATTGCTGAAGAGCCAAAGAAGCTTGTACACCTGTATAATACCGCAGAAGTGCTGCGACATGACGTGACATGGACTCGACTGATCCCTGAAGTAGCGCTGGAGGGAATTGACACCATGAATTCTGCAGGGCTGTTCATAAATCCATATGAGTACAAGGGTGTGGTGATCTCTTCTGAACAGCACGTTACAAGGCATCCCAGATATGCTCAATAATGTTCGTCTCCGGAGAGTTTGGTGGCCAGCGGAAGTATTTCACCTCAGAATAGCGTTCCTGGAACCACTCTGTGGCAATTCTTGACGGGTAGGGTGCAGCATTGTCCTGCTGGAATTTCCCAATTCCGTCGTAATGCGCAATGGACATGAATGGATGCAGGTGGTCAGACAGGATGCTTACGTACGTGTCACCTGTCAGTCAGAGTCGTACCTAGACATATCAGGGATCCTATAACACTGCAACTGCACACACCCCACACCATCAGAGAGCGCTACCAGCTTGAACAGTCCCCTGATGACATGCAGGGTCCATGGATTCCTAAAGTTTCACCATAGTCGTACACGTTCATCTGCTCGATACAATTCGAAACGAGACTCGTCCGACCAGGCGACATCTTTCCATTCATCAACAGTCCAATGTCGGTGTTGACGGGCCGAGGCGAGGCGTAAAGCTTTGTGTCGTGCAGGCATCAAAGTTCCACGAATGGGCCTTCGGCTCGGCAAGCCCATATGGATGATGTTTCGTTGAATGGTTCGCACGCTGACACTTGTCGATGGCCCAACATTGAAATCCGCAGCAATTTGCGGAAGGGTTGCACTTCTATCATGTTGAAAGATTCTCTTGAGTCGTCTTTGGTCCCATTCTTGCAGGATCTCTCCTGGCCGCGGCGATGTCGGAGAGTTGTTGTTTTACCGGAGTCCTGATATTCACGGCACACTCATGAAATGGTCGTGCGGGAAAATCCCCACTTCATCGCTACCTAGGAGATGCTGTGTACCATCGCTCGTGTGCCAACAAGAATACCCTGTTCAGCTTCACTTAAATCTTGACAACCTGCCATTGTAGCAGCAGTAACCGATCTAACAACTGCGCCAGACACTTGTTGTCTTATAGAGGCGTTGCCGATCTCAGCGCCGTATTCTGCTTGTTTACATTTCTCTGTATTTGAATACGCATACCTATATCAGTTTCTTTGGTGCCTCACTGTATGACAAAGGAACATTGTACGATGGTCAGGATTCAATCGCTTAACTGAAACTCGCCCACGAAATGAAAGCGCAAATCTTCTAGATTAATGGTAGTAGTAACAACGTCACTTTCAGATGCCTATAGGAATTTTTTGACTGGTCCACATTTGGAAGACTTCGATATTCTTTATAAGTCATTAATTTTAGCCTCACTAATCAGTTTCGGTGTATTAAAACTCTCGGGTGTCTCCATTTCACCACTTTATCTACCACTATTCATCGCAGTGTTTTAGGTTTGTTCGAAATACTATGTGTGCAATTAATAGTATAGCAGATAACTATAATTATTTGCTTTTCAGCAGCACTCTGGTGTCCCCTTACGTTTATTTTGTATTATCGCGTTATAGGGGAGAGAGTGTGGCAGATATGATACACGAGTTGGGATGGAAGTCATTACAGCATAGACGTTTTTCGTCGCGGCGAGACCTTTTTACGAAATTTCAGTCACCAACTTTCTCTTCCGCATGCGAAAATATTTTGTTGAGCCCAACCTACATAGGTAGGAATGATCATCAAAATAAAATAAGAGAAATCAGAGCTCGAACAGAAAGGTTTAGGTGTTCGTTTTTCCCGCTCGCTGTTCGGGAGTGGAATAGTAGAGAGATACTATGATTGTGGTTCGATGAACCCTCTGCCAAGCACTTAAATGTGAATTGCAGAGTAGTCATGTAGATGTAGATGTAGATGTAGAACGTTGGAATTTTAGTTGTTTTAGTGTTTCATAATGACGCGGCCTACTAACCAAAAAGATTTTATTCAGATATCCTTGTTAACTGGTTTTGTACTATGTTAAAGAGATGAATGCAGAAAGGCCAGCGCAAGTACCTGAAAGTTATACAGCGTGAAGCCAAACTTCACCGACAATATTTTGGAGGCTGTTGAGGCATATATTCTATTTAGGTGTAAGGGACTCATGGTTTCGGATGCCACTGGATTATATGTCTGCTTATAGAAGCAAAAGATCAATAAAAAGATTCTGACAGCTGAAACTTCCTGACAGATTAAAACTGTATGCCGGACCGAGACTCGAACTCGGGACCTTTGCCTTACGCGGGCCAAACTTTAGAAGGTAGGAGACGAGGTACTGGCAGAAGTGAGGCTGTGAGGACGGGACGTGAGTCATGCTTGGGTAGCTCAGTTGGTAGAGCACGTGCCAGCGAAAGGCAAGGGTCCCGAGTTCGAGTCTCGGTCTGGCACACAGTTTTACTCTGCCAGGAAGTTTCATATCAGCGCACACTCCGCTGCAGAGTGAAAATCTCCTTCTGATTCCGAGAGCTAATCTACTGTTAATATGATTCCCTGTCAGTAATCATTAGTTTTGAGCAGCACAAAAGTCACTATAATATACTTCATATGACCTTAGAGTCAACGTGAGATCGTACGAGATAAATTTAATAGTTAATTCCATCTTTACGCGGAGTTGCACTTCCTGATACGTGCTACCTTTGTTCACAGGTACTAATAGCTTACTATCGACTGAGGTGGACCAGTGGTCAACACACAGAAGAACGGCAGTTCAAATCCCCGGCTGGCCGTCCAGCTTTGAGTTGTCCGTGATTTCCCTCAATCTCTTAAAGAGGATGCCTGGATGATTCTCTGAAAGGACGCGGCCGATTTCCATCCCCATCATACCCCATTGTGAACTTCTTGTTTACTGCTGCAGCTGTTCCTTAATCTATCCCATGCTTAGTTAAAGACGGGAAAATTGGGAAAAAGGCTTGGGTAATACCCGTTTCTTTCGTTAACATTTATTTTCGATATTTGAGGTTCAAACTTTTGAGTAATGTTGGTAGGAGGTATCAATTGTGCATTCTCGGAGCACTGGTTTAAACAGACGTTTGCCAAGGTCTTGAACGTCAAGTAAATATTGCTTAGCGCGTCTGAAAGACTCACGAATACAGTTGGGTTCTGCCTCATTTTCTTGACCTAGAAACCAGTTGGTGAATGCAATCGGGTGTCATAGCATCTTCCACACGTGGTTCCTCTGTACAGCGGTAAAACACAGTGCTCGTTTACTGGCTTCCAATCCCGGTCTGGCATTCTAGACAGGGATTTACGTGAATTAATTCTTTTACGCCATGCCGAGTATTTTATGCGATGATACATGTTTCAGCTACAAACTGTGTGCCTGACTGGGATGCGAACCCAGATCTCTGTCTATCCCACGTGGTGAGCCACCAATTACGCCATAAGAGTACGAGTTTTGGAGAATTAGAGAGACACCCGTCGATAAGGTGAAGCTGGCTTCGCATTCGTGAGGGACGGCTTTCCAGACTTAGATTTTCCGTGGTTTTCCACAGTCGACTAAACTGAATGTTGGTACAGATGCTCTGAAAAGGACATAGTCGATTTTTAATTCCTATCCTCGTCACCTTCTATTTTATGACCCATTCCTAACTCGTCTTCGGTTGCACGTTGAGTACCATATCATGCTTTCATGAGGGCTGTCGCCGAGTTCTTCTCTTATACTCATCTAACTGAACTAAAGCTATGTCTCTGATCTTCACAATGACTGAACGCTAGCGCCGAGGATGGAATAGGATGGTACATATAATCATTGTGCTATTTTTTTTTACAGAAATAATAAGCAGTTCCCCAAACGTTAAACATCAGTTGTTCCACTGATTCACACGTAACAAAACGCATTTTTTGTGAATCCGCTGTGTGCACCTAGAATATTCAGTCTTACACTTGTGATTTGTATTTGAGATAATATACGAATACATGGCTTCGCGGTGTTACGAAAGCTATCCACAAAGTACATTACGTTTTGGGATTAAAAATAAATAAAGTATTGGAATTTTTTTATTATATACAGATGAAAGCCACACTTAAATACTACTTTTCTACATAGCTGCCATTTACATTGAGGCACTTATCGTAGCAATGGACGAGCTTGGAAATTCCTTCGTCGTAAAATTCGGCCGCCTGTGTCTTCAACCACGTGGTTACCTCTTCTTGAAGCTTTGCGTCGTCATCAAAACGCTGCATAGCCAACCACTTCTTCATTGCTGGGAATAAGTGGAAGTCGCTCGGTGCCAGGTCGGGACTGTACGGCGGATGAGGAAACAACTCCCATTTAAAAGATTCGAGAACTTTACGAGTGGCATTTGCCGTGTGGGCCCGGGCGTTGTCGTGAATCTTTGAACCCAACTTTCCCCTGTGCTTGTTTTGTATCGTTCTTCTGAGGTTGTGCAGAGTTTGGCAATACCTTTGAGAGTTTATTGTAGTGCCTCTTTCCAGGAAATCAACAAAAATCACACCTTTTCTGTCCCAAAAGACAGTCATTACGTGGTTGAAGGCGCAGGCGGCCGAATTTTACGACGAAGGAATTTCCAAGATCGTCCATCGCTACGATAAGTGCTTTAATTTAAATGGCAACTATGTAGAAAAGTAGTATTTAAGTGTGGCTTTCATCTGTATATAATAAAAAAATTTCCAATACTTTATTTATTTTTAATTCCAAAACGTAATGTACTTTGTGGGTAACCCTCGTATATGCTGATAAAATTCTCTCGGTTTTCCAGCCGCGTCAAGCAGTTTAAAACCCACGAGCTTTCGACTAAGTATTCCTCGACCGTTGTCTAGTGGTGGGTGTCGTGTGGTTGCTGTTGTTGTCTTCATATTCATCTACGTATACATAGCTGCTGTGGAATTCACACGTAAAGGCCTTGCAGAGGGTTCATAGAACCGCTTTCAAGCTATTTCCCTACTACTACTACACTAATGAACAGCACACTGGAAAAATAAACACTCAAATCTTTCGGCATGAGCTCTGATTTCTCTTATTTACTATGATGATCACTTATCCCTATGTAGGAGGGCATCAATAAAATAAACACATCAAAAAAAGTTTTGTATCTACTCGGTTCCGAGAGTTCCGGAAACTGTACAGAAAACTGGAACATAGATCAACATAAACATCATTTCCGTCCTTTTTATTGCTCATGAAAACGACACATTGCATGTTGCACCACCATACAGCGAGACCTTCGGAGGTGGAGGTCCAGATTATTGTACACACCAGTACCCCTAATATCCAGTAGCACGTCCTCTTGCATTGATGCATGCCTTTATTCATAGTGGCATACTATCCACAAGTTTATCAAAGCACTATTGGTCCAGATTGTCCCACTCCTCAACGGCGATTCGGCGTAGATCCCTCAAAGTGCCTGGTGGGTCACGTCGTCTATAAACAGCCCTTTTCAGTCTATCCCGGGTATGTCCGATAGGGTTCATGTCTGGAGAACATGCTCGTCACTCGAGTCGAGCGATGTCGTTATCCTTAAAGAAGTCATTCACAAGACGTGCAGGATGGGGGCGCGAACTGTCGTCAATGAAGACAAACGCCTCGCCAATATGCTGACGATATGGTTGCACTCGGTATCGTACAGCCGTTACGGCGCCTTCCATGACCACCAGCGGAGTACATCGGCCCCACATAATGCCACCCCAAAACATCATCATGGAACCTCCATATTGCTGCACTCCCTGGACAGTGTGTCTAAGTCGTTCAGCCTGACCGGGTTACCATTAAACACGTCTCCGAAGATTGTCTGGTTGAAGGCATACGCGACACTCATCGGTGAAGACAACGTGATGCCAATCCTGAGCGGTCCATTTGGCATTTTTTTGGCCCATCTGTACCTCGCTGCATGGTGGCGTGGTTGCAAAGATGGAGGTCGCGAGTGAAGTTGCGCATCATGCAGCCGATCGAGCATAGTTTGAGTCGTAACACGACGTCCTGTGGCTGCACGAAAAACATTTATTCAACATGGTGGCGTTGCTGTCAGGGTTCCTCCGAGCTAGAATCCGTAGGTAGCGGTCATCCACTGCAGTATCAGCCCTAGGGCGGCCTGAGCGAGGCATGTCATCGACAGTTCCTATCTCTCTGTATCTCCTCCATGTCCGAACACGCCCGACCCGCTACCATGTGAGCGACCATTTATAGCTGCAGTTTATGGTGGGTCATGGCCCATCGAACATAGGCCGGGGTGAGGTGGAGTTAAGTAGTGGTTTAGACTTTGTATATATGTACTGTTTGTGTTTGCCTTTTTTTCGTTTAGAAATGTATAGCTATGGTGTTCTTTTAATCATTGACAAAGGTCTTCTTAGGCACTTGTGGGCGTTTTATTTTCCTGAAGAAGGTGTAGTTATCTACGCCGAAACATAGGTTAACACTAGGTGCTATTTTCTGAGTCGAGGCGGGTTTCTAGTTTTTTTAATATATTAACCAACGATTGCTGACGCGCTGCGATGTTGACGGTTCTTGTAATCAAACAACCTTGATGAAGTGCACAACTCTTCTTTTGATCTCTTTCGTTAATTCAGATTGGTAAGGATCTCAGAGCGACGAATATAGTTAAGAATTGGGCCAAAGTGCATTTTGCAAGCATCCTCCTTCTTGGGTGCGTTAAACTCCGTAGGATTTTTCCAACAGAGCTCAGTCTGGTGTCTGCATTTTCTCGGTTAGATTTACCTGGTCGTTCAAAGTCCCTCATTCGGAGAAGATATTTGAAAGTCGTGACTGATTCTTGTCACTGATCGTAAATCGCATTGTCAAACGATACCGGATCTTTTCGTCTATTTAGACCTAAAGCATTTATTTTTGTTGAGGATCTGCTGCACCTCCTTGCAGAATGCTGTGCTCATCTGAAAGTCTTCATGAAGTTTGCAACAATTTTACAGTGGCGTGACTTCCCTGTGGAAAACTGGTCGTGAACCGCGACGATCCTGTCACCCTTCCCTGAGATATGGAACGTTCTTCTGTCGCTTGTGGTCCTACCTCCCCGCTGCTAATGACATCCTGGGTTCTACACTCCTGGAAATTGAAATAAGAACACCGTGAATTCATTGTCCCAGGAAGAGGAAACTTTATTGACACATTCCTGGGGTCAGATACATCACATGATCACACTGACAGTACCACAGGCACATAGACACAGGCAACAGAGCATGCACAATGTCGGCACTAGTACAGTGTATATCGACCTTTCGCAGCAATGCAGGCTGCTATTCTCCCATGGAGACGATCGTAGAGATGCTGGATGTAGTCCTGTCGAACGGCTTGCCATGCCATTGCCACCTGGCGCCTCAGTTGGACCAGCGTTCGTGCTGGACGTGCAGACCGCATGAGACGACGCTTCATCCAGTCATAAACATGCTCAATGGGGGACAGATCCGGAGATCTTGCTGGCCAGGGTAGTTGACTTACACCTTCTGGAGCACGTTGGGTGGCACGGGATACATGTGGACGTGCACTGTCCTGTTGGAACAGCAAGTTCCCTTGCCGGTCTAGGAATGGTAGAACGATGGGTTTGGATGTACCGTGCACTATTCAGTGTCCCCTCGACGATCACCAGAGGTGTACGGCCAGTGTAGGAGATCGCTCTCCACACCATGATGCCGGGTGTTGGCCCTGTGTGCCTCGGTCGTATGCAGTCCTGATTGTGGCGCTCACCTGCACGGCGCCAAACACGCATACGACCATCATTGGCACCAAGGCAGAAGCGACTCTCATCGCTGAAGACGACACGTCTCCATTCGTCCCTCCATTCACGCCTGTCGCGACACCACTGGAGGCGGGCTGCACGATGTTGGGGCGTGAGCGGAAGACGGCCTAACGGTGTGCGGGACCGTAGCCCAGCTTCATGGAGACGGTTGCGAATGGTCCTCGCCGATACCCCAGGAGCAACAGTGTCCCTAATTTGCTGGGAAGTGTCGGTGCGGTCCCCTACGGCACTGCGTAGGATCCTACGGTCTTGGCGTGCATCCGTGCGTCGCTGCGGTCCGGTCCCAGGTCGACGGGCACGTGCAGCGACAACATCGATGTACTGTGGAGACCTCACGCCCCAAGTGTTGAGCAATTCGGCGGTACGTCCACCCGGCCTCCCGCATGCCGACTATACGCCCTCGCTCAAAGTCCGTCAACTGCACATACGGTTCACGTCCACGCTGTCGCGGCATGCTACCAGTGTTAAAGACTGCGATGTAGCTCTGTATGCCACGGCAAACTGGCTGACACTGACGGCGGCGGTGCACAAATGCTGCGCAGCTAGCGCCATTCGACGGCCAACACCGCGGTTCCTGGTGTGTCCGCTGTACCGTGCGTGTGATCATTGCTTGTACAGCCCTCTCGCAGTGTCAGGAGCAAGTATGGTGGGTCTGACACACCGGTGTCAATGTGTTCTTTTTTCCATTTCCAGGAGTGTATTTGCTAGGAAGTCTTCACAAAAAAAGAAAAAATACGAAAATATCTGTTTGATATTCCATAGACACTGTAATGTCACCTTTACGGAAGTCATTTAAGTGTGATGGACCCGTACTCGGCTCATTTTCACGAGATAATAACACACGGAATTAAAGAAAAAATCTGTTCAATGTCAGTAAGTAACTTCCTAATTATTGAAGAAGCACGGGGATAAGTAGCGTCTGAGGGCAGTAATGAAGCAGAAATTTTCTGAACAAAATAAACCAGCGTTCAGCATTCTTTGAAAACTATTGGCCTTAACAGAAAACGAGGTTTGAAACTTCCTGGTAGATTAAAGCCGTGTGACTGATCGGCACTCGAACCTGGAGCCTTTGCCGTTCGCGGAAATTTTTCTATTGACTGAACAATGCCCGCATCTCGTGGTCGTGCGGTAGCGTTCTCGCTTCCCACGCCCGGGTTCCCGGGTTGGATTCCCGGCAGGGTCAGGGATTTTCTCTGCCTCGTGATCGCTGGGTGTTGTGTGCTGTCTTTAGGTTAGTTACGTTTAAGTTGTTCTAAGTTCTAGGGGACTGATGACCATAGATGTTAAGTCCCATAGTGCTCAGAGCCATTTGAACCATTTGACTGAACAATGAAACACGACACACGTTTCGCCATCGCAGTTTTACTGCTGCCAGTAACCCACTCTTATTTTCCAAACTTCACAGAAGTTCTGTATACCTAACGGGACTAGTACTCCTCGAAGAGAGGATTTCTCCGCAATATTCGGGAAATTTCGCATCGGCGCACATTCCGTTGAATAGTGAAAATTCATTCTGGTGTACACAAGGCTATACAACGTAGGAAAAGTAAAAAAAATCTAAAATCGAGAAAAAAAGCAGTTGACACAAAGCTGAGTACCGCAATAACGCTGCACAAAACTGCCACCTGCTAGCCAGCGGCGCTACAATCTGCTTTAGCTATCTGAGAAGAGCAGATAGCAATTTGGTTTTGAGTCGGACGGCAGTTCGTTTCAGGGAAAGCGAAATAAGACAATTTATATTTACATCACATTATATTGGTCTTATTCGATCGATCCCATTGAGACGTGTCTCTGGGATGTCGAATGAAGTCAAGGAACAACATTTTATTCCAGCAAAATTCTGTAAAATTACTTAATATTATGAAACATGTGGTAATATTAATTATAAAATAACATAAAGCGCTAACTATAAACATATCCAAGAAGACACGGTTCAGCAGAAAAGAAAGGTTTCCCCAATAGGAAGTCCCTTAATTAACAATTCAGCTCCACCAGTTTACTCATGAGACAATCTGTAAGCTATCGCAGTTTGTTGAACGCTTGAATACATTTGATCCCTTTCTGCAATAACGGTAATCCCTTGAAGAGTTTGTAGAGGTTGATGTTAGTCGCAGAACTACTGTATGTTCATGTCATGCATTATTTATTGAGAAAAGAGAAGCATTGGTAATGACAGAG
The DNA here is from genome assembly GCF_023897955.1 of Schistocerca gregaria. NCBI lineage: Eukaryota > Metazoa > Arthropoda > Insecta > Orthoptera > Acrididae > Schistocerca > Schistocerca gregaria. The sequence continues at coordinate 72,164,323 of NC_064931.1, forward strand.
GATGTTACCTCATAATTACTTTGTTTCGCTAAAACCGTTGACAGTGTACGAATTTTTCTGAAGAGTTTCCTGTAGAATGTCGTAGAACCAACAACACATTTAATTATTAAAAAACGCTTTTGTATTTGAATATATTGTATCTGTAAGATGACCTTTGCCTAGAATGACCCCTTAACTCATTAATTAAGGGACACATGTAAAAGGAACTAGTTTCTTAATATTTAAATCACCTATATAAGAAATAATTCGTATTAAAGACATAAACGATCTGCAGGACTTTTTAATTCTAGTGTTGGTTTTTCCAATTAAGGTTGTGATCTATTTGTGGTTCCAAAAACTTAACACTATCTGCTTCTAGTATTTCATTGCTTGAGTAGTACTGAATTGTTTGTACTGTGCCTTGCCAAAACGGAATGCTAATCCTCTAGCCTTGAACCACATACCGCTGTTTTCAAATAGTTCATTAGCTGCTTTCCAGTAAGAGGAAATATCGAACTTGTAGCTTCTGAAGCTGTAAGTCAAAGATCATTTAGACTGAGGTGACAAAAGTCACGGGATACCTCCCAGTATCGCGTCGGACCTCCCTTTGCCCAGTGTAGTGCAGCACTCGAAGTGACATGCATTCAGCAACTCCCGTGCTGTAATATTGACAAATTCTGCCCCTACTGCCGTCCATAATAGCGTAGGTGTTGCCGATGCAGCATCTTGTTCACGAACTGACCTCTCGATTATGTCCCATAAATGATCTATGGGATTCATGTCGGCCAATCCGGGTCGCCAGATCATTTACTCGAACTGTCCAGAATTGTTATTCAAACCGATAGCGAACAGTTGTGGCCCGGTGACATGGACATTGTTATTCATAAATGGCTGCTAATGATCTCCGACTATTTCCAGTCAATGATCGGTTCTGTTCGGGCAGAGGACCCCAGTCCATTGTAAACACAGCCCACACCATTACGGAGCCACTACCAGCTCGCACTTGGGTCCATAGCTTCGTGGGGTCTGCGTCACACTCGAATCCTATCATCAGCTCTTACCAACAGAAATCGGGACTCATCTGACCAGGCCACGGTTTTCCATCTGTAGTGTCTGAGCGATGCGCTCACGAATGCAGGAGAAGCACTGCAGGTGATGTGCTGTTAGCAAGGACACTTGCGTCGGTCGTTTTCTGCCATAGCCCATTACCGCCAAATTTCGCCCAACTGTCCGAACGGATATGTCCGTCAAACGTCCCACATTGATTGCTGCGGTTATTTCACGCAGTGTTGCTTGTCTGTTATCACTGACATCTCTACGCAGCTGCCGCTGCCCTCGGTAGTTAAGTGACGGACGTCGTCCACTGCGTTGTCCGTGGTGAGAGGTAACGCCTAAAATGTGGTATTCTCGGCAGTTTCCTGAGACTGTAGATCTCTGAGTATTGAATTCATGAACGATATATGAAATGGAATGTCCCACACGTCTATCACCAACTGGCATTCCGCGTTCAAAGGTTGTTAATTCGCGCAGTGCGGCCACGATTACGTCGGAAACATGTCACATGAATCACCTGAGTACAAATGACAGTTCCGCCTTTTATACCTCGTGTACGCTTTACAACCGCCTTCTTTATATGTGCATATCGCTATCTCAAGAGTTTTGTCACCTCAGTGTATGCGTATCAGAAACAATAGTGGGTCGAAAATTGAACTCTGAGGTACAACGTGTCTGACTGCTTCAAATTCTGACTGCTTTTTACTTTGTGTTTGACATGAAGAGACAAAGGAAACCATGAACTTGCTGTGTCTACTAGTCCACCATATTTTAACTTTCGCGCTTAGATAAGTCCATCAAAAACTATTAATTAAGAGAGAACACTGGTCGCTTTTTGGCGCTGTAAATGGTATAAAACTGGGGTCATGTGATTTCCCACGGCTTATGTAGTAAGTCACAGCAGTAAGTGGTCTGCATGTGCCTGTCGCTCGTATCGAATCAGTGCAGACGTTACAGAACGAAATTTACTCTGTAGGAATCAGCATGGGTTTCGAAAAAGACGATCGTGTGAAACCCATCTCATTCTATTCGTCCACGAGACTCAAAGGGCCATAGACACGGGTTTCCAGGAAGATGCAGTGTTTCTTGACTTCCGCAAGGCGTTCTATACAGTTCCCCACACTCGCTTAAGGAAAAAAGTAAGAGCATATGGACTATCAGACCAATTGTGTGATTGGATTGAAGAGTTCCTAGATAACAGGCGCAGCATGTCATTCTCAATGGAGCGAAGTCTTCCGAAGTAAGAGTGATTTCAGGTATGCCGCAGGGGAGTGTCGTAGGACCGTTGCTATTCACATTATACATAAATGACCTTTTGGATAACATCGGAAGTTCACTGAGGCTTTTTGCGGATGATGCTTTGGTGTATCGAGAGGTTGTAACAATGGAAAATTGTACTGAAATGCAGGAGGATCTGCAACGAATTGACGCATGGTGCAGGGTGTGGCCATTGAATCTTAATGTAGACAAATGTAATGCGCTGCGAATAGATAGAAAGAAAGATCCTTTATCATTTAGCTACAATATAGCAGGTCAGCAACTGGAAGCAGTTAATTCCATAAATTATCTGGGAGTAGGCATTAGGAGTGATTTAAAATGGAATGGTCATATAAAGTTGATCGTCGATGAAGCAGATGCCGGACTGAGATTCATTGGAAGAATCCTAAGGAAATGCAATCCGAAAACAAAGGAAGTAGGTTACAGTACGCTTGTTCGCCCACTGCTTGAATACTGCTCACCGGTGTGGGATCCGTACCAGATAGGGTTGATAGAAGAGATAGAGAAGATCCAACGGGGAGCAGCGCGCTTCGTTACAGGATCATTTAGTAATCGCGAAAGCGTTACGGAGGTGATAGATAAACTCCAGTCGAAGACTTTGCAGGAGAGACGCTCAGTAGCCCGGTACGGGCTTTTGTTGAAGTTTCGAGAACATACCGTCACCGAGGAGTCAAGCAGTATATTGCTCCCTCCTACGTACATCTCGCGAAGGGACCCTTAGGATAAAATCAGAGAGATTAGAGTCCACACAGAGGCATACCGACAATCTTTCTTTCCACGAACAATACGAGACTGGAATAGAAGGGAGAACCGATAGAGGTACACAAAATACCCTCCGCCACACAAAGTCAGGTGGCTTGCGGAGTATGGATGGAGATGTAGATGTAGACCAAGGTTCAAACCAGCGGCGGGCCTTTCTAATTTAGGTTTCTCATGATTTCCCTAAATCGCTTCAGACAAATGCCGGGACGATTCCTTTGAAACGGCACGGCCTACATCCTTCCCCATCTTTTCCTAATCCGATGGGACCGATAACCTCGCTGTTTGGTCCCCTTCCCCGAATCAACGAACCAACCAACGAAATGGTTCACGGAGTCGAGTGCGACGACGGCCCAATAAGAGGTTACATCCACAATGTGTGGAGGATGTGTTTCAGGGCGGGCGTGCTTCTCTGATGTTTCGGGGTCATGTTTTTCGTACAGTGACTTGAGTCCACTTATTTGGGTTGCCATTAATATGAAGCATTACAACATCTTCGATGAGTAAGTGTTGCCCTTTCTCCTACATCTGTATGATGAGTATGGTGGACACTCCCATCTTCCACGATAGCAACAACCGTGTTTACAGGGCTGAACGTATACGGTCCTGGTTTGACAAACACTCAGCCATCCTACTGTATCTCGCCTGCGCCGCTAAATCACCCTATCTTAATTTCACAGAACATGTGTGGAACGTGTAGAACGTTGCAATCAATATCCCTGGAATTTTGTATTTCTACAGAATCTAATCACAGTGACTGCCTTCACGTGCAGAACTTTGTCGGGCGTGGATTCTGTTCTTCGCAGAAGTGAGAGCATTGTCGTCGCCAGAGGCGGTGTTACGCGGTATTAACATTATTTCTCCTGGAGTGACTAATTTTTTGTCCGATGTGCCTACCGTGGTCCACACGTTCAAAGTCTCAGCCAAGAGAGAAAATACAGTACTCCCAATGTTGATCATTTCTTATTGTTGATTGAATCAAGAAAATCATATTTTACGGTAAATATACAGGGTGTTTCAAAAATGACCGGTATATTTGAAACGGCAATAAAAACTAAACGAGCAGCGATAGAAATACACCGTTTGTTGCAATATGCTTGGGACACCAGTACATTTTCAGGCGGACAAACTTTCGAAATTACAGTAGTTACAATTTTCAACAACAGATGGCGCTGCAAGTTATGTGAAAGATATAGAAGACAACGCAGTCTGTGGGTGCGCCATTCTGTACGTCGTCTTTCTGCTGTAAGCGTGTGCTGTTCACAACGTGCAAGTGTGCTGTGGACAACATGGTTTATTCCTTAGAACAGAGGATTTTTCTGGTGTTGGAATTCCACTTCCTACAACACAGTGTTGTTGCAACAAGACGAAGTTTTCAACGGAGGTTTAATGTAACCAAAGGACCGAAAAGCGATACAATAAAGGATCTGTTTGAAAAATTTCAACGGACTGGGAACGTGACGGATGAACGTGCTGGAAAGGTAGGGCGACCGCGTACGGCAACCACAGAGGGCAACGCGCAGCTAGTGCAGCAGGTGATCCAACAGCGGCCTCGAGTTTCCGTTCGCCATGTTGCAGCTGCGGTCCAAATGGCGCCAACGTCCACGTATCGTCTCTTGCTTCAGAGTTTACACCTCTATCCATACAAAATTCAAACGCGGCAACCCCTCAGCGCCGCTACCATTGCTGCACGAGAGACATTCGCTAACGATATAGTGCACAGGATTGATGACGGCGATATGCATGTGGGCAGCATTTGGTTTACTGACGAAGCTTATTTTTACCTGCACGGCTTCGTCAATAAACAGAACTGGCGCCTATGGGGAACCGAAAAGCCCCATGTTGCAGTCCCATCGTCCCTGGATCCTTAAAAAGTACTGGTCTGGGCCGCCATTTCTTCCAAAGGAATCATTGGCCTATTTTTCAGATCCGAAACGATTACTGCATCACGCTATCTGGACATTCTTCGTGAATTTGTGGCGGTACAAACTGCCTTAGACGACACTGCGAACACCTCGTGGTTTATGCAAGATGGTGCCCGGCCACATCGCACGGCCGACGTCTTTAATTTCCTGAATGAATATTTCGATGATTGTGTGATTGCTTTGGGCTATCCGAAACATACAGGAGGCGGCGTGGATTGGCCTCCCTATTCGCCAGGCATGAACCCCTGTGACTTCTTTCTGTGGGGACACTTGAAAGACCAGGTGTACCGCCAGAATCCAGAAACAATTGAACAGCTGAAGCGGTACATCTCATCTGCATGTGAAGCCATTCCGCTAGACACATTGTCAAAGGTTTCGGGTAATTTCATTCAGAGACTACGCCATATTATTGCTACGCATGGTGGATATGTGGAAAATATCGTACTATTGAGTTTCCCAGACCGCAGCGCCATCTGTTGTTGACAATTATAACTACTGTAATTTCGAAAGTTTGTCTGCCTGAAAATGTACTGTTCTCCCAAGCATATTGCAACAAACGGTGTATTTCTATCGCTGCTCGTTTAGTTTGTATTGCCGTTTCAAATATACCGGTCATTTTTGAAACACCCTGTATATTGTCAAGTGGACAGTAACTTTTCAAATCCAAACTATTTGTTATTGAGAATATTTTCATATGTTAAGTGTTCACAATTCATAAATTTCATTGTGCACAATCTTCTCAAAAAATTTTGAAATTTCTGGTTATAATGAAATACGTTGGTTATTGCGTACTGTTCTACGTCTACGTGGCTATTCTACACTCCAAACTTGTGTACCAACTGAGAATTCTTCGAAACACTTTCACAGTATTTCTCTACCGTTCAACTCTCTAACAGAGAGTGGTAAAAATGAACTCTTCATGTGCGGGCTCAGATTCTCTTATTTTATTACAATGAGCTGTTATCCCTATGCAGGTAGGATATAATAAAACATTGAGAGGAGAAAGTTGGTGACTGAAATTTCGTGAAAAGATCACGCCGCAACGAAAAACGCCTTTGTTTTAATGCTTGCCGCCCCAAGTCGATTACTATATCCGTGACACTCTCTCCCGTATTTCGCGACTATACAAAACAAGTTGCCCTTCTTTGGTCTCTTTCGATGTCCTCCATCAGCCATACCTGCCAAGGTTCCACATCGCACAGAAATATTCAGCAGAGGACGGACACGCGTAGTGTAGGCTGTCTCTTTAGTACACCTGCCGCATCTTCTAATGGTTCTGCCAATAAAACACAATCTTCTGTTTGCTTCCCCACAACATTATCTATATGATCCTTCCAATTTAAGTTGTTTATAACTGTAATTCCTAGGTAGTTACTTTAATTGACATCCTTTATATTTGTGTGATTTATCGTATAAACGAAATTTAACTGAATCCTTTTGGTACTCAAGTAGATGACACCACACTTTTCCTTATTCAGAAACAACTGGCGCTTTTCGCACCATACACAGATCTCTTTTTTGTGAAGAGGCTTGAAAACAGCTTATATACGGCTGTCTGGAAAATACCACTACGAAATGAGTAATTTGTTTATTTAAATTGATGAGATGCCCAATTTCATCACCTGCCGCAAATGCATTATTTGGTGGAAAAACTACGATGAGGACCATTAGCAGATTGAAGTGCATCACACTCTGCTCAGGTAATCAAATGTTTGTACCGCGTCTTGAGAAGACGCGGGTAAAGATTTCTTAACACAGCTTTGTGATCCTGAATGGTCAGCCATTGATTACGACACGGAACATATTTGCTGTTTTGCAGTCTAAGTCATGGGGTCACGATCTCATTCCAACAGCGGGCTGCCCGTGCTGCAGCCACCGGAAGGGTGATATCATCGAGTACTGCGAGCTGAAAGCTTCACGAAGGTCGTATGTTTGTGTGCACCGCTAACCGCTCATCACAAGGGACTGCACAGCAACGGAAATCGATCTCTGCGCGGTCGACTTCCGAGTTAGATTGCATAGTGAAAGCTGCCGTGTTGTGGTTCGGCCAAATGCCTGAACTCATTCCCACCCAGCAACCATCAGTGAAAGGAAAGCTTAGGAAGAGGCAGTGTCTGTATATGTTTTCGATTGTGGATCTTTAGACTTCTAGGTCCCTTCACGTGAAATCGTGTCTCCACAGGTCTCCAGAGATGTCATTCTTCATACTTGATAGGTTGGAAAACAACAGCCAACCAGTTGCAGAAATAAAAGTTTATTAACCCTTTACGATGATTTAGACAAATACAAATTTGTCGTCCTCAGAAGGGAAATTGACCTATTGAACAAATTATCATTAAATAGTTACAAATGAAAACCTGAAATGGAATCAAAGACAACAAATTAATATTTGTCGAAACCATGCCAAAGCGTTGATAATTTTTTATTCTGCAACTGGCTAGCTGTTATTTTCCAATCCTAACAAGTTTCTACGTGCACCGTTGCTAAAGCGCCACCATGTTTAAAATTCCGAAATTTAAAATTCATTCTATATAATTGTGTACGTAGTTATGGTGGTAAACTAAGTGCCAACAGCATCCAACAATGCGACAACGCTCGATCACACTGAGCTCGTATGGTGAATGCATTTCACGAACTACAACAATTCTAAGCATAGAGGAGAGAGCTCTGTCCTCTAATCTGAAAAGTGAAGAATATATCTGGAATGGTCTTTGGAGCAGGAACGTGACAATACTACACACATCAAAAAAGGTTTTGCATCACCTCGGTTCCGAGAGTTCCGAAACCTGTACAGAAAATTGGAACAGAGATTAACATAAACATCATTTTCACCCTTTTTATTGTTCATGAAAACCACACATTGCATGTTGTCCACCATACAGTCACTTCTTAACTCAAGAATACCATCATAACGACTGGGAGAGAGGCGTGCTGACCCCACAACCCTCCTGTCCGCATCCTCCTCTAAGGATGACACGGCGGTAAGATGGTCCCGGTAGGCCACTCGTGGCCTGAAGACGGAGTGCTTTTTGTGCCTTTTTTTGCAAATGCCAGTGTGATATACCACTGCATGGGTAAAACGGGACCTGCCATAATGTACAAAACAACAATGGCTTCTTGAATTAAAGCTTATTGTTGCCGAAAGTAAAATGATTGTGTTTTTTCCGACATGTGAACAAATGGCATGAAAGGCTGTATTCTGTAATGTTATTTCATGTGTCTGAAGTGTTTTTAATACACACGTGCATGGCAGTTTATTTACCGACACTAATTTGAACGCCAGGGACGCTTTCAAACCATGTAATTTTGTCCATTAAACTGAAAGAAATTGCTTAACATAGGTGTTTTTCTCTTTGGAGTTTATATGATCGCTTTTTCTTTACTCCAGTGACAGTCTGCTGTGATCAGTAGTTTTGCAGCAAAATAATAGAAGTCTTTTCGATTTTGTGCAAGGTGGGCTTGTATAGGAGATGTAAGATAAGTTAATACATCTGTCAGACGCATCGCCATAGACCATTGACCTCTGTACTTTGGTCATCTGTAACCGACGGCAGTGCTGTAGTTTTCTTTTCGAGTCGTTGGATGTCACAAAATAAGAGGTGGCGGGGGGAGAGAGATGTGAACCGTATCCTGCAGTCGGATGTAAAAAAACTATACCGATTTTGCTCATAAAACTAAAAGAAAATGGACTGCGCCTAATTTCGTGAAAACAGGACATTTATTACCACCAGAATTGCGCTTGTTTTAAAACAGGTGCTCGCTTATAAGAGGTGAGGTGTGTTGATGTTAAATACAACTGTTACAGTGAAATGCCATCCTTCACAGAATGGCGTGAGCCAGCAGAAGCAACCAGTTATGGTAGAGACAGTGCATTGCAGCTGCAGTTTTAGACAAACAATTCGCAGTCGGGGTAGCTGCCATTTATCTCACTTTGCTCTGTGGCTTATTGTGTACGTCGGCGCCGATAGCTCTGACCGCCTGGACCGCTTGGACCTCTGGCTACAGCTGGCCGCGCCTGCCTGCTGGAGTGGATTGCGAGGTGGCAGGCTGGAGGCTATACGTTCAGCTAGGGCAATTGGTCGCAGTGGCAGCTACCTGTTTCCCCTAGTAGCAGACGTTTCAAAAAGTAACCTGGAGAGTTCTCTGAAAGTTTGTTGTTGGTGGTACGTTTAACAGCCTGCGGGAAGCGTCCTGTTCTCGTCTTTTGTTCATCTGTGACTGGTTCCCGCAGATCAGGAACAGTAAATCACCGCCACTAGATGGATCTCTTTCTGGACCATCAGTGACAGGATAGAACAGGCCAGTATCCCTACCTACAGTGAAGAGAGGGAGGGATGAGGGGTGACAGGGGGGAGATAGGACTCGCTCTAAGCAGGTTACTTCCTGATTGCACATTGAGGTGAACACACATGATGCTGCTTCCCCTCTTTCCTAGTGCTATCTTTTGGGGTCGGTTATTAACAATGACTTCCACAATCCTCAGTACATATGTTGCATTACGACCCATTGTTTACGAGTTCTGGTTTTGTTTTCATGACAACTGCTATGTGTAACTAGAACAGCGAAGCATTTCCCAACAGTTGTGGTAGCGTATATTGGCCTCTGTGAAAAATGAGACCAGGGCTGCAGGGTGATTGTCGAGCAATGCTGTGGGAAGCGTCTGTAGCCAACTTTGACGTCAAACAGCGATAAACGAAGTCCTCTACTGTTTCTTTAAAGGTAATAGACTTATTAAGCTCCTCTCTGTCCATCACCAAAATCCCGCCAGTTGAACATACATAGTACTGTTCACTCCAGCCTTATTCCCACCAGCTTGTAATTGAAGGGATCATCCTATGTAGAGTTCAGCTCGTCTGCCACTAGTTTCGAGTAGAATTTGAATTCTTTTCCCTGCATGATAACACCAGTTGTTATGGGCAAATTGAGACGCGTATAGCGCGTGTGGCGCGGCGCGGCTCAACGCAGCGGTTTCTTTTTGTGACTTCACAGGTTCAAAAACGAATCCGGCGCGTCTATACTGGTGCGAGCATAGCTGCACATTGCGTCTGCTGGAGCTCCCAACAAACACTTCCATACTCTTTCATCACTCAAGCTGCTCTGCTTCCTCTCTGCTCGCAACGCGACAGAGGTTCTTCATACGCAAAGATAAACAATGACACAGTTATTACCGTTTCGTCGTTGCTATCGATACATTTAAATGAAGCTCCCTAGGCTATTAGCCAGCAATTTACAATACTTTCATTATAATTAGAATAAGTTATATACAGTCAGAAATAGATACTCTACTACATCGATTACGTATTAAATATACACTCCTGGAAATTGAAATAAGAACACCGTGAATTCATTGTCCCAGGAAGGGGAAACTTTATTGACACATTCCTGGGGTCAGATACATCACATGATCACACTGACAGAACCACAGGCACATAGACACAGGCAACAGAGCTTGCACAATGTCGGCACTAGTATAGTGTATATCCACCTTTCGCAGCAATGCAGGCTGCTATTCTCCCATGGGGACGATCGTAGAGATGCTGGATGTAGTCCTGTGGAACGGCTTGCCATGCCATTTCCACCTGGAGCCTCAGTTGGACCAGCGTTCCTGCTGGACGTGCACACCGCGAGAGACGACGCTTCACCCAGTCCCAAACATGCTCAATGGGGGACAGATCCGGAGATCTTGCTGGCTAGGGTAGTTGACTTACACCTTCTAGAGCACGTTGGGTGGCACGGGACACATGCGGACGTGCATTGTCCTGTTGGAACAGCAAGTTCCCTTGCCGGTCTAGGAATGGTAGAACGATGGGTTCGATGACGGTTTGGATGTACTGTGCCCTATTCAGTGTCCCCTCGACGATCACCAGAGGTGTACGGCCAGTGTAGGAGATCGCTCTCCACACCATGATGCCGGGTGTTGGCCCTGTGTGCCTCGGTCGTATGCAGTCCTGATTGTGGCGCTCACCTGCACGGCGCCAAACACGCATACGACCATCATTGGCACCAAGGCAGAAGCGACTCTCATCGCTGAAGACGACACGTCTCCATTCGTCCCTCCATTCACGCCTGTCGCGAAACCACTGGAGGCGGGCTGCACGATGTTGGGGCGTGAGCGGAAGATGGCCTAACGGTGTGCGGGACCGTAGCCCAGCTTCATGGAGACGGTTGCGAATGGTCCTCGCCGATACCCCAGGAGCAACAGTGTCCATAATTTGCTGGGAAGTGTCGGTGCCGTCCCCTACGGCACTGCGTAGGATCCAACGGTCTTGGCGTGCATCCGTGCGTCGCTGCGGTCCGGTCCCAGGTCGACGGGCACGTGCACCTTCCGCCGACCACTGGCGACAACATAGATGTACTGTGGAGACCTCACGCCACACGTGTTGAGCAATTCAGCGGTACGTCCACCCGGCCTCCCGCATGCCCACTATACGCCCTCACTCAAAGTCCGTCAACTGCACATACGGTTCACGTCCACGCTGTCGCGGCATGCTACCAGTGTTAAAGACTGCGATGGAGCTCCGTATCCCATGGCAAACTGGCTGACACTGACGGCTGCGGTGCACAAATGCTGCGCAGCTAGCGCCATTCGACGGCCAACACCGCGGTTCCTGGTGTGTCCGCTGTGCCGTGCGTGTGATCATTGCTTGTACAGCCCTCTCGCAGTGTCCGGAGCAAGTATGGTGGGTCTGACACACCGGTGTCAATGTGTTCTTTTTTCCATTTCCATGAGTGTAGTTTATGTAATAAAGCTTACAGATTCAGAATCAGAAGTACAGTGAAGATTATCAACTAATATTTAACGGCGAAAAATTTTTGATGTTTGCACAAGGTATTTTATCTGCATTTTCGGTGTTAACAGTGTGTATATGTAACACTGGGTAAGTGGGAGAAGGACTCACGCTCTGAGGGTTCCTGCAAACTTAATTATGTATACAGGGTGGTCACAAACAGTGTGCATAGCTTGTAAAGATGTTGCACGTGAGGATCCGTCGTGAAATAATTGTTAAGAAAAAAGTTCTATACGTTGCGCCGTTTATGAATTGTTTAGCATTGAAGCTAGCCAATCAAGTCGTTGTACGCGCACATTCGAGCAATTCCTCGAGCTAAAATGCAGTAATGCACAAACACCTGTGGGTCTGAGAGTTATCACTTGTTCAAATGCTCTTTATTAGTTAAAATGTGCCTTTTTCGGAAATGATAAACTAAAGCTGGATGAGCAAGAGCTACGTTGCTTCGGTTTTAGGAAACCAAACGAAGAACAAGTCTGGCGACACTGTCTGTGGCAGGTTGCTTGCATTTTCGCGAGCGGCGACCTGATTGGCTAATCTCAATACTAAATAACGCGTAAACGGTTGCAACATTTCGAATTTTTTTCTTAGCAATTGTTTCTCATCACAACCTCCCCTTTAACACACTTTAAGACTTTTTCTGATACTATTAGACAGTTCATCTATAAGTATTGCTGAGCGAGTTTGTATACATGGTCATATCTTCAGAGTGCATTGACGTAGAATCTTACTTTTTTACACCACCAAGGGACCGTACACATTAGTATTTTATACAAATTTCAGGTTGATACATCTACTGTTGCTGTGAAATGGGTGTCTGAACAGACAGACAACAAAGTGATTCTTTAAGGGCTCTGTTTTCACCGGCTAAGGTATGGAACCCTAAAAAAATGTGTCTACTTCTTTCAGAATATTTCGAATATAAATGTTTTGTTGGAAAGAGGAAGGGAAAGGAAATCGACCGCCCCCTCTACAAAAAAGAAAACGACAAAACCGGCACTCTCCTTCATCAATGTACAGAAAGGAACGAAAAAAAAAATGTGTGGCTGTAAAAAGAAACCCGTTTCCCCTAACGCAGGTACAGTGTTTTAACCACTGTGCCATCTCGCTCAGCAAGGATATTGTGACCGTGGGGACATAAAAAGAAACTGAAGCCAGGTAATGAAACAAAAATCTAATTTTCATTACTTTTTACGGCCAAGTTCTTGTTTGCTTTATTGTATTATACGCGGAATTGTGAGGTGTGGGAGACAAACCACAATTCGGAATACAGCAATTAAATGGTTAATCGCAGTCCTTGGCTGCGGAGTGAGCGTCATAGCGATATTCGCAGGGGACTGGCGCTTGACCTTGACGGATGCATCTGTGCGTTTTTCTCGTCACGGCGTATCTCTTGAGCAACTGAAAAAGCCAAGTCTGCGACCTTAGGACGGCCGTGCGCAGGGACTGCTGTCCACAGCTACCGGCCTCGTCAAGCACTGACGAGAGACGATCACCGGCTTCGAACATATTCACAACGTAGTCTCCTAGAGACGCCTCAGCTTAGAAGTCTCATTCTTGTTAAAGACCATCCCACCAGCGCTGACAGCTTTCCACCTGCACCTCTGATATCAGTTACATTCAATTTGAACTATGAAAACTGTTTCCAATAGAACTATGACGGTGAACTGACAGTACTTTTTATTACATTTACACGCAGCTTCATGATCAGTGAGGATTAGGGCTTAACAGTCCGTCGACGACGACATCATTAGTGAGCCTTAACAGTCCGTCGACGACGACATCATTAGCGACAGATTGGGAAAGGAAATCGGCCTCGTCTTTTTCACTAGAAACATCGCAGTATTTGCCTTAATCTATCTAGGAAACCCACGGAAAACCTAAATCTCAATGGCTGGACGGTGATTTGAAGAGCCGCCCACCTGACTTAGATTGAGTGCCTTCATCTCTTGTTCAGTAGAAACATTCGCGAATTACGTTCTTTTTGTTGTGTCCCCTTGGAACAGTTGTTTCGTACAGGAAAGTCTTTCTCGCGCTGCAATTACTTATACAGGATTGGCAAAGGACGTCGCCTCTGTGGATGATAGGGATACTAAAGAAACGGCAAGGGTGAAAACCGGTGACGGCTCTTACCGCGAAGGAGGGCGTGGACATTAACATTTCCAGGTGATTGGCAGATCACGATCAAAGTAGTCACATATCTTCACCCTATAGGACTTTGTGAAGATGTACATACATAAAACTGCAACCAGTCACTTTTTTGGCGTAGTTATTTATTCATTCCATAATCGGAACCTTTTCAGGCTCTTCTTCAGATGGTTTTCCAGAAGTTACACAGCTATTTCAAGCATAACGCTGGATGCTGACTTGCGATAGTATGGGCGGGTTTTGTTGTAGGTATACATCTGTCTCCTTCCATTTTTATGGCCAGTTGGTACCACATCACACAATTTTACACGACACGTATGAATATACACTGTGATAACAAAACTCTGCCAGCCTTCATCATGTGCTACACAAAAAAAAGGTTGAAATGGCTCTGAGCACTGTGGGACTTAACTTCTAAGGTAATCAGTCCCCTAGAACTTAGAACTACTTAAACCTAATTAACCTAAGGACATCACACACATTCATGCCCGAGGCAGGATTCGAACCTGCGACAGTACCGGTCGCGCGGTTCCAGACTGCAGCGCCTAGAACCGCTCGGCCACCCCGGCAGGCCTGTGCTAAATAACTCTTTTTATTGCATTGACTTAGAAACTGAAGTTTTTTCTATGCCAAGGGATCGTAGACTTCCGTATGTGACATAAATTTCAACATTACATTCCTAACCGTTAATGAAAAAATGGGGCTTTACACTCGGAGAGACGGATAAACGGACCGACAACGAAGTGATTCTAAAAGGCTTCTGATTACGCCGACTCAAGTACGAATTCTAAAAAGAGTTTTACGGTTCCAATCGATGTCCAGATCACCAAAAATGACACGCTCTTTCACTTCGTGGCACAATCAAGAGAGATTAATGTACAACAACTCATTCTACGTCTGTTTTGCAAATTTGGAAATTTGTGGTAAGATCTTATGGGACCAAACTGCAGAGGTCATCGGTCCTTAAGCTTACACACTACTTAATATTACTTAAACTAACTTACGCCAAGGACAATACACACACTCACGCCCGTGGGAGGACTCGAACATCCGACGGGGGAAGCCGCACGGACCGTGACAAGGCACCCTAAACCGAGCGGCTAACCCGCGCGGTTCTAAATTACTGGTTTATTCCAACAAAAACTTTTTTCAAACAAATAATTTCTCTCTGAATCGGTTAAGGCTTTCCCCGTATGACGTATTTCGTCTACTGCTATCATCGGATATAGAGAGCATTTCAATAGAAAAAAAAAAAAATTCCCTCGGCGGCCTAGGAAGATATTATTTATTTGAAGTACAAAGTGATAGACTTATACCTGTAACTCGTTTCCGTCATTAATACAGAGATTTTACTTGTAGCCACCTTCCCTTGTTATTTTCTACAATGATAAGATTTCTGTATCAAAGCATCGTCATTGGCGCACTGCAAAATTTTGTGACTCATCACTTTCGTAACTCTGAGACGTAGTAGACGATCGACGCACGAAACCACGTTACATTTTAGACACTCGCAACCCTACCACTAACAAAATAATTATTTATCGGGACACAGAAAGAACACAACGATTACACAGCATACGCACCTCATTCGCCGTATGTACACACACAAGTTGACCCTCTCCGTCCGCCGCAAAAAAAGAGAGGCAAAGACTGACGGTACATACACACGACAAAAGACAAGAGGGAATTCGTAAATTAGCACCACGCTAGCTCACATTTACACTAGTTAGGTGCATTAAATGAACACAACAAAAATGAAAGTAAGTGATAAAATCGACCACAGATTCGTCGGTGTCCATTTGGAAACAGGGACAGACATGACCAGAATGACCACTAAAACATGAGCTTTAACACAGAAACACATATGCTCGCCAATTACTTTCTGTTATTGATATACCATGATGAAATTGACCCTTCGTAAATCTTCCAGTAAAGCACTGATGGCCCGTTGATACAAAAATTGAAACGCATCTGGTAGTAATGAAAGAATGACTAAGCAGTTATGTGTAGATAGTTTTTTTTTTAATTTTATCATTAGAAATGTATTAAGGAAACGGAGACTTAGCTTCAAGATATGATACATTTAATTTGGATAGTTTCGTTACATTTTGGTGAAGACGTAGTACCGGTTGCATTATTCAACATGTACGTTACAAGGAAAATGTTATGATCAGAATATATTGTGTACACAACTTTATGACGACGTACTGAAAGGCAAGCTAGTTCATGAAGTTGTAATGAAGCTACCCAAATACTACCTGTGAAGTCCATAACAAACAGTCCCTGCCCCGAGTCACGAACAGACTGCAACACTACTTTTGATTAATTGACTGCTATTAAGTATCTCTGTTTGACATGTCTGTCCAGTATGGATTCCAGTATGGATTCAGGATCGTAAGTAGCCTAAGTGGCTACTGTTGCTCCGGATCCTTTAGAGTCTAGAATACGGAATTGTGGATCTCAAGAAAGCTCTTTAGTACCAAGTCGTATAATTATGAGCAACTGGCATATTGTTCCATGTAACATTTGACCATAATACATTTGTACGTAGCGGAAATGAGGAACTACTTTCTCTGGGAGCATCAACACTGTTCCAGATGAAAGCCGCACCCCCCAGACAACATCCTACCAACAAAGCACTGATTCCCGAGTGCTATAAGTGGAAGATGCGCTCGACAAACTGCAGAGACGAATTCCTGGCTGGGAATGGAGGAGAAAAGGTCCTATGAACATGTGTTCGGAAATGTATCCTTGCCACGGTAGATGGCGATGACGAATGAAAGTTCCTTTGACTACGTGTCCTATGTTCTTCGTGTGTTGTAGGCTATGTGATTGTCTGTAAACAGCAGAATGGTCCGGTATTCATGTCGGCAACAAGTCGAGATGGTGTTTGTGTACGGACAGGCAGATGGAAATGGTCGAGAAGCGACACGGCTGTACGAAAACAAGTACCCTCACAGTCACCAAGCAAATCACACAGCATTTCAAGTCCTTTTTGGGAGTTTGTGTGATCATGGGTCCTTCAGACAGATGATCGTGCAGGGAGGCGGCGGATTGTACTTACACCAGATTTGGAGGACCGGATATTGCCACACGACAGTTTACATCTGCTTGGCCGTGTACAAACACCATCTCGACTTGTTCCCAACATGAAAACCGGACCATTCTGCTTCTTACAGACGCTGCGTAAGTCACGCTGCCTGCAATACAGAAGGAACCCACAGCACACGGTCAAGGGAACTTTCATTCGTCAGCGCCATCTACAGTGGCAACGATGCATTTCCGGACTCATGTTCTTAGAACATTTTTTCCTCCACTTCCAGTCAGGTTTTATTAATGTTCACCTTCTACGAGCGGGTACCCAAGAAAAGCGGAACTATTTTTTAAAAGCTATATATATTGAAATTGTTTACGAAACAATCTTATCCCCTTGAAAATACTCACCATTACAGCTAATACATTTGTCCCACCAGTGCTTCCACTGTTCGAAACGTTTTTTATAGTAATCTTTAGAAATGGCTGACAGCTCCTCCCTCGTTTTTTTTATTTCTGCAATATTGTCAAATAGGTGTCCTTTCATGCCCCTTTTCATGCGTGGAAATAAGAAAAAGTTGCACGCAGCCAGAACAGGCGAGTAAGCTACGTGTAGTAGCGGAACCGTGGCATTTTTAGCCAAACGATGTCTAACAGAAATGGCTGATGTGTACAGGTGCGTTGTCGTAGTGGAAGAACCAGTCTCCTGTCTGTCACAAATCGTGTCTTTTTATGAACACTATTGCGCAACCTTCTCAAAACTTCCAAATAAAAGGTTTGATTGACCGTCTGACCTGGGGGAACAAACTCTGAATCAACTACGCCCTTGGCATCAAAAAAGCAAATCAGCATTGTTTTGATGTTTGATTTGACTTGACGACATATTCTTGGACAGAGTGACGATGGCGCCTTCCATTGGCTTGACTCTTTCTTCGTTTCTGGGTCGTAACCATAACACCATGACTCATCACCAGTAATGACGTTTGGCAGAAAATCTGGATCTGTTTCAAGCTTTTGGTTCAAAGCACATGTTTCAACTGGACGTTCCTTTTGGTTGTCAGTCAGAACCCGAGGAACAAACTTGGCAGCTACCCTTTTCAGTTCTAAATATTCCGTTAAAATTCGCTGAACCGAGCTCCAAGGTAACCCACTAATCTCTGTCAGTTGACCAATTCTCTGTCGATGGTCTGTGAGAACAAGCTCTCGAATTTTTTCGATATTTTCATCGATTCGGGTAGTTTATGGACGTCCATTCAGTTTGTTATCAATCGACATGTCGCCATTTTCAAATCGAGCAAATCACTCGTACACTTGAGTTTTACCCAAGAGCGTCATCTTGGTAAGCTGTTTCCAACATTAAAACAGATTCAGCAGTATATTTACCGAGCAGACAAAAATTACACTGTTGCACGTTGTTCACTTTGACTTTCCATCATAAAAACGAAACAAGAACAAAACAGCGCTAGCAAAAACAATCACTGCAGATGAACAGAACGAGCCAGGTCGACAACACAGGCGACACTGAACTGGCAATGAGTTGCGCTATACACGCGTAGTGGCAGAAATGTGTACTACACAAGATCCTCCCACGGCAATGTTATTCCGGTTATATAAGTTGTATAAGTTTTAGTCTCATGTCAATATTCCTAATACAACTAAAAGAGCCGTTATCGACACTAGAGAGGCTTCTATTAGATTCTTAACCTAAATGGATCAATGGGAAAGCGTTTTGTGATGAAAATTAAATCATAATTGATGATTATTATACACACACGTACGTATCTTCCACAAATTTTGTACATACGTCCATTGCCTTCATTTCTGAGTTATTCTATGGTACTATCGGAACCGTTCCTGCATCCATTGATAGAAAATTTACTGCCTGTTAAGATAAAGAGCTGATTACAGTATTTTTCATTTGTCCACCGACACGTAGTCTGGTAAGAAATGTTGCTAACACTAAAAAACGAGCGAAAATCGTCGCATGTCAAATTACAGCTGTAGAAAGGCTGAGGAAAATGCTATCAACCGAAAGTCGTGACTGTTGTGTTGCGACCGGGTAATTATAATGGAATGTAAGAAGAGACTTATTAATCGAGACTCGTCGTTTACTGCTTTTTGAACAGGCAAGAACTCTGATTTGACGACTAATATCACTCATTAAAAACAAAAAGTAGCTTTCGCTGCCCGAATGTATCACGTTGGAATACCAATTATATTCCTCTGTATAAACACGAGTGATAACACCCATAACGCATACAATCAAAGTCAAATGCGCGGTACAGAAAAAACGGGCAGCCGCACGACACTGTTGTCGGGATACTTCATAATAAGTTACATGCCGATGGGTTATCGTATTCCAGAGACAACTTCATCTTCAAGCCAATATTCTTCAAGCCAAATATTCTACTTCACTTCCGTCTTGTACAGTCTGTATGTGTGTAGTGGAAACAATAACGGATTTTGCATCAGAAAGCAAATTGCTTCAATTACTATGCAACAGTGAAGTTAGGACACTACCACAAGTCAAACTGCTTGTTCATTAACACTACAGGAGGCTTACTGTATAATACGATGTATTGCTGAAAGTCTCCAGGGCACTGTATACCTTACGAGTGATATAAGCGTATTCGTCTGGAGGTATGCATCAGCATCAAGTACTTCTTTTCTTTCAGAATGTCATAAGAAAGACAAATGAGTGACTCCGAAGGAGCCGTGAAAGTAGGTCTAAGAAATTAACTGGTAGGCTCTGCGGAACTCTGAAGTCTATAGTGTGAAACGATAACAGCTTTTTTTGTCAAATATTACAGAATTTATTTCTCTGATTCGTCAATTATCACTAAGAAACCGGCGTCAGATCCATTTTGACCACCAGTATAGGTGAGAGCGGCAGCAAAGAGGATGAAACTGGTGGTTCGTTTGGTCCCGTTCGTATCTGACGAGATGAACGAAGACATCGTGGTTATTAGAAAACTAGGCTAATTTGCTGGTATAACCTGGTAAAAGCAGCGATCTGAACCCATTGAACATCATCGATTCTGGTGAGCTCAAAAACCTGACAAGAACTGTTCAACATGCTTCACAAGAATTTAAAGAAATTCGGCTTTCAGTGTACCAGAAGGTTGTGAAAAATCTTCTGCAGAGCTCTTGAGGCAACATGTAGGACACATAGAGATTACCGCACAACGTTGAGCCGTTTATAAATTGATATTTTTCATTGATCGTTCATCAGGATATTACAGGGAACTAAATTCATCGGAATTTACGAGGAACTGGAGCCCAAATATCTGGAGTACTGATCAGCCCCTTAAACATCTTGTGCACAGATCCACACACAGTGAAGTCCAGATAATAGTCTTCTTTGTACAAAAGTACATTTTATGTCGTGTTAGCTAATGACACTACTACAGGTATATGCTCTGTATATTCTTATACATAATTGTAATCTGATGAACTATCTACGTAACAGGCTACTGGCTGCATGATATGTTCGCCAAGTGACACTTACAAAAAGAAAAAAAAATCGAATACAACCCCGTCTGCAAACAGGTGGACTCTCCCACTAGTTCCTGCGGAGGCATCTAAAATACGTTACCTTCTTCGTCAACGGCAGCTGAAATGTTTCTCACCGAGTAAAGTGGTGCAGTATTATGACAGTGAGATTTTATTATGTGACCGCGCACGTTATGGCTTTCTGATTTGAAATGATCGGTCGTCTCCGACCGATGTCGGACGTCGGCGGAATCCACCGATATCTGTGCCATTGTGACTGCAGTCTTAGACTTATAGCGACTGAAAGGTGCCACTCCATACAGTCTGTGCATCCTACCGGAGATGTCAGTACACGCCATTCTGAAGCCTATACACCAGCCTGAATTGTGAATAGCTGTATTGCAAATGGCTGATTGGTGTGTGAAACAATGCTGCAGGGTTACGTAAATAAAATTGAGGTTCGAATGTGATCTGAGGTGAGTGACAATTGCTGGATACTTACCTTTATAAACACTGATGTTAATTTTGATAAAATATTAATACAAAACCCTTGTGGTATTCAATTATAGCGTAAAATATGACCTGTTAGGTCCAACACAGTGACGTCGCAAGTTGAGGTTACATTAACTTTTTATTGCTTCGCTTTGATCATTAGAACTTTTTCTGCTTTCAGAGAAACTTCTGTAAACAAAAACAGATTCTTGTAGAGGACAATGTAGCACTTCATTTTATAAAAAACAATAGATATAATACGTGACTTGTAAAACATTGGTGAACTTAGTATGATTTTGTTTGTTTCGGGCCATGGCTACCTATTGCAAAATAGAGGTAACAGACGAAAAAATTTATACTCAACAAGGAAATTTTCCATATGATTTTCATACACCATCTGATGAAGTGATGACAATGCAGATGGAATGATGCGGATTACTCTATGAAATAATAATGCAAAAACTCTTCAGGTGCGTGCCTGTACCTCACAAAATATGACAGAACCTGAACTAACTGCTATTGAGGAAGAGGCAGACAATGAAGAAAATGTTCAAACTATATGACTTCAAGTATGTGCTACTACTTCACAGGATATGGATGGACAATCGTGAAGTTCACTTTCTTTCAAATTATCGTGGAAATGAAGTGCGTAGTGTATCAAGAACCCAGAAAGATTGAAGTAGTGGCACTGACAGTTGTATAAGATTATAATGAACACGTAGCTAGCGGTGATAAAGTTGACTTGCTGAGGTCTCCTTATGAATCAGACAGGAGGTCAAAGAAGCATTGATACAGAATGTTTTATGCAATGGTCGACCTGACCCTAGCGAATTCCTATATTTCATACTGTGACGTAAAATCGACACTTAAATTGATTGATTTCAAACACAGAACTGCACTTGGTCTACTCACAATTGTAAAGCAAATGTCCAGAAGGGTCAAAATTATTTTCT
This sequence comes from Schistocerca gregaria, assembly GCF_023897955.1. Taxonomy (NCBI): domain Eukaryota; kingdom Metazoa; phylum Arthropoda; class Insecta; order Orthoptera; family Acrididae; genus Schistocerca; species Schistocerca gregaria. Next base: position 72,186,223 of record NC_064931.1, read on the forward strand.
TTCAACTCCAGTGAGACGAAAGAGAGCATTTTCGGTACCAAACGACGTATGTTTTGGGAATACAGGATCTTACTAACCAACATTTTTTAATTAGAGACACAGATTTGATCTTTGCTCATCTGCAAATTTGGAATCTAGACCCCTTTTAAAGTATTGAGAACGCAATATTTTTTGCACATTAATGAGAGAAAAAATGTTGTTGTAAGTAGTACCAGAAGCACTAATCTTAGCTGTATGATTATTTGGGACTTTTCAGACCCTTAATATACTTCGCCTGTATAATACGGTCGGGGCTTACATGCCATCTGAATATTTTATGCATTTTAATGACTTTGTATCATATTTGAAACAAATCAATTTAGCCGGAATGAGATATTCACTCTGCAGCGGAGTGTGCGCTGATATGAAACTGTGTGCCCGACCGAGACTCGAACTCGGGACCTTTGCCTTTCGCGGGCAAGTGCTCTACCAACTGAGCTACCGAAGCACGACTCACGTCCGGTACTCACAGCTTTACTTCTGCCTGTATCCGTCTCCTACCTTCCAAACTTTACAGAAGCTCTTCTGCGAACCTTCGCAGAAGAGCTACTGTAAAGTTTGGAAGGTAGGAGACGGATACAGGCAGAAGTAAAGCTGTGAGTACCGGACGTGAGTCGTGCTTCGGTAGCTCAGTTGGTAGAGCACTTGCCCGCGAAAGGCAAAGGTCCCGAGTTCGAGTCTCGGTCGGGCACACAGTTTTAATCTACCAGGAAGTTTCAAAGCAATTTAGGATTAATTCAATAGGAATTAACGAAGTATTAAAGCAAAAATTTTTAAACCTGATTTTATGTTTTTTAATTACATTAAATAAAGTGTTAAACAAGCTCGAGGAAATTTTTGAAGCTGAATGGTCAGAGTTATGCGAACTTAAAATTCTCTACGCTGCTAGTTACTTTAGACGCGACTTTTCTGTTATGTTTGTTGGAAACAGCTTGGCTATTAAATCAACTATGCCATGCGTATCGTAATTCACTTAATATTTTAAGATACATTGCCTGACAAAAAAGTGAAGCACCCAGAAAACACGGTCGGATATCAGTGTAACTTGGTACACGTCTACACCACTGGCAGTTATGTAAATGATGAGAGTGTGACTGGTAGAAAGTCCACCACAGCTTATTAGCGCTGTTCGCGTTTATTGCTGTTACCAGGCCTTGTAAGGAATATAAGGGGCACGAACAGTGTCAGATCCCTATGGAAGACACGAAGATGTGACGTTCTCTTGTGAGACACCGTTATCGGCACCTAACAGACTTTGTAGGGGCCTCATTTTGCGTCTAGACTTGGCCGACTGATCGAATCGTGCAATATCTTAATTTGTGGGGCATTCGGATATGACAGTGGCCCCATGTTGGAGCAGGCATACACATCGCCAATGTTCATGTCAACCACAAGGCAGGGTCGCCGTATTGTGCACCGAGCACATCTGTGGTTGTCAAATAATGGACTCGCTGCAACATTCTGTGTCATGCTGCAGAGACTAGCAGCGGCTGGACTGAAGAATTACCGTAGGCGCCGTTATCACCACAACACAAAGGGCTGCCGTTATCAGGAAGGATGGAGTCCTCGCACTGTGTTCACCGATGAACTGCGGTTTTGCGCTACCCCGGATGAACTTCGTCGGTGGGTATTGACCTGGGAAGAGGTTCCGTTCTTCTACTGTTTTGGTGAGGCACAACGTTGCTACTCCTGACATTATTGTGTTCGGACAATCAGTTTGGTTTCAGGTCATGGCTGGTAATCTTTGAGGGAAATCTGACGGCACAACAGTACGCCAAAGACGTCTTAAGTAACAGTATATTGGTCCATTTTTCAATAGGAAAATATACTGATGAGCCAGAACATTATGACCACCGACCTACTATCGATATAAACCCGTTCACACTATAGCAGCGTCCCCTGGCGACGTATGACTGTTAGTCAGGCACACGAACGGTGCAAGTAGTGTCAGTGATCGCGCTCTCCGTGTGTCCAATGGGGAAGGTGCGCGATCTGAGTTTGACCGAGGGCAAATTGAGATGGCCGGAGTCTCTGCACGAGCATTTCGGAAACTACACGAGTTGCCGGGTGTTCTAGGAGTGCTGTGGTGAATACCTTCAACATGTGGCGAAACCGAGGTGAAACACCGTCCAGACGTCGTGGGGTTGGGCGGCCACCCCTCATTACAGATTCCGGACGTCGTAGGCTGGGCAGACTGATTAAACGGGACAGGCGGCGGACTGCGGCGAAACTAACATCAGACTTAAATGCTGGGAAGAGTACAAGTCTGTTTGAACACACAGTGCACCGAACACTCTGCAGCCGACGATCCCTGAATGTGCCACCACGACATTGGTAACAACGACTGAAATGGGCACATGACCACATTGGCGCAGTGACAGAGCGTTGCACAGTCTGACGTATCCCCATAAGTTCTTCATTGTGCCTATCGGAGGCCGTGAATCAGTCCTCTTCCAGGGAAACAGCTCCTTGAGAACTGTACTGCGGGACAGAGACAATCGGCGGCGGCGGCTACATTATGTTCGGGGGAACAGTCACGTGGGCTTTCATGGGTCCAGTGGAGCTCGTGCAAGGCACCCTGATGACCGGGGAGTATCGTACACTGGTTGCAGACCACTTACACCCCTTCGTGACGATCATGTTTCCTGACGGCAGTGGTATTTTTCAACAAGATAGTGCGCCATATCACAAGGCCAGGAGTGTGATGGAGTGGTTCGAGGAATACAGTGGTGAGTTCCAGTTGACGTGCTGGCCCCCAAATAGCCAGATCTGAACCCGATCGAGCACGTCTGGGATGTGATTGAACGTAGCGTCAGAGCACATCGCCCCCCTCCCATGAATTTACGGGAATTAAGTGACTTGTGTGTCCCTCCAGCGACATACCAAGGCCTCATTGCTTCTATTCTATGACGTGTCGCCACTGTTATCCGTGCCGAAGGTGGACATACCGGTTATTAGGTGGGTGGACATAATGTTCTGGGTGATCAGTGTATTCGTCTATGTGGTATCACATATAGATACCATGCTAAAGGCGTCACAGCAGTGGAATTGAAAGTTTCTATTAGACGGCGATAGCAGTCGCGCAGGGTCTGAGAACCCAATGGTGTACACCTACTGCTCTGGACCATGAGCGCTTTCGGCCGTCGCAACATAGGACGGGAGGCGGCAGCGAGTCAACGCACTTGTACGACATCATCGTTTGTGCTTAGTACAGCGAGTCTCATCAAAGTTGCTATTGTACGAGCTGGCCTCTAATTCTTGCTGCATTATTTGTGACTAGTCTTCGTACACTTGAAGAAATACAAGATATGTGAATCTTCTGTTTGTAATGTTATATTGTTCGCTAATCACTTCTGCTCCTGTCCAGCTTTCGCACAACGATAGTTGCAGCATCACACTGTAGCCCACCTCTTATATGAAGTCACACACAACATTCCACACATGGCAGGTGTCTCTATGAATTGTCTGCATGATGCTGAGGTTCTCCCGTCGCCAGCAGGACCCCAGCTGTTTCCGATTTACATGTGTGGGACCAACGCAGACGTCAGTTCCGTTACAGTGCCTATAATGGGGATATCAAGGACGAGTTACAATAGTTGCGAGACAACTTGCCTCAGGAAGGGGTATAACAGCTCCATGACACCTTCCCCAACCGAATCATTGCATACATCCAGGTCAGAGGGGGGTAAAAGGTCATACTAATAAGTGGACTCCTTCTGCAAAGTTCCTTGTACATTTGACTCGATTTTGTAATCACTGAAATAACATCACATACCAGCTCAATCCATAAATTTCATTTCATTTGCTCCTCTCCTTATGGGCGCTCTATTCTTTTTGTTAGACGGTGTAATACACTGCATTAAAGAGACAGCATTACAGTACCGTGGAGGACATGTGACACTGTAAGGTGCCATGTTTTTAATAATAAAATCTAAAGGTTACGTAATTAATTTGTCCTGCTGTATGAGGAGCACAAATGAACTAGTATTCTGAAAAGTTGATCGGTAACTGTAGACAAATTAGATTTTCAACACTCTTGTTTTCGCCCGTATCATTTTTTACAATAAATGCTCGAAATTTCCGGCTTCAACTCCGTTAAAAGGTAAATATCCCTGTAGAATGATTGACTAACTCTCTCAAAAATTCCTGGTATGTTGCAAATTACTATCGTGACCTCAAAAATTCTCGCAACGAACAACACCTGTTGAGCACCGCGCACTCCTCGCTGATTGGCTGCCGTTCAGTGCCAGAACGGAGTGTTTCCAGCATATGGTTATCTGACAATTTTTGATCGATTCGATATCCCCCTACTGTGCCTCTGGTGTCGCGTTCGAAAAGACGACAATTCGAATCGTCTGGCTAAGCCTATACCAGCTTCGGCTCTATCTCTACCTGTAACGACCTCATTGCAGGCCTGACGTTAAACCCTTATTTTACTTTCGCTTTCAAGAAAAATGGTAGGGGGGATGTACTGTTATATCGGTAACATTTGCCGTAGTGTCGGCATGCTTAGCTGGGTGGTTACGTGCCTGCCTCCTATGCAGCAGGTCCGGGTTCGAATCCCGAACGGGTTGGGGATTTTTCTCCTCTCGTGGACTGGGTGTTGTATTGTCATCATCATTTCATCCTCATCACCGGCACGCACGTCGCCCTACGTAGTGTCCACTAAAATAAGACTTGCACTCAGCGGCCAACTTTCCCGGTTGGGGCGTCCCGGCCAACAATGCCATACGCTCATTTCCATTTCCATTGGTTGTAGTGTCACATGACCTCTGCAATAACCATCAGATGTTCGTTTGTAAAGAAGAAAGTTTTCTATGATATGTTTATATTTTTTACTCATGTTCTTTTAGCTGTCTAATTCTGTCAGGCATACACAACTGTGCATTCGTGCAATGGGGGCATAGTTTTTGTAATCTTAATTTTACACATTACTTTTACAGAGCGAGATTTCATTAGAATGATATGAAGAGAGATTCTTGAATGTGTGCAAATGGTAGCCACGTACGCTTGATGTAGTATGTACTAATTTATCCTCTATATGTTTTCTCATACTTTATGTTAACAATTTATCCTTAAGATAAACCTCGCAGAACTTAAAACGGTAAACTAAATCGTTGTAACATTTTTCACGAGGTATTTGGAAGATATAACAGTTTTCGTGAGGTACAAATTTCTTGGCTGAGATGTTTAATGTACGTACCCACAGTCACTTAAGAAATGTTTTTGATTACAGGATCAGACTGTAGATATTCTTGACTCCTTTTAATTTCTCAACTTACTGTGATAGAAAAAAAGCAATTTGTATTTCAAGTAACTCCTAATTGAATAATATGTTATGATTTGCACCAAGCAAAAGTTTGCTGCTGTCCTTAGTAAAAAACAATTACGTCCAGCTTAATAAGCGTCATTTTGTAACCGATATGTCTCCCTTTCTTCACCAGAAATTGAGCAACTTCTCATTAATTGTGAAAATCCTATTATTTCTGTGTGTATCATTTGAAGTCTGACCAAATAACCGATGCATTTGTTCTAGTGTCCATTTCGTCTTGCCTGCATGTACTTGTCCGATGAACGCAACTATAATCTGTCACAATGTTTTACAGCAGCACGCAATCCAAGCAAAGTGAAAGGTACATTCGAGAACAACCCATAGAGTGTATCGAAACCATTTCTCCGCCATGTCCTTTCTTTCAACAGTGCTACTCCAGCATGATTAGCAGGAGATCCTTCGTGTAGTTTGGGCTGTAGGAGGAAGGTACTCGAAAAACTGAAACTGTGCAGGCAATGTTTGCGCATTGCCTGAATGGCGTAGTCTGTTCAGAACACTGCTCGCAAAGCGCAAGCCTCCCTTTTCGAGCCTCGATCCGGCACAGAGTTTCACCTGAGAGAAAGTTTCAAATCTAGGGAAGTTCGTATTTACTATATTAGAGCAAAAGGCAAACAGATGTCCATAAAACAGATCATGAAAGTGATGATTTGATTCCGATATAGGATGTCGAATTTAACCTGTGATATAATAGTCCTTTGCCCTGTGACGATATATGATGTCGAATTTAATCTGTGATATAATAGTCCTTTGCCCTGTGGCGTCATGCGTGAAGAAATAAAGATCTAACAGAACAATGACAATATTTATTTTGTGCATCAATTGAATTCGCAATTGCGAATAAGGACAACCACCAGCTGCTTGCATCTCCGAAAGAACTTTTCATCGTAATCAGAATAACACAGGCAGTGCAATATCGTATATTTATTTTGCGTCTCTATAATTTTTTGGAATATGGGTTGTGGTGACAATCTGATCTGCAGCATAGCCTGAGGTCTAGGTTAAGTTGCACGTGTTTGTGAGCTGGTGAAGCCAATGAACGTGAATTAAAATTTTTCACTGTAGTAAATATGTAATTCGATGAGCGATTTACGTCTGCCATTATTGGGACGCCATGCGTCAAAAAATACGTGTGGTATCGGCAGGTTCAATACTCCCCACGAAAAAATTAGCGTAGTGCTGCTCAAGTGGTGAAAGCGAGCGGATACACAGCGTGAGCCACGCCAAGCACGCGCCTTGTCTCGCCACCTGTGAAGTGCGAGCGCCGCTGGCTGTTTGCACTGATAATGTCCTCGTGTGCGTGCGAGTAGCTCGCCTCACACCACGAGATACGGCTCCGCGCAGCGCTTGTCACGGCTGTGAGAGTTTGCTCACACGTCCACCTGCAGCCTCTTACTGAAGTGTTTTCGTTTCGTCGTTTTCCCCGAATTGTCGGACACAGGCCTCGTATGCGGGAGCAGGTAATTTCAAATTCACCTCCAACCATTACGAGCCTTTAGTGTTTCCAGTAACTCACTTCGTGATGAATGTCGGAATGGTTCCTTAGACAAGGCAATGGTCGACTCCTTGCCCCATCCTTGTAAACTGAGCCAGTGCTCCGCCTCTAAGGACTACGAGTCCACGAGACGTTGAAGTCGAAGTTACATACCTTCCTTTCTCCCGGCTGGGTGATGGACGACGTAGAAAGCTTGCCACTGTCTAGTCTCATCGCTATTATAGCACCGGAAGATATACGGGGCGATTAAAAATGAATGTGACAAAGACCAATCATTCCCGTGACTACTGTAAGGACTTCACTTCAGAAATACACACATAGACTGAAAGATTAACTCCTACCATTGCTATGGAGGTTTACAAATGTTCGATGTGGGTTCCATTTGTGACACGGCAGGTGTCTATCCATTACTGCATTTGCTGTTCTAAAGTAGCTGAGTTAAACGCGCTGACTATCCTGCGGCAATGGGGTGACGGTGTGGTGTGCGGTGTCACTATACCAGACTTGGTCCTAAAATATATCTGAACAACGATTACTGATGATGTTTTTGTGTATTCTGTGGCACAATTTGCCCTTTCTATCGCGGATGTCACCACTCTGAATACTAGCGCCAACGATGAAGAACAACAACTTTTTATGTTTGTTTCATTGCTGCCAATCTATACTCTGAGAGTTACCCTTCCAGTCTATACAGGTTTTCCTGAAATAAAGTCATTACTGAAGCCAAATGAATACTCCCTTCATGTCCCAATGTCGCACTCGTTTCCAATCTCCCTGTATTCAAAGAGCTCATCGACGGAGGTGGTGCAGTGCCAAAGCACCCGCTCAAATCCCCTGCCGGCCATTGAGATTTCGATTTTCCATGATTTCCTAAATCGCTTAAGGTGAATGCCTGGATGGTTCGTTGGAAAGGACTTCAGCAATTTCCTTCCCTACCTTTCCCAAGTCCGAGTTTTTGTTCGGTTTCAAAAAATGGTTCAAATGGCTCTGAACACTATGGGACTTAACATCTGAGGTCATCAGTCCCATAGAACGTGGAACTACTTAAACCTAACTAACCTAAGGACATCACATATATCCATGCCCGAGGCAGGATTTGAACCTGCAACCGTAGCGGTCACGCGGTTCCAGACTGAAGCGCCTAGAACCGCTCGGCCACACCGGCTGGCTGTTCGATTTCGACAGCGCATTATACGTTAATCTTGCTTCTTCCGCTGATGAGCCAAAACATTATCATCGCTGTCCGCCGCAAGACTAAATTCCGCCTGTTGGCGATGTGGCCACCCGCCACTGTAAGGAAAGTATATGAGCGGAGTAGAAACAAAGAGGTAATGGTGTAGCCACGATAAGGGGCACAAATGGCATAAACCAATTTGACAAAGGGCACATTCTTACGGCGCGGTGCCTGGCAAGGACACCTCGGAAATAGCGAAGCTGGTCGCCTGTTCGTGTGACACTGTCGTGGGTATCTTTGAGATGTGGTTTCAGAATGGTGAAACTACGAGTAGACAACAAGGTGTACGTCCACGTCTTATCACAGAATTTGGAGGTCGGAAGACTGTCCTCTTTGAAAAGCAGGATAGGTGGTAGGCCTGGCGACAGCGTACAACGCTGGTGCAGCCACAATTGTTTCGGAGCTCACGGTCATACGTCCGTCAGAAGAGGTCGTTAAGTTGCGCGGCTTTGTGCGCTACTCCACATAAGTACGCTACGAGCAGGCATCAGGTTTCATATCTTGCCATCTTCAAATGGTTCAAATGGCTATCAGTGCTATGAGACTCAACTTCTGAGGTCATCAGTCCCCTAAAACTTAGAACTACTTAAATCTAACTAACCTAAAGACATCACACACATCCATGCCCGAGGCAGGATTCGAACTTTCGACCGTAGCGGTCGCGCGGTACCAGACTGAAACGCCTAGAACCGCTCGGCCACACCGGCCAGCTTCTTGCCATCTGTCATCATCATCATCATCATCATCATCATCATCATCATCATCAAGAACAGTACGAAAATAGCTCTATAGCCTTCGTTCACATATCACCATCATGTACGTTAATTAACTACGCCTGAGATATAATATTCACTTTGCAAGATGCCCGGTTTCAACAGTCTTAGGCTGCCATCACCTGATCTGCCAATGCGTGTGAAGGAATTAAATCATTTCATGATGTAAGAGAAATTCAGACCTCAGCAGCAATTCGGCCCTGAAATAAATATAATGACAACAAGTGAAAATTTCTGCTGGACCGGGCCCCGAACCAGGATTTCCCGCTTTGCGCAAGCGGTCGCCTTATTGCTTTGGCCCAAAATATCAACTTGTAGCACACTTCATATGTAGCTTCCACCGTCTATTAACATCTCTGTTTGCAGCTTCACGTAATTCCCGCAAGAGGTCTGTCGTAGCGCGCATCTGTACTGAAGGTGTCATCATTCGCATATATGCAGAAAATGAACACACGTAGTACGCTGCGATCGCAGTGTAGTCACTTTTGTTGCTCCAAGATACCCCCGCCTGGTCTTATGGACCTTGTAATAAAATTTCCATGTTACATCGGCAAAGCATAAAAGCCACTCCCCACGTATACATCTCTTGATAAAAATGCAGCTGATTTGTATCATGTTCACGTAATGAACATGACAATTTTATAACTAGTTCCATAAGATTAGGTGATGGTAGCATTAGACTGTTAAATCCGGACATCTTGGAACAATAAAAGTGTCTACACTGCGACCGCGGCGTACAAAGTATGTTCATCTCCGATCATACCGATCGCCCCACAGCACAGCATGAGTACTTTACCGCATATACGGGGTGGTCCATTGATCGTGACCGGGCCAAATATCTCACGAAATAATCGTCAAACGATAAAATAACAAAGAACGAAACTTGTCTAGCTTGAAGGGGGAAACCGGATGGGGCTATGGTTGGCCCGCTAGATGGCCAGGCCGTAGGTTCAAATGGCTCTGAGCACTATGGGACGTAACATCTATGGTCATCAGTCCCCTAGAACTTAGAACTACTTAAACCTAACTAACCTAAGGACATCATAAAACACCCAGTCATCACGAGGCAGAGAAAATCCCTGACCCCGCCGGGAATCGAACCCAGGAACCCGGGCGCGGGAAGCGAGAACGCCACCGCACGGCCACCAGCTGCGGACCAGGCCGTAGGTCAAACGGATATCAACTGCATTTTTAAAAATAGGAACCTCCATTTTTATTACATATTCGTGTAGTACGTAAAGAAATATGAATGTTTTAGTTGGACTACTTTTTTCGCTTTGTGATAGATGGCGCTATAATAGTCACTAACATTTGGCTCACAATTTTAGACGAACAGCTGGTAATAGGTAGGTGTTTTAAATTAAAATACAGAACGTAGGCACCTTTGAACATTTTATTTCGGTTGTTCCAATGTGATACATGTACCTTTGTGAACTTATCATTTTTGAGAACGCGTGCTGTTGCAGCGTGATTTCTTGTAAATACCACATTAATGCAATAAATGCTCAAAATGATGTCCGTCAACCTCAATGCATTTGGCAATACGTGTAACGACATTCGTCTCAACAGCAAGTAGTTCGCCTTACGTAATGTTCGCTCATGCATTGACAATGCGCTGACGCATATTACCAGGCGTTGTCGGTGGATCACGATAGCAAATATCCTTCAACTTTCTCCACAGAAAAAAATCCGTGGGCTTCAGATCCGGTGAACGTGCGGGCCATGGTATGGTGCTTCGACGACCAATCCACCTGTCATGAAATATGCTATTCAATACCGCTTCAACCGCACGCGAGGTATGTGCCGGACTTCCATTATGCTAGAAGTACATCGCCATTCTGTCATGCAGTGGAACATCTTGTAGTAACATCGGTAGAACATTACGTAGGAAATCAGCATATATTGCACCATTTAGATTGCCATCGATGAAATGGGGGCCAATTATCTTTCCTCCCATAATGCCGCACCATACATTAACCCACCAAGGTCGCTGATGTTCGACTTGACGCAGCCATCGTGGATTTTCCGTTGCCCAATAGTGCACATTATGCCGGTTTACGTTCCCGCTGTTGGTGAGTGACGCTTCGTCGCTAAATAGAACACGTGCCAAAAATTTGTCACCGTCCCGTAATTTCTCTTGTGCTGAGTGGCAGAACTGTACACGACGTCCAAAATCGTCGCCATGCAATTCCTGCTGAATAGAAATGTCGTACGGGTGCAATCGATGTTGATGTAGCATTCTCAACACTGACGTTTTTGAGATTCCCGATTCTCGCGCAATTTGTCTGCTGCCGATATGTGGATTAGCCGCGACAGCAGCTAAAACACCTACTTGGGCATCATCATTTGTTGCAGATCGTGGTTGACGTTTCACATGTGGCTGAACACTTCCTGTTTCCTTAAATAACGTAACTATCCGGCGAACGGACGGACACTTGGATGATGTCGTCCATGATACCGAGCAGGATACATAGCACACGCCCATTGGGCATTTTGATCACAATAGCCATACATCGGCACGATATTTACCTTTTCCGCAATTGGTAAACGGTCCATTTTAACACGGGTAATCTATCACGAAGCAAATGCCGTCCGCACTGGCGGAATGTTACGTGATACCACGTACTGATACGTTTGTGACTGTTACAGTGCTATATATCACAAAGCGAAGAAAGTGGTCCAACTAAAATATTCATATTTCTTTACGTACTACACGAATATGTGATAAAAATGGGGGTTTCTAGTTAAAAAAAAAACGCAGTTTATATCCGTTTGACTGATGGTAGCGCCATCTGGTTACCCCTTCAAGTTAGACGAGTTTCGTTCTTTGTAGTTTTTTCGTTTGACGCTTATTTCGTGAGATGTTTGGCCCGGTCACTATCAACGGACCACCTTGTATACAGGATGTGTCTCCCAAGAGTCGTCAGGCGCATTTCCTCTGGTCTTTCTACAGATATTGGCAATGTATTATTTGCAATGTCTAGCTGCAGGCAGCCCAAACAAATACTACTCATCATGCCCTTCGTGCGACGCCCAGTGTAACCGGAAAGTGACGGTTTATTTCATATTACGAACAAAATGATTTTTGAAACACAATTTTACGTGCCCATTCGATAGAGCGTCCAAAATTAATCTAGTGCAGTATTCATCTTATCGATATGTAACAAAAGGGACCAGTATAAGACGAAGAATACTCCAGCAGTGATAGCAGCTCCCTGGCTCGCGATGACTGTTACTGACCTGCAGCGACGTAGTGGTCAATCGCTGGTGGAGTATTGGCTACGTTTCGTGTTTCACTGTCCCCCATCGACACTGGGCGTCACATGAAAGACGTGATGATCAGTATTTGTTTGGGCCGACTGCAGCTACAACTGCAAAAAATAAATTGCAAATAACTGCCGAAACACGAGAGAAAATGCGCCTGACAACTCTTAAGAGCCAAAGAAACTGGTACACCTGCCGAATATCGTGTATGGCCCCCGCGAGCACGCAGAAGTGCAGCAACACAACGTGACGTGGACTCGACTAATGTCTGAAGTAGTGCTGGAGGGGATTGACACCATGAATTCTGCACGGCTGTCCATAGATCCATAAGAGTACGATGGGTGGAGATCTCTTCTGACAGCACGTCGCTAGGCATTCCAGATATTCTCAATAATGTTCATGTCTGGGGAGCTTAGTGGCCAGCGGAAGTGTTTAAACTCAGAATAGTGTTCCTGGAGCCACTCTGTAGCAATTCTGGACGTGTGGGGTGTCGCATTATCCTGTTGGAAATGGCCATGTCCGTCGGAATGCACAACTGACATGAATGCACGCAGGTGATCAGACAGAATGCTTACGTACCTGTTACCTGTCAGAGTCGTATCTAGACGTATCAGAGGTCACTTATCGCTCCAACCGCACACGCCCCACACCATTCGAGAGCGTCTACCAGACTGAACAGTGCCCTGGTGACATGCAAGGTTCATGGATTCATAGGCTGTCTCCATACTCGTACTCGTCCATCTGCTCGATACAGTTTGAAACGAGACTCGTCCGACCAGGCGACATGTTTCCATTCATCAACAGTTCAATGTCAGTGTTGACGGCCTAGGCGAGGCGTAAAACTTTGCGTCGTGCAGTCTTCAACGATACACGGGCGGGTCTTCGGTTGCGAAAGCCCGTATGGATGACATTTCGTTGAATGGTTCGCACACTGGCACTTGTTGATGGCCCAGTCTTGCAATCTGCAGCAATTTGCGGAAGGCTTACACTTCTGTCACGCTGAACGATTCTCTTCAGTCGTCGTTGGCCCAAGTCTTGCAGGATCTTTTTCCGGTCGCAGCGATGTCGGAGATTTGATGTTTTATCGGATTCCTGATATTCGCGGTACACTTGTAAAATTGTCGCACGGGAAAATTCGCACTTCATCGCTACCTCGGAGATGTTATGTCCCATCGCTCGTGCCCCGACTATAACACTACGTTCAAACTCATTTAAATCTTGATAACCTGCCATTGTAGCGCCAGTAACCGATATAACAACTGCGCCAGACGCTTGTTGTCTTATGTCGGCGTTGCCGACCTCAGCGCCGTATTCTGTCTGTTTACATCTCTCTGTATTTGAATACGCATGCCTATACCAGTTTCTTTGGCGCTTCAGTGTATGTGTTGTGTATGTTCTTTGTGACATGTCCGAAAGAACAGACACCACATATATATTAAATCATTTCAATTAGGCGGCTTCTGTAGAGCTATAAATCCGTATCTTATCCGTAATAGAAAATTTCGAATTGCTCTTCAGACGATGGCTCTCTTGCCTGCGGAGCATGGATGGTATCCTCTTGCACCCACTGCTGTGTGTAGTATTCAAATTCAGTATAAATCTGCAGCTACACGTGTGGCCGTCCGGTCCCGCTTGCAGACTTTTCTTTCAAACGCGGAAGTGCTGACGCTTTCTGATAGAAGCCAGTGTGTGTCTCACTCTGGTGCTAACCGCTAGTGCTAACAGTACGGTTGAATTTATATGAGTCGCGTCTGAATTTGTATACGCTGACTGTGATGTTATGCTTGCTGGACAGACCTAAAACCTGTACTTCACCTGGCTGGCTTCTTCTCCTCTGCGTGCTAGACTTATAGTTTTTATCCACTGGCAGCTCACCCCCGTTGTGGGGAACTGAGACAACAATAAAGAACAAAAAGACTGGAGAATCATTCTAGCGACGATACGGAATGCAAATGCGGAAATCCACTGAAATAAACGACTCTGACAAAGGATAGATTGTTATGGCTCACCTGCGAACAAGCTTTTCGAAAACGGCGAAGTTAGTCCGCTGTTCACGTGCTACTGTCGTGAGCATCAATGAAAAGTGATTGAAGAGCACTGAAAACACGAGCGGGCGACAAGGTGGTAGACGTCAACGCCTCATCCCAGAACGTACAAGTCTAAGGCTTGCTGCTCTGTAAAGCAGGACAGGTGGGCAGAGTATAAGCCACAAGTGTTTCGGAGCAGTCTGTTCACCACTAATTATTAAACACCGGACTCCGCAAAAGACGATCCCTACGTGTTCCCAAGTAGATCCGACGACATCGTCAATTACGACAGCAATGGGCCCGGGCCGTCGAGATTTGACCGTGAACCAATGGAAACGTGTGCCTGGTCAGATGACTCATATTTCGTGTTACACCAGGTCGATAGTCGTGTCCTGATACGCCTTCATCAAAGTGAACTGATGATCGAAACGTGCACCGCCATACGGACACAAGCCCTTGTGATACGGCGTTTTATTCCTCCATCAGAGTGGCTGACAGCTGCTGGAATGTCCTCAGACATTCACCCGGGTTTCCACGAGACCTGTAGTATTAATCGAAGGCTGTACGACATCAAAGAATTACGTGAATATTATTACGGACACTTATATCCCTTCATGTTTTATACTTCTAATTCTCTTGCAATTCTCGCGTACTCGTCCTTCGGGACAATGCCTGTACACGAGCTTCTCATGTTACGCAATGGTGTTCCCAAATTGTTGGTCAACTGCAGTGTCCGTTTGGTCACCACATTTGCGTCTCGACATACCTGGTACGTAATGGGAACGCATCTGGTCCGAGGTGAACACCGGAAACATTTCGTCACCGACGCGACCACAGGAGGACGTAGTGTGGATATCACAGTGGTGTGCAAAACGTAAGGACGAATGTAACTTTCTCACGATGTGTCACTGCCAAATAACATAACTCGATTAACCTTAGACCGTACATACAGAGAACCGCTACATTTAAGTACAGTACAGTACGGTCCAGAAGGCAACTGATAGAAACACGCAATGAGATGAACAGCAATGACACTTTTATTGAAAGGCAATAATCACACTAAAGTCAGCGCGGTTATCGATGGTCCCCTGGACATTGCAAAAGGCTGGACACGGTTCTTAATGGGGTGCACGATCACCACGGACGGCAATGCATGCTCTGCAACGTGATGCCATGTGGACCACGAGGCTGGTAAGGAGTTCTTGTGGTAGGGCGTTTGATTCCTCCATCAGGGTGGCTGACAACTGCTAGAGTAGGTCTCCCCTACGCATTCCACTCGTCCTAGATGGGATTTAAGTCGGAGGAATGGGCAGGCCAGTCCATTCGCCAAATATCCATCCTCTCGTTCCGAGAGCTCGTCCACCTACGTCGTTCGATATAATCACGCATTGTCCTCCGTAAAAATGAAGTCAGAGAGGAATGCACAAACACACACCTGAAAAGACGCATATGGGAGAGGAGTTTAGTGTCACAGTAACGTTGACTGGTGAGTGTACCGTGTTCAGTAGTTTGGAGGTCAGTCCTTCCATACACCATTATGCCTCCCAAAGTACACCTGGGCGGCCTAAGCGATCATATTGGAGTATCCTGATTCAGAGAGAGGTGGGAACACGTGGCGTACCCAGGAACATTGTCGCACACGATCGTTTTGGTGGTCCGGTTGTTGTGGTACACTCACCAGACAACGTCATTGCGACACTACTCCTTTACCATCTGTCTCTTTTCGGGGGTGCATTCGGCACTGAAACCATATTTTGCGGATGATAAGGCGCAGCCGCATCGAACAGCGCAGGTGGAGAGAAAACATTGGAACGAGAGCATATTCAGCGAACGGACTGGCCTGCGAGTTCACCCGATTTAAATCCCATCAAACATGTGTGAGATGCGTCGAGGAGAAGTATTGCAGCTCGTCCTAATGCACCAACGACCACCCAGAAGCCGTCAACCGCGTTGATGGAGGAACGTAACGTCCTGCCGCAGCATGGGAGCACGTTGCAGAGAATACTTTGCCGTCCGTGGTCATCACATACCCTGTTAAAAATCATATTCCGCCTTTTGTGATGTCTAGGGGACCTTCGAGAATCGCGGTGACTTCAGTGTAATTATTGTCTTCGAATAAGTATGTCATTTCAGTTCGTCTCATTGCGTATTTCTTTCAGTTGTCTTCTGGCCCGTACTGTACTCTAGTGTACTACAGCGGTTCTTTCTATGTACGGTCCAAGTTTCATCGAGCTATGTTACTTGGCAGTGACACATCATGCGACATCTGCTTTCACCCTTAAGTTTTGCACACAACTCTAGCATCCACTTTACTTGCTCCTGTTGTCGCGATGGTGCCGGTATGTTGCCGGTATGCACCTCGGACCAGACGCATTCCCATTACGTGACAGGTTTATCGAGACGCCAAATGTGGTTACCAAACGGGACAATGAAGTTTACCAACAATCTGGGGATAGCATTGGGTAACGTGATGAATTTGTTTACGCGTATTGTCCTGAAGGAAGAGTACTGCAAGGTTTTTGCACTTGGTGGCTCTACACTGCAAGATTCCCGCTCTTGTTTCGTAATATCTCTGGCAGAAATTCTCCGTTAGTTGCTACCTCCCCGAATGACGACCCTCAATGGCGCCAAGCGAGAATCTCCTTTCATCACTGAACACAATTTTGCTCCATTTATACGTCCGACAGCAACTTTCAGTACATCATCCGAAGTGGGCTGTACGGAGATGAAGTGTAAGGAGATTGACAATTGCATTCTGTCAGGGGTTCATCTTGTAACAGTGAGAGCATTACGAAGAAAGAAATTAGAATTACATTAATACCTTCAGCTGCTGACGGGCGTTGATATATATCAACGGGGACAAGTGAAAATGTGTGCCCCGACGGGGACTCGAACCCGGGATCTCCTGCTTACATGCCAGACGCTCTATCCATCTGAGCCACCGAGGGCACAGAGGATAGTGCGTCTGCAGCGACTATCTCGCGCACGCCTCCCGCGAGACCCACATTCTCACCTTGTATGTCCACACACTACATTCGTAGTGTCCCACCCCAACACACTCATTACTCGTGAAAGTCATTCTTACCAAGTCCCGTAAGAGTTCCGGGAATATGTGTCCATCCACACAGAAGAAGAAGGTCATGGCCGGCATTGGCAGAACTATATACTTATACGGATATATATCCATATAAGTATATATTACGAAGAAGGTCATCAAAGTCCAGTGGCAGACGTTCCAAGGGAACTGTTCTACATCACGACGATTACTCTTAACATTAAGACGTCGTACGTTCGAAGAAGTGAGGCAGAATATTACAAGCTCCCATACACATTTCACGATATTACTGCGACGGGAAAATCAGAAAAACTGGAGAACCTCTGGGGCTTTAACGACAGGTGGACAATACTGTGATCTCCGTACGGAGCCGTGCGATGTTAGATATTGATGTAAATCCAGACAAACGGCAGTCTTCATCGCAGCCCGGCTTCCTGCACTGTATCTGCAGCTTGGCTCTCTATTTGTCCTGCGATCGTCGTGCAACCGACAACTAAAACTCACCTGACACGGCGGTCGAGACGACAATTTGTACACCACTGACGTTTACGTCCAACACACAGAATCAGTGTGCCTCCTACGGAACACCGGCGTTAACAGTGATAGTCAGCTAACACCTCACACCAAAATTTTTGGGTAATTTTTCGGAAGAAGTGAATGTTACGATTTGGACGATGTCATTTAAGACGGTGAGCTAGCTCGTATAATGGAAGGTTGGGGCAGGAAACTGCCTGTGTTCTTTACAGAGAAACCTTTCCAGATTTCTCAGAAGGTCAATGAAACCTCTCGTATGGCTATAATATCACCTCATTGCATTTCAATTTATTGTGCGAATTGTTTTTCTACGCCGCCCAGTCATGTCTACAATGTTTAGTAACCCCGTCGATGAGCGAAACAACAGCCTAGTCTTTCAACAAGCCAAAACCAACTGTTATGTCCTCAAAATTTAATACATAGTACACGACTTTTCCTCCATTCACAATTTGACTCTTTGGTTTTATTATCTACTGTAGGTGCCTAATTCACGGCTAACGTTTCTACCCAGTGTATTTTGAGATGCCCACATTTCTTTTTCACTGATGTAGTTTCCTTTGAGCTATGAAGTACATTTAAATTATTTTGTTGGATGGACTGCTATATCTCTGCCAACGTGTGTTACAGTTGCATGTGTGGGCGTTCACATCCAGAAATATGCAGAGGGGCGTAAGCGACGTTGATACTCTACCCCGAAGCGAACTTATGAACCACATCCTGTCAGACGTAGTGGGCACGAAGACTTGTGTCACAGTGTAATCAAATAATGGACCAACATCAAGTATTGCTATATATTGCGAAAAAAAGCGATGAGGGTGCATGCGACATTGGTGTAAGTGTGCAGAGCAGACGTTGTGGATATAAAACGTGTTCCTACCATTTAATCAGTTTCTGAAGGAGAAGGAACATTATGATGATATGGTGTTAGCTGAAAGGACGTATAGTGACAGGCAAAAATTGAGCATTTCTTCTTTTCTTTCATGGCCTTATCCCGTATCTTCACGCGGTGAGTATGTTAATCTGGATGTGGCAACATTACTGGCAGAGGGTGGCCAAGTGCCTTTCCTGTCGCTTCCCCTGAGGTGAACGAAGAAAGAGTGGGGGGGGGGGGGGAGGGGAGGGAGAAGATGATTCAAATGGTTCAAATGGCTCTGAGCACTATGGGACTTAACATCTGTGGTCATCAGTCCCCTAGAACGTAGAACTACTGAAACTTAACTAACCTAAGGACATCACACACATCCATGCCCGAGGCAGGATTCGAACCTGCGACCGTAGCAGTCGCGTGGTTCCGGACTGAGCGCCTAGAACCGCTAGACCACCGCGGCCGGCGGAGAAGATGAGATGGACAGAGATATGTGGAAGGGAAGAGATGGAAAGAGAGATGGGGGAGGAGAAGATGGGCAGAGAGAGGGAGAGAAGGGGATGGAAAGTGAGAGAGGGCAAGGAAAAGATGCGAAGAGAGTGGGGGAGAAGGAGATGAACAGACAGAGGGGGAGGAGCGGATAGACAGAGAGAGGGAGAGGAGGGGAAGGTGTAACATGGAGATGGGTAGTGGGCAGATATAGGAGATATTGGGCCATACGTGGGTGAAGCCGCGGATAAAAAGATAGTAATTCTTAAATTCCGGGCATAGAGCCGTGCATATCACAACTCTTCCACTGACGTTTCGGTTGCTGTCCTTCCGGCTATCATCGGAGTGAGCCAGTTACATTTCAGACAAGTGTAACGGATGCTCCTAACCATTATCGAAGGTAGTTTCACGACTGTGCAGTATCGGGAGAGGATCTTCCAACTTATTGTCTAGCCATGCAGTCAACATTTCGACGATGACTCTTCTTTCAGGTCCATAATGCAAGAGAACACCACGCCCAACTCGCGAAAACTCCTCCAGAACGCAGGAATGAGCCGAATGAAGTGGCCTACATTATCTGATGATATAAACTTGACTGAACGTGGCTATGACAACCTAAAACTCGCATTACTTTGCTGGAAGACCCTTAGTCTCGCACTGGATGACCCCAGCAGGGCTCGTGTCGCTGGCACGTCTCGACCTTCTTGTGTGTAGCATGCCAAGGAGCATCCAAGCACGTTGTCACGCATGGGCTGTACAAATACGCTTCTGACTGTTACCCGGCACCAGATAGCGATTTCACAAATATATGAACATCTGCACTTGCAAACAAATAGCCGTTACTTCGGTTACTGTTTTGTCTGTATTTTACAATGCGCTTGTATAAGTTTTATTACTTCATTCCCTTGTTCCTTTAAATCTAAACTCACATACTCTCCCAGATTCCCAGGTGCAGTTTAGTTGGTGTGCCATATGGTCAGTCGGTTCTATGAGCCAGCTGCGTAATGCTACAGGCAATCCTAGGGAGTTATATGTGTAACAACGTGTATCTCAATCGATTAAGCTTCTATTTTGAAACTCTACCGACGCTTGAACCTGTGAGGGCAGACCCGCGGTCAATAAGAGTTGCAGATGTTCACGTCAGTTATCGCTGTTTGACCTTACAGGGAGACAGCTCGTCCATCGTTTCTCGCGTGACAACCGCTGCCGTATCAAGTAGCTTTCAAAACTGGAACTGTAACTAGCATTAAATGCCAAGTGTTAAACAGCTGTATCTCAAATACATGTTACCGAGCGAAGTGGCGCAGTAACACTAGACTCGTTTTCGAGAGGACGATAGTTCAAATCCACGTCCGGCCACCAAGATTTAGCTTTTCCACAATTTCCCTATATAGCTCAAGGCAAAAGCCGGGATTGTTCCTTTCCAAGAGCACGGCCGATTTCCTTCCACGTTCTTTAACCATTCCGAAGTTGTACTGAATCTCTAATGAATTCGATGGCGACAGGACGTTAAACATTAATCTTGTTTCCTTCATTCAAAGACGTGTCTTCCGAACGAAGTATGAGCCATTCCCGCACGTAAATTACATTTTACGCTCGTCTGTGAAACCCAATAATCAAAAAGTGTAATCGTTTCGCTGAGAATGAAGCTTTTCATGATGCAATTCAGTGATACTGTCAAACCTTCATCTTTCTTTAACCATCTAGTTCCAGGTACCAGCGATGGTTCTTGGTAATAAGAACGAGATAGCATCCAAAATTTCCAGCTACAAAGAGAAATTAATCGGCTTGTAAGCCAAAGACTTTTTATGAAAAATTGTCATCGATATAAAATAACTAGAGCCGGCCGCGGTGGTCTCGCGGTTCTAGGCGCGCAGTCCGGAACAGTGAGACTGCTACGGTCGCAGGTTCGAATCCTGCCTCGGGCATGGATGTGTGTGATGTCCTTAGGTTAGTTAGGTTTAAGTAGTTCTAAGTTCTAGGGGACTGATGAACACAGCAGTTGATTCCCATAGTGCTTAGAGCCATTTTTTAAAATAACTAGAAAGAAACTATTAACATACACAGTATTTCTATAATATCCTTTGTCATCGACGGTGAGGCTCTAAGCCGCAAGCCGTGTCTTAAAGTCTTCAAATGAATGCGTAGGATTTTTTAATGACTGGAATTCAAATCTTTCTAATGAAGAAGCACAGAGCAGACAAATGTGAAACTTCTTCTTGAAATCGTGCATAGGTGTCCATGACGAATGACGTTTCAAAGCAATTTTTCTTGGAAGTGGAACATGTTGCTTGAACTGCTGCGTTATGTGTGCTGAAGGGTAAAAATATGAAGTAACTGAGTTAGTGCCACTGGTCTGGTTCGTAGACACGTAGCTGCAGCAGCACTTTTAAGCCCTCGACGGCTGCTCGCCTGGTGAAAAAGATTGTTTAAAACTGTGCGCGGATGGCGGCCGTACACTGTCTGTAGTGTTATGATTAAGCTACTTTCAAGACTCATCTTCAAGATTCCGGATCAACATACAATTTTAACTAGTCACAAACGATAAAACAGTGTACGCATCACGGAGAGTAAAATCAAAGTATATCTTTAAAGCTACATAAAAGTAAACAAAAGTATGTATCAAAACATTAAATGCTAATAGATTTGTCTTTATCGCCAATTTTTTTTATTTGTCATCTCATAATGCATTTCGTGAGAACCTCATCATCAGATCTGTTAAAATCAATACAAAATATCTTGTCCCTTCCGTAACCTTAGGAACAGATGATGTTACGGAAGGGAGCAGCAAGCGACAAAATGCTTTGTATGGATTTTAACTGATCTGATGATAGGGTACTCCCGAAAACGCGTCATGAGATGATATATAGAAATATTATTTTAGCGACTAAGACAAGTGCATTGCCATTTAGTGCCAAAGATGGTCGCAGATCACCTGACAAGCTTTTTATCTAACGTGTTGAACCATTTGAGAACAGTGACAAGAAGTACAGAGTAGTGTTATGAAACAAAATTTAGTACGTTGACAGACAAACGTCTGCGGATAAGAGAATCACCAACGCATCCACATTTAAGGATATTAAAATTTTGTATAGAATTCGAAGCCGTGCGTCGGTACTCTGCCAGCAGTCTTGCCCCTGTCCTGCGCAATTTATCTTGTTACCAAATAACTCTGAGGCCGATTATGAGAATACTTTAATTCAACATAGCCTGTCATAATCTTGATATGTTCCACAAGTTACATCTTTCTGTTGTAATTACTGGAACGAATTTTGCCGGCCGGTGTGTCCGTGCGGTCCTAGGCGCTTCAGTCGGGAACCGCGCGATCGCTACGGTCGCAGGTTCGAATCCTGCCTCGGGCATGGATGTGTGTTACGTACTTACGTTAGTTACGTTTATGTAGTTCTAAGTTCTAGGGTACTGATGACCTCAGATGTTAAGTCCCATAGCGGTCAGAGCCTGAAACGAATTTTATGAACTTGGTGGAAAACATTCCCGCAACCTTGGAATGTCAAATGAAGTCGTCTTACAAGTGGTCGTCACATATTCCAGGCTGTTGAAAATTAGTCATATAGTTCGTTTATTAAATTTACACTAGTTCACCTAAATGTTACATGGTGACAGTTATTGAACAATATGAAATAAAATCGCCATAACTTCTGAACGGTTAGCGTTGGGACATTCAAACTGCACGGTTGGCCGCGGGGTATTATGGGTATTAGTATTCGCTTGCGCACGCGCCTTGTTGGTTTCAGTTAGTGACGGAGCCCACTTTTATTTGGATGGGTTCGTCAATAAGCAAAATCGGCGCATCTGGGGGACTGAGAAACCGCATTTCGCGATCGAGAAGACTCTTTACCCCCAACGGGTGACTGTGGGGTGTACAGTCTCACGGAATAATCGGTGCGATATTCCTTGATGGCACGGCGACTACCGAACAGCACGTGAAGGTTTTGGAAGATAATTTCATCCCCATTATCTAAAGTGACCCTAATATCGACAAGATGTGGGCCATGCAAGACGTAGCTCGACCCCATCGAAGCAGGAGAGTGTCTGATGTCCTGGAGGAGCACTTTGGGGACCGCATTCTGGCTCTGGGGTAGCCAGAGGCCACTGGCATGCACCTTGATTCTACAAATCTGAACACATGCGAATCCTTTTTGTGGCGCTATATTAAAGACAAGCTGCAAACCAATAGCCCCAAAATCATCGCTGAGCTGAAAACAGCGATTCAGGAGGTCATCGACAGCATTGATGTTCCGGCACTTTAGCGGATCCAGCTGAATTTCGCTATTCGTCTGCGCCACGTCATCGAAAATGATGGCAGGCGTGTCAGTTTCACCATAACCTAAATCCGAAAATCTGTAGTGACGTTTATATGTTGAATAAAGTGTCTGCATGCCGTAGTTTGTAACTAATTTAGGTTTTTTTCCATGTAGTTCAATAATTGTCACCCTGTAAATCATATCTAATGATACACTTCTCACTTTATTAACCACTGCATTATATATTTGTAAATATGTTTAAGAGAAACATTGATAGATTCACTGTCTTTATACACAACATTATTTCTGTCGTCAGTGGTAAACAAACAGAAGTGTGTCCACGAAACAGAGGTTCCAAGGGAAGGAGTATCCTAGAACAGCCCCATGTCGTGCTGTGGCAGATTTCGGTAACTTTGTATGTGTCCTCTGTTACTCCAAAAGAAACAAGAATCGCACAGACGTAAGGCAGTTGGTGATACGATGGAAGCAGGATGCATGTCCAGGAGTTTCGGAAAACTAAGGAGGGGGGCATGTCGCCATCTGTAGTTGTTGTAGATGTAAACAACGCATCTACCATTCACTGGGCACTGAAGTCAATTTAGTGACAATACGTCCCGTATAGGTAATATAGTGACTTAATAAACTGAAATGACTTGAAATTATCGTATTGCGTCATTGGCAGAGGGTCCCCGTCTGACGGTGTTCGGCCCCTTGGTGTTAGCCCCTCTGTTTGACAACACTCAGAAGACTTCCGTGTCTGTGAAGATGAGATGAAATGATTGGGACAACACAGCACCCAGTCCCCGAGTCAAGAAGAATCCGACCTGACCTGTGATAAAAAGGCCGGCCGGTGTGGCCGTGCGGTTCTAGGCGCTTCAGTCTGGAACCTCGTGACCGCTACGGTCGCAGGTTCGAATCCTGCCTCGGGCACGGATATGTGATGTCCTTAGGTTAGTTAGGTTTAAGTAGTTCTAAGTTCTAGGGCACTGATGACCATAGACGTTAAGTCCCATAGTGATCAGAGCCATTTTTTGACCTGTGATCAAAACCAGGACCCTGCGATCAACTACTAGACCACGAGCTACGAACATTTAATACGTTAATATTTATTATTACCGATCGCATATCACGCAAATAGATGAAAATCGTAACACTCTCAATGTCTTTTAACTGTTGACCACAAAGTAATTATTATTACAGATATCTGTAGATATACCTGCAATACCTTTATCGGTGATGACTTCATCAACAAAGTAGTTTTACTGTATATAACCAACGGTATCAGTATAGGCCCTGACATCTACCTATACTCGATCTAAACTCTTCGTTACGCTGAAAAATTTTTTGTATTGGTTATAACTTCCTACCATTCTCATTTTTTGTCATTTATTGTCCTCCCGTTTCTCTATACTCTTTCGTGTGATTGCACCATTAGATTACGAAGAAGTTTGGCGCCCTGACGAGACAGAGTCAGTGGAGATCAAAATAGAGATAGAGGACGAGGATGAATAATGGATGTACCTTTCTTCAATCTACTATCTCAAAATTCACCTAAGATGACCTACATGCACTACGAAAAACCTCTTTGGAGTGATTGGATGGAATTTAAGCTCTGCTCCTACAAGATTCGAGCCCAGTTCCAGAAACGTTGCAGAGTACGTGTCGTCACAAAACATACGCTGAGTTTCAGTTCTAACCAAGCAGAATGCCTTTCGTTAATGACGCCGGACTGGCACAACTAACCTCGTATTTTCCTCTTGTACCTAAATTGCAGTCCATATCTACTAATGACGAGTGTGCGTGTCCCGTTTTCATGCCACCTTTAGTGCGTTTTGTAACCTGCGAGATGACGACAAGAGGCACTGCGAAGATCACTGACCACACATTCGATGGTCAATGTCTTTCTTAACACAAAGGTAGCGAACATAATCAGGTCCATGTCGAAGGTGCACTAAGCGAGTAGACAGTCACCTGAGCCGCTGCTTTAACAGGCAACAAACAAAAAGCAAGTTGTTGTTGCTCCAGCTGTATTAGCATGAACTCGCGCGGCATGTTTCGTGCCCGCACCGGTGGTCAGGTTCTGGAACGCACGAAACAGCCCACGAGGTAGAAAAAGCGGTTTATTCTGCAGCAAGTACACGCGGATGGAACGGGTTTCGAATTTTTTACGTCTCACGAGTTATTTGACATAGATGGTCTCAAATAGTGTACAGTAAAATACGAAAACGGTTAACCCGACGTAAAGCACAAAATTCTGGGTCTGTGTACTGATAAGATCTAAAACTGAGAACATTATAGAGCTTACTAAACGTTATTGCTAAGCAACGTTTGTGCGCGCCATTGTTTGTTTTAGTGATCAAAATGACAGAAAGCAGTTTGCTTTGCGTATCTCCCTTCATTAATGTCAAATGGCACGATAATATGTGACAGTTCTACAGGTTGTAATGAAGTTGCGCCGAGGGAAGCCCCGAAGAGCGACAGGCAGTTAATCTCAAAAAATGTTTAAATGTGTGAATTGCTAAGGGACCAAACTGCTGAGGTCATTGGTCCCTAAACTTACACACTACTTAAACTAACTTACGCTAAGAACAACACACACAGACACACACAGACACACACACACACACACACACACACACACACACACACACACACACATGCAATGCGTGACATGGCGCCTCTAACCGTGCGGCCACTGCACGGCGCAGTTAATCTCACTACTGAAAGGAGCGAGACGTGTCCTAATGGGTCTCAGCCGTTACTGACGAAACGAGATGAAGAATTGGCGTTTGATACATAAAGTGCTCGAGATGATAGCCAGCGAAGAATCAGGACTAGACTGGGACGTAAATGGACATTTTTAAAGCGAAATAATGTTTATTTTTTATTTCTATTTGTTTTTTCTATATTTTTCTATATTTATTTACATCGACCTTATAACCAATAATCGGCGCAGTTAATCTCACTACTGAAAGGAGCGAGACGTGTCCTAATGGGTCTCAGCCGTTACTGACGAAACGAGATGAAGAATTGGCGTTTGATACATAAAGTGCTCGAGATGATAGCCAGCGAAGAATCAGGACTAGACTGGGACGTAAATGGACATTTTTAAAGCGAAATAATGTTTATTTTTTATTTCTATTTGTTTTTTCTATATTTTTCTATATTTATTTACATCGACCTTATAACCAATAATCAGTGTAACTGCACAGATGTAATGTGAAACTGGCTTAAATTAAGCTTACAGAATAGGCTCAGCTACGTCGATAGTACAATATATCAAGGAGATTTAATTATAATCATGGGGATATTACGTACAAGTGTATTCTTAGAATGGTTGTGTATGGAGTATCTCATTCGATATGCCTCGAGCCTTCATATGCAAAATTAAGTTTTTATTCTTTTTAAATGTACCAAGTCACAACGTATTATTCCAATGAGGGGCTGTTTCCATACGATTACTCGAATGGAGTGGTATAAAGTTGAAATCTGTATATTTGCCTGTTTTAAGTATTATGCTATGAAAATTTTAGCAGTTACGGAGGTAATACTTGCAGGTAGGGAAAACTCCCGTGCGTCCAATTCCCTATTCACTACTTCTTTCTCTTCCTTGTACTTCGTGCATGCCATTGTTATACGATTCAGATCGGCTCCGTTAGTTTGATCCTGATCACAACTCCCAGACAGTAGAATTTTTAATCGCTGTAAATGTGCAGAGTGCCTTATACGAATGATGGACGTCACTTGACATTTACTTAGCTCCCAATAGTCGAACTAAGGCCGAGGACAGATGTTCAGTTTTCTGCCCTTAGGTTGCTAAGGTAAATGCCACCCACGGTTAAAAAGGCAACGCCAACTTCCCGCACCCAGAAAGGTATAAAAGATACTTCTAGTGGTCAAAACATACGGAGCTAGGTGGAATGTTGCTTTACGGTTATGAGGTGAACATATTTTTACAGCTGGCAATGCCACTTTCCAGATTCTTCTATAATAAGCATTAAAATTTGTGGAAATGCAAAAGCAGGTAAATCATAAAGGTAGAGTCAGAAGAAGAGGCGCGCAGAGAATTGGTAAAAACGGCAGATGCTCATTTAAATTAAGCCTCTGGTTATGTACTTTTCTGTTATGAAAGAAGACTATACCTCTGACCACTAAAATGGCAACAGTATGAAAGCGGAATGCAACATAAAAGTTGGGAGGAGAATTGAGATCTACGTATTGTATACAGGGTAAACATTAATAAACCGACAGACTGCAAAGACTGATTCCTGAATAGAAATGGAGGAAAACAGGCCCTATGGACACGGGGGCGGAAATGGATGGTGTGCGTGCAACGACAACAGATCGTCCCGGAACACAGTAAAAAGTTGCATCGCGTCCATGTCACAACAGATGTCTCCATGAGATGCAATGCACTCTTTCGCACGTTCCGGCCTCTTACCGAATAGCGTCACTTACGTCGTGAACACGCTGTTGAAGGTTCTGCACATCAGGAACTGGTTCAGTATACGCAAAGCTTTTCAGATGCTCCCAGAGGTAAAAATCCAGGGGGTTTTAATCCGGTGATCTAGCAGGCCATGCTACAGGACCTTCGCGTACTATCCAACGTCGGGGGCAGATGTTGTTGAGGTGTCAGCGAACTGCAATGCGGAAATGGGGTGGTGCTCGGTTCAAATGGTGCAAATGGCTCTGAGCACTACCGGACTTAACATCTGAGGTCATCAGTTTCCTAGAATTTAGAACTACTTAAACCTAACTAACCTAAGGACATCGCACACATCCATGCCCGAGGCAGGATTCGAACCTGCGACCGTAGCAGTCACGTGGTTCCGGCGCCTAGAACCGCTCGACCACCACTGCTAGCCATGAATTCTGGAATAGCACTGAAGCCACATGGAGTGATGTTCCCCTATCTGTCACTCCCACTCGATGCCCAGCCAGGTTAGTGTCACTGTTGCAGCCAGAGGTGGCATCTGTGCCTACTAAACTTCTCTCCGCGCAAACTTCCAAATTTGCTCCAGATTCAATCTTGTATTCTTGCCACTATAGTGTGCGTGTAAGTGTATGTGTGTATTGAACCGTCGACCTAGAAACGACGGAAAGGCTTCGTCCCGACGTAGACTTCAGTGGTTCACAACGCTACAACAGACCACAGCATTCCACCCACCCCACCGCCTCCCCAGGACGAACTCAGGGTTATTGTGCGCCAAATGTTTGCGTGGTAGAGTAATTATGATGTACACGTACATGGAGACAGTGTTTCTGCAGCAATAGTGTAACTGAGGCGGAATAAGGGGAACCAGCCCGCATTCGTCGAGGCAGATAGAAAACCTCGACACTCATCCGCCGGGTGGATTCGTGCCGGGGTCCAGCACGCCTTCCCGCTCGGGAAGCAGTGCGTTGGACCACGAGGCTAGCCAGGCGGGCTACTATAGTGTACTCACACAGTAAATAAAATTTCGCTATTTTTTTTCTTTTGCGGTGCTTTTATTTTAATGGCCATCACAGTAGGTATTCTGTTGTGGGACATTTCTATTATGGACCTTAGACACTTGCAGCTTGGACATGTACTCATTTCACTAACGGTAGCTCCGGACAGTTACTCCTACATATTTTGCGTTTGTTATTGTTTTCACTGACTGATCACCTGCGGAGCAATAGAACAATTACGGATATCTTCACCCGTTTATGGGCAATACATTATTACATTTATTTACATTCAAAGCCATCTACCAGCCCCAGTAACAATGATCGAGCCTCCTCGCTCTTCCTGCATTTACCTCCAATTTGCTGGCGTTGCAGTCTTTCTGTAGAAAACAGAACGTCCGATGGAGAAAACTGCCACCGTCAAAGGCACCTGCCCCGGGAAATAATTTTATAAGGACGGGGGTCGCCATCAAGCATTATAAGAATATGCACTAACGGAAATAATCTCAACACCGAAATATAATTAATATAGCGTAATGAAATTTATGGATTTTTAAGTGATTAACATTGCACGTTAACAGATTAATGTAAGAGCGAGATAAGCAATTATACATGTGAAATGCTGATACATTAATAACCGGCGTAGCTACCAGAAGCCGGCCGGAGTGGCCAAGCGGTTCTTAGCGCTACAGTCTGGAACCGCGCGACCGCTACGGTCGCAGGTTCGAATCCTGCCTTGGTCATGGATGTGTGTGATGTCCTTAGGTTAGTTAGGTTTAAGTAGTTCTAAGTTCTAGCGGACTGATGACCTTAGAAGTTAAGTCCCATAGTGCTCAGAGCCATTTGAACGATTTGAAGCTACCAGAATGTTGAATGCAGGCATGCAAACGTGCACGCATTGTGTTGCACTGGTGCCGGATGTCAGTTTTTGGGGTGGAGTGCCGTGCCTGTTCCACTTGATCGGTCAATACAGGGAGGGTTAATGCTGTTTGTGTATGACGCTGGAGTTGTCGTCAGATGAGTCCAATATGTGCTCGACTGAAGACAGATCTGGTGATGTGGAAGGCCAAGGCAACATGTCCACATCCTGTAGGGCATGTTGGACTGAACAGCGGTATGTGGCGGGCTTTATCCTTTTGTAAAACACCTCCAGCAAGAGCGGCTTTCACGAATGACAGCACAGCAGGACGAATCACCACACTGACGTTCAGATTTGCAGTCAGGGTGCGTGGGGTAACCACGAGAATGTTCCTGCTGTCATACGAAATCGCATCACAGATCATAACTGCACGTGTAGGTCCACAGTGTCTAGCACACAGAACGGTTGGTTGTAGGGCCTCACAAGTACACATACCTCGTCACGCATGAAGCGATTGGGCTTGTCGATTCTACCCTCGTCGATAGGGGCAGTGCTACACATCGCACCGCTAGGGTACTCTGTTTTCGTTCATGCACGTTCCGATGTGATACGCTTACTGCTCGTAGTAGTTGAAATATGAGACAAAAATGATTCGGTTGCCATTTACGAAAACAGAGTACTCTAGCGGGACGATGTGTAGTACTGTCCACTACCAGCGACGAGCCCAACCTTGCATGTGCAGCGAGATACGGCACCTGGTGATGTCACATATTCAACATTTGGCATCCTCTTTTGGGGTATTTCCCGACATTTGCGGCCCTATGTGTCTTATATTAATTTACTTGTCTCAGCACCATCTGCGTCGCTTTGAGGGTTTTTAAACGTAAATAAGAATCACGCTGTATGTTTCTGTAGTAAATATTTGAGTATGAACTTACACTGACATCAAGCACGGCTAAAACTTTAATATGAATTCCTGAATCGTCTGTATTCACATCGACCTTAAAGCGATCTTGAAACGTAACTTTGTTTCATTTCATACAGTGATGACATGTAGTAAACTGTTCTGCACACTGCAATTGAAACAAATCCAATAAATCCATTTACTAAAAAATGACATGCTTCTACACGTAAACTGATGAACAGAAATATTATGACCACCTACGTAATAGCGTGTTGGCCATCTATGGAACGCGGAACAGCAACGAGCGATTCCTAGTGTCACGGAGTCGCAAGTATCCGGCGGTATGTGACACCACACGTCTACACTCAGCTCACGCAGTTTCCGTAAACTACGGGCCCGCGATCTGTGGGCGCAGAGCTGGCGCCCGATAGTGTCTGTCGTTGGGTTAAGGTCAGGCGATTTTGGCGGCCAAGACATCAATATGAGTTAACTATCATGCTTCTCAACGCACTGTATCACGATTCTGACCTTGCGACACTGACAGTTACCGTGCTTAAAGCTGTTATCGCCGTCGGGGAAGACATAAAGCTTGAAGGGATGCAGATTGTCCGCAATAACGTTCACGTAGTCTGCAGTTGCCACGGTGCCTTCGATTACTACAACCCACGAAAGCCAATGTGAAATATTGCCCTCCAGCGGCCTGCGTCCGTATCGTGGTACATGTTTCGAGCAGCCATTCGCCTCTGTGACGGCGTATCCGTGGACGACAATTGATCTGGTTTGACCAAAAATGTGATTTATACCTCAAGCGACACGTTTTCATTGACACACGACCATATCTCAATGATCCCGTGCCCACTGCATTCGTACATGACGGTGTCGTTGAGTCACGATGGGGACACTTAAAGGTCGTCTGTTGAGGATCCCTATGTTCAAGATTGTGCGTTGAGGATTAGTGCCAGCACCATCATTGTACTCTGTCGTCATATCTGCGACAGATCACTGACTACCCTCCTATATAGAGCGGTCAAGTCTCCGATCTCCATTTTGTCACCCGCTCGGGTTTCAGTGCCTGTCAACCACTTTCCATAGATGCTGGCAAGAGTTCGATGCGAACAGCGGACGAGTTTCGCCATTCCCGCGATGCTCGTTTTCAGGTGCCGGGCTGCAACAACCGTCCATCTGTGAAAGTGACTTATCAGTGGATTGTCCTATTTGCAGTCGGTATCGCCGCTATACTAACATACTTTCCGTACCGTGTAACGTGACCGCAACGCCAGCAGCCGGCATTTAGTCTCACGCTGGAAAGCACTCTTAACATTTGGGTACGTAACTGATAACATATTCGTTTTGCAAATAAAAACCGCCTTTTATTGTTGCAGTGTACTTTATTTCTTCCAGACACGTTTCTCCTTGTACTTTAAGGTATCTTCAGTGGAATCTAGAATGATACAGTTTCGTTTTGAAATGTGATATTTGTAGATTATAAAACAGTTCGCATCTCGTTTTTTACGTAAATAAGCGATTACTTACAAAGGTACAGATCTTCGCGGTTTTTGTTGGCACCTGCGTTTCCTCTCATCTCGTCACATGTTGCAGGTCGCACTGTAACTTCACTTACGAAACACATACACGTTTTCACATTCAGAACTTTTTATTGCACAATTTTCATATTTTTTGCCCTTATTTCTGTGGAGCACTGTTAATCTTCTGTCTCTAGTTGCAGATATTTGATCGAAAACAGTGATTTAAAGTCGTAGGTACTGTGAGTTCACTTTGTCTTATACTGTTTTGTTTGTTTGCGTACATGTTGCCATCTTAACGAAATATATTCATTTCTGTTATGTTTATGTACGTGTGTGTGCGTGTGTGTGTGTAAGAGCGAGAGAAAGAGTGTGTATATACAGGGTGTCTCATCTAACTCTGCCACCTGAAATATCTCTGGAACAACAGTAGATATTAAAAACGGTTTTCACCAGCTTGAACGTACGGCAGGAACTTAGGAAACCAAATGCTATGCGAAATTTTAAAACGTAAACCAATACTATTTTCAATACAAACTTGTGTATTTTTAAATGGACATGCCCTATTATTTCGTATACAATCAATAGCATGAAAAATCGCAAAAATAATGGCGTTGATTTGCATCGCAATACGTCAATTACATCCCGAGATTGCGAAGCGAAGTTGACGCTTGAACTAAATGAAGCGCACAGATAGAGCGCCTCCTGGGACTCAAGCGTGCACCTCACGCTGCCTGTGTCAGCGGCTCACACGATGGGAAGGTATGCACAATCCACAAAAATAAACAAGTAACACGTCCAACGCAAAGTTAAGTTTTCAAAATTGTAAATGTATATTTATTCTAGCGAAATGACAGACGGGTTCAAATGGCTCTGAGCACTATGGAACTTAACATCTGTGGTCATCAGTCCCCTAGAACTTAGAACTACTTAAAACTAACTAACCTAAGGACATCACACACATCCATGCCCGAGGCAGGATTCGAACCTGCGACCGTAGCGGTCGCGCGGTTCCGGACTGAGCGCCTAGAACCGCTAGACCACCGCGGCCGGCCGACAGACGGGTAATGAGAGAGTGTTGCACACATTGTAGAGTTTCTACAGATGCTGCCGCACACGTCTTAGTAATACGATGGTGCATATCCTCTACTGTCGTTGGGGATTCTTGATAAATTCTGTCTCTCACTGCGTCCCAGAGAAAAGAGTCTAATGGCGTCAAGTCGAGGAACCGTGCTGGCCATCGCACAGTACCTCCCCGCTGCGTCCACCTATTTGGAAACGTCGCATCTAGAACGTCTCTGACAACTTTTGCATTGTGTGCGGGACATCCGTCATATTGGAACCACATTGATAAACGAGTTTCCAGTCCTAGATCCTCCATGAGGAGCGCTAGCGTCTGTTGAAGAAATGATGCATATCGCTGTCCATTCAATGTTCCATACTAAAAATAGGGACCTACAATACAGGTAGCAATGATACCGCACCAAACACTGACACTCCACTGTCGTTGATGAGCAACTTGGCGAATCCAGTGGGGATTTGGCTCGGACCAGTAGTGCATGTTCCGCAGATCCACATTACCATGACCTGTAAATGAAGCCTCGTCCGTAAACAACGTATTGCTTAGGAATACTGGATTACCATGCAACTGCTGAAGTGCAAAACGACCGAATGCAATGCGGGATTTAAAGTCATTTCCGTACAGTTCTTGGCGCAGTGAGATGTGGAACGGATGAAACTGATGTCGATGCAAGACTGTGCACACATTACTGTGGCTTATTCCTTGTGCGCTACATCAGTCAGAACAGCAATTTTGTTTCCATTGCCAGTCGCTGGCGTTGTATGTCGCCGTTTTGTGGGAGCCCAGCTTCCTGTTTCCGTGAGTGTCTTGCAGATGTTGCCAATGGTTCGACGTCACAGACACCGCCGATTTGGGTAGCATTCAGCATACGTTGCTACAGCTGCGGTTGCATCTCTGTGACATTCGTCATAAATTAAAATAATATCTAGTTTTTATTCATTACTGAAGGTCGGCATATAGACTAGATGACGGCAACTGTAACAAGTCACAAGAAAACAGGTTTTAATGTGGCAACGAATGTGAATTACGTTACAGTGTGAAAGCAGTTCAGCAGACCAGATTAGGAGAGACTTGTACACCGAAGGTAGAGCGTGCCGTGGTGATATTGGTATGTTTACGGCAGGATACAGGCGCCAGTGCTGGTAACCGCTGCTCTGAGCGCAGTACTACATGCGATGCATTACGTCAGAAACTGTGACGACGTTGCTATCCTTTAAAAGCCACATATTTCAGGACTTATGAGGTTTAGAAACGTGAAACCAAGTGTGCTACCACTAATTGTACCTCTAGTTGTCATTTCGCAACAATAAACATTATGTGCAGGACATCTATCATTCTGATACCGCATTATTTGACACATTATAAGAGGTGGACCGGTTCGATAAGGTACAACTCAAGAAAGGGCTAAACTGTCCCCCTTTAGGAGTGCCATCAATGAAATATGGGACAATGATGTGTTGTCAACTGGCCGCTGTGACGGCGCATTTCTAGGCGCTTCAGTCCGGAACCGCGCTGCTGCTACGATCGCTGGTTCGAATCCTGCCTCGAGCATGGATGTGTGTGAGGTCCTTAGATAGTTAGGTTTAAGCAGTTGTAAGTCTAGAGGACTGATGGCCTCGGATGTTAAGTCCCATAGTGCTTAGGGCCATTAGAACCATTTGATGTGTTGTCGTACAGTATCACACCATACATTACCACTCCACTGATGCAGTACGTCAATCACATCACGGTTGCCGGCAGCGTGGATAGCACGCTTGAATCTCACAAGGGAACCTCCCCATCGCACCCCCCTCAGATTTAGTTATAAATTGACACAGTGGATAGGCCTTGAAAAACTGAACACAGATCAATCGAGAAAACGGGAAGAAGTTGTTGTGTCGAACTATGAAAAAATAAGCAAAATATACAAACTGAGTAGTCCATGTGCAAGATAGGTAACATCAAGGACACTGTGAGCTGAGGAGCGCCGTGGTCCCGTGTTTAGAGTGAGCAGCTGCGGAACGAGAGGTCCTTGGTTCGAGTCTTCCCTCGAGTGAAAAGTTTACTTTATTTCTTTTCGCAAAGTTACGATCTGTACGTTCATTCATTGACGTCTCTGTTCACTGTAATAAGTTTAGTTTCCGTGTTTTGAGACCGCACCGCAAAGCCGTGTGATTAGTAGACGAAAGGACGTGCCTCTCCAATAGGAACCGAAAACATTTGATCGCAAGGTCATAGGTCAACCGATTCCTCCACAGGAAAACACGTCTGATATATTCTATACGACACTGGTGACGGCATGTGCGTCACATGACAGGAATATGTTGTCGACTCACCTAACTTGCACACTTGCCCGATTTAGGTTTTCTTGTGGATGTGATAATCACTCCCAAAAAAGTGATGAATACACAAGAGTTTGTCACATAAACTGCAACAAATGAATGCAACAGTTTTACAGTCG
The DNA here is from genome assembly GCF_023897955.1 of Schistocerca gregaria. Lineage (NCBI taxonomy): Eukaryota > Metazoa > Arthropoda > Insecta > Orthoptera > Acrididae > Schistocerca > Schistocerca gregaria. The sequence continues at coordinate 72,221,826 of NC_064931.1, forward strand.
CAAAGTTTTTCCTGTGCTCTGTCAAAACATATGTTTTTTACGTTTTCAAATGTTTCCGTGTGTAGACCGTCAAATTCTGCATATGTCCAAGCAAATCTGAACATGTCCTGGAATTTTGGATAGCGAAGTTGATTATGTGTGAGTGCCTGAATTTTGATAATTGTCTGATAATAAAAAATTAAACTTTTCACTCGAGAGAAGACTTGAACCAAGGACCTCTCGTTCCGCAGCTGCTCACGCTAACCACGTGGACCACGGCGCTCGTAAGCTCACACTCTCCTTGATGTTGCCTACCTTGCGCATGGACTACTCAGTTTGTATATTTTGCTTTTTTTTTTTCATAGTTCCACACAACCTCTTCCTTTTTTCTCGATTGATCTGTGTTCAGTTTTTTAAGGCCTATCTCTGTGCCAACTTATAACTAAATCTGAGGAGAGTGCGATGGGGAGGTTCCATTGTCAGGACGTGCCCTAGCTGTGCGCTTTATTTATTACAAGCGTCGACTTTGCTTCGCAATTTTTCGCGATGTAATTGACGTATTGCGATGCAACCAACGCCATTATTATTGTGATTTTTCATGCCATTGACTGCATATGAAATAATAGGGGGTGTCCATTTAAAAGTACACTAGTTTGTGAGTGTTTGGTTTCTGAAGCCCCTGCCTTACGTTCATGCTGGTGAAAACCGTTTTCGATTATATATTGTTGTTCCAGAGATAGGCAAAGTTAGGTGAGACACCCTATATATATATATATATATATATATATATATATATATATATATGTGTGTGTGTGTGTGTGTGTGTGGGTAAACAATATGAAAATTGTGGAAAAAGTTCGAAATACGAAAACTTGCGTGCGTTTCGTAAGTGGAGTTGTAGCGCGATCTCAAGCATGTGACCAGATGAGAGCAAACGCCGATGCCAACTAAAAACGCGAAAAACTCTAAGTAATCACTTATTTACGTAAAAAACGAGATGTGAGACTGTATCTATAAATGTCACATATCAAATATCAAAACTGTATCATTCTAGATCCCACTGAAGATGCCTTAAAGTAAAAGGCGCTTCTGGAAGGAATAAAATACTTTGCATCAAGAAAAGGCGGTTTTTATTTACAAAACGAATATTTCTGTGTTTGCTAGCCACGCTTGATGGTCACTCAAAGAAACTTGTTAACTGACGACACTAGCATCTAGAGACAATGACTCTTCTCACTAAATTGTCGTCACTTTCGAATATGATAAATAATATTTATAGCTGTTAATACATTTATGTTTGGCGATTGAAATTTCGACTGCTTGTCTGGCACACATTAACAATATCAGAAGCGAACAAAATCTGCTGCAGTCCTAAGATGTCTAAAATCTGTCACTTGTGTTGCTTCATTTGGTGGTTGGAATATAAATGCAGCCATTGGAAGGCACATACATTTAGTTCCTTCTTTGGCTCCATCCTTACGTGTTTTCCAAGCGATGCATTTTAATACAGCTGCCTGAGGAAGCAAGCCTGCGGCAGATTTTAAATGTGATTTTTTTTCCTTCTGTGGGTCATCAAATGGGATTGTCATCAAATGGGATTGGACAGCTTTTGTTTGCTAGTAATATTGCTGAGGTGGACTACGGTACTCAATATGTAGGCTAAAAAATGACAGACCATTGAATTGAATCGCCATCTAGTTAGTATATTGGCAGCCATAAGTGTTTATACTACCTTCAAAAACCTGTAGAACCGTGTTTAGCCCAATGTTGGCGTTTCATTGTAGGTGTGGGAAGTGTAGTAAGTGTGAATGAAATCTGAAGCAAGATGAAATAAAAGTTTGGCTTGTGACTTGTGTGTGTTGTCCAGTATGTGCCGCGGCAATGTTTATGTGATATCTGTTGTATTATTCTTCAATTATAATGGTAGCTGACTGTGTCGTATAAAACCTGGAGACAATTTCAAGACAATAAAATCTTCTCGGGATTCGTGCCATGTCAGTTCGTAGTGTGTCCACCCCGATTCGGAGGACATATCCTCTACTTCCATTATCACCATAAGGTGAAGGTAGAGAACACTAAAAGTGACGTACAATGACGGAAAACTAATTTTCTGTCTAACATGTCAAAATAGCCTCGGACCGGTGAGAAATTTGGCTGCCACTGAAATTGATCTATATTTACTATGCTCTCGTTACAAACATGTAGATTAAGGGCAGTGCTGTCCCGTTACGTTGTCGCTTTCCAGTAAAGTAGCACAACGGGTTATTTAAGAGTCCTGGGTAACGCGAAGTAATCGGCAATATTCACGTACGATTAGGATCTTTTCTCCTCGGATCGGTTTAGTGAATTACAAATCATGTACAGTTACTTAGAATTTTACAGAGTACTAGAGGATATTTATCTAGTGATCTAAATAATCTACCAGAAAAATATCCTGTAGCACTCTAAAATTCTAGGATTCTAAGTTTCTAAGTTAAACCTCAAACTTTAAATTTCAGATCAGCACCTCGCTTCTCGTATATGATTTCGACCATAATTCAAAGGCATGTCAATTTTTTCTATAATCTATTTTCTTTCTTACTTTTAGACATATCACTTTACAAAATATTTGACTGTTTTTTCAGTTTATTTATTTACTCGTTCCTTAGCTCCTGTAAAAAAAGCCACTGGTCCTTATGCAAGGAGTTATTCGGCCCGGTATTGATTGATAGAGTGGTTGGATGTCCCCCTGAGGGATATCGTGCCAAATTCTCTCCAATTGGCGCGTTAGATCGTCATAATCCCGAGATGGTTGGAGCGCCCTGCCCATAATGCCTTAAACGTTCTCAACTGGGAAGAGATCCGGCAACCTTGCTGGCCAAGGTAGCGTTTGGCAAGCACAAAGAAAAGCAATAGAAACTCTCGCCGTGTGTGGACAGGCATTATCTTGCTGAACACTAAGCCCAGGATGGCTTGTCGCGAGGGGCAACACAACGAGGCGTAGTATCGTTGACGAACCGCTGTGCTGTAAGGGTGTCGCTGATGACAGCCAAAGGGGTTCTGCTATGATAAGAAATGGCACCCCAGACCATGACTCCTAGTTGTCGGCCCGTATGGCGGGTGACAGTCAGGTTCGGATCCAACTGCTGTCTACATCTACTTACATACTCCGCAATCCAACATACGGTGCGTGGCGGAGCGTACTTCGTACCACAACTTGCATCTTCTCTCCCTGTTCCACTCCCAAACAGAACGAGGGAAAAATGACTGCCTATATGCCTCTGTACGAGCCCTAATCTCTTTTATCCTATCTTTGTGGTCTTTCCGCGAAATACAAGTTGGCGGCAGTAAAATTGTACTACAGTCAGCCTCATATGCTGGTTCTCCAAATTTCCTCATCCTTTCCTCCAGAGACTTCCACCCGAGTTCCTGAAGCATTTCCGTAACACTCGCGTGATGATCAAACCTACCAGTAACAAATCTAGCAGCCCGCCCCTGAATTGCTTCTATGTCCTCCCTCAATCCGACCTGATAGGGATCCTAAACGCTCGAGCAGTACTCAATAATAGGTCGTATTATTGTTTTATAAGCGGTATCCTTTACAGATGAAGTACATCTTACCAAAATTCTACCAATGAACCGAAGACGACTATCTACCTTCCCCACAACTGTCATTGCATGCTTGTCCCACTTTATATCGCTCTGCAATGTTACGCCCAAATATTTAATCGACGTGACTGTGTCAAGCGCTACACTACTAATGGAGAATTCAAACATTACGGGTTTCTTTTTCCTATTCATCTGCATTAATTTACATTTATCTATATTTAGAGTTAGCTGCCATTCTTTACACCAATCACAAATCCTGTCCAAGTCATCTCGTATCCTTCTACAGTCACTCAAGGACGACACCTTCCCGTACACCACAGCATCATCAGCAAACAGCCGCACATTGCTATCCACCCTACACAAAAGATCATTTATTTAGATAGAAAACAACAGCGGACCTACCACACTTCCCTGGGGCAATCCAGATGATACCCTCACCTCCAATGAACACTCACTATCGAGGACAACGTACTGGGTCCATCTCGTCTTCAGACGAAGGACCAGCTGAAGATAGAATCACTTATTACGTTTTTAAGAAAGATAGAGCTTTACTTTACGCACTGAGCAAGTAAACGGGAGAGTTATATTAGTGACCAACAAACTTATTAGTGTTTGACGAAGACTTTCCTCCTATTGCTATAAAAGTTTATCGTAATAGCTTCCGTGTTTTAGTAACAGACTGCAGTTCAGGCTCATAAGCCCACGGACTTAATTTCGTGAAATCTACCGCAGCGCTAAGAAGAGTACAGAGAAATGCAATTCTCAGAAGTATTGAGGCATTTGGGACTACTTCAACGAACATAGTACCATTAACATTTGGGTGTATGTCCTATTGAATGGTCAATCTAAATACAAACTGGGAAACTGGAAAGATTAAACAGATAATTACTCAACCACCTTTGATTAGCATGAAATTAAGATTACCATATTAGACATATTGCAGAGACAACGGCCGCAGATTGCAGAAATTTTGAAGTGTTTACTATTGCACAAGAGAGACTAAAATTACGATTTTTTCTGCGAAAGCATGGAATGTCGCACTACCTTGGCGATTATGGTTGCTACCCATTTTATTTGTATATTTCAGGGAAAAGCTTTACGCGAGGTTGCGAATATAATGGGGAAGTTTGTGTATCGAATGTAATAGCTAGACTGCCTCGGTGGGAAAGCAGGCATTAATACACAGAAATGTAAGTGAAATGATAAGTCAGAAAGATTAACCGATTATATGTTTCATAGCTTACTAGATTAAAAGTCTAAGAAACCTCAGGATGGCTTTTCAAGGCATCACAGTTAAGTAAAGGCGAGATGTCTGGTTACGTGTAGTCTACTGAGCGTTGGACGGAAGGGATGCCAACAATAGCCCAGACACTGCGGAGATAGACTTGTACGACTATAGGCATGATTTGCAGCAAAATGTGGTAGTTTCCGCTAAATATGCAATGTTGACAGTAGTGGACTTTAACATCGTGTTGTTATAACAGTTTATCTTTACAGTAAATTAAAACAAACGTTTAAAATAACGAAAAGAAATTGCCAGCAATGGCAAAAAAGGCTACGGAGATTGGTGAAATAATACTATGCGTAGGTCGTAACTGTCCGTAATTCTGTTATTCTTTTATCTACAAAGGATCAAGGCAATCCACCATCTGTAGCCCACGACCCCGTATCCGGAGAGCTGTACCACCTCCAACTCTCGGTGTCGGATTCAGAAAATAAGTCCTCCTTTGTACTGGCAGATATTCACATTGATCTTCGTGCTTTTGGCATTTCGAGTGTCATGTGACTGAGGTCCTCTCCTTTGGCCGGCTTTGTTTCCGTGAAGTGGTGTGCTGTCTTTTTTTTTTTTTTTTCACCAGGATGGGATCACTGGAACTCGTGAGGGACTCGGGAGGAGAGACCCGTGGTACATCCTGGGAACAGAATGCGCTCCGTCCCAGGTGTCGACCTCACACACCACTATCTCCTCTGATGCGGGGTCTACATTGATGCAGTGCTGTCGGATAATATCGAGTTTCCTCTTCCTCTCTGAAGAGTAAGGAGAAACTCAAGTGGGATGGATCGGGATTCCAATCACTGAATTCCGAGTGCGAGGCGGGCCATTTGACGGCTGCGCTACCTACGGGGAAGAAAAAGAGGAAAGTAATTTCTTTATTAGCTCGTGGCTGGGAGCTATACTGTGATGAGTGGCAGGCCTTTAACACGAGTCAAGGAACGACATAGACGTCGAGTCACGCTGACGGAGGCTTGCGCAACAGTAAATTGCTTTCTGCCTCTGGGCTCTGCACCCAAGTTTGTTTTTCACGGGTGAATTTATCAACTGAAACAACAAGTTACAGTAGTACCCAGTCACATTTATTATATTTCCTACAGTGCTTTTCTGAGCATTACACCTCCGACACCAGGTGTACTTATGTCAATTGATAAGCCACGGATGTATTGTATGTTGCTTTTCAGTGATTTCAGGCTACTTTTCCAATCGTGTGCATTTTCTATAAACTGAACTAAACGAACATGCCATACAGAAAGTATACGAGGTATGGGTATAGAATAACGAAACGATTGCTGTAAAACATTTTGTTTCAAAAATATACGTCTTTATTTATTGTCACCATCAATATAGTCCCTTCCTCTATCCCTGCAACGCCCCATACGAATTTCCCATTGATGGAAACAGTGATGGAAGGATTCCTCTGTGAGCTCCTCGATGACGAGAGCCGCTTTTTCTTTCACTGCTTCAACAGACTGAAATCATGTTCCTTTTGAAGCAGATTTGACCTTGGGGAATAGATAAAAGTCACATGGCGCCAGGTCAGGCGAATGAGGCGTTTGATCTGACACAGGGCTGCTATACTTCTTTATAGATGGTGCTATAAGAGCCGGTGCGTTTTCTTCATCCAGAACCCATGACTCATTCTTGCACCGTTACGGTCGTTGTTTCCTTGTTTTCTGAACAAATTGAGCAACGTCAAGGTAGCAACGTTGATTATGAATATCGAAAAGACACACTCATCACTGCTTCGAATCATGATTTGCTCATTCGAGCTTTTTTCGCCCTTCCATTTGACGTACTGGCACTTAGTTTCTGCATAATAGGAGAAAAACCAAGATTCGTAATACTTAATCACTCTTACCGTGGAATTAGGATCATTTTCAACGGTATTCAGAGTGTCAACGTAAATATTTTCACGAGCTCCTTTTTGTCCGACAGTAAGAATTTTCGGCACCATTTTCGCACACACTTTTCTCGTATAAAATTACTTATGTAAAACTTGCCTTACCCATTCTTTGTCAATTCCTACAGTTTGAGAAATTGATCGAATACTCGACCGACGGTCAGACCGAATCAGATTACCCACTTTTTTTATATTTTCATCGACTTTTGACGTTGAAGGGCGTCCCGGTTACGCGTAATCTCCGTCTTTTCAGCCAGCTTGGAAAAGCTTGAACACTCAGAAACTCGCTTACTTGAGAAACATTGTGCTCCATACACTCAGTTTAGTTGCAGCAGCTCTTACACAGACGAAGCTCACGCCCACTTTGATTTGTCTTCAAACACCAGAGATATCGCATTCGACTGAGGCTTCACGCTTCACAGCTATTGGCCATTCACCTTCGGCGCATGCGTACTTACTCTGTGACAGCATCAGTCTCATTATTTTATAGTCACACCTCGCATGTCATCTAAAAGCAGCCTGAGATCGCAGAAAGACAATGTCTTTGGATATCCGAAAGTCGTATATACAATACATCCATAGCTGATGAATTGGCAGAAATCCGCCAGCTGATGAAAAGTAACCCTCCCAAACAAGTAAGGAGACGTATAATAAATGAGACTGGTTACAATAATTTATATTTTCAACTGACAGTCATAACTTAGCCCTCCAGGATAGATGTGCGTGTTAGCACACCGGTTCCGGGATTTGGGGAGGCGCGACAGCTGTCGATCGACTTCGCACGACGGGTTAACGACAGAGGAGGTGTGCCGGCCAGGCTGGATGTGGTTTTCAGGCACTTTGCCACATCTGACTAGGTGAATGCCGGGCTGGTACTCCTGTCCCGCCTCAGTTACATTTAGAAAACGTTGGCACACTTTCACATAACACTATTCGCAGCAGAGGGGATACACACATTCCGCACCCTGGCGGAAGCGGTGGCGACAGGAAGGCGGTCTGGTCACCATCTACCACTAACATTGCCAAGTCCATAAATTATCATGCCGATCCAGTGAAAGCCCAGGAAGAAGAAGAACTGATATTCATAACGGTCACGGTGAAGTCTAACCTAAAAGGCTGAATTTATTATTGGAGCCAGAAATGTGAATACACAGGAGCAAAATGCCCCTACGTAACTGGATTTCCAGATGAATCTGCTTTCTCTTGTTTATAACAAATTTATTGATAATATGGCGTACTACGTAGTTACATGCTCCATAGGTCATTGTAATGACATTACTTACAAACCCGAAATGTATGGACAAAGATAGCGAACATATTAATGAAATTCCTGTTTAAGAAAAGAGAACTGAAAGGGTATTTCTCTACTCATATCTGGATATAGTGTATGACCGAAGACTCGCAAGGGCAAGGATGCAGTTTGTCTCCAATACTTTTTAATATCGATGGTGGGGACAGTGACTAAAAGAAACAGAGTTTTATAATCGTAACTTTAACCAACGAAACTATCTGATGACAACACTCTTTGCTGGTGACCAGCTACTAATTACAATTTACGTGCAGAACAACCTTCAAAAGGTGATTGATAAATTAGATACACGCATCAAAATGTTTGCATCACCTCGGTTCCGAGAGTTCCGGAACCTGTACAGAAAATTGAAATAGAGATCAAAATAAACATCATTTCCGCCATCTTTATTGCTCATTAAAACCACAAATTGCATGTTGTACCACCATGAAGCGAGGCGTTCAGAGGTCCGGTACCTTTAATACCCAGTAGCATGTCCTCTTGCATTGATGCATGCCTGTATTCGTCGTGGCATATTATCCACAAGTTTATCAAGGCACTGTTGGTCCAGATTGTCCCATTCCTCGACGGCGATTCGGCGTAGATCCCTCAGAGTCGCTGATGGGTCACGTCGTCCATAAACAGCCCTCTTTCAATCTGTCCCAGGCATGTTCGATGGGGTTCATATATGGAGAACATGTTGGCCACTCTAGTCGAGCGATGTCGTTATCCTGAAAGAAGTCATTCACAATATGTACAAGATGGGTGCGCGAATTGTCGCCCATGAAGACGAATGCCTCGCCAATATGCTGCCGATATGGTTGAACTATCGATCGGAGGATGGCATTCACGTATCGTACAGCTATTACGACACCTTCCGCGACCACCAGCGGTGTACGTCGGTCCCACATAATGCCACCCCAAAACAGCAGGGAACCTCCACCTTGCTGCACTCGTTGGACAGTGAGTATAAGGCGTTCAGTCTGCACGGGTTGCCTCCAAACACGTCTCCGACGATTGCCTATTGCGCATAGTTTAACTCGTAACACGACGTCCTGTGGCTACACGAAAAGCATTATTCAACATGGTGGCGCTGCTGTCAGGGTTCCTCCGAGCCATAATCCGTAGGTAGCGGTCATCCACTGCGGTAGTAGCCCTTGGGCGGCCTGAGCGAGGCATGTCATCGACAGTTCCTATCTCTCCGTATCTCCTGCATGTCCGAACAACTTCGCTTTGGTTCACTCCGAGACGCCTGGACACTATCATTGTTGAGAGCCCTTCCTGGCACAAAGTAACAATGCGGACGCGATCGAACCGCGGTGTTGATCGTCTAGGTATGGCTGAACTATAGACAACACGAGCCGGGTACCTCCTACCTGGTGGAATGACTGGAAAAGATCGGCTGTCGGACCCCTCCGTCTAATAGGCGCTGCTCAAGCACGGTTGTTTGCATCTTTGGGCGGGTTTAGTGACATCTCTGAAGTGTCAAAGGTACTATGTCTGTGATACAATATCCACAGCCAACGTCTATCTTCAGGAGTTCGGGGAACTGGGGTGACGCAAAACTTTTTTGTGATGTGCGTATTACAGCCACGAGCCATAACTTATCAGTCTCCAACCAAATAAACAAACGTCATGATTTTTAAAGGTCAAGAGGCTGTCGCATGCAAAATTATAGTAAACGACCAGGAAATAGAGAGAGCGAACGAGTTTATCTTCTTCACAAATGAAAAAGACGTACATAAAGTATTAAAAGGGTCAGATATATTAATGGGACCATATACAGAATTCTGAATGAAAGGCGAAGAAAGATGCCCTGCGAAAATTCTACAAAACAATGTCAATACCATTTACACCGATGAGCCAAAACATTAATAGCGTGTTGTTCCCCTTTTCAAATACAGTACAACAGAGATTCTGATTCGCATGGATTCTACAAGTCCTTGGAAGGATTACAGAAGTATGTGGCACCAGACGTCTACCACAGATCAAGTAATTCCCACAAATGACGGGATGGTGGGTTACGGGCACGCTACTTGCGCCCGATATGTGTTCCAGTGGGTACAGGTCAGGCACATTTACTGGCCAAGACATCAATGTGAGTTCAGTATAATGCCCCTCAAACCACTGCAGCACGGCCTCGCAACACGGACAGTCGTCCTGCTGGAAGATGTCATCACCATAGGGAGAGACATGGACCATGAAGCGATGCAGCTGGTCCACAAAACGTTCACGTAGTTCGTTGCTGTCATGATGCCTTCAAGTGGCAGCTGAGATCCCATGGGAGCACAAGTCAATTTACCCTATAGCAAAATTCTGCCCTCACTGGCGTGCACCTGCGGCGCGGTGCATGTTTCGTCTAGGCATTCGCCTCGATGACGGCCAACCATCGACCTAGTGCAACAAGAAATGCGGTACGTTCCTATTGATCCACGGTGAAAACTCAGTGGTGCTGTGCCCACTGCAATCATAGGGGACGATGTCGTTGGGTCAACACAGGAACACGTAGGAGTCGTGTGACGTGGAGCTGCATGTTCAAAAATGGCCTTTGAACGCTGTGCTCCGGGACACTTGCGCCTGCTCCAGCACTGTACTCTGTTGTCAGATCTGCCACAGATCGCTGCCCATCCTAGACTGTACAGTGGGGGATCCTGCGACCTCTACGTTTTGTGGTGAAACGTGGTCATCCAATACCATACGGCCTATTCGTTATGTCGCCTCCCTTCAACTACTTTCCATAGGTGCTCGCGTCAGTAGTATCCCAACACGCAACCACCTTCGCCGTTTCAGAGAGTATCGTTTCTAGCCTCAAGGCCATAACAATGTGCCATTTGTGAAAACCGCTCATACCAGTGGCTTTCCGCATCTGTGGTCCGCACCTTCGCTATAATGACTGCCCATTAGTCTCTCTCACGGATACGTTCTTTCTTACTGCGTCACATGTCCGCAACACTACCATAAGGCACTGAACATCGCGGTGGGCAGTGGTCATAATGTTTTGGCTTGTCAGTGTATATCTTACGGCGGTGAGACCTGGACAATAACAGCTGAAAATGAACGAAGAATACAAGCTGTGGAAATGAGGTTTTCAGGAAGAGAAATAGGCTATAGACAGCTTGATATGATAACGAATACAACAGTCATAATAGAACTAAAACTTAAAAGCACAAATGAACAGATCAAGAAGTATAACAATAAATATAGAGATCGTGTCACAAGAATGAATGAAAATACAATGCGTATAATAATAATGAATTGTTGACCAACAGGGAAAAGACCAATAGACAGAGCAAGAGAGAGATGGAGAGATCAGATAGGAAATAACCTCAGAGCAAGAGGACGTAGTAGGCAAATGCCTAATGCTTGAATAAATGAAGAATAAATGAAGAGCTGAGACTGAAAGTACTATTAGATCTAAATTGAGACCCAAACTGCGAAGCGTGACGGCAGAGTGTTTCCAACGATGACAGTAAACTTTAGCTGAAAAAGGAGTTGCAGGACGCTTATGACCTGAATTATGATTTGCACATTTCTCTACTTTAATTGTTACGACAATATTAGCTCCTTATTCGTTGAGCTGTTTCTTCCTAATAGAGGGATTAATGCTTCGCATGCAGTTTCTGCGTGAGAGAAACAGACAAGTATAGCAGTGCTATAAAGTTAAATGGTGGTGGAACATGTAAGCAGGTAACACATCCATATTTGTGTATCAAACAGATGGTAAAAGTACAAAATTTTCTAGAAGTAAAAGAGCTTCATATCAATAGCCTAAAAAGCGAACTGGTATAGGTTCTATTGAACAATATTATTCTTTTCATAGCACTCTGTACGCTCTTGTTCGGCAGAAATCAAGCACACGTGGTGAAAACTGGATTTAAAATTAACTACGATTGAAACTAAAGGAAGTATTCAAACGAAAATTCGATGAATTCATTTGAAAAACTTTTTGTTAACGGTCTCGCCACTGAAGACGTGACGTGATGGCCTGTGAGCGGAGGAGCTGCAGGTGGCTGCCTCACCAGGGCCGTCTAGTCAGCAATGTAAATGCGGACTCACTTTTAATTGCAACATTATACACGACATTATTTTTGTTGTCGCAGCTCGAACCTGGTCCTCAGGTGGCACCGTGGGTACGCTCTTATTTCTGAAGTAGGAACCCGTGCGCCCAAATGAACATACCAACGGGAGGTAGCACAGGCCGCGAACCAGAGTGTTCGACACGTTTTTATCTTCGCTAGAAGGTTCATTACTTGATGGTGATCATTAGTGCAGTGCCTTGACATGCTCTGCACAACAGAATTTGCCTCTACATTACAACCTTTTCTATCTTCACATGGGAAGTTTTGACTCTCTTTACATATTTCCTGGTACGGCAAATAAGTGGAGAGAGAGAGTGAGAGAGGGGAGGCTGGAGGGAGGAAGGGAGGGGGGAGGGAGGGAGAGGGAGAGGGAGAGAGAGAGAGAGAGAGAGAGAGAGAGAGAGAGTTGTAGACAGAAAATTATACTAATAAAACCGTAAAGGTTAAGACTTGTGTCTACTCGATAAAACGGCCAAGGAAATGTATAAGCAACAAACAGAATTTAACGCTGTCATTTCTGCTAATTTATGATTTCGCCTAATGCCTTGTGATTGATGTGGGACAAAACGACTAGGACGCACGGCAAAATGCTGTAGTATGTGCCACTCTCGAAAGTAGAATAAGGGACAGCAGTAAGCGTTGTGTAAACTCATTCAAGAAATACAATTGAGCGTTTAGAAGCTTTAACATTATCACTATTCCTACATTAAGGAAAATATGTCGGAAAACATCACATGGCAACAGTCAAGAAAATATTGGTAGCGAAGTTTCAAGCTGGATTAGTACGGTGAGCGATAAATAGAACCCTAATGAACGTATTCTATTATGGGAACAGAAAAGAATTGATTCGGCTTGAAAGTGTTACTTATCACTTCTCCCCACAGTCCACTTCCATTACAATTTATCTCCTTTTTGTGCTTATTATTTTATTCGTGAACTACAGTTAGTTTCAGCAGCTCTTCCCTGTTATTGGTGAGTCAGATAACCTCTTTCAGTGGCTACTATCTGTGCAAGTCCGATCCCTATGTGTCCTTCGCAGCTTCATTTTATGGCTGACTGTCCATTCAGTTTCTACTGTCTTCTCAGACCATATTTCGTTTCTCGTGTCGTTGGAGGAGAGGTCTGGACTGACCTACAACAGGTGAAATATGTATTTTATCTTTTGAACACGTCTCCTGCTGCAGTTTAGGATGTCAGACAGGCGTTTACCTCATTTCCCAGATCTCTACAATACTTTTCTTTCTAATGTTGAAACTATGTCCTATCGAATACGTTGGTTTGCAAGTGCTTTGAGTGTTTCGAGATGTATGGCAGAGTTCTTTAACCTTCTCTTATAACAGGATTGGACCACGGCAAGGCCATCGTACTCTTTATCAAAATAGTTTTTTCCATCGCTCAGTTAATTGTTCTTTTCCTCCTCGAGCGATCATTTAACGAACGTAATGTGACGATTAAAACATAGTAAATGAAGACAAGATTACTCTTTTGCGTAACGTAAGCTTGAGAAGCTTTACTTGAAAGACGTCTAGCTTAAGATTGACGAACGTCGAAAAAGTGCTCATCAGCCCCATCCTGGGAAACCAGTTATTAACAGAGGAAGATTGCCACGAAATGTAACATCTGACCAAGGATAATAAAGAAGGAGGATGCGGAGTGAGTGTGTTTCAGTAGACCTATCACAAGGTTACTAGTGTTCCGTTATTACCGACAGAATCTTTTAATCCTAGAACTAATACGATGGAGAACTAATAAATCGATGAAGCCGTGTTAGAAATATAGAGAGGTAACACAGACACGATAATTTAAACTCCCGTCCGGCAATCTTTTCTTCAGCAAATGCCAGTATAGTTACATGAACACAGTCCCGTAGTTTCGTTCCTCGTCCTTATCCACTCTGAAGCTAATGCCGTATGTCCAACTTTCACGACGTCGAAAGGGTTGGCAAACTTTGTCCAACATACCAGTTGTATTTTCATAAGAAATTGACTCACTTTTTCCGTAGTGTCCTCAAATTACTCTGAGTGAAAGTAGTGATTATTGTTTCAATAATGCAGCGGCAACCACGTAAAGGTGAAATATTGCACTCTAGCTGAATTTCTGTCAAATAGCACTTGTCTCTGGAGCTGAAAAACATTTTCTACACCAGACAGCTATTTCTCCGACAAGATTTGTATCCGTAATGCTTTCTGAATTGATAATATCATCTGTACTATTCTTTAAAACTACCATACCTTAATGTTAAAAGAACTTTGTGATAGTGCCGTCATTACAATTCATACGAGGCAATAAATAGGCAATAGCGTAGAAACAGCAAAGAAGAAAATGAATGATTTTGCTATAGCACCAGTGTAAGATCGTGCTGATATAGGAAGTGGAAAGAGCTAAGAATGCAAGAGAAGAATGTTGGGTGGACATAAAATGTAATGAGAACGAATAGGAAATGAAGGAGAAACTAATAAAAAATGAAGTTCTGCGACGCCACGGTCATTTCAATCCCCCTCACTGCACGTGAATAGCACTGTAAACATATCTTGTTTGAATGAGGAGCCTTTATCTAGCTATGCTTGGCAACATACACTCATAATCTATTGTACAACAATAATCAGTGCTGTTGAAGTAATAAAAGTACTGCCAAATGTTTTGAAAAATACGTATGTGTGTTTGGACTGAAGCTGAGCTTAACGTCTTTGTTGTTCTACCTGCCAAGAAGAGCTTCCTGTGATTTTTCCCTATAGCACCTATTCACGCTTCATATGAGACTGAACAGATGCCCCAGTGGGAAACCTAAAGGAAAATAGAAAGTTACCTAAAATCTATCTCAGGCTAACCTGGGCATTAATAACGTAATTCGTCTACCCTATACACAGCATACCTACCAGGATACAGGCAAGGGCGGATAATACAAAGATATAATTTTTACTGGTTGAAAACATAAAGACGCTATTTAAAGTTTCCGTCACCCCTTCCAAATCATCGGAATCAAGTTTCTAACATCCATTTAGTCCGGGATTTATGAGTTTAAGAAAAGAAATGACGTTGTTACAAGAGGCGTAAGTTTGTTTTACGGGTGTGTATTTCTCCGCCGCCCAGCATAGTGGGACGTCACTTTAAGCGTACTGCTTGCACGTCGTAGTCGCTGCAATTTCGCCATGTGTGCAGGCGCGTTCTCGCCAACCGAGATTTGTTTATTCTTCGGAATTCCTGAAAGTCACTCACTGCTTTGTTGCCACACAGTCATCTCCGCTACTCGGCCCTTTTGAAAATATGCAAAAAAGTCTCAATGCTGCACTCCAATTTCTGCTCCGATGCGTGTTCTGTGTTTCTGGTACTTTCTCAAATTCAAAATGACTTGAGTAGTCGACAATATCCTTAAGTTTACTTTCGCTTGTGTTTCGTTTCTGATTTCTACGAAAGCTGTCACTCTTTAACCGTTTCTTGTATCAAGAAGGTAACAGATGCTCCTCGCCATGGACCAGGCTTCTGACGCAAGAAACTGCAGTGGCCCTCGATCCTCTCTGGTGGCCTGTTCGAATCCTGGTAGTAGAAGAAATGTTCATTGACTATTTTTGCTCATCAAAGGGAGAGAAAATGGTATCGTAAAGTTGCTTATTGTCCGATCATATACCAGCGTGCTTTGTTAAATCCCATCCATCTCCGCAGTCTCACACTGAGTAGGAGTATGTGATAATGCTGTTGGTGATTGGTCATTAGGATGATCGGCGCTCCCTAACCTGTTATTTGAGGGGAATAATCAGTATACTATAAATTAATATCATCCTATCCCTTAATTATAAGAAAAGTCAACACAATTTCGTTTATTGTTTCACGCACCATGCTCATCAACCAAATATGGACTCAGCCCTCTGTACAATAATTACATTTAATTATGTGCCGCCTTATCAAATCGCTGACTCTCTCATATCACAGGCGCCTGCTACTCAGTTTCTTATCAAATGAACGTTTTTGATTCTCAAGAACAAGGAGAAACTTGGTGTAACTTTCTTTCCTAACGTCATATCCACTTACTGAAAATCTGAATGTAATTACTGACAACTTTCTACATAGCTATATAAATCTACTATGCCAGCATGAGGACTTGAATAATTCATGATGAATGACTGATAAGACGAATATAGGCACTCTTATACTGGGTACCCATAAGAAAATTAAAAGATGACGATTAAAGTTAATACTGTAAATTTAAGTAGTTGTAATTGTGGCTGTATTCCATACATCTTTATAGTGCTTTTATTGAATCAAGACCATGGATTACAAATTTCTAATCATTTAGATATTAGCTTTTCGAAGTATTCTAATAGAAAAAATTTATGTAAAGGTATTTATAACTTAGTATCAGTCGTAATTTTGGTTACTGATGTAGATTTATGCCACATAACGTTAGCAGATAATTTTATTTGCGCATAAAGCTGAAGTTAAGCTAGTACACGCCAGCTTTTGTTGGCATGAACCATTTGGAAGTGATCAAAGAGAGAAAAAGGTTGACGACTAATTTTCAAAAATGGTTCAAATGGCTCTAAGCACTATGGGACTTATCATCTGAGGTCATCAGTCCCCTAGACTTAGAACTGCTTAAACTTAACTAACCTAAGGACATTACGCACATCAATGCCCGAGGCCGGATTCGAACCTGTGACCGTAGCAGCAGCGCGGATCCAGACTGAAGCGCCCAGAACCGCTCGGCCACAGCGGCCGGCGTTGACTAATTTTGTGATGAAACAAATTCTAGCAATAAAACTAAAACTTCCCGTGAAAAGTTTATTTATTTTTTTATAAAAAAGGATTTCATTGACAAAGTCTCTCAAAAACAAAACGTGAAATTTAGAAGATGAGTAGAACATGTGTCGATAAGGAAGATCTTACATGTTTTAGGCGATATTGTGTCATATTAAGAAACTCAGCAAAAGTGCGTGCACAGCATACCTTGAAGTGGGAAGTTCGAATAGTAAAGCAAAACTAATATGGAGAATTGTTAAGAAGGAGACTGACATGAAAGTCAAAGAAGAAGGAAACTAAGAATATCATAATTTAAACTGCTATAGACAATGGAGAAAAGAACAGCCATCGATCGAGAAATCCGTTGTTTTATTACAGCAGATCTAGATTTCAAATTTTACGTGGTCATCTGCAGCGCATATAACAACAAGAGACATTAGTCCATAGTTGTTATATGTTGTTATACGCACTGAAGGTGACTATGTAATAGTTGAAATCTAGATCTGCTGTAATAAAACGGTGGATTTCTCGATAGATTGTTATTCTTTGCCGGCCGTGGTGGTCGAGCGGTTCTAGGCGCTTTAGTCCGGAACTGCGCGACTGCTACGGTCGCAGGTTCGAATCCTGCCTCGGGCATGGATGTGTGTGATGTCCTTAGGTTAGTTAGGTTTAAGTAGTTCTAAGTTCTACGGGACTGACGACCCCAGATGTTAAGTCCCATAGTGCTCAGAGCCATTTGAACCATTTTTCAAATGCATCTATTCCACTTTTCCTGTTTCCCCATAGTTCATGATTCACTTCCATACGCTGCCGTGCTCCAGACGTACATTCTATGAAAAGTCTTCCTAAAATTGAAGCTGATTAGTACTAGTAATATTGTTTTCGTGCAATGCTTGTCTACTTTTTACCTTCTACTTGCTTCGTCCGTCATACGATGTTTTGCTTTTAAAGTATCAGAATTCGTTTACGTGGGGACCCCAGTTTTGGTGTTAAATTTATCGCTATTGTCATTTCTGCTACTCCTCATTAATTATGGTCTGCCTTCGGTTTACTCTCAGTCCATGGTTTGTGCTCATAAGATTGGGCGATAGTTGTCGCACTTATACAGCCTTGCTATCTTTGGCCTCGAGTAAATGATATTTTTCCAGAAAGCTGATGAAACGCTATGTTATCACAAGTATCCAGAGACCCCCAAAAAATACTTTTTTTTGTATTAGGTGCATTGTGCTGCCACCTGCTGCTGGGTACTCCATATCAGCGACCTCAGTAGTCATTAGACATCGCGAAAGAGCAGAATGGGGCGCTCTGCGGAACTCACGGGCTTCGAACGTGGTCAGGTGATTGGGTGTCACTTGTGTCATACGTCTGTACAAGAGATTTCCACACTCCTGAACATTTCTAGGTCAACTGTTTCCGATGTTACAGTGAAGTGGAAACCTGAAGGGACACGTACAGCACAAAAGCGTACTGGCCGACTCTTCTGTTGATTGACAGAGACCGCCGACAGTTGAAGAGGGTCGTAGTGTGTAATAAGCAGACATCTATCCAGACCATCACACAGGAATTCCAAACTGCATCAGGATCCACTACAGGTACTATGACAGTTAGGCGGGTGGTGAGAAACCTTGGATTTGATGGTCGAGCGGCTGCTCATATGCCACACATCACGCCGGTAAATACCAAACGACGCCTCGCTTGGTGTAAGGAGCGTAAACAATGGACTATTGAACAGTGAAAAAACGTTGTGTGGAGTGACGAATCAAGGTTCACAATGTGGCGATCCGATGGCGGGGTGTGGGTATGTCGAATGCCCGGTGCACGTCATCTGCCATCGTGTGTAGTGTTATTGTGTTGTGTTTTTCATGGATGGGGCTTGCATCCCTTGATGTTTTGCCTATCACTGTCACAGCACATGCCTACATTGATGTTTTTAGCATCTTCTTGCTTCCCACTGGTGAAGAGCAATTTGGGGATAGCTATTGCATCTTTCGACACGATCGAACACCTGTTCATAATGCACGGCCTGTGCCGGAGTGGTTACACGACAATAACGTCCCTGTAATGGACAGGCCTGCACAGAGTCCTGACCCGAATCCTACAGAACACCTTTTGGGTGTTTTGGAATTCCGAATTCGTGGTAGGCCTCACAGACCGACATCGATACCTCTCCTGAGTACAGCACTGCGTGAAGAATTTCTGCCATTCCCCAAGAAACCTCCCCGCAGCTGATTGAACGTATGCCTGCGAGAGTGGAAGCTGTCATCAAGGCTAAGGATGGACCAACACCATATTGAATTCCAGCGTTACTGATGGAGGGCGCCACCAACTTGTAAGTCATTTTCAGGCAAGTGTTGTTGTTATTTTTTGGGAAGGAGACCAGACAGCGAGGTCATCGGTCTCATCGGATTAGGGAAGGACGGGGAAGGAAGTCGGCCGTGCCCTTTGAAAGGAACCATCCCGGCATTTGTCTGGAGCGATTTAGGGAAACACGGAAAACCTAAATCAGGATGGCCGGACGCGGGGTTGAACCGTCGTCCTCCCGAATGCGAGTCCAGTGTCTACCCACTGCGCCACCTCGCTACGTCAGGCAAGTGTCCGCATACTTTTGATCACATAGTGTATGACTGCAGACTCATAGATTCTACAAACTAACTCAAATAGTCGTTTTGTTGTCACCTCCGCGCAATGGTTATAAACACTTCTAAGGAATGTGTTGTATTCCTTCCACCTTATTCGGTCTGAAGTCTTCCAGAGATCTGTCAGATTTTGGTTCCAGTACTGGATGACTCATGTCTTCCATATTGACTCCAATTTCTTCTTCGATCATCTCATCAGACATTTACACCCTCTCACAGAGGCCTACATCGTACTCTTTCTACCTATACGCTCTTTCCTCTGCGTTTAACAGTGAAATTCCTCTTGCACTGTTAATATCGACGCCTTTGCTTTTCGGTTCACCGACGTTGTTCTCACTGCTCTATATGCTGAATGATGGTGGTGGTGGTGGTGGTGGTGGTGGTTAGTGTTTAACGTCCCGTCGACAACGAGGTCATTTGAGACGGAGCGCAAGCTCGGGTTAGGGAAGGATTGGGAAGGAAATCGGCCGTGCCCTTTTCAAAGGAACCATCCAGCCATTTGCCTGAAACGATTTAGGGAAATCACGGAAAACCTAAATCAGGATGGCCGGAGACGAGATTGAACCGTCGTCCTCCCAGTGTGCTAACCACTGCGCCACCTCTCATATATATATATATACTGAATGAGTCCTTCCAACGACCATTCCTTTTTCAACTTCATCAAATTTTCCTGCAAACATTTCGCCTTGACTTCCTTGAAATTCCTGTTAATTTCATTCCTAAATTACTTATATTGCTGCACTCCTTTCCTTTCCTGACTTTCTTACACTTCCTTACTAATTTGACAACTGAATTGTTTCTTCTGTATTCCATGCTTCTTTCGTAGTTACCCTACTCGTACGAATATTTGTTTGTCCAACTTCTGTTATTACTCTTCCAAGGACGTCAACCTCTTTTCAACTGAACGGACTGTTGTGACCATCAATGTCACAGTATCTACATTGTTGGAGAACTTCAAAGGCACCTCATCATTCTTTAGTACTCTAATATCCCACTTCGTCATACACTGACTGTTCCGGACGATTCTCTTAAACTTCAGTCCACTGCTCTACACTACACAAATGTGATTTGTGTCTGTATCTGGTCCTTGGTATGCCTTACAATACAATATGTGATTTCTGTATCTCTGTTGGATCATGATGTAATTCAGCTGAAACCTCCACGTGTCTCCAGCTCTTATTCAAGTATACTTCCTCCTCTTGTCATTTTTGAACAGTGTATTCGCTGTTACTAACTCAAGTCTACAGCAGAACTCTGCTAGTCTTTCAACTGTATATTCCTACTTCCGAGTCCATATTCTCCCGTGCCTCTGTCTTCTATTCCTTCTCTCACTACAGCGTACCCACGACTATTAGATTTTTATGTCCATTTACATTTTGAATTACACGTTCAATATACTTTTCTCTCTCTTCATCTTCTGCTTATAATGTCGAAATGTACACCTGAGCTGTTGTTGTTGCCCTCGATTTGCTGTCGATTCTGACGGTAGTAATCGTTCACAGTAACTCATTCTCTTTCCTACCTTTCTGTTCATTACGAATACAACTCCCGTAAAACCATTTTTGAGAACAAACTGTAAGAATCAAGTAGCAAATAGCCCACCTCCTGAAACGAATAGGCTCAGCAAGTTTGCCAGTAAAAACAAAATTTATTGATATTTAAATCAGTAAATTATTTATTTGCGTATACTTCTTATGGTATAATATTTTGAGGGTAAATCTGCTATGCAAAAAGAAAGTTATTATAAATTTGCATGTAACTGACAGTAACACATTTCGCAGTCTGTCGACTAAGCCGTAAACGTTGTTATCATATAATGTCTCTTTCCAACAGTAGCAAGCTACTGTTTCACTTCATTCATAATTTTTTTCCGAAACTGCGTAAAATCGGGGTTACGAGCTGCAACTTTGTTTCATTACCTTTTTCTCTGTTGCCAGCATTTATTTATGACATGTGGCTGTTTTTAACACCAGGTTTGCTCTTATAGCGCACAGGCTAAGGCGATAACTTGTAACATAAGGAGGTGAATCAGATCCTCTGGAATAGCAATGGCGGTTTAACGACTGTTAAGTTGATTACTGGCCCGTCTGGTTTTGGTTTTCAATTGTTGCTCTATTACCTCCGAAAGTACCCTGCCGGAAAACAAACTGATCACTTCAACATAATTTAATAAATAGCAATCACGGTTTCTGTTGCTCAGGTGAAGCTGATGTGGTTGCAGAACTGGCATCAGGCTCCGGTAACAGATGTTACAATAATAAGTGAAAGTTCATCACATGCAGAGTTAGTAAGAAAAAAAGGAAAGGGAGTGTCACAGACTATAATTGGGCAGGATACCGCGGGAGGCAGATCAGCTGCGATATTTTCCTTCACACACTCTTCCATGCTACATGTGACTGTTCTGAATCTCACGTATTTGCTCAGAAAAGAAGACTGTAATGAATGTATGGAGCGTACAATATGGTGTGTTCGTTGCTGATGGCAATGAGAGAGAGGATAGGCGATGAAATTGAGTGCCAGCACTTTGCCTGCTCATCGCGAAGAGGTTTTGGGATGTAACTCAGCACGATTGCGCACAGCTTGTTTAATGAGAACAATACATCGCCACTTCTCCTCCACTTGCCCGCAGTATGCTGGCGCTGCAGATTCAAAAATTGTTCAAATAGCTCTGAGAACTATGGGACTTAACTTCTGAGGTCATCAGTCCCCTAGAACTTAGAACTACTTAAACCTAACTAACCTAAGTACATCACACACATCCATGTCCGAGGCAGGATCCGAACTTGCGACCGTAGCAGTCGCGCGGCTCCGGACTGAAGCGCCTAGAACCGCTCCGTCACAGCGGCCGGCTGATGCAGATTCAATCCACCGCCGCATAACAGGAAAATAGCACGTTCCGTCGACGTCAGAGTCTTCAATGCACTTCTCAACATGTGCTTATAAACACAGAGCAATCAGAAACCCAGCATACAGACTGCAATAAATATGACATACGTTAAAAAGTGGGGATCGATAAACCACATAAAAAAGCGTTTTTCTTAGCGGATGTCGGTCCAGTAAGGCATCCGATGATGAACGAAGACTTCAAACGTACGGCACAGAGTAAATTAATAAGTAAATATATGTAAATGATTACAACTGACAAAAATAAAATTGTTCTAGCGACCTGCTCCGACTTCGCTCAGGTGGCGCTAACAGGGAACCCCTTTATTGTGGGGTTACAAACAGCAAACGATATTTAGGGCACGGCACATGTTGTCTACCATGGAATCACAATATTAGCTACAAATGACAACAGGGGGTGCGGCTGGAGGCACCTAATGGTGAGCACAACATGAGGCTACAGTGCGTACTTGACTTGCTTAGGCGACGAGTAACTCACAACAGTGTTACAATGCTGGGGGCGCTGATACAACGCAGAGCAACGAAGCAAATATTGCATTGTATCTACAACAACAGTTCCCGAAGTTCACATTCCAGCACAAAGGAATTTCACAGAGTGAGAAAGAAGGTACAGATGAAATATTACCGTTTCTGCAAGATGATTCAGTGGAATGGGTGGAATTGTATACGCTCTAATGTGCGGACAATGTACACAAGGTGTACAATGATGACGACACATGCTGTAAAACTAAAAGTGATATTGAAAGAGGTGTCGAGCCATGTAATTCATAATGCGTATCAGACAGGGAGCCACAAATCCCGTCTCCAGTGAAACGTAGTAATGGACAATCATTGTCCAATGTGCCGGTACTAATCATAATTACATATAGGGAAGATCATCCGCAGCATAGTAAAAAAAAATATATATATATATATATATATGAATAGATTTAGAATAAGTCCGCAGCAATATGACCGTGTAGTGCATAAGAAAACTGCTGATATTCAAGGAAGGACAAAACGAACTTGTTATGAAAACTGGTGTTTGCGCATTTTAGGGATTCTCGAAACGCCGGTCAGCGTGGCCGAGCGGTTGTAGGCGCTTCAGGCTGGGACCGCGCGACCGCTACAGTGGCAGGTTCGAATCCTGCCTCGGGTATGGATGTGTGTGATGTCCTTCGGTTAGTTAGGTTTAAGTAGTTCTAAGTTCTAGGGGACTGATGACCTCAGATGTTAAGTCCCATAGTGTTCAGAGCCATTTGAACCATTTTTGGTGCTCGATACGATTTGCAGGACGTGCATCATAGTGACCTACTACCTTATCCACATCAAACTGCACGCGACATAGAGTACAATGATTCCAAGGGAAGCGGTGGATGGTTGCTTAAGTTCATACAGTGCTACAGAATTCGAAGACGTAAAAAGATAACAAAATTTCAAGCAAAGCGTCAACTTGACGATGCACAGCAAACTGCGGAATCGGCCCGAAGATTTGTAGATGAGATAAACAAACTTATCCCGTCGTCCAGTAAGGAATTTGTTTTCAACTCCGACCATCTGGGATTTAAAGAAGAAAGGCGTGTGAGAGAAACCCCGGAAATTATAGCTACCAAGAGAGATGCATCAAGATCAATTAACATCAATGCCGTAACGCATTCGTATACAATTATGCCGACTGTTAATCTGCATGGTAAATTGGCTGGAAAATTATTTATTATGCTGCGAGAAGTTGGAGGTGGTCTGCCCCTACGATTTCTTCTCATGTGCATCATCTTGCAAGGGCAGTAGGGAATATTTAAGTCGCAGCAAGCAGGGGTGGAAACATGGGCGTAAGAGAACTACAACTGTGGTATGAGCACTGCTTTTGGCCAATAGCTTGTCAAAAAACTTGCTTTTGCTTGATTCCTGGTCTGCGAATAAAAATCGTACTTCTTTATAGCAAACTAGCCCTCCTGAAAAATGAGTGACATTGCAGTTCACATCACAAGGAACTACTGGACAAATTCAGCCTCTAGATGTTTGTTTTTCTCTGTGCTTATAAAACACGTTATCGCACTCTCTGCAGCTGGGATAGCCAGTTTCACGATAAGCTCCGCAACAGACTGTTTCGCATTCGGTTGCATGCCGTCGCGTTTCATCAGGTCCCATCACCCGTTACACCAGTATGATTTTATACGCATTCTTCGAGCGCCGATACCTATCTGGACGACCTGCACGGTTCTTAGCTCCCAAGGAGTTCACTTCCGATCCTGATGGTGCGAACCTTTGTGACCACTGTGGCACGCCATTTTTCATTCGTTGTTCAACGTGTAAGCTAATGGTTTGTTTTGAACATTAGGTTGATCTCTGCAGATCATCGAACGTAATTTTCTGTCGCCCTCCTGATGCACATATTTTTCCTGTCCCAATTATTAATACAACACTGTAAAATTAGATTTACTAAAGATCTAACTTGCACACCTCTCCCTCAAGGCGTTCCTTGTAAGTACGAAGGGCGCTAAATAAGTAATGCGACACTTTTTTCTGAAAGTAGGTTGTTTTTATTCAGGATTCGAATACGCCATATTATTTCCCATGGTTTTTACTACAAAACGCCGCGCGGGATTAGCCGAGCGGTGTAGGGCGCTGCAGTCATGGACTGTGCGGCTGGTCCCGGCGGAGGTTCGAGTCCTCCCTCGGGCATGGGTGTGTGTGTTTATCCTTAGGATAATTTAGCTTAAGTAGTGTGTAAGCTTAGGGACTGATGACCTTAGCAGTTAAGTCCCATAAGATTTCACACACATTTGAACGTTTACTACAAAACCTTATTTTTCAACATAATCTTCGTTGAATGCGACGGCCTTACGCCACCTTACTGGGAGGGCCTGTATGCCCGAATGGTACCTCCCTCCACGTACTGCTTCCCTCAGAGTGCATCCTTCATGAAGTTGGAAGGTGCGAGATCCGGACTGTAGGATCGATGAGGGAGGACAGTCCAATGAAGTTTTGTGGCCGGGCGGTTCTAGGCGCTTCAATCCGGAACCGAGCTACTGTTACGGTCGCAGGTGCGAATCCTGCCTCGGGCATGGATGTGTCTGATGTCCTTAGGTTAATTAGGTTTACGTAGTTCTAAGTCTAGGGGACTGATGACCTCAGATGTTAAGTCCCATAGTGCTTAGAGCCATTTGAACCATTTTTGAAGTTTTGTGACTGGTGGACGAATGTGTTAGCTCTGCCGACAGTGACGTCCAGCTGAGCAGCGAGGTGTTTTATTCTCATCCGTCGATCACCTTGAATGAGAGTGTCCGCACGGTCCAAAATGTTTTCAGCCAAAAGAAACTCAATGACAATTTTCTGCTTGGACTCACCTCCGTTACAGATACCATTTTGAATGCTACGTACAGTGCCGCCAGCTATTGGAACTTCATGAAGCTATAGCAGATGAAGCGGGAATATTTCACGACGTCCCACAACAAATTTGTTTCAACCGAGAGGGAGAAAGAAAGTGTTGCATTACTTGTTGAACACCCTCGTATGTACTGCCGGACGATTTGTCTGGAGCAACGATCATAAATTATACTGGCTGTCCTAGGCGGAATGGTCAATATTCGGGGATATGATAGAAACGATCTAGTGTCTAGTAAACATGGCCTCTAAAATGCATACCTTAAGAGCTATGAGCACTTGCTCAGCAGAAGAGACGTGTTTCCACAATAGCGAAGATGAACAAGCGTTCATAGCCCTTACAGTATACATTTTAGAACCCTTGGTTACTAGATTTTTTTGCTTTGAATGATCGTTCCTGTCATATTCCTGAATATCGACCATTCACCTGGGACACCCTGTACGCGCAAATGCTCCTAGTGGCTTATCTATCTGTTAGTGAAAATCGTATCAAAATCCCTGTAGTTTCTGCTGATATTAGCCTTCACACAGACAGAAACACAGGGGGGTGGGGGGAGGGGGGAGTCTTTAATTTAGTAATATATACAGATGTGAGCAAGTACTCCATCTCGTGCCTACAATTGCCGTCTCGTTGGCGATACATTAATCATTGTTCTTCATTTCCTAATTCAACCATCCTAGGTAAGTGATGCAACTGAGTTAAAACTTCACCCTTTCATTACATTCTTTGCTATCTCATGAGAACCAGAGACATCACAGATTTAGCTTTTCACGACTATTTGAATTTACTTAATGTCATAGCTGACATTCGAATGGGTACGTCCCGAAAGCCGATGAAATGGAAAAAGTCACTCCTCATAACGTAACTACTGATATGGGAGCCAGCAACAGGTAACAGCTAGTAGGAGCAGTAATAATAAAAGTAATAATAATACACAAAACGGAGACACTACAACTCAGTTAACTAAAGGGGCCTTGAAACACTCATTTTAAACAGAAAGAGTGTCACTGAAGAAATCCAAAAGATAGCATGAAAAGTAATCAGAAAAATAATAGCTGTAAAGTATGCTGAAGAAGGCACAATCAGAGTAAGAGCCAATAAATACATTGAAAAGCACACCAACAATTATTGAAATAAGAAAAAACATAGGTTTGAATCTATGGACAGTTTAAAAGAATGGAACCAACTAGATTAACAAGACACGTTATGGAATTCTGTGGATTTCGCAGTAAGGTTAAAACTGAAAAAATAAAGTGGATCGGTGTAGTAAAAGCAGACCTAAAGAAAGCAAGACTATCATACGTGGTGCACCAGACAGAACATTTTTCAGGCAGAAAATTCACGAATGGACAGCTGACCCAGCAGAAAAGCCCAAGAAGGCCAGAAGAACATGGTTTGACGAACTGAAAAGACCCCATTCTGAAAGAATGAATGTAATTTAGACACCAAGGAAAACTAATACAAAAGTCTGAAAATGGCTCTTGTTGTACATACCGTGGTCTAGTAGCTCCGACACATGGATGATGATGATAAGAAAAATAATAATAGACTTTTAAAATATGAGCCTTAGTGTGCTGTTTTCGTAATTAAACAATTACAGGTGGCGAAGAAATAAATCTCTGAAATCTAAGATTTTTGTACATCGGTCAGTTATTCGACATAAGAATGAGAAGTTTCGTTCTAATTAAAAGATAGTATGGAAGGTTGGCGTCTAACATCCAGACAACACGGAGATCAACAGAGACGGACCACTATTTAGTTTGCACAAGAATGTGGGCAGGAAACTCTTCCGAACTAAGCTGCAAGCGATTCAGGAAAACGAAGGAAAATCGCATCAGTATGGTCGGAAGTGTATTTGAAACTCCCCATCTGTGTACCACAACAATTGGTCGTTTTCTGGAGGATCAGATTTAAAATCCAATAATGGTCATCTCACTTTTTTACGTTATACCAGGCAAACAGAGGTATAGAACTTCAGTAAGGAGACTGATGGTTTCCTACATTATCCTTACCCAGAAGAAATGGTTCTACATCCGTAGTAGTCTCCATATTGTATTCGAAATAGGTCCCGTACTCGATGAGTGCTAGTAAAAACACAGCAAGTCAGTATGGGTGTCTTTATGCCAATGAATATAATTTACTAGTCATTTCTGCCTACCCGTGTAGTACATGCTAGATGTGTAACTCTATCACGTCGATAACTGCACAGTGTAGTTCTTGAGTGTGTGGTTATCGATGAGTATTAGATGGAAGAAAATGAGATACTGATATCCGATGCTTTCAAAACACCAAGGGAGTAGATGAGCTGAATGTCTCCGTAGGATAGATGGAAAACCACCAATGCTGTATCAATCCCACACTCCAGAAGACGATACAACATCTGGAGTTTAACGCAGTATATTGGCACAGAAGTTAGTGATTAGGATTTGTACGTCGAAATCCTTCTTCTATCTCCGGCAATGTTCAAGTCACGAAAATGTCTTCCAGGCATGGGATTCGAATTATCTACCCTCACATCGATTGCTACCGTGTAGAACCATTTTAGTGCACTCTGCTGAAAACGCATGTTAGGATGTCATTCTCCTACAAAAATACGGACAAAAATCTTACGTGAATAGCCTAAGTACAGCAGCGACAGCATACATCCGAAATAAGCGAGAGGAGCTGCCCATTGTCGCGAGCAGCCACTGAAATGGTTGTAAATGGATTGGGAGAGCTGGGCGTGGATGAGTGTTTGACATTTGTGCTGAGGAAGTGGGCCGCTGGAGCAGGGGCTCCGTGTTTGTTGCCAGACAGCGCGCGCTTCCGGGTGACGTATTCGCTCTTGCCCAACCTCCCACTAACACCAGACGTGCCGCTCCTTAGAACTACCGCTAACTTGGAGGCTGGCCACTCGAGACTCTTCCGTTTCTTTGATGCCATTAGCTTTCATAGTCAGTGCTGCTGGCAAAGTACATTATCCAAATTTCCGAGAGACGGGAATGTATCCCCACCTAGTCACCTTGGTCCAGGTTTCCGAAGGGGACAGGGAGAGCGTGAGAGAGTGGGCGGGTTCTTCAGGATTCAGACAGTAAGAGCGCAGCGAGATGCCGATATTTCTCACCAGCAAATGCCAAAAACTGTGGTTAAATAGCTGTTCTTGTGATGTAGATGTCATTGGGACATCAGATCATTGAAATACGAACACCGGCTTAAGCCTTCTTAGCAATAAAACTCTTCTTAACCAATCACTAAACTTAACAGTGATTAATAATGCCATGTTTCACAGCCTTAAATTCACATGCACGTAAAAGTTTTGAATATTGTACCAAAGCTCTTGATACTAAACATACGAGTGCTATCGACAGGGGATGTCAAAACGATTCTATATTGTTAGATTCCTAGAAGACTTTTGACACTGTTCCTCAAAAGAGACTGCTAATCAAATTACGTGCCTCTGGAGCATTGTCTTAGTTGTACGATTGGATTCGTCATGTCCTGTCACAGAGGTCACGAGAGCCAC
The DNA here is from genome assembly GCF_023897955.1 of Schistocerca gregaria. Classification (NCBI taxonomy): domain Eukaryota; kingdom Metazoa; phylum Arthropoda; class Insecta; order Orthoptera; family Acrididae; genus Schistocerca; species Schistocerca gregaria. Next base: position 72,251,076 of record NC_064931.1, read on the forward strand.
CGAGTAAAACAGACATCTGGCGGTCCCCAAGGTAGTGTTACAAGACCACCACTGCTTCTGACGCATGTAAAGGTTTAGGAGATAATTTGATCAGCCCTTTTCGCTTGCCTACACCTAAACCTACCTACACCTACATGGTTACTCTACAATTCACACTTACGTGCCTGGCAGAAGGTTCATCGAACCGTTTTCATACTATTTGTTGATACAATAATGGATCAGCAAAGATTTTCATGCTACATCTCTATCATTCCTTTCTCGAATGGCACGTGGAAAAAAGGAACACATAAATCTTTCCGTTCGAGCTCTGATTTCTCTTATTTTATTATGATGATCGTTTCTCCCTACATAGGTGGGTGTCAACAAAAAAATTTCGCATTCGGAAGAGGAAGTTGGTGATTGAAATTTCGTAAATAGATCTCGGCGCAGTAACTGCCACCCCAACTCGCGTATCATATCAGTGACACTCTCACCCCCATTGCGCGATAACACGAAACGAGTTGCCCTTCTTTGCACTTTTTCGATGTCCTCTGCCAATCCTACCTGGTAAGGATCCCATGCCGCGTAGCAATATTCCAGCAGAGGACGGACAAGTGTAATGTAGGCCGTCTCTTTAATGGGTTTGTCGCATCTTCTAAGTGTTCTGCCAACAAAGCGCAGCCATATTATCTATGTGGTCGTTCCGATTGTTCGTAATTGTAATTCGTAGGTATTTAGTCGAATTGATAGCCCTTAGATCTGTACGATTTATCGTATACCCAAAATTTATCGGATATCTTTTAGTACCCATGTGGATGACTTCGCACTTTTCTTTGTTTAGTGCCAATTTCCACTTTTCGCACCATACAGAAATTCTCTCTAGATCATTTTGTAATTGGAATTGATCGTCTCATGATTTTACTAGACGGTAAATTACAGCGTCATCTGCAAACAATCTAAGGGAGCTGCTCAAATTATCACCTAGATTATTTATGTAAATCAGGAACAGCAGAAGGCCTATGACACTACCTTGCGGAACGTCAAATACCACTTCTGTTCTACTCGATGATTTACAGCCTATCAATACGAACTGTGACCTCTCTGAGAAGAGATCACGAATCCAGTCACATAACAGAGACGATACTCCGTATGCACGCAATTTGATTAATAGTCGCTTGTGAGAAACGGTATCAAAAGCCTTTTGGAAATCTAGTAATATGGAATCAATCTGAGATCCCTTGTCGACAAAACTCAATACTCCATGGGAATAAAGAGCTAGCTGTGTTACACAAGAACGATATTTTCTGAATCCGTGTTGGTTACGTATCAATAAGTCATTTTCTTCAAGGTGATTCATAATCACATTATATGCACCAAAATCCTACTGCAGTTTGAGGTCAGTGCTTGAATATTGGTGTCACTTCCCAGTGTTTAGGAACAGACCTTTCGTCAAGTGAGTGGTTGTTTATGATTGTTAAGAAAGGCGCCATTGTATAAGCATACTCTGAAAGGAACCTGATTGGTATACCTACTGGACCGGAAGACTTGCCTTTCTTAAGTGATTTGAGTTGTTTCGCAACATCTAAGATGTCTACTTTTATGTCACACATGCTAACAGCTGTTCTAGTTTCGAATTCTGGAATATTTACTTCGTCTTCGTTCATGAAGGAATTACGGAAAACTGTATTTAGTAACTCGGCTTTAGTGGCACCATCATCAGTAACATTTCCATTGCTATCGCACAGTGACAGGTATTGACTATTTTTTGCCACTGGAGTACTTTACATACGACCAGAATATCTTTGGGTTTTCTACCATTTTTTGAGACAATGTTTCATTGTGGAAACTGTTAAAAGCATCTCGCATTGACGTCAGCACTAAACTTCGAGCTTCCGTGAAACTTAGTCAGTCTTGGGGATTTTGCGTTCTTCTGAATTTGTCCTGCTTTTTTCGTTGCTTCTGCAACAGTGTTCTGACGTGTTTTGTGTACCATGGTGGATCAGTCCCGTCTCTTATTAACTCATGCGGTATGTATCTATCTAGGCAGATGATATTGTCATTTACCGTTTAGTACAATCTTCTGACGATCAAAACCAATTGCAGAATGACTTAGACACGATATCTCTATGGTGCGAAAAGTGCCATATGACTGTAAATAAGGAAAAGTGCGAGGTCATCCATATTGGTACTAAAAGAAATCAGTTAAATTTCAATTGTACTATACGTCACACAAGTCTAAAGGCAGATAATTCAACTAAATACCTAAGAATTATAGTTACAAACAACTTTAATCGGAACGATCACATAGATAATGTTGCGGGGAAGACAAACGAAAGACAGCATTTAATTGTCAGAATACTTAGAAGATGCAATAGGTCTGCTAAAGAGACTGCCTACACTATGCTTGTCCGTCCTCTGATAGAGTACTGCTGTGAAGTATGCGATCCTTACCAGATAGAATTGACGGACGACATCGAAAAAGTCCAAAGAAGGGCAGCTCGTTCCCTATTATCGTGGAATGGGGAAGGGAGTGTCACGTATATGATAAGCTAGTTCAGGTAGCAATCACTAAAACAATGGCGTTTAGCGGTGCGTCGAATTTCTTCACGAAATTTCGATCACCAACTTCCTTCTCCGAATGCGAAAATATTCTGTTGACACCCAACTACATAGGGAAAAAATTATCATCGTAATATGAGAAATCAGACTCGTACGGAGAGGTTTAAGTGTCCATTTTTCCAACGCGCTGTTCGAGAATGGAATGGTAGAGAAATGGTCTGAAGGAGGTTCGATGAATCTTCTTCCAGACACTTCAGTATACATTGCACAGTAGTGACATAGATGTAGATGTGTCAGCTGGAAAATTTAAAAAATCAGATATAAAACCTTTACTGCTTATATTGGACCAACGGAAATTGTAACGACACTGAATTTCTGATGGTTATGCTCAGGAACCAATTCATTTTCCTCACGACCTAACCAAGGTTGTAATAACGCACCGCGATTAATTAATATGCATTTAAGTGAATTTTCGCTTAATATTTTGTTACTTTAGCAGTTTAACACAGATTTACAAATATGATCGCGAGTAATGTTACTAGTTTTGTAAGCGAAGAATAATGGTTGTTGCAATATTGGTAGGTTAATAGTTGTAGTGGGTATTCTAAAAATAGTAGTGAGCTAAATTAAAATAAGTGAATGTGGATAAAGTATAGAGAAAACTTGACTATTTTTCTGTGACATAGAACGGACACGTGACAGGGAACTGAAAACGGTGCCATAGAAGAGTGCACTTAAGGCAGTCAACATAATTTTAATTTTTGAAGAAAAGATGCACAACGTATTTATCATGAATATTACTATAAATCTAGGTTAAAATTAGTGGAGAAATAACCTTATTAAACTGAAACTGCGATATTAAATAAATACACTCCTGGAAATTGAAATAAGAACACTGTGAATTCATTGTCCCAGGAAGGGGAAACTTTATTGACACATTCCTGGAGTCAGATACATCACATGATCACACTGACAGAACCACAGGCACCTAGACACAGGCAACAGAGCATGCACAATGTCGGCACTAGTACAGTGTATATCCACCTTTCGCAGCAATGCAGGCTGCTATTCTCCCATGGAGACGATCGTAGAGATGCTGGATGTAGTCCTGTGGAACGGCTTGCCATGCCATTTCCACCTGGCGCCTCAGTTGGACCAGCGTTCGTGCTGGACGTGCAGACCGCGTGAGACGACGTTTCATCCAGTCCCAAACATGCTCATTGGGGGACAGATCAGGAGATCTTGCTGGCCAGGGTAGTTGACTTACACCTTCTAGAGCACGTTGGGTGGCACGGGATACATGCGGACGTGCATTGTCCTGTTGGAACAGCAAGTTCCCTTGCCGGTCTAGGAATGGTAGAACGATGGGTTCGATGACGGTTTGGATGTACCGTGCACTATTTAGTGTCCCCTCGACGATCACCAGAGGTGTACGGCCAGTGTAGGAGATCGCTCCCCACACCATGATGCCGGGTGTTGGCCCTGTGTGCCCCGGTCGTATGCAGTCCTGATTGTGGCGCTCACCTGCACGGCGCCAAACACGCATACGACCATCATTGGCACCAAGGCAGAAGCGACTCTCATCGCTGAAGACGACACGTCTCCATTCGTCCCTCCATTCACGCCTGTCGCGACACCACTGGAGGAGGACTGCACGATGTTGGAGCGTAAGCGGAAGACGGCCTAACGGTGTGCGGGACCGTAGCCCAGCTTCATGGAGACGGTTGCGAATGGTCTTCGCCGATACCCCAGGAGCAACAGTGTCCCTAATTTGCTGGGAAGTGGCGGTGCGGTCCCCTACGGCACTGTGTAGGATCCTACGGTCTTGGCGTGCATCCGTGCGTCGCTGCGGTCCGGTCCCAGGTCGACGGGCACGTGCACCTTCCACCGACCACTGGCGACAACATCGATGTACTGTGGAGACCTCACGCCCCACGTGTTAAGCAATTCGGCGGTACGTCCACCCGGCCTCCCGCATGCCTACTATACGCCCTCGCTCAAAGTCCGTCAACTGCACATACGGTTCACGTCCACGCTGTCGCGGCATGCTACCAGTGTTAAAGACTGCGATGGAGCTCCGTATGCCATGGCAAACTGGCTGACACTGACGGCGGCGGTGCACAAATGCTGCGCAGCTAGCGCCATTCGACGGCCAACACCGCGGTTCCTGGTGTGTCCGCTGTGCCGTGCGTGTGATCGTTGCTTGTACAGCCCTCTCGCAGTGTCCGGAGCAAGTATGGTGGGTCTGACACATCGGTGTCAATGTGTTCTTTTTTCCATTTCCAGGGGTTACATAACATAAACTTGACGAGAAACGATCCATTATTGCTTTCGAGAAGTTGTACTATTACAAATAAGCGCAGAAAATTTTCACTATTGATTGAATTGATGAGAAACAACAGCAAGATGAAACTCATTTTAAAATGTCCTGATACATACAGAGGAGCATGATGGGCCAGCAATAGAGTAGAGTACATGAGCTCAGTATTACAGGAAAAGGGAGTAGACCACTTGTTTTTTCTAGGCTGAATTAGACGTGTGTGTGTGTGTGTGTGTGTGTGTGTGTGTGTGTGTGTGTGTGTGTCTGTGTGGGTTGTGTATTGAACCGGGGACCTAGAAAAGACGGAGAGGCTTCGTCCTGCCGTAGCCCTCAGTGGCTCACAACCCCACAATAGTCCACCCAAACCACTGCTGCCCCACACCGAACCCAGGGTTATTGTGCGGTTCGGCACCCAGTGAACTCCTCCCCCCCCCCCTCTTCTCCCCCCCCCCCCCCTGGGAACGTCTCATACCAGACGAGTGTACCCCAAATGTTTGTATGGTAGAGTAATTATGGTGTATTCATACGTGGAGACAGTGTTGGCGCAGCAATCGCCGACATAATGTAACTGAGGCGGAATAAGTGGAACCAGCCCGCATTTGCAGAAGAAGATCGAAAACCGCTTAAAAACCATCCACAGGCTGGCCGGCACACCGGACTTCGACACTAATCCACTAGGCGGATTCGTGCTGGGGACCGGCACGCCTTCCCGTTCGGGGAGCGGCGCGTTAGACCGCGCGGCTAGCCGGGCGGGCGAATTAGACGTACTAGCAAACGCATATAACTTTTTAATATGTGTAGATCGACCTGATCATTACAAGAGAACCAGTTTCCTTAGAACTACTGATAAAACAGAGAAAGTGAAAAGATGGCTCTGAGCACTATGTGACTTAACTTCTGAGGTCATCAGTCCCCTAGAACTTAGAACTACTTAAACCTAACTAACCCAAGGACATCACACACTTCCATGCCCGAGACAGGATTCGAACCTGTGACTGCAGCGATCGCGCGGTTCCAGGCTGTAGCGCCTAGAACCGCTCGGCCACCCCGAAAGTAAAAAGATGGCACAAAGCCAACGCATTACAACATGGTTTTGTTGTAATCCATTGGTGTTGTCTGACAATTTTAGATTTACCATTTTTATCAATAGGCGCTAAGATGACTGCATGTAACGGATGCAACCGGTAGCCTTTTAATTGTTGTAGCTATCTAGCGATTAAAAAGTTGTATGGTTACACAGAGATCGCGTGTTCCTGAATCTGATCATGTTACATTTCGTGAAAACAGTAGTAAATATTGTATAGTTCAAATAGTGAACTTCCAGGAGTCGTGCGATGTGTATTCACAACTTTACCGGAAAATAAAGAAAGGGTGTGCAGATTTAGGCAACAAACATGTGAATACCGTGGGGGAGAAAACAAATGATCTGGGCAGGAATCTACGTGTTCACAACTTTACCGGAAAATAAAGAAAGGATGTCCAGATTTAAGCAACAAACATTTGAATACCGTGGGGGAGAAAACAGATGATTTGGGCAGGAATCTGAGTAAGTGGACGTGTGAACCTCTACGTTTGGTTCTTGAAGGCTCACATATATACTCCACACATTTTCTTCTGTCGCATTCTGGTGTTGTTGGCGTCTGCTTTGTTTTTTGGAAGACAATCTTCGTTTCCTATACATTAGTGAAGTATTAGATGCTAAAAGTTAACAGTAACATTAGGTTAACATGACCAGACTGTTCTGCGGTGATCAGTCCGTTTGAACATAGCTGACGTTGGTTTAAATGAAGTTTTGCAGATCCGTCTGCAGTTTCAAGACTGTAACGGAGCAAGGAGAACAAATTGTATTAGGACACACTAATTATCATAGCTTGAAGTGTTTCTGACGTGTCCCACTGCTGACAGTGATGTGATGGTTATCAAGGTCTTTGCTGACTATGAGTTTGTGCCTCTCATAGCCTGCAGAAAGTCGGTTATCCATGGTAACGTTACTGCAACACATTCTCTGCACCAGATGTCTTTGCAGCAGTGAGTTTTACTGAAAGAAAGATATAACTAAGATAATTCCCACACTCAAGCGATGGATTAATGAAAGTATCCTTTGCGAATAATTTTAAAGAGATGAGTACGTGATCCGTGGGATCCCGAACTATCGGGCCAGTGTCTACCTACCCCCCCCCCCCCATCCCCCCCTAAAGTAAAAAGGATTTCACGGGAGCATGTCGCTCCTATGGCGTGGTTTTATGCTTTAAACGTGGTGTGTGTGTTTAGGGATGTCTAGATAGCAAAACTGAATTAACTTATATCGTGTTTGCCAAGATTGAAGCTGATAAATTTTCAAAACCTCACCTTTATGAGGAATAATGAGGAGTTTTAACGTCCATACTGAATATCGTGCGGGCAACCTGCAATAGTACTGTAAGTGAATTCTTGTTCTTTTTTGATCCTAACACAACTGCGGTCGTTAGGCCCTGTTTTACGTATAATCAATCATTCATCTTATTTTACGTTACATTCATTACGATGCATGTTACAAGATTTTTACATCCAGTATGGAATTCAGTATTAGGAAAAGGTTATGGTATAAATAATGGAAACGATAATACGCCATCAGTCCACAAAGCTTCGAGCCTGGATTAATAAAAAATACAGAAAAACTACTATAGTGGATTTAATGCTTCAGGTGTTCTCCATAGTCTCGCCCACCCTTCTCCCCTCCCACTTGAGCACAACGAACAGAATGTTCATACAACCACGTGGAACTGACTGAAAGATTTTGTTTTCTGTGGTTTCCACCTCGCCCATCACATTGGCTCGAACGACAGTAACTTCGTCAAAGTGTTGACCCTTCGCGTGAATTTCTGCACCTCGTCGCATTGTGTCAGTCTCGTCAACCGTGATTTTCTTTCCAGAAAACAATTGTTCATAATTTGCATTTAAGTCAAGCTGCAGCAGATATTATTGCGTCGTTGTTTTTGTTGGGGAGTCACGGTTAGGGGGACATACTTCGTAAATATATTTCTCTTCTTCACAACATTCTGGAGAATATCTTTGACACTTGATTAGAGAAGTTGCAGTAGTGCGATTTGTGACACAACAGTTTTGACACACTATGGCCACATGCCCCACGACTTAACACTGGCGGCTCACAACTGATTGGTCGAATGCAGATTTGTTGTGTATAATTGTTAATTCAAGCTGCTGCCGTAGTTACTGCGCTGAAGTCGTTTATGCGCTAGGACTAACATTAATCTCAGAACTTTTGGATGGGTGGCGCAGCTAGAGCAGAAAGAAACAAACTTGATATTCCATTGTAAAAGTAAAGATTAATTATACCCAGGTTGATTTAAACTACTCACTTGCATTAATGGTTGTGTAACAGAGATAGAGGAATGTCTTGGAAATAACAAAGGGAGCATGGAAAGAAAGTGGCGGGACTGAAAGAACTGGCACAGGACCCCAGCTGTGAGTTTTTGGCATTGTTTACAGACTGTTCTATTAGAAATATATTCTCATGTTGGGGTCAACGGCCATTATCAACAACGTTTGGATGCCGGGAATCCTTCTCGGCTGGCTCGGGTTGTAATAGTGGACTGACAAAAGGATTAAAATGTATTTCACAGATACCATTTAAAACTACGGTTTACTTATTAAATAATTTTTTGCAGGCACTGTGTAGAAGTAAATTTAATGCACTTATTAAATTCCAAATCTTAGCAGTGTCCCGTTTGGCACTGCCTTTGAAGACATTATTGTCCACTTGGTGCGAGAATTCTTGACACTATTGACGTGGATGCAGATCAAACTTCCAGAACATGTATGGGTTATATAGCAAGATGTGAAGTGCATTATTCTCAAAACTTTACATATTCTAGCAGAATCCACGACACAAGTAGTGCCGTCCACCAACTAACATAGCATCGTGGTAACAAATTCTGTCTGCAAACGCTAATAGATTTTATCAAAAATGTTTTGCTGTTCAGGTTAGCTTTATTTTTGTTATTTGTGCTTTAAATATATGGACAGCCTGAAAATGAGCTCTCAGAGTATGAAATGCTTAATTTCTTAAATAAAATAAACAGAAATATGTTCCTTATCGGTAGCTATGAATTGAATTAAAATATGTGTACAACATTTTTTAAGGTGTCTGTAACATCGAGAGCTTCTGAAATCGGGAAAACGATGCATCTCGTTGCGCAATGTCACAACGGGTGAGGCTAAGAGCAGTGTTGTGATCGTGGGAGGGACCTTACAAGGACGAAGTAGATCTCTTTTCAGGTGTCACAAAATGATCTCATCCTATTTGACATGGAGCTTTGTAAAATTTCATATTGAGAGAGGAATATCAGAAAACTAGACTCTGTCGTGAAATGCTTTTATGGGGAACTTTCCTGGCAAGTAGGTGTTTTTCGTATGAGAAAATACGACGTTACTTAACAACGACGAAACTAGCTACCAAACTATTCGTTTGGTGGGACTCAAAAGCAGATCTGGCCGGGGCGTCTTCAGTCACGCTCAATTCGAAGCGATACACATCACTGAAGGCAATTCTACACCAATCTACGAGATTCTAGGCCGAAGACATGTACAATACATCTACCGATTTCCATCCCACTCAGAAAATTCCCTCGTGGTGTGTCTTTTTTTGTCTTAGAGGGTATGTGCACAGGCAATAAAGGAAATGTGTTTGGAAAGTATAATTTTCACTTCCAGCGCAAGCTCCCTTCTTCCGATGTCAGCTTAACTCAGGTGAATGGAAGATGACTCAGGTTCAGACGCACCACAAACAAGAGTGTCAGACAAAGTGACTCAGCGACCCGAACGCAGTAGGTGTGTTCGAACAACATCGCTGGGTTGTATGCTTTTAGATGAGCACTAAGAAATGTTCGTTCGTTGCCGCCATGTGGTCTGTGTAGGCCAAGTCAACGACACGTCAGCTTCGAGTAAACTCATTTTGTGGCCATTAGCCTTTCGAAGCCACGTTTACGAGTTCTACCGTAGCGTTACACAAAACAGTCTGGCCATTCACATATTTAAACTCAATCTGAAGCTGCTTATGTAGTATACAAGCACACACTAATGTCTTACAAGGAAACGGTCAGACCTGTCATGTCGAAACCTGTGTTTCTTTTTTTACCACTGTGAGTTAACATTGCAAGAAGTCTGTATGCAGAATTTTAGCTGCTGACATGACCTGGAAATCTGTAAACAATTTTATGAAATAAGACATTATTGTCGCATGGTTTCCGCGCTTATAACTGCCTCTTGTACAACCCTGACCTCTCTCGCTACGTTATACCAACGCCATCTAGCGACAAGGTGGCGTTTAGCTACGAGCCGCTCTCTTGCCACAGCAGTGAGAGAGCTGATTCCCCCAGTGAAAGCGATCGTATGATAATTAAATATTCGTTGACAAATATGGCTGATATGTTATCTACAACATTCATTCCAAATAGCTATGAAATAGAAACAAATAAATATACGGTTTAGAACACGTCCAAATTTTATTTCTTGTAATTACCGCAAAAATGCGAAATATTGATACAATGTTCAAAACATAGGTTTTTTGTGCACCAAGAACATACAAGCACAGACGACATATGATAGCCCTGCGAATCACAGACGTTGTTAGAAGTCCGAAGACAAAACTGGGCAGGTGTTAGGAATGAATCAGGCCTAGAATCAGTATCTTTCGAGGAGTGCTACGCATATTTAACCAAATTCTGAAACTGTGGGGAGGAAAATTGATAATGTACTACTGATTGCAGCTTGAGAATATTGTCACGGTGGTAGGAACTTGCAGTGATCTGCACACAATAATTTTCTCTGTTAGTTTTCTGTAAAATGCCTTCCACTGACTGAAAAATTCTCTGTCTACAGGTTGAATTACGTTCGTCGTGCCGGGTGGAATCTGAAGTATCTCTACTTCTTTGTCAGGGTGGGCTCGAAATACAACTTTTAATGAATCAGACCTTTTATGACCTGACCACGAATCTAGAAGGACAAAAGATTTCTTCCCGCAGAACGGAAGAAAAGCATGACGCATGAAAAGTGTAACGTTTTCATTTCCCATTTTGCCAGATTTCGATGCGTCTACCACAAGATTGTTTGCGTAGAACATTCTTCTTTTGACACGTGGTCCAAAACGTCCACTTGCTTCTTGAAGAGACACATTTAGTTTAGGCAGCAATGAACCATTCAGACTAATTATGGGCATTATAGTGTATGAATGGGTGGTTGAGTGCAGTCGTGGACTGCGCAATCGCCTCAATATGTTTTTCCCCTTTGAATGACAGTGTTCTTTTTGCACTCATTTCTTTTTGAAAACCTGACTTATCTGCATTGAACACGTACGATTCACTAAAACTAGCGATCTTATTTTTTGCATTCGTAAGAAAAGCTTCTATCATTTCTATTTGTGTCACTTCATTTTCCGACCCTTTTCTCGATACAAATTTTGTTATTTTTCTTGCCACAATTTTATGTGATCTTTTGAAGCGACTAATCCAACTTTGTGAAGCTGTAAATTCTTTAGCGCCTATCGCGTTGGCAATCTCTAACGCCCAATCACGCAAAGTTGTATCGCTGATACTAAATGACTGTTGTCTGACATCGGTAAATAGCTCATAAAGTCGCGCATTTACCTCCGTCGCAATTTTCAGTCGACTCATACGTCGTCCAGAAAATTCCTTTTTTCCATCTATACAACTCACGTTCAGAAAGGACAAAGCGATACTTATTTTGAACAGTACTGACTCGTAGGCGTTTCTTACCAATTTCGTTCAAGCAATACGTCACCGCTTTTTCTTTGTTTGATAAGGTAATTGTAGTTGCTGGTGTTACTTTCGGAGATAATTGATGATGGTACGTGGCACTATCACTCGAAGGGCCTTCATGAGTGCAACTTTCGTCGGTGTCTTCGCCGTCTGTAGATTTACAGTCTGCAATATCGAGTGTTTCAGTTGTTTCTAATCACATGTCTGCGCCATTTACATGCTCGTCTAGAAGTTTAACAACCATGTCGCACACACATAGTCTTCACGCGTGTTTTCTGTTGATTGCTTCATTTGGCGTCTGTGGTATATCTCCATGGCAAGCAGCAAAACATTTACAGGGTTCGCCATCACCTGTGAGGGGAGATTGAATGTTCACCGTAAAGTGGTTTGCGGAGTATAGATGAACATGTACAGAACATCTTTCACATCTCTAACCAGATTCACGACGGTATGTTTCGAAATACGTACCAGAAATTAAAAGGACGTGCGTGCCACAGAAACGAATATTCGTTTTCCCTTTCCACCAAAACCGTGCAGCGATATTCCTCTTTAGTGAACGCCGCGATAAGACGGCCGCACTCCACGACCATGCGCACGACGCTCGCGATTCACCATTTCCAGGGGTGGCCAGCCGTCACTGCAAGCGCCAAGCAGGAAACACAGCCAAGTTCGTGATTTTTTTTAGGTCACTTCCAGTTCATGTCAGCAGCTACGATTTTGCATACGGACCTTTTGCACAGTTAAATAACAGTGCTAAAAAAAAGCAATACATTTTTCGCCATGACAAGTCTGACCATTCCCTTGTTAGTGGACAATACATGCGACAAAAATGCATAATGACTAAAGAAATCATTTATTATCTATTGTTCATACACCGAAATGAGGGATACTTAAGAAAGTGCACAGGCCCTCATATTTAATTAACTTCAATACCATATTTCTGAGCTATAAATACCGAATCTTATGGCATTCCTGTTGATCTCTATTTATTAGTGCACAACAGGGTGTCATGTAATCAAATATTTCCGAAGCATGCATTTAAACTCCAAACTGATCCAGCCCGTGCAGTATCATTTCATTCGGTAATGTTTTGTTTTGGCTCATCAGTCTATTCATTGGTTTAATGCGGTCCGCAACAAATTTCGCACCTGTGCCAACCTCCACCCCTTATAGCAGCACTAGCACCCATCTTTCTGAATTATTTGTCACACATCTTTTCTTACAGTTTTTACCCTCTACAGCTCCCTCGAAGACCATGGCTGGTATTCCTTGATGTCTTAATAGTGTCCTACCGTCTTCTCCATTTTCCCTGTCCTGTTCTCTACATGTTTATCTCATAGCTGATTTTGCGAAGAGCCTCCTCATTTCTTATCAGTTCAGCTCATTTGCTACATCCTTTATATCATCACATCTCAAATGTCTCGACTCGGCCGTTCCTGTTTTCCCGCAGGCTGTGGTTCACTTTTATGAAAATTATATGAACTGTTGAAATGCGCAGTAATTAAAGGAATCTTTTTAAAGTAATGTCTCTTATTCTCGTACCGAGATAAACGTTATTAAGAAAAGAGACCTAGAAACACGAACATACTAACTTCAGAACTGTAAACACTGGATCTCATGGGAGACATGCGACTGGGATTGTACCGTAAAGTGGGGAAAATAGAAACAGCGGGATGAATAGAAGCGAAACTTCCAGAAATATGTGTAGGCTATAGTGTCAGAAGACAAATGGGAATATGATTCAAAGATTCGTTTGTGTAGGTTGCCAGTCAACCAGTCTAACAGGGAAATTATTAATTTCAAATTTGGCGACACTGTCACTTGATGTTTTATTCATTCCATGACAACCATCTCGTGCTGCACTTCCTTATTTCAAACCTTTCTGTAAATATTAAGCTAAATAGCATTGTTTTAGTTTAAGTACATCGTAAGGAAATACGCAATTGCGTTTCATTAATCGCAAGTTCAGTTTTGAAGTATACTTTAACCTGATTTGCGGTTCGGCTGATTAAAAACGTAGGATTTGTTTTCGGAATTTGGGGGGGGGGGGGGGGGGGGTGAATAGGAACAGTAATTGTCAATGTTTCTTCAGAATATCAAGAATTTGACGTAAGTGAAGAAACACCAAGTACTATTCTCACCCCAGGAAATTATGCTGTGATTACAGTATACGGGAAGAGTAAGTAGTCATTTATAGTTTATGCAAGTGATATTTGTTATTTAGAACGCAAAGATTATGTCGTCTTCTTTGAAGGAAACAAAAACAAGGTTGATGAGAAGTCATTTTTTAGTCAAGGAGATGTTGTTCGTAAGCTCTTTGTTATTTCTGCATGTACGACCTGCAGATTCAAAGACGTCATGTTTAAACACGATGTCAGTGACTTAATGCATCAACGAACAAACCAAGTTCATCAATTTAATGTTACAATACAGTACTTAGAGATGTAACATTATTTATTTGGAAAACAGCATAAAAACCAAAATTCATGTAATATTTTTAATTTTTGCGTTGAAGAGGACTTTGTTGGACCAGATAAGTCCCTATCTACCCCAAAGACCAATAAACATAAAAAATAATAATGTTAACACTGCTGTTTTTGTTCTCTGCAGGATGAACAGAAACACCAAGTTTTTATTTTTTTTTGTGCTATAAAAGCATGAGCTAGGCCTCAAATCTAATTATAAGTTTAAAGTTAGGCGCAAGACCTCTAGTCTCACATAATTTTGATGTTCATATTTCTTTTTAAAATTACCAATTTTTTCTTTTAAAATTGTAAGCTGGTTCTACTTACCGCATTTTACGGAATTTTTTTGTCTTAAACAAAATGTAAGGTGCGGTATAAATACTTCAGAAGTGCATGAATAACGATGTTATAGTCCTGAAAATAATCTTATGCAAGCCAAACAGGAAACTTGTCATTACTGAAATGTCTATTTTGGCAGCTTATTTAAGCCAAAAGTGGGTTAATGAATCCAAAGACAGAAGACGTATTCCGTCAAGCCCAGTCACTGAAGAGCCATCAAACGAAGTGGAAACGTGAAAGTAAGGGCCATTATGTCTCGACAATATCAAGGTGCAGTACCAGTATTTGAGAACCTTCAAAAAGAACAAAACAACTGGATCTAGAAAATGCCGCTGCTGCGATAATAATATGTGTGTGAAACCAGAGGACAGGCCGGCCGCGGTGGTCTCGCGGTTCTAGGCGCGCAGTCCGGAACCGTGCGACTGCTATGGTCGCAGGTTCGAATCCTGCCTCGGGCATGGATGTGTGTGATGTCCTTAGGTTAGTTAGATTTAAGTAGTTCTAAGTTCTAGGGGACTAATGACCACAGCAGTTGAGTCCCATAGTGCTCAGAGCCATTTGAACCATTTGAACCAGAGGACAGCAGCTGAGCGTCTGCAGCGACAAGCGGATACTGGGCTACATAGTGTAATCACAGCATGAGATCAGTGACATTCTGTCCGCATAGTTTTGATATGCTGTACACCTTCAATGTTGACTCGAGACTCGACTGCCGCATTGAGTGTACAGCTGTCTACGTCGTCGAAATGGAAACCACAGGGAAAATCAAAACTGTTTTATTTCCAACAGTTTGCTTCGCCTTCCAGCTACTTCTCCAATAGTCACCACTCCGACGTAGACATTTGTCGTAGCATTCTACCAACTTTCCAATAACCTCGTCTTATAAGACAGCCGCCTCTGCGTCTCTATGCTGGTCTGCAGTTCGTCGTCTGAACCAAAATGTTGTCTCCAGAGACAGCGGTTCGTACGAGCTGGGATGAACATCAGAGAGCGCCAAGTCCGAACTCGTATGTTGGGTGATCAAACACCTTCCATCAGAAACGGTAGAGGAGTATCCTCATTGTCCCTGCAGTATGCGGCCGAGAATTGTCGCGAAGGAGGAAATGCATGACAGGTGGGTTATGTGGGGTTGATGAAGTTAGGCGTAATCTCGCAGCGGGCACCCATACTTGGTAGGAGACGCTATTGTTCTAGATAGCTTTACGTGTTCATTGTGTGCTCAGAACTGAAAAGAGCAATGTGACGCGGTCGACAGGCATACTAGAAACACCGCCCAAAACATCTGTGCTAAGCTTCATCAGATTTTCACTGTAGTTTCCATTTCGAGACCTATCGGACTTTACTTTCCGAATAGCTCTCGCATTTCAGTAGGACAGATCCTGGCCTCATATCACAGGGAATGTGCAGCCTTCTTCAAATAATGATGAGTACAACAGTTTACCTTCTTGCACAGCCGTCGTTTTGGGTACTATCTTTGACTAATAAACCAAAGGACGTGTCTCCCTACTAATTAGATGTTGAGTATTATATGACCATTACTGTTCGCAATATGTGTGACCTAGTGGATAACGTCAGAACCTCCACGAAGCTGTTAAAAGATGATGGTGTGCATCAATCCAAATAGTTTCGAGAGTAGATTAATAAAAAATATATAAAAATTTAGATGGTGATTGTAATGTTTCAGATGCTCTATATAGTTTCTCCCCCCCCCCCCCCCCCCCCCCCCCCTTCAGTACAAGGCACACTGTTCATACAACCACGTGAAATTGTCAGAAAGACTATTCTTTTGGCTGTGGTTCAACGTGTGCGTCACATTGACTTGAATGTCGGTTATGTCTCCAGTCACGAAAAATTTTGTCATCCTGTGCTGGGTTTGTATTGATAGCACCAAGTCTCGTCACCCGTCATGATTATTTCCAGAAGCGAATTTTCCGCGTTTTGCAGTTCAAACAAGTCGCGCAGGCGTCCACGAGTCGTTGTAGTCGTTCGGGAGTCAAGGTGTGCGGGAAAAGCTTCACACAGATTTTTCTCTTCTTAAAAACATTTTGTAGACTGCCTTGAACACTCGATTTAAAAATGTTCCTCAGTTGCGATTTGTGACACAACAATTTGGCACATTTAGCAGCACGTCTTCTGCTTAACACCACCTGCTCACAGCTGACTGTTGGAATGCACATCTGTTGTTTACGGTTGTTAGTTCAAGCTGCTACCACAGTGACAGCGCTGACGACCCTTATACGCTTGGAATAAAATGAATGGAACTTTTTGGACGAATGGTGTGTCGATAAGATTTCAAAAACTGAATTACACATATTATGGAAGGCCAAATAACGGTAACTGAATGGTGTACTACACTTCAAAGTTCGCAGATACATGACACTGTTTCTCAACATAGTCACGAAATCTCATTTAATATACACTACTGGTCATTAAAATTGCTACACCAAGAAGAAATGCAGATGATAAACGGGTATTCATTGCACAAATATATTGTACTAGAACTGACATGTGATAACATTTTCACGCAATTTGGGTGCATAGATCCTGAGCAATCAGTACCCAGAACAACCACCTCTGGCAGTAATAACGGCCTAGATACGCCTGGGCATTGAGACAAGCAGAGTTTGGATGGCGTGTACAGGTACAGCTGCCCATGCAGCTTCAACACGATACCACAGTTCTTCAAGAGTAGTGACTGGCGTATTGTGACGAGCCAGTTGCTCGGCCACCATTGACCAGATGATTTTCAATTGGTGAGAGATCTGGAGAATGTGCTGGCCAGGGCAGCAGTTGAACATTTTCTGTATGCAGAAAGGCCCGTACAGGACCTGCAACATGCGGTCGTGCATTATCCTACTGAAATCTAGGGTTTCGCAGGGACCGAATGAAAGATAGAGCCACGGGTCGCGACACATCTGAAATGTAACGTCCACTGTTCAAAGTGCCATCAATGCGAACAAGTGGTGACGGAGATGTGTAACCAATTGCGCCTCATTCCACCACGCCGGGTGATTCGCCAGTATGGCGATGACGTATACACGCTTCCAATGTGCCTTCACCGCGATGTAGCCAAACACGGATGCGACCATCATGATGCTGTAAACAGAACCTGGATTCATCCGAAAAAAGGACGTTTTGCCATTCGTGCACCCAGGTTCGTCGTCGAGTACACCATCGTAGGCGCTCCTCAAAAATGGCTCAAACTAGAACTACTTAAATCTAACTAACCTAAGGACAGCACACAATACCCAGTCATCACGAGGCAGAGAAAATCCCTGACTACGCCGAGAATCGAACACGGGAACCAGGGCGCGGGAAGCGAGAACGCTACCGCACGACCACGAGCTGCGGACAGGCGCTCCTGTCTGTGACGCAGCGTCAAGAGTAACCGCAGCCATGGTCTCCGAGCTGATAGTCCATGTTGCTGGAAACGTCGTCGAACTGTTCGTGCAGATGGTTGTTGTCTTGCAAACGTCCCCGTCTGTTGATTTAGGGATCGAGACGTTGCTGCACGATCCGTTACAGCCATGCGGATAAGATGCCTGTCATCTCGACTGCTAGTGATACGAGGGATTCAGCACGGCGTTCCGTATTACCCTCCTGAACGCACCGATTCCATATTCTGCTAACAGTCATTGGATTTCGACCAATGCGAGCAGCGATGTCGCGATACGATAAACAGCAGTAGCGATAGGCTACAATTCGACCTTTATCAAAGTCGGAAACGTGATGGTACGCATTTCTCCTCCTTACACGAGGCATCACAACAACGTTTCACCAGGCAACGCCGGTGAACTGCTGTTTGTGTATGAGAAATCGGTTGGAAACTTTTCTCACGTCAGCACATTGTAGGTGTCCCCACCGGCGCCAACCTTGTGTGAATGCTCTGAAAAACTAATCATTTGCATATCATAGCACCTTCTTCCTGTCGGTTAAATTTCGCGTCTGTAGCACGTCATCTTCGTGGTGTAGCAATTTTAATGGCCAGTAGTGTATTTACTTGCGCTCCAAAAACCGGAGTTCGCAAACCGATTTATCCATACCGTTTCTGGTCGGCCATGTAAACACTCCAAAATCAATTATGGAAATCCTTTTCTAGCTGCCGGTTTTCCACTTCCACAATCTACTTTCGCTCCTATTTAATCGCAGAACTGTTTTTGAAACATGCTTCGGCTCTCAAATTACGTCTCGTTTTCAAAACATTCAACTAATATGGAAGGAGTGATTTATTGTGCAGTGAAGGAGAAACAAAAATATTAGACTGAGCATGTCTATGTCTAATATTCAAGTGAAGATATATAGTCGCGCGGTAACGTTCTCGCTTCCCGCGCCTGGGTTCCCGGGTTCGATTCCCGGCGGGATCAGGGATTTTCTCTGCCTCGTGATGGCTGGGTGTTGTGTGTTGTCCTTAGGTTAGTTATGTTTAAGTAGTTATAAGTTCTAGGGGACTGATGACCATAGATGTTAAGTCCCATAG
Organism: Schistocerca gregaria; assembly: GCF_023897955.1. Lineage (NCBI taxonomy): Eukaryota > Metazoa > Arthropoda > Insecta > Orthoptera > Acrididae > Schistocerca > Schistocerca gregaria. The sequence continues at coordinate 72,269,991 of NC_064931.1, forward strand.
TGCTCAGAGCCATTGTTTTGAAGATATATAGCGTCTGTGCTCTCTAATTCAGCAACTGGAACAGCTGTTTTCGAGACTCCATATGTAAGTGGGCTAGCAAATCCCATTCAGAGCTTGACATATAAAGACTACAGCGAAAATTCCGTTTTCGTCTTTCGGAAGATGTGACGCAAGTAAACGTACTTCGTAATCATCGGTCGGAACGTTCAGTTCCTCGACGACAGAAATCTGTTCCTTGGCCACGGACGCTTTCCACAACCGCTGTGTCAACATCTTCATCACTAGAAAATCTCTTTCCCTCCAGTAGACCTTTCAGCTTGCCGAATAGATGGAAATGACACGGTGTAAGATCTGGACTCTCCGATCAGCATCACCCACGTCTGTGAGCCCCCGATCAGATTGCTGGCGCCTTTTCACTACGGCTGGACGTGACATTGCATTTGTTCCACATACCGCCATAATTTCACGGTCAATCTGTGTGCAACTTAGTCGTATTGCCTACAAAATCCTAGTGTCCAACATACGTCAACTTTAGAATACGTTCCCAATAGCCATATATCTTGAATCGCACACTCTGATGCCCCTTTAAGCCGTACCGCAACAGAAGTGTCTCTGCAGGAAACCTGGAACTTGTTCTCTTCTGGCAATGTGCCCCTCTTGTTGCGCAACGTTATTAGCGTGGGACAATCATGTGTGTCCATGTGTAGAAGTCGCTATGCTAGAAAATTGTAACGAAATGCTGAAAAACGTTCAGAGAATCAAAGCTCGGTGCAGAAACTGGCAACTCGAAATCAGTATAATGAAATATAAGGTACTGAGCACGAATAAGTGGAAAGGCCGGCTGTTGTTTGGTTACGTGATTGCTGAACGATGACTGGAAACAGTCACAGTCTATAAATATCTGGAGCAGTGACCACGTAAATAAAATCGTCGGAAAGGCAGATGCCATACTCAGCAGCATGGAAAAAATGTTCAGCAATACTGTCAATCCGTGAAGAAGGCAAGTTGCAAAACTTTCGTTTGACCAATACCTGAGTACAGTTCCTCAGTCTGGGATCCTCAGCAGGTAAGATTGACAGACGAAATAGAGACGATCGAAAGAAGAGCAGCGCGTTGCTCCAAGAGTTGGTTTAGTAAGAATGAAAACGTCACGGAGATGCTAGTGCAACTCGAGTGGCAGGGGCTACAAGAGAGGCGTTGTGCACCACGGCGTGACTTACTGTTAAAATTACATTTCCAGGAGAGGCAATCAAAATTTTACTTAATCTTACGTATGGAACACGAAGATAAAATTATAGAGATTCGAGTTCATACGGAGACTATACCCGCACACCATTTGCGGTTACAACGGCAGATGGAGGATGTGACAGTGATACACTAGACATAACATACGGTGGCCAGCAAAGTATAGAGGCACTTGTAAATTGCTGGCATAACGTTAGTCGGCAACATGTCCATCACAGATGTTCAGGGTCCACTGTCGATGCTCTGTGAGCTCTCTTACAACGCTACTTGCAAGGAACCTATCTGAGCGTTCTTTGATTCCATATCGCGACATTTAGAAGCTCTCGTTATAGCATACTAATTTCTCAAAGATCATGTACAGTACTGGAATCGTAACCACTTTCATATTGTAATGTATGTAAAATGTGATAAATGGTGATTTTAGCCTCATACACTTTTCCAAAAAATGTTAAGAGTATAATATTGGCTCTGAGCACTATGGGACTTAACATCTGTGGTCATCAGTCGTCCCCTAGAACTTAGAACTACTTAAACCTAACTAACCTAAGGACATCACACACATCCATGCCCGAGGCAGGATTCGAACCTGCGACCGTAGCGATCACGCGGTTCCAGACTGAAGCGCCTAGAACCGCATGGCCACACCGGCCGGCCGTATAATATTCGTCCGTGCTATAAGGAATTGCTGTCCAGTTTGATAATCTGCCGACCATCTACATCTACATCTACATCTACATTTATACTCCGCAAGCCACCCAACGGCGTGTGGCGGAGGGTACTTGACGTGCCACTGTCATTACCTCCCATTCCTGTTTCAGTCGCGTATCGTTCGCGGGAAGCCTCCGTGCGCACTCGAATCTCTCTAATTTTATATTCGTGATCTCCTCGGGAGGGGGAAACAAAATATTCGATACCTCATCCAGAAACGCATCCTCTCGAAACCTGGACAGCAAGCTACACCGCGATGCAGAGCGCCTCTCTTGCAGTCTGCCACTTGAGTTTGCTAAACACCTCTGTAACGCTATCACGCTTACCAAATAACCCTCTGACGAAACGCGCCGCTCTTCTTTGGATCTCCTCTATCTCCTCCGTCAACCGGACCTGGTACGGATCCCACACTGATGAGCAATACTCAAGTACAGGTCGAACTAGTGTTTTTTGTGCCACCTCCTGTGTTGATGGACTACATTTTCTAATGACTCTCCCAATGAACCTCAACCTGGTACCCGCCTTACCAACAATTAATTTTATATGATCATTCCACTTCAAATCGTTTCGCGTGCATGCTTCCAGATATTTTACAGAAGTAACTGCTACCAGTTTTTGTTCCGCTATCATTTAATCATACAACAAAGCATCATTCTTTCTATGTATTCGCAATACATTACATTTGTCTGTGTTAAGAGTCAGTTGCCACTCCCTGCATCTAGTGCCTATCCGCTGCAGATCTTCCTGCATTTCGCTGCAATTTTCTACTGCTGCAACTTCTCTGTTTACTACAGTATCATCCGCGAAAAGCTGCATGGAACTTCCGACACTATCTACTTTGTCATTTATATATATTGTGAAAAGCAATGGTCCCATAACACTCTCCTGTGGCACGCCAGAGGTTACTTTAACATCTGTAGAGGTCTCTCGTTGAGAACAACATGCTGTGTTCTGTTTGTGAAAAACTCTTCAATCCAGCCACACAGTTGGTCTGATATTCCGTAGGCTCTTACTTTGTTTATCAGGCGACAGTGTGGAACTGTATCGAACGCCTTCCGGAAGCCAAGGAAAATAGCATCTACCTGGGAGCGTGTATCTGATATTTTCTGGATCTCATGACAAATAAAGCGAGTTGGGTCTCACACGATCGCTGTTTACGGAATCCAGAGTAGATTCTGGGTTTCCACAAACGACATGATACGCGAGCAAAAAACATGTTCTACAATTCTACAACAGATCGGCGTCAGAGATATAGGTCTATAGTTTTGCGCATCTGCTCGACGACGCTTCTTGAAGAGATTAACGACCCCTTTGTAGTCATATATGCTGGCTTCAGCTTATAGCTGATTTTGCTGTACTCAGTACCGAGTAAAGACTGATTTTTTGAGACTGTCCAGACCACGACAGGAGTGTGCCTTTCACACCTGCGCGCAGCCAGGCAGAGTTGAAGGATGTGGAGACAGGGCAGTGGCGGGGGCAAGATTCGCGGAGGCCACCAGGCCCCCAGAGGTGCCTCCCGCTTTTCGGCTGCAGCCACGCCTCTCTGTCTGCACACTCTCTCGTCACTTCTAGGTACGCTGCACAGCTGGTATCCCTGATCTATTCAAAAGATGCACACGAGTCCACATGCAAACTACAGTGCCGGAGAAGAAAATCTACGTCTACTTACAGGGGCTGGACAGAAATATGGAAACGGCGGAAACTGAGGTGACCATCCGTCCCGTTTTTTTCGGGACAGTTCCGATTTTCGTGTGTCTGTCCCGAATTTTTCCAAAGGTCATTCGGAACACCTGTTTGTCCAGAAATTAACAATAATGACCAAATTTGTCACGAATTAGACATTCATTTCACCTGTATTGGTCTATTTTATTACTAGTTTTAGTTATGGTGGTAAATTGTTTGACAAGAGAGTACGAAAAACTGTCGAAACCGTTATCAAACTGTTTCTACTGTGCAAACACGTGTTGGCCGCAGCTCGAACAGCTAATGGGCAGCCAGAGACCACGGCAACTGGAAAAATGTCGCACTCGAACGCATTCGCGCGGTCGAAACGGTTCTAACCGTAACTCGAACCCGAAGAAGGAAGAAATGTGCATATTTTCTGCTAGTCATGGAAGAGGCAGAGGAGGTTTTATGGCAAACATTCAAACGAAATACAAAGTAACTCGAACAGACGAACAGTAATATACGCTCTCGTTGACTTTGGCGTCGCCAACGCAGTGTATGCTGGTCTCTAGAATACTACTATTTGTCATCTGTGTGCGCCATAGTATATCAGATTGAATTTTGTGTTACGTCGTGTTATGGTATATTACGTTTGACAAGTTCAGTTGTGCTAACAACACTGTTCCAGGTGAAAGATGGGTTGAGACGATTTCTCATTTCAGCCAGAATCATGTGCCATTCTCAAATGTACTCAAGCTAGTGGAGTTTCTTTTCTGCCTTCCTGGCACTAATGATGCTACTGAAAGGGTATTTTGCCACATGAACAGTATATGGACAAGTGACAAAACACAGTTGGCTGTAGAAACCATGAAAGCAATATTAGTAAGTAGAATAAATTATGATGAAACTTGTGTCGAGTTTTTTCTTATGTTGTCGAAAAATACAGACTTGATAAAGAAAATTCACGGCACTGATAAATACAGTTACCCTGGTCACACTTATTCATCTTAGAAGGTATTAATAAGATGAAAATGTGATTTTCTTTGTAACAAAGTTAATTCATATTTTGTATTTATTACATTTAATTGAAACCACCTTCCCATACAATAAATATAGCCTATTTTGCAAAGTTTTTAATGTGTCCCGGGTTTGGGCCTAGGAAATATGTTAATGTCCCGAATTTGAGTATAGAAAATGTGGTCACCTTACGGAAACACAACATATTATTATGCCTAATACGCTGGAGGAAACCCATTGGCATTCGAAATAGCTTCGTGTCGTCTCGGAATGCATAAATACAGGCCTCGTATGGTCTCCAAGGAGATCTTACAGTATTTTCCCTGCAAAGCAGTGGAACGTTTAGGTAACAATACTACTGACATCTGGTGTCTGTGGTGGCCGGCAGTGATTCCTTCAATTCATCTCGTGGTTACAAAACCGGCTGTGTGGGAAAGGGCCCCGTCATCTTGTCACACAGGATCACAACATTGTACCGTGGGATGAACCTGATCAGCCAAAATGGTCCCGTAATCCTTAACAATAATGCGACCTTGTGGAGTAACCGTGGGGCCCATGGACTCCCACGATATGGCTTTGCAAATCACCACCCAACCACCGCCATGTTCACTCTTGGGGAATAAACTTGGCTAGAATTTGGAAACAGTGTGAAACAAGATTCATCCGATCAAATGACATTATCCCATTGCTCCAAAGTCAGGGTTTTATGGCTTCGGCACCACGTTTTCCTGTCACGGACATTTGCATCACTGATGAATGGTTTTGGAATATTGCACACCTTACCGATCGATGTGACGCAGTGGTTAAGACACTATTTTTGCATTCGGGAGGAGGGCGGTTCAAATTCCCGCCGATACATCCAGATTAATATTTTCCCTGATTTCCGTAAATCTCTTAGGACAAAGTTTGCTCAGACGAGCTCACGATCGATTTCTTTCCTCAACTCGGGTTTGTACTCGGACTGACTATGTGTAGTTTTGTGTGAAATGAGAATTGTTCTTCTTCGACCGTTTTGAAATAAAGGTCCAATTATATCAATTTTTTACTATGGGAGAGTCTTTGACCTACCACTTCAAACAAGAAACGGAATACTAAGGGACTTGCAGGAACATAGTTATTCTTACTCAGATTTGGGACCTTCTGACTTTCGGTTATTCACTCCCACGTCTAAAGAAATTTATAGTAGGAAACTTTTTGTGTACAATAAACGAGCTGTGTCAACCACATGTGGCTATTTTGCTGTCTTCCCAGATCTCGAATGAAATCTACAAATTGCATGCGTAAAAAATAAGTGTATTTCATAGAGGTACGTATGCTTTGACGGCCAGTGGATGTTAGGCCGCGCTATAGTGAAGCACTAACACAGTTATAAAGCCGACACTTCGAACGTGTTTGTAGCGGTTCTCTTAAGGGCGCCAAACTACAGCTGTTTAAAGAGAACCGGTGCAAAGACGATCGAGACGTCAGCTTTACAGTTGTTTTAGGTTTCATTATAACAAAGCCTAACACTCAAAGGGATTTTATTAAAATGAGTTGCTTTCATACGTAAAACAATCATTCACTGCCAAACAGGAAGGTTTTTATATATTCCTCGATACATTTAGTGAACCGGATCATAAATTCTAATTTATTTTGGATTGTATTGTTTGAGGGCAGAGACCAAACAGTGAGGTCATCGGATTAGGGAAGGACGGGGAAGGAAGTCGGCGGTGCCTTTTGATAGGAACCATCCCGGCATTTGTCTGGAGTGATTTAGGGGAAATCACGGAAAACCTAAATCAGGATGGCCGGACGCGGGATTGAACCGTTGTCCTCCCAAATGCGAGTCCAGTGTGCCAAATTTAAGACTTGTCTTAGATTTGGCGGATATCATCCCTAGAGAAAACGTTCAGAAAGTCAGCTCTGAATCCGCAAACTCCTTTCTCTTAATCTACAAGAGCTGTTGCCTGTACGTCGGTATTTCGTGCCATGTTTCTTCAGTCACGATACAAAGACTTTCAAATCGATGTCACGACCAGCTGCAATTTTTTATGAGGTCTAAGGTGGACCAACACGCTATTACGGCGTGTTAGCCATGCTGTGGCTGGTCAACAAATGTTTCTGAGATGTCCGCATGAGGCCAACTGGTGGGGACTGAATGTGATTACAACTATCGTTAATTCGTTTATCACTGTTTTGTGAAAATGGTGTACCGGTAACTGTCTTCCTTCTTGTTCTAATCACCATCGCTGCAAGAGAAGGGTGAACATCTCGAAGCATCCATACACTCCAACACGTCCATTTGTACACAACTGTCCGTGTACATCGCAGCACCATGGAGTAACGAAGCAAGCGATATGAAATTTCCATAACTTTCAAAATAAAGTTTAGGATCTAACGTCTTCCCGTCATGAGGAAAAGCGCACAAGCTTAGACTGTACAGCGAAGGGGCAGGAAAGCCGTCGAGCTTTTCCGCATCGTTCGTGTATTTGCCTGAACGGATTTTTTAAAAATGCAGAAAACGTAGATAACTAGGGGCGGACAATTTTTTTTTAACAAACCTTCCAAATTCGATTGCAGTATTGTAACAGTTAAGCCATTTAATTCGTTTACAAGATACTCAATGCACGGAATGTATTACCTGTACGTAATTTGAATTAAGGATATAGCTCATCTGAGAGAAATGTACTAAAGTAGACTGCAATGTTAATATAGTAATGAATGCGCCGAATTCAAGGACTAAATAAAACCGAAATAATCAAAAACTAATCAATGTGCAACAGAAAGTACCGCCAGTGTGAGAGAACAGTCACTTGAATTACAACGGTAACAACAAAACATGGTGGTTCAGTGTAACGACGGGACAACATTGGAGCAAGGCTACAGTTATTCAAAAGTTCACCAGAGAGTGACATGAACGCTACATGAGTATTCATCTAAGCCAAGATATCCCTGATGCCAAGGAAAAAGACGCCTCTAAAACGATAGCCTCGTCATGGAGATAATCACTTTCTGACCTGAAATAATTTGTCCTTTCTGACGAGTGACGCCTCAGACTGTCTTACACCGGTGACAGAGCTCACTAGAGACGCAACAGAAGTGCATAATTTCATCTCACTAGGACGAATGCTTGACATGAACCTCTGGGATGTCATTAGGTATAACTGACAATCCCGATTTTGGGTGATATTAGTATTCACCTCATCAACGAAGTTGTAGAGCCTTTATTTTTGCAACTTATTTCCAGTGTGAGTTATCTACATAGCACGAGGAGGATTTTTTGTAATTCCTCAAAAAAAAACGTTGATCGATTTCTTTCTTCATCTTCTCATACATGAGCGACAGCTTGGCTCCACCTCCACGATGAGGGAATATTAAGCGTCATTCTCCACCTTCTACATATGCCAAAAACTGCTTTCCATAAGGACAATATCCGTTCATATTTTGCAAGAAATGTGCAAGACCACTTCTCTGTACGTCACTGTACATGAAAGTAGACTTTCTCCATAGGGCACGCATCCCCACAAATGTCACCCATTAAAAACGTGTAAGATTTAGTAATTCGGTAAGATGACACACTCTTGATGCTCGTCCTGTAAGCAATATAGATGACCTCTAGAAACAGATATAAACTAACTTTAAAATCATTTCTCAGTGTCACTATCGAGGTCTGTCTGATCTGATGCCAGCACTTATTGCAGCACGTGGCATCTAAAAGTTTTAATTGTATGTAGTCTTATTTTATTCGTTTATGAATTTATTTCACGTGACAAGATTAGGACCTTAAGGCGCTCTCTTACATCTAGCCAGACATCCTCAGTGAGTCAAAATCACAACTTGTATGACACATGAGCAATATAAAACAATAATAATAATAAATTTAATAATAATAATAATAATAATAATGGCAATACATATAATAATGAATACGCCGAATTTAACAAATGCCAGTGTTATTTCAACCAAGGAATTTCCTCAACGTTCTTGTCGAATCTGAGTAGTTTTATCTAACAGAAACGTGCGAGAACAGTGCAGAACAGTTGTCGTCAAACTTTTTTGCTCAAAGGCCAAAACTAACAATATGATGTGGCACCTCTGGCCGCAGATTCCCAGGTCTTTTATTAACTGACAAATCACGTAAATGGTGTTATGAATCTCCAATAGACTAGCTATAGTAAAGAAGCGAGAGGTTTACCACTGAGTTTCTAGCACTTATCGTTAAAGCCGATACCATTCGGACCAGTACATATAGAATGTTTTCTGTTCCAGTTTGTTGTCACCCGCCATGACCTGTAAACTGTAGCACTGTTAATTGCCCGACGAAATGTTGCTGCGTTGTCTTTGTGAACAGATGGTTAATAACAGCAAATGGACTTATACTTAAATGTATTATGTAACATGAGACACGATCACAACTGTTTTCTACATGTTTTGAAAGTCATTTTTCTTCAACTCACTTGACTGAACTACAACAGCCTTAATTTTATTTCACACTAGATGCGATACCTGGCATTGGCTAGATATGTATTTATTCCAATCTTATGTTATTCTGTCTCTTCCTTCCCTCACTCTCTATCGTCCATCTCGACTTTCCCCTCACTCACCATCTCTTCGCCCCTTTATCTGTCCATATCGCACCCCCTCTGTATGTGTCCACGTTCTCTTCCCCCTTCTCCCTCCACTTTACGATCCCACGCCCCAATAAGGCGTTGCCTTTGCTTACCCCACAATATTTATTTACAGATTGAAAATAATATGTGTAACAGTGTGGCTGAAATCGATCCGAGGGTTTAGGGGGAGAAGTGGAAGATAAACACACACACACACACACACACACACACACACACATACACACACACACACACACATACGTTTTTAAGAGCTAATGACTAACTATTTCTTTTAACAAATCTGTACCGCATATGACCGTCTCTATAATGCGTATTCATGAATCCAACGCACTTTCATTTAAGACTGATACAATAGCGGATAATTGGTACGAGGCACACACACCCATTTGTTGTCAGCACTGAGAAACAAACAAGAAAACATTTCCATTATTACGTCCCCTCCCACCGCAACGAGAAATCTATCTGCCCCTCTACCAAGTGGCACCTATGAAGGTGATAGAACAACTTTACGCGCTCCTACTTACAATTCTTCCAGTATATTTTTCATATGACGAAGGAGACAGGTACAACAGACAGCTGCAAACCATTTATTCTTTACCGGATTTCGATGTATATCGTTTATCATTCGTCAGAAACTGCAAACATTAGCACCTGTTAAAATGAAATAGTACTTTCGGAAACAAATCACTCGCAACTGTTGGATGTATGTGACTCCTTCGCCAAATAACATTGCTGTTCAGTTTCTGACAACTATAAGTCATGTTTATGACACTGAAATTCTGCAATATAGGGAAAAACATTTTTAAATACCCGTCCGCCGGTTTGACAACTATTAGATTATGAGGGATATATTCGTAGGAGACATACGAGTAGTTGTGCCACGTTGTCAACAATTGCATTTTTAGTCAGTCTTCACAGGAGTCGAGTGTTGAGACCGACTGGAATAATCATTGTGGTAGCATGAGTCAATGATGATATGTGCCATTCACAGACTTTCACAGAATGACTGTCACCATGTTTACGAGTGTTGAAAAATGCATAAAATGCTCCTGATCAAATTTCAGTAAACTGGAAAAAAGCATACAGTGCATCTGACTAATTCATTCCAGTTTAATTATCTCTATGAAAATAAAATTCACATGACTTGAATAATCTTACAATATTCATGTAGCTAGGCAGGGGCATGTGAAAGGTGAAGGGAAGGAAGGGAATCATAAGTAATTTTGAGCCACTACCAGAAAAAAATCTGGGATCAGTGTATCTTGTTCCTGAAATTTATTTTAAACTACTTTCATGCAAGATAAGATAGATGTATGATTAAAATATTATATTACAATATTCAAATGGCCACAAAAACTTTATTATAATTGCATTAATCTCAGACTTTCAAAAATGTAAAAATAAGTAAGAAATTTAAAAAATAAGAAAAGGACAGATGCACTGCACATGCAACAGGCTATATAACAAAGCTACAGGTCCCTTATTGACTCTGGTTTTTATTCATTATAATTGCAAAACAAACGTAAATACAAATAAATAATTTTTCATTAATGTGACTTGTGATGTTGAACTTTTTTGGCGCTGTCGTCTATATCTGCGTCGTTTGGGCTGCATGTAATCCTCACTGCGTCTTCTGAATGACTGGACAACCGATTACGATATTTATTTTTCAGGTACTTCATTTCTGAAAATGAAGCTTCACAAAGGTAAGTTGAAGGAAATAGCGTTAAAATGAACTGCGCACAGTCTCGTAAATTTTTATGATTGTTAGGCACACATTTCCAAAATTCAGTGTAGTGTTGTGTTTCACGATGTTCTATAAACAGAACTTCAAGCTGTGTGTCATGCTTTAGTTCGATTATTTCATTTAGCAAATTAGTTTTAGGAAATCCAAATTGGCAAAATAATTTGAGATCATCATGCCCAATATGCCAAGGGTTCTCTAATAGAGTGAAACAGCAGCTGCATATATCTGGCATCTGCAAATCTGTTTTTTATTTCTTCCAAATAGACGTCCAAATTTTCTTTCATGTTTTGGTAAATAGTTTCGGCGATAGTTAAGCCTGATCGGAGCATAGCAAAAATTCGAAAATTAGACAGATCATTTACTTCGAGTTTATTTATATATAATTGCGATTTGGCTTCAAATGCAAATATTTTGTTAGTCATTTGCCCAATTAACTTGTTTGGTCCTTGTAATTCGAAGTTAAGTGTGTTGAATGTTTGTATAATATCCGTCAAAAAAGCTGTCAGTATCCACCATTCATCATCATCAAGTTCAGGATAATTTGTGCCACTTTGTTGCAAGAATAAAATAATTTCAGATTTGAAACTGACAAACCGTTCCAGCAGTTTTCCTTTGCTTATCCATCTGACAGCAGTATGTAGGAGAACATCACTGTAACAAGCTTGCAATTTCTGCAGAAGCTCTTTAAATTTTCAGTGATTAAGTTCACGGGTACGAATGAAATTTATAATGCTTATAACCGTTTGCATAACATTCTTCAATATGGTATTTGAAATTTGACATGCCAAACCATCTTGATGGAGTAAGCAGTGAAAGGAGAGCAAATTTGGCAAATTCCGTTACTTCTTAATCAGTGCTATCAAACCATTGTTGACGCCCGTCATTGACGGACAACCATCGGAACATACTATTAATTTGCTCATAGATAAGTCATTTTTTTTACAAATTCTTTAATTGCATCCACAAAATCACATCCTTTTGTGTGACCTTTCATGGTTATAACTGCTAAAAAATCTTCCTGTATTACCCCATCATTTGTGCAGTAACGCACAAATAATGAAAACTGAGGCATCGACGCTAAATCTGTACTGGAATCACATGCAAGATTGAAGTATTTGCATAGTTTAACGTTATTTACTACTGCCTCAAATATATATTTTGAAATATCTCCTATACGATGTCGGCAGGTAGATTCTGAAAGTGTGAGCTTATTTATTTCAGCTGATATTTGTTTACTGTTGAAGAAATTATGAAACAAAATTACAGAAACGGTCATCATACATTGCTTCACTAATTCAGCATCAGTGAAAGCTTTCATTTTTTTGCCAGAATATTGCATACTTGGTACGATGCTCTTGTGACAGCCTCACTTTGCCCAACTGCTGCTAACATAACGTTTTGTTGACGACGGATGGTAGATTTTAGATGAGCAATTTTTTCCTTTCTTTCATCTGAATTCAAAGGAAAAGCTACTGTAAATGAATTGTGCTTACGTGTGTAGTGGCGAAATAAATTGTATCTCTTCAGTCCCACAAATGTGTCCCGGCATATTAAGCAAGTACCTTCTTTGTGTCTACTTGCAAAGCAAAACTCTTCTTCCCATATTTCTTGGAAACTTCTTTTCTCTTCACATGTTTTCCTCTTAGTCACTGTTCTTGAGGGTACATCAGACATTAATTATTCCACTAATAATTATATCACGAAATATGAGCATAAATACACGCAATAGGCGACGAACGCACAGGGGCACCGTAACTTAGTTCACGACTGACACACCGACACCACAAAGCTAACACTGAGGCGACTGCGGAACGAGCCCGCCGCCGACAAACGAGCGAGTTTGATGCACGGCTCACATTGTTGGCTAGCAGGCCGCTCACGCCTTCAGCGCTGCGGAACACCAGCAACTGGCGCGTTAAATGAAAGTGGTGGATAGTTTTCAGTTACCTAATTACTTCCCCGACTTTAATCACAATTCTACGCAGTTTCCGTAAACAAAACACCGCTACGCCAGACAAGTAGATAATTAATGCTACCCGTGCGAAGCCGAGGAGGGTCGCGGGCCGCACGAAAACGTGATCTGGGCCGCATGAGGCACGCGGGCCGCAGTTTGACGACCACTGGTGCAGGAGGTATCAATGAGGAGAAAACTGTGACTGGTCAGATGAAGTACGAGAAATAGGGTAAGATAAGAAGATTAGATGGGAGGAAGAAAACAGAAATGTAAAGCGATGAGAAAATGTTTGCAGTGTGACAAAGATACTTTCTCTGTCTCGTGATGACTGGGTGTTGCGTGATGTCCTTAGTTTAGTTAGGTTTAAGTAGTTCTAAGTTCTAGTGGACTGATGACCATAGATGTTAAGTCCCATAGTGCTCAGAGCCAACAGAGATACTAGTTTCCTGTTGGACAGAAAAAAGTTTAACGTTTCTTTGCAACATAATAGTTAATAGGTATACTAAAGTCAATTTGTTTCTCATTCCTTCTGGATGTTGTAATTTTCATAAGGAAAAATGAACTTATGTGGTAGCCATTCTTAGACACTCTTCTAACGATGCGGACTCCCTCAGTCTTAAAAAAAAAAAGTTATTTCGTTGCGTACATTTCTTCTCTTGTTGAGTTTTGGTTTGGAGTCTACTACACATCTGTGACACAGATTCGTACTGATAAAACAATCCAGAACTGGATCGAGTTGCTCTTACTTTGAACTTCTCTGTCTCTTCAGTCAGTCATACTTGGCATGGCACCAAAGCAGGTGAAGGATACTCAAGAATAGGTCTGCTAACACATTTGAGAGCGGCCTCCTCTTCGGATGAGTTACACATCACAAGTCTTACAGTGTATATTAATTTATAGTTTATTTTTCGTAGTTACAGGTGTAGGCGGTTGTTCCACTTCACGCCTCTTTGGGTGATGAAGAATAAAAGTTTAATGTTGTGAATGAAATTAGCAGCTGATGATCGATAATATGGTTAAACATTATCTGTTCTGTACACAGGAATCGCATTTGCATATACAGTGCACCAAAATACACATTTTGTGCCGAGGTCTGACTTTTGTATTACTTCTGTTGCAATTCCTAACTAATTTCTAGGGATAACACTTCTCTATAACTAGCATCTATTCAATCAAAATTTTCCGGAGACGTCAAACAGCAATACAGGTACGTTCACATATCTATTTTATTGGATGGGGTCTGCTGGGGTTGTAACCACTACTATTTTTTACACTGAGGTGACAAACGTCATGGGATATCTCCTAATATCGTGTCTGACATCCTTTTACCTGACGTAGTGCAGTAATACAAAATTGTTAAGGCTTTCGTTGCCACTTGTTGACAAACTACCCATTAGCTTCTGTCTCGGGTCCTTCGGCCGACGTTCATCTGATGATTTTACTGACGTTTCGCCAGCACGAGTGGCTGGCATTGTCAAAGTGTCACCCTCCATTGCCAGCAATGGAGGGTGAAGGTTTGACAGTGCCAGCCACTCGTGCTGGCGAAACGTCAGTAAAATCGTTAGATGGACGTCGGCCGAAGAACCCGAGACAGAAGCCAATAGGCAGTTTGTAGAGCAGTAACTCGACGTGGTATGCATGGATTCAACAAGCCATTGGAAGTCCCCTGCAGAAATATTGAGCCATGCTGCCGCAATGGGCGTCTATAATTGCGAAAGTGTTGCCGGTGCAGGATGTTGGTGCACGAGCTAACCTCTCGATCATGTCCCATTAATGTTCGATGAGAGGCAAAATCATTCGTTCCAATTGTCCAACTGTAGCCCAGTGACATGGCGCATTCCCACCCATAAAATTCCATCGTCGTTGAGGAACATTAAGTCCATGAATGGCTGCAAATGGTCTCCAAGTAGCAGAACATAACCATTTCCAGTCAGTGATCGGCTCAGGTGGACCACAGAACTCAGTCCATTCAATGTAAACTCAGCCCGCACCATTATGGAGCCACCACCAACTTGGACAGTGCTTTGTTGACAACCTGGGCCCATGGCTTCGTGAAGTCTGTGCCACATTCGAACCCTGTCATCAGCTCTTAGCAACTGAAATCGGGCCGCGCCTGGAAGCCGCGCGGTCTTGGTCGCCTTGTCACGGTCCGAGCGGCTCCCCCCGTCGGAGATTTGAGTCCTCCCTCGGGCATGGGTGTGTGTGTTGTTCATAGCCTAAGTTAGATTAAGTAGTGTGTGTGGGCTTAGGGACCGATGGCCTCAGCAGTGTTGTCCCATAAGACCTTACCACAAATTTCAAATTTTCAAACTGAAGTCGGACTCATCTGACCTAGCCACGGTTTTCCAAACATCTAGGGTCCAACCGATATGGTAGGGAGCTCAGGAGATGCTCTGCAGGCAATGTCGTGCTGTTAGCAAAGGCACTCGCGCCGGTCGTCTGCTGCCATAGCCCATTAACGCCAAATTTCGCCGCGCTATCCTAACGGATACTTTCGTCGTGCGTCCTAAACTGATTTCTGCGGTTATTCCAAGCAGTATTGCTTGACTGTTAGCACTGACAGATCTACGCAAACGCCGCTGCTCTTTGTCGTTAAGTGACGGCCGTCAGACACTGCGTTGTCCTTGGCGAGAGGTAATGCTTCAGAGTTGGTGTTGTCGGCACATTCTTGATTTCGGAATACTGAATCCCCTACGATTTCCGAAATGGAATGTCCCATGCGTCTGGCTCCAACTACCATTCCGCGTTCAAAGTCTATTAATGTCCGTCGTGCGGTCATAATTACGTCGGAAACTTTTTCACATGAATCACCTGAGTAAAAATGGCAGCTCTGTCAATCCACTGCCCTTTTGTATCTTGTTCTCGCGATGCTACCACAATCTGTATATGTGCATATTGCTATCCCATGACTTTGTCACCTCAGGGAATTATAGGTTACTCCCTCGTCGTTGCACCAATTATTTGGAGCAAACAGAACGCAAACACTTATTTTCACGCAATACTACAAAGTGGATAGGAAACGGTATAAGCGTTTGTGTTGTCTAATTCATACCATGATTATTATAAGCAGACAAGATTATTAATGTTTTTTGTTAAATTACTCCTTCGCACACTATTTCGTGCGAATGGAAGTTCCTCTTGTTAAGAAGCACCAGCTCATTGTTGGTGTGTTCTTGGGTGATAGTTCGTAAATGCTAAGAATATTCTTATAATCCAAATCTGTGTCACAATTTCACAAAACAATAAGAGCTTCATTACTCAGTATAAAATGGGTAGATGTTAAAGTGTTTAAGGCGCTGGACTGTTGTTCGGGGAGATTCGGGTTTAAAGCCCTTCTGACCGTCCTCGCTTAGGTGCAGCGTAGTTTCCTTTAATCGTATCAGGCGGGCAGTTCGTTCCGCAATACCCTTTAACCTCTTATGTCAGAGTGCTGTTAAACTCTAAAATTCCTTCTTCATTCTCTGCTCAAAACAAGTGACGGAATCGCATCGTAACTTTCACATCTGAAAATGTTACCGTTGATCCATACAGGCAGGCGGATTATATTCACCAGATATAGTCCCAGCTAGCGCAACTTTTATAAGAACAGCAGATGTCGTATCTCGATTCCTCGTTGTATAACTAAATCGGACCACGGTTCTGTGATGTGCATACACGAAGAGCGACAGCACATAAGTTAGTGTGATGTGAGGATTATGGGTGCCAGCTTACATCCGGAAAAAATATATACGTCTCTTCTACGCTCACCGGTTTAAGGACGTCAAAATGTTTCTTCAGTCCGGTCACTTTTACGCTGTGAAAGTTCCTTCACATATCCGTTGCGCCAATGATGTAGAAACAGTTGATGGGAATATCTTCATTAATTCTGATATTCCTCTCGTCGACTAGTATTCCTAGTAGCTCCAAATCACCCATCGAGAAAGTTGCACCCGTTGCAGCGTTGAATGTAATTCCTCGTCCAGCCATCCTGATGTATGTTTTCCACATTTTCGTGCAACAACTTCCTTCAACCACGTGGCCAATTTATTTCCTCCAGCACAATCAGCTGACCATCATGGAAACACACTTATTCTTCTCTTCTTGTGCCTGTGTTCCGCATCGGAACGGTTATTAAGGGAGTAGGACGTCAAACAGGCCGCCTTGGTACAGGAGAGGCACCACAGGATATTTAAATTTCCATTGTCTATACTTTCACAAATAAATCATAAAACTCTGTCAGCATGACCAGGAAGGATTCAGGATTCACATTCATAGCAGTGCAAGTTCAAAAATATAACAAATTATTTTTTTACATGTGAAACTTCATCATTTTTTCACTTACTATTGGTTGCATTTGTTGCTGTATGTACATTTTTTTCCATAAGTAAGAGAGATCCTTCGATGAATTTTGCCTAGCATACAAACCATACTTACAGGTGTACTTAACTCTCGAATTTTCCAAATATATTAAAAACTGTGGTAAAAACTGAGGTAATTAACTATAAAATTTGATTTTTTTCTAAACGTGAAATTTAAAATGTAACACCTCATCGATTAAAAAATAAATAAAATAAAATAAATATTAACAATATTAAATAAATATAATAAATGTATAATAAATATATATAAAAAAATTAAAAAATTAAATAAAATGTTAAATAAATAAATTACATAAATTTTAGAGTTTCATACACCTGTAAGTATGGCTTGTATTCTGTGCAAAATTTATCGAAGAATGTCTCTAACTTAGGAAGAAAAGTGTACCTATAGCAACAAATACAGCCAATAGTAAGTGAAAATGTGATGAAATTTCACATGTAAGAAAATTATTTTGTTATGTTTTTTTAACTTCCACTGCTATGAGTGTGAACCTGAATCCTTCCTGGTAATGCTGACAAAGTTCTACTAATTTATTTGTAAAAGTATAGACAGTGTAAATTAAAAGGTCCTGAGGTGCCTCTGCTGCTCCAAATAGGCCTATTTGACGTCCTACCCCCTACCCTCCATGTTGCCACCCCGTTACTCCCCGGGACGGAATACGCGTACCCCAACTGTCTGTAGCGTTATTCGTGAGAAAGTGAGCAAAGTGTTGGAAGTGTTTGCGAATCGTGTCACTGAGACGGGACTTGGGTACCAGCCGAGTATTCACTTAGCGGAATGTGGGAAATCTCCTAAAAATTGCAACCGAGATGGCCATCACACAGACCCTCGTAGTTAATCCTCCGTGCTGATTGGATCTGGAGCCTGCGCGCCTCTCCGTCCCGGCAGCGGCGCTTTAATGCGCACGGCTATCCCGATGGGTGTCTTCTACAGGACAGGCACTAACTGTGCTCAGTTTAGAAGTGACAATGTTAGTAACAGCCGTTCTAGGGTACAACCGTGCCCCACTCACGAGTATGTACTCCTGCTGAAGAGCTTCAGCCTACAGGGAGTTAGATGGACATGACGGCTTTCTGTTCACGATCGGCATAATATATCGGAGGTGTGAAACGCACAACTGTAGAACAGACGCATGTCAAAATCGACGCATTATGCAGACAGTGATGGCCGACTGTTATGAAGTCCGAGCACATGTTGCACCTGCTGAGGGCCTTTGGGAACCGTCTGCTTGCAGCAGGAAGACCACCACAGACGCCACGCTTCTGCGAAGCACAGCTACATCGTGAAAGAAGTGACTGCAGAGTGGAATGGCGCTCCGTTGTCTTCAGCGATGAGAGTAGGTTCTGTCTGTATGCGACGTACACGTGGAAGGCGTACGCCTGGTGAGCTGCCTATTCCCCCTCTAGATTGTCGCACAGATGACAAAATGGTAGATATCGAAATAGATGACAGAGGGATAGAAAAACAATTAAAATCGCTCAAAAGAGGAAAGGCCGCTGGACCTGATGGGACACCAGTTCGATTTTGCACAGAGTACGCGAAGGAACTTGCCCCCCTTCTTGCAGCGGTGTACCGTAGGTCTCTAGAGGAGAATAGCGTTCCCGTTTTCAAGAAGGGACGTCGAACATATGTGCAGAACTATATCTCTAACGCCGATCAGTTGTAGAATTTTGGAACACGTATTATGTTCGAGTATAGTGACTTTTCTGGAGACTAGAAATCTACTCCTCAGTAATCAGCATGGGGTTCGAAAAAGACTTTCGTGTGAAACCCAGCTCGCGCTATTTGTCCACAAGACTCAGAGGGCCATAGACACTGGTTCCCAGGTAGATGCCGTGTTTCTTGACTTCCGCATGGCGTTTGATACAGTTCCCCACATTCGTTTAATGAAAAAAATAAGATCATATGGACTATCAGGCCAATTGTGTGATTGGATTGAAGAGTTCCTAGATAACAGAACGCACCACGTCATTCTCAATGGAGAGAAGTCTTCCGAAGTAGTGATTTCAGGTGTGCGGCAGGGGAGTGCAGTAGGACCGTTGCTATTCACAACATACATAAATGACCTTGTGGATAACATCGGAAGTTCACTGAGGTTTTTTGCGGATGATGCTGTAGTATAACGAGAGACTGTAACAATGGAAAACTGTACTGAAATGCAGGAGGATCTGCAACGAATTTGCGCATGGTGCAGGGAATGGCAATTGAATCTCAATGTAGACAACTGTAATGTGCTGCGAATTCACAGACAGAAAGATTCTTTATCATTTAGCTACAATATAACAGGTCAGCAACTGGAAGCAGTTAATTCCACAAATTGTCTGGGAGCAGGCATTAGGAGTGATTTAAAATGGAATATAAAATTAATCGTCGGTGAAGCAGATGCTGGACTGAGATTCATTGGAAGAATCCTAAGGAAATGCAGTCTGAAAACAAAGGAAGTAGATTACAAAACCGCGAACCATACGAGACTGGAATTGAGGGGAGAACCGATAGAGGTACTCAAGGTACCCTCCGCCACACACCGTCAGGTGGCTTGCGGAGTATATATCTAGATGTAGATGTAGAGGTAGACACCCAAGTCCTCTCCCGGGCTTAATGGTACCGCTACACTGCATAGGCTGTTACATCTGTGTTGCTGCCATTTCTTCGACAGGACGGTGATGTGCTACAACAGAATGCTCGTCTACATAGAACTGCTGGGACACAACGTGCTCTTCGTGGAGCATTCCTCATTATAAAGAGATCGTATAGAACGTCCATCAGATCATTTTTTGGAGAAGAATTCGTGTTAATTTGTTGACTATAGGCAATTATATCACCACGAGTCACATAATATCAGTTATAATCGGTCGTAGTTGTAGAAGGTGTATCGAACCTTACTGTTCTTCGCCATGTTCTGTCAATTAATTGTTACTTTTTGGCAACAGAGGAAACAATACATTAGCCTCTTTTAGGTTCTTTTTAAAGACAAGCCTAGGAATCGCATGACCCGTAGAATACCCAGTGTACCAATGTATCCATCATGTATAGAGAGTGGTCGAAACAGTCTGAAATGCTTGTAAGAGTGTTGCAGGGTAGGTAGAGCTGAGAAATAATTATAAAGAAAAAATTCGATACGTTGCGCCGTTTCCGAGCTAATTAGCACTGAAGACGTGAGCATCAGGCAATCTGAAAATCATGCTCTTAGTTAATCAGTCAGATACTATCTCCACAATAAGTCTCCGACATGGCAATATCTCCCAGTGAACTTACTGTGTTTGTTATTCAGAATTAAAATGGTGTATGTTAAATGATCTCGTAAACTACTGTGCAAATGTGGTGCTGCAGTTACGAAGGACCTATTACTTGTCAGGTGATTTGTTATGAGCAGGAGTATGCAGATCTTAAAATTCATGTCCTCCTACACTAAATCTGACCCGCCGTGGTTTCCGATGAACGCATATAACCTTGATACTTGCACCGCCAAGGTGATCTGCTGAGACAATTCACTGCCTGCACGTGCACCTGGACAACCGGCCTTGACAGTAAATTGGAGAAGAAGTACTGTTATTTTTTTCATTTGGACGTAATCTGATTTAATTTCAGTGTGCGATAGAAGAAAATTGCTTGCTGTGCAACAGGTACAGATAAGTAGCAGTACTGGTGGTTCTGTTTTGCAGGTGCTCAATACTGGACATTCTAGTTTTCAGTAATAAACTACGGTAGAAGATATAGCAATCTTTCTGGGACATACACACAATGATCAGTCGCTTAAAAATGGCGTTAAGCGCTGCACGATACATCAATGCAATCCGTTATTCTAAGAGGAAGATACACAGCGCTTGACATTCACGATAAACAAGAACTGTGTTCTGGGGCTGGCGTGAAGCAGGGTCATGCTCGAAGTGCAAGCTGGAAATGACGTCAACCGGCCTTTCCTAGGTTGTACTCTTCCTAAAACACCTCAAAGTTCGAGTGAAACTTTCAGCCTGTCACTAATAAAGGAATAACAATGATTTTAAAATACAGAGGCATAGACGGTCTAATAATGGTCAGTATAATTTATGTGTAAACTCTGTATTTGTGTAAGATCGATGTTTGAAAGTTTACGAACGAAAGACTACACAAGCACAAACACCACCCTGTTACAGACAAGCCTAACCTGTAGATTAAAAAAAAGAGTCCGAAATGATGTATTATTTGGCTGTCAACTAAAGATTAACCAGGGTGTTAGCGGTATAAGTGCAGATACTTTTACTGGTGGCAGACGACAATGCCATGAACAACATTACATCAGTATTTACTTCATTTGCAGACTAATAATTATAGCTATTAGGAGTAATATGTTTTTAGGTTGGTTAGTACCTCGAAGTACATGTGGCAAGAGCAAGCGATTAATGCTTTTCTTCCCTGGCCATCAGGTCAGGTATTGAAGTTTGGACGCTGGGCACTAAACGGTTAGTCTGTACTGACTGGCGTGGTTCACTTAGTGGTGCAATTACGACCTCGCAGAAAACATCAGGTAGCAAATCATGTGACGTGTTTGTGGGAAACATTCATCATTGAAGTGCAAATGCAGAGTCTGAACGAAGTGATAAAACACAGCGTAATGAGACAGATTGTACACTTGACACAAAATACATGTCGACGTGCTAAATCGTTTTCGGTGCATCCGCCCAGCAGCAGTCCAGAATAAAAATCCACGTTATCCATTTACGAACTCTTCCATTCCGTTAGATTTTAATCTATTCGTTGAAATCCACATTCGTATTTCGGTAACGAGTAGGGTAAAAACATATGACAACACAACAACGTCTACTTACAGAAATATGATTGAAAATATTGCATGCCTCCAATGAAAGCATTATAGTCCTCTTGCTGAAAAGAAAAATAACCTAAGCAAGACAAAACCAATGGAATACATGAACGCCATACACAAAAAAAGATTAGCAGACGGTTTCGATACTGAAGTGTCGTAACCGAAGCAGGTGAAATTGTGGATATTCCTGCTTCTTCGCTTAGTGAAATGTACATGAATTGCTCTCGATTCTTTTGTGTGACATCATTAGGAAAGTATATGCCCTCCTGTTTCCGGCACGGAAGCATGTGCACGTCTACAGCGATTTTTCCCGTAAATTTAGATTCGATCGTTGTTTAGTGTACTTGTAGAATCGTCTGGATATCTCATTTACTAGGAAGGAAGGAAGACTGGTTTAACGTCCCATCGAGAACGAGATCATTATAGATGGCTGTCATACACAGAACAATGCAGTAATTAACACTTCGTTACTCTCAAAACATCCGTCAAGTCCAGTCACTGTACATTGATTGCCACCTGATGACCCCCCCTCTCTCTCTCTCTTCCCTCCCCCACCCCACCCAACACACACACACACACACACGTACGTACGTGCAAACCCGAGCGTGTTTGCACCGCGCAGAGAGAGCCAGGACAATGGGACTTTGTGTTCCAGAATTCTGCCCTTAAACGGTTTTCCATGCTATAGATAAAACTTTCTCCAACAAAAAGTAAAGGTCTTCTGCGAGGAGAAATTTTTCTTTCCTTGTAGGTAAATCGGAAAGCATTATATTATGAATATTATACACATACTCTGGGTCATAAGTTGAATGGGTGCACCGACGCGCTCATTACAGATTTTATGTTATTACTAATTAGGGGTCTCTGACGACGATGAAGGAAAATATAAGTGAGGTTTGTTGGAGCTGACATTTTCGCAGCAGCCATATGAACTGCGCGAGTCACGAATAAGGAGTTAGATTAGATTAGATTAGATTAGTACTTGTTCCATAGATCATAAATACGACACTTCGTACTGATGTGGAACGTGTCAGGTTAATAAAAGGTGTCGATACAAGATATTACATTACACAAAATATTAGATGACAGTTAATATTTTTAATTTTTTGTCGCGATTGGGGAAATTACTCACTTACTACATCCAAAAATTCATCTAATGAGTAGAAGGAGTTGCCATCAAGAAATTATTTTAATTTCCTTTTAAATGCTATATGGCTATCTGTCAGACTTTTGATGCTATTAGGTAGGTGACCAAAGACTTTTGTGGCAGCATAAATAACCCCCTTCTGAGCCAAAGTTAGATTTAACCTTGAGTAGTGAAGGTCATCCTTTCTCCTGGTGTTGTAGCCATGTACACTGCTATTACTTTGGAATTCGTTCGGATTGTTAATAACAAATTTCATAAGTGAATATATATATTGTGAGGCTACAGTGAAGATCTCCATCTCTTTAAATAAGTGTCTGCAGGATGATCTTGGATGAGCTCCAGCAGTTATTCTGATTACACGCTTTTGTGGAATGAACACTCTTTTAGTCAATGATGAGTTACCCCAGAATATGATGCCATACAAAAGCAGAGAATGAAAATAGGCGGGGTAAGCTAATTTACTGAGATGTATTTCGGCAAAATTTGCAATGACCCTGATAGCATAAGTAACTGAACTGAAACGTTTCAGCAGATCCTCAGTGTGTTTTTTCCAGTTCAACTCCTCATCAATGCATACACCTAGAAATTTTGAATATTCTACCTTAGCTACCTATTTCTCATCGAAGTCTATATTTATTAATGGTGTCATTCCATTTACTGTGTGGAACTGTATATACTCTGTTTTGTCGAAGTTTAATGAGAGCCCATTTGCAGAGAACCACTTAATGATTTTCTGATAAACATCGTTTACAATTTCACGAGTTAATTCTTGTCTGTTGGGTGTGATGGCTATACTTGTATCATTGGCAAAAAGTACCAGCTTTGTATCATAGTGAATATAGAATGGAAAGTCATTAATATATATTAAGAACAGCAGAGGACCCAAGACCAAACCTTGCGGCACCCCATTCTTGATTGTTCCCCAGTTTGAGAAATCACCATTTTTTTGTGTGTATATTATGTGAACCGCTTACTTCAACTTTCTGCACTCTTCCAGGTAGGTATGATTTAAAGCATTTGAGTACTGTCCCATTCACACCACAGTACTTGAGCTTACCTAGAAGTATTCCATGACTTACACAATCAAAAAATCCCAACGGGTGGCTTTCGGTTACTCAGAGCATTTAATATTTCATTAGTGAAAGTATATATAGCATTCTCCGTTGAAAAACCCTTCTGGGAACCAATCTGACATTTTGTTAAAACTTTACTTTTACAAAGGTGTGAAGCTACTCTACAATATATTACTTTTTCAAGAATTTTGGATAAGGCAGTCAGAAGAGAGATTGGGCGGTAGTTCTTGGGATCAGACGCATCCTCTTTTTTATGCAGTGGTTTAATAGTGGCATACTTCAGTCTATCTGGGAAGATACCCGGCTTCAGAGAGCTATTACATATGTGGCTAAGAATCCCACTTATGTCTTGGGAACAAGCTTTTATTATCCTGCTGGAAACGCCATCAATTCCATGTGAGCTTTTATTCTTGAGAGAGTTTATTATCTTCCTAATTTCGGAAGGAGAGGTGGGTGGAATTTCAATTTATCAAATGGTGTGGGTAAGGCCTCTTCCATTAACTACATTGCTTCTTCTAATGAACATTTAGATCCTATTTTCTCTAAAACATTTAAAAAATGATTATTCAAAACGTTTTCGACTTCTGGCTTGTTGTTAATCAAGTTTCCATTCGCTTTGGTGGTGATGTCGTCATCCTGTACTCTTGGTTGCCCTGTCTCCCTCGTAATAATATTCCAAATTGTTTTGATTTTGTTATCAGAGGTATTAATCTCAGAAATGATGCAAATGCTTCTGGCCTTTTTAACAACCTTTCTTAATGTAGCACAGTAGTTGTTATAATACTTGGCTGTTTCAGGGTCATTACTCTTTCTTGTTGTTAGATACAGCTCCCTTTTGTGGTTACAAGATATTTTTATTCCTTTAGTAAGCCAAGGTTTTTGCATGGTTTCTTATAATTAGATTTAACTACTTTATTGGGGAAACAGTTTTCAAATTCTCTTACAGTGTATCATGAAATAAGTTATATTTTAAATTAGCATCGGGTTCCTTGAACACCTCATCCCAGTCTAACTGCTGAAGATTTTGTCTGATATTTCTAATTGTTGAGGCATTAATTGAACGCACAACTTTGGAGGGTAGTTTTGAATTACTGAATGGAACTATGTAATATACTGTAACTAGCTGAGCGTCACGACCAGAAAGTCCATTCTCAACAGGACAAGAATGTGTGTTTTTAAACCTATCTTGGTCTATAAAAGTGTTATCTATCAATGTACTGCTGTCCTTTACTACTCGAGTAGGAAAATTAATGACAGATTTCAAACTGAAAGAACCGAGCAAGACTTACAGGCCATTTTTCCTATTACACTCTTTCAGTGAATCAACATTGAAGTCCCCAAAAATAACAATTTGCTTTCCCCTTTCTGACAGATAGCACAACAAGGCATCCAAGTTTTCCAGGAATAAATGAAAGTTTCCTGGACCTGTATACTGTTACAGTTATAAAAGAGCCCTCCTTCAGTTTAAGTTGACAGGCACATGCTTATATCTGTTGCTCTAGACAAAACTTTTTTTCTATCTAAGGCTGGTATGACAATATCAAATTTCTTTGTCCAATATCTTTGTCAAAGATATTTGATGGTGTAATAGGGACTTTGTGAAATGTCGTCCAATATTTGATCAAATCTAGGGCCTCGCTGTAGATTTGATCAAAGAAATCGTTTGTCTTCTGTTCACTGCAACGTGACATGTTACCACATGGAGCGCTAGCATCGCTGTAGCGTTCTGTCGTCTGTAGTGTTTTTATAAACATTGGCGGTAAATACAATTGGTGTGTGCCGACAACTACAAAATTAATAGAGATGTATGAAGCTGATGAGGCGCTTTACAACGTGAGGCACCCTGAATACAAAAACAGATTAAGAAGATTGGAGACCTGACCTGACCTGATCTGACCTGCCCTGACCTGACCTAACCTAACCTAACCTAACCTAACAGACCTTCTCCTGTAGCAAGGAATCAGAGTGTTACAGTGAGCCTGTCTTCTGAAGATGTAGCGGTTCTTAAGTGAATATTGTGCTTTGTGATATGAGGATACACTTCACTGAGCACATACAGAAATGTATGCTCATCCATTCTTAAGTAATTGATGTACGACTTGCCGTCTTCCACTGTAAGCTCACGTAACAAGCTTTGTTGAATGCTTTTATCGTGTCGTCGTAAAACCCACGGCTTCACACAGATTAGATTAGTTTTTCGTTCCATTGACTTAGATTTACCCCAAAATATTATCCCATATGACATTATGGAATGAAAGTAGGCAAAGTATGCAAGCTTTTTCATTTTTATGTTGCCTATGTCTGCTACCCCCCCCCCCCCCCCCCCCCGCCCCATGAACCATTGACCTTGCCGTTGGTGGGTAAAATAGTCCCCCATTCGGATCTCCGGGCGGGGACTACTCAGGAGGACGTCGTTATCAGGAGAAAGAAAACTGGCGTTCTACAGATCGGAGTGTGGAATGTCAGATACCTTAATCAGGCAGATAGGTTAGAAAATTTAAAAAGGGAAATGGATAGGTTAAAGTTAATTATAGTGGGAATTAGTGAAGTTCGGTGCCAGGAGGAACAAGACTTTTGGTCAGGTGAATACAGGGTTATAAATACAAAATCAAATAGGGGTAATGCAGGAGTAGGTTTAATAACGAATAAAAAATAGGAATGTGGGTAAGCTACCACAAACAGCATAATGAACGCATTATTGTGGCCAAGACAGACACAAAGCCCAAGCCTACTACAGTGGTACAAGTTTATATGCCAACTAGCTCTGCAGATGATGAAGAAATTGATGAAATGTATGATGAGATAAAAGAAATTATTCAGGTAGTGAAGGGAGACGAAAATTTTATACTCATCGGTGACTAGAATTCGAGCGTAGGAAAAGGGAGAGAAGGAAACATAGTAGGTGAATATGGATTGGGACTAAGAAATGAAAGAGGAAGCCACCTGGTAGAATTTTGCGCTGAACATAACTTAATCATAGCTAACACTTGGTTCAAGAATCATCAAAAAAGTTGTATACATGGAAGAACCCTGTAGATACTAAAAGGTATCAGAAATATTATATAACGGTAAGACAGAGATTTAGGAACCAGGTTTTAAATTGCAAGACATTTCCAGGGTCAGATGTGGACTCAAACCACAATCTATTGGTTATGAACTGTAGATCAAAACTGAAGAAACTGCAAAAGGGTGGGATTTTGAGCAGATGGGACCTGGATAAACTGAAAGAACCAGAGGTTGTACAGAGTTTCAGGGAGAACATAAGGGAACAATTGACAGGAATGGGGGAAAGAAATACAGTAGAAGAAGAATGGGTAGCTTTGAGGAATGAAATAGTGAAGGCAGCAGATGATAAAGTAGGTAAAAAGACGAGGGCTAGTAGAAATCCTTGGGTAACGGAAGAGATACTGAATTTAATTGATGAAAGGAGAAAATATAAAAATGCAGTAAGTGAAGCAGGCAAAAAGGAATACAAACGTCTGATGTATGAGATCGACAGGAAGTGCAAAATGGCTAAGCAGGGATGGCTAGAGGACAAATGTAAGGATGTAGAGGCTTACCTCACGAAGGGTAAGATAGATACTGCCTACAGGAAAATTAAATAGTCCATTCGAGAAAAGAGAACCACTTGCATGAATATCAAGAGCTCAGATGGAAACACAGTTCTAAGCAAAGAAGGGAAAGCAGAAAGGTGGAAGGAGTAAATAGAGGGTCTATACAAGGGTGATGTACTTGAGGACAATATTATGGAAATGGAAGAGGATGTGGATGAAGATGAAATGGAGATATTATACTGCGTGAAGAGTTTGACAGAGCACTGAAAGACCTGAGTCGAAACAAGGCCCCGGGAGTAGACAACATTCCATTAGAACTACTGACAGCTTTGGGAGAGCCAGTCCTGACAAAACTCTACCATCTGGTGACCATGATGTATGAGACAGGCGAAATTCCCTCGGACTTCAAGAAGAATATAATAATTCCAATGCCAAAGAAAGCAGGTGTTGACAGATGTGAAAATTACCGAACAATCAGTTTAATAAGCCACAGCTGCAAAATACTAACACGAATTCTTTACAGACGAATGGAAAAAGTAGTAGAAGCTGACCTCGGGGAAGATCAGTTTGGATTCCGTAGAAACACTGGAACAGGTGAGGCAATACTGACCTTACGACTTATCTTAGAAGAAAGATTAAGGAAGGGCAAACCTACATTTCTAGCATTCGTAGACTTAGAGAAAGCTTTTGACAATGTTGACTGGAATACTCTCTTTCAAATTCTAGAGGTGGTAGGGGTAAAATACAGGGAGCGAAAGGCTATTTACAATTTGTACAGAAACCAGATGGCAGTTATAAGAGTCGAGGGACATGAAAGGGAAGCAGTGATTGGGAAGGGAGTGTGACAGGGTTGTAGCCTCTCCTAGATGTTGTTCAATCTGTATATTGAGCAAGCAGTAAAGGAAACAAAAGAAAAGTTCGGAGTAGGTATTAAAATCCACGGAGAAGAAATAAAAACTTTGAGGTTCGCCGATGACAATGTTATTCTGTCAGAAACAGCAAAGGACTTGGAAGATCAGTTGAACGGAATGGACAGTATCTTGAAAGGAGGGTATAAGATGAACATCAACAAAAGCAAAACAAGGATAATGGAATGTAGTCGAATTAATTCGGGTGATGCTGAGGGAATTAGATTAGGAAATGAGACACTTAAAGTAGTAAATGAGTTTTGCTATTTGGGGAGCAAAATAACTGATGATGGTCGAAGTAGAGAGGATATCAAATGTAGACTGGCAATGGGGAGGAAATCGTTTCTGAAGAAGAGAAATTTGTTAACATCGAGTATTGATTTAAGTGTCAGGAAGTCGTTTCTGAAAGTATTTGTATGAAGTGTAGCCATTTATCGAAGTGAAACATGGATAATAAATAGTTTGGACAAGAAGAGAATAGAAGCTTACGAAATGTGGTGCTACAGAAGAATGCTGAGGATTAGATGGGTAGATCACATAACTAATGAGGAAGTATTGAATAGGATTGGGGAGAAGAGAAGTTTGTGGCACAACTTGACGAGAAGAAGGGATCGGTTGGTAGGACATGTTCTGAGGCATCAAGGGATCACCAGTTTAGTACTGGAGGGTAGCGTGGAGGGTAAAAATCGTAGAGGGAGACCAAGAGATGAGTACACTAAGCAGATTCAGAAGGAGGTAGGCTGCATTAGGTATTGGGAGATGAAGAAGCTCGCACAGGATAGAGTAGCATGGAGAGCTGCATCAAACCAGTCTCAGGACTGAAGACCACAACAAAAACAACAACAATGTCTGCTAACACTCGAATTGCAAATACAGATTTGTTAAGGCGTTTCTGCAGTCCTGTGGTGTGCTCCTCTCTACTGAATTTATTATCAAGTTGTAATCCCAGGAATTTAAGACTGTCAACCTCGTACATATGGTTCCTCCCCCCCCCCCCCTCTTCTTTTCCGCATGTGCACACAATGCAATTGCGGTATGTGCATGCGGTTAATAACAAGTTGTTGTCAGCCATCTTGAACTTTGACGAAAAATTTGATGACGGTGTAATACCCTTTCTAGCGCTATGTCAAAGATCTTTGTCAAATATATTTGACGGAATATTTGATCACTTGGAATGCAAAAACACTATTCTCACCTGAAAATGTGAAGGTCCTTGATGAAGAACTGAGCAGGTACAGGCTAGACATAGAGGCACTACAAGAAAGGCGATGGCCTGCAGAAGGAATGCACAAAGAAAAGTGGTACAGCTACGTCTTCAGTGGAAATAAAGAAGGTAAACATCAGTTTGGAGTGGGCTTTTTAGTAGCGAACAGAGTAAGGGGAAAGATCGTGGACTTCAAGGCTGCTAATGAAAGAATATGTTGGATAAGAATAAAAGGAAAATTCTACTACTTAACTCTGGTTTTATTCCATGCACCTACAGAACATAAAGATGACAGTGAAAAAGACAGTTTCTACGAAGACCTGGAATCTGTGTATAAAGATGCATCATCATACGATGTGAAGGTTTTCCTTTGTGAAGCCAATGCTAAAGTAGGAAGAGAAGATATATTGAGACCTTACGCTGGGCTTCACAGTCTGCATGATTCCTCTAACAACAATGGAATGAGACTAGGCACACTGACAGCTTCAAAAAACTTAAGAACGATGAATACCTACTTTCCTCGCAACATCCATAAGACAACATGGAAGTCACCTGACCGGGAGAGTCAGAACCAAATAGACCACATACTTGTGGATGCCAGACACAGAAATGCTATCCAGAATGTAAAATCTCAAAGAGGTGCAGAAATAGGATCAGAGCATTACCTTGTGGTGACAACCATACAGGAGAAAATAGAAAGCCGTACAGCAGGTGAAGAGAAGCAGACCAGAAAATAAATGCAGACCTACTGAAAGAGGACCACATTAAGGAAAGATATGCACTTGGAATTGGAAACTGGTTTGCTTCCATAGAAGAACAAGAAAAAGATGATATTGAAATGTTTTGGTCGAGAATCAAGACACGTTTAAAGATCCTGCAAGTGAGGTGCTGAAACCCACGAAGAAAAGGAGGAAGAGCAAAGGATGGTTTACCGATAGGTGTAGAGATGCAGTCACCAAGAGAAAAGCAGCGAAACTGTTGTGGCTGACAAACGAACAGGTTGAAAGAACAAGGTTGGGATACATAGAAGCAGCTAGAGAAACAAGACACGTTCTTCGAACAAAAAAGCGGGAGTTGATAAGCAGCAAAATAAAACTGGCAGAAGTCAGTCAGGTTCTTCAAGAAAGGATACAATCCAAAGATTGAAGTGATCGGAGGTCAAGAAGGACAGATAATCACAGATGAAATGGAAGCTATGGAGGAATGGAAAAACTACATCGAAAACCTCCTGAATGTGGATGCTACATGAGTGCTACAACAGAAAATGAAAAAGAAGAATCATATAGAGAAAACAGAGATACTGTAACTATGAACTACCAAGCATGTAAGAGGTAAGAGCGACCATAAAATTGCTGAAGAGTGGGAAGGCACCAGAGATGCTGAAGGAGGGAAGAGCTAGACTATACCACTTAATCTGCTTAATTTGAAAGAAGGAAAGGATCCCAGACGAATGGAAGGAGTCTGTCATCTGCCCTAAACTAGAGAAAGGAGACCCAACGGGATGTAGCAACTATAGAGGAATCACACTACTATGTAGAGCTTATAATATCTTGAGCATTTTGTTACTGAAGCGACTAACACCTCATGTCGAGAAAGTACTGGGATTCCAAAAAGCAGGTTTCAGAAAGGAAAGTCAACTGTAGGCCATTTACATACAATACGGTAAGTGCTAGCAAAGAGCTGGGAATTCCGAAAAAATGTTCACTGCATTTTTGTGGTCTTCCATAAAGCATATGATAGTGTGAATAGACAAGCAATTTGACAAGAACTCGAAAGTGCCCAAGTTCCCAGCAAACTCACAAAACTGACACAGATATGTACCCAGGAGACAACATGCATGGTGAAAGTAAATGGAAACATATCAAAGAAGTTCAAGGTGAGGACTGCCTCTCCCCTCTCCTGTTTAACCTGGTACTGGAGAGAGCCCTGAGAAAGGTAGCAAGCCTAGAGACAGGAATACAGCTGGAAAGAAGGAGCAAAACCCTGGCCTATGCGGATGATGTAGTTTTAATAGCAGAGAAAGAACAAGACCTGGTTAAGATTACAAACACATTAATGGAGGAGGCAATGAGAGCAGGTCTGAAGTTGAATATGGGTAAGACAAAATACCTCGTAGTTAGCAGAGAAAATGGTGACAGACCCCTGAAAACGGAGGATAAAGTCTTTGAAAGGATAAAAGACTTTAAATATCTTGGGGCTATACTCAATGAAAGGAACGAGATAGACCAGGAAATTACCGCACGAATACAAACAGGAAACAGATCAAGGTTTGCTCTGAGAAAGCTGTTAAAGTCCCGGCTTCTATCGAGATCCTCAAAGACCAAGATCTACAAGACAATAATACAACCTGCAGTCTTGTATGGAGTAGAAACCTGGACCATCACCCAAAATATGAAAAGAAAACTCCTGACATTTGATAATGCCATCCTCAGAGAGATATTTGGGCCAGTGAAGGATGGAGATGAATGGAGGAAAAGAAAGAACTGTGAATTGCAGGAGCTATACAAGTCGATGGACATCGTTGCAGTGATCACAAGAAGAAGACGTGGTATGGACACGTAATGCGTCGAGAAGGCCAGATCATCAGGCAGGTAGTGGAGGAAGACATTAGAGGCAAAAGACCACGGAGAAGACAACGTCTCCGATGGATTGAGCAGGTCAGAAACGATATGAGTACGCTGGTGCTGTCTGAAGTAAAATACATGGACCGAGGACGCTGCAGGAAGCTGATTGGTGAAGCCAAAGACCGACTGCGGTTTGTGTGGCCAAGGTAGTAAGCAAGTAAGTAAGTAGTGGCCTGGTAGAACAACGTTATAACTGTGAACGAAAAACACGAAACTGTGAATGTCCTACAGCATAAATTAATATTGATAAGTGGTTTTAGGTTTACAATACCACCCACTATCAATGTGCTACAGGAATCTTAATATTTATTACTAAATGATAAATCACAGCTTAATAGGCCTACTTTCCCTCTGGAAACTCAAATTGCCCCAATTATTTTCACACTGTCTGTTAGATATTATTGCTCAATTTTTTCCTGGATTTTCTATATTCGTATGTACGTTTTCCATGCAGTAAGCGTAATTCTTCATATACCCATACATATTACAAATGTGTATGTATGTATCTAAGTATGCATGTTCGACATTTTTTCCTAAACCGCTGCATCGAATTCAACCAGGCTCGGTACCCATATCGCCAACGCCCTTGCCGCAGTGGTAACACCCGTTCCCGTCAGATCACCGAAGTTAAGAGCTGTCGGGCTGGGCTAGCACTTGGATGAGTGACCATCCGGTCTGCCGAGCGCTGTTGGCAAATGGGGTGCACTCAGTCCTTGTGAGGCAAACTGAGGAGGTACTTGATTGAGAAGTAGCGGCTCCGGTCTCGGCAACTGACATATGGCCGGGAGAGGGGTGTCTTGACCACATGCCCCTCCATATCCGCATCCAGTGATGCCTATGGTCTGAGGATGACACGGCGGCCAGTAGGTACCGTTGGGCCTTCATGGCCTGTTCGGGAGGAGTTTAGTTTAGTTTAGTTTGGTACCAATATCACTTACTGGAAAGAACCGCTGTGAGAGTAAGAAACACTACCTTTCAAAGGGTTGGTGGTTAAAAGAATGCATAGCTCACGACGCACAAGTAGCCAAACAATATTCACCCAGTATTTGAGAATGAGAGCACTTAGGAACTCGCAACCATCCTTACACATTATTTCAAGTCTTTACGAGACTCTCTGGCTCACACCCTCACAAAATAACGAAAGGAAAAATTTTTATCTCTTAGTACAATTTCGCTGTTAATGCAGTAAAACTGCCGCATCAGCCATGATCTTTTAATTTATTACTTCATTACTACCTGTGCGGCTGGTCCCGGCGGAGGTTCGAGTCCTCCCTCGGGCATGGGTGTGTGTGTGTTTGTCCTAAGGATAATTTAGGGTAAGTAGTGTGTAAGCTTAGGGACTGATGACCTTGGCAGTTAAGTCTCATAGGATTTCACACACATTTGAACGTCATTACTACTAACTGCACTTGCAACACATTTTGCACTGTGTATTCACATACACCACTGAATGTACTTGGAGAAATATATTGTGACGTAGAAGAAGGTGTAATTAGATGAATGACGAACACTAACTTCACTTAACTTCAGTGCGGAGCGAACTGCCTCCGGCCAGAACACATACAGTATATATACAGCTACAGAACATTCCAGTACAATGATTCTTGACATTTGTGGATATTTCTAGAATGCACTCGAACCGAATACAGAAATTAAAATTGTACCGTCCAGGTGAGTTTTAAACTCACGACCCTCTATACAACAGTTTAGTATCATAACCACTACACGACGGTGCTACTCAGCTTCTGCTGCGACAATTTCGTTGTACGACACACAGTTCAGGAGATATGATGTCATGAAAATGAGATACATGAGGAACTACCGCGTCATGCATGACTTTTTAATTTAATACTTCTTTACTACCAACTCTGTTCGCAACACATTTCGCAGATTGTATTCACTTATACCACTGGAAGTACCTGGAAAATTATATCACTGTTCAGGAGCAATAAGGTAATAAACGTTGTGCTGCGTGAATACGAAACTACAGAGCGAAATTCGATAGAGATACAGGTGAAACATGTGTAGAAACATATATGAAATATATTAAATCTATACGAAGAGAATATAAGCGCCGCTCCTGCCAGCCTCGGGATCAGTAAAGGGAGAGTAGAAGACGGACACTAGCAAAGAGGCCTAGATGAGCAGTGACATTAACGAAAGCAGTGACTTATGAGCGAGTGTGAATGCTTACATGGACATTGTATACAGTGAAGGACACTGACTGTTTGCATGTCGCCCATCGCTTGCGACAGCTCGTTGTAAATCCGAAGTTAAATATTGTCAATCTTCTTTATAGTAATACAAACCATTAATATGATCTGCTTGAATTGTGGTATAACTATCTGAAAAAGCAGCATTCTTTGGGCAACCTATAAGTGACGAATGGGCAGGACCGCACAGTAAACAAATTACTTATTATCTGGAAATAAAGACTGTGAAGGTAATAACCAGCAACCTCTTATTGGGGTGGGACTGATTACACGGAATGACAAGAATGGGGTGAGGAGAAGGACATACACAGACAGGAAGAGATGGACAGAAGAGGGGAAGGGGAGACTGGACGGAAAGGGAAGAGGAGGAGATGGATAGAGAGAGGGGGAGAAATAGGAGAGAGAGGGGGGAGGAGAACATGGACAGAGAGAGGGGGAGATGGTAAATGAGAGTGAAAGGGAAGAGGAGGAGTAGATGGACAGAGAGAGGGGGAGAAATAGGAGAGAGAGGGGGGAGGAGAACATGGACAGAGAGAGGAGGAGATGGTAAATGAGAGTGAAAGGGAAGAGGAGGAGTAGATGGACAGAGAGAGGGGGAGAAATAGGAGAGAGAGGGGGGAGGAGAACATGGACAGAGAGAGGAGGAGATGGTAAATGAGAGTGAAAGGGAAGAGGAGGAGTAGATGGAGAGAGGGGGAAGGAGGAGATGGACTTAGAGGGACTGATGAGCAAATAGTGGGGGTGGAGGGGGTGAACTTAGAGGGGAAGGAAGAGCTGGATGGGGAAATAGCAGATTGTCTGTGGGGATGGAGCACATGGGCAGAGAAAGGAAAGAGGAAGAGATGGACAGACACAAGGGGGAGGTAGAGATGAATAGAGAGAGGTGGTACGAGGAGATGGACCGAGAGAGCACTGGTGGAGATGGACAGAGCGAGGAGGAGGAAGAGATGGAGGAGGTGGACGGAGAGGGGGTGAGTAGATGATGGAAAGATAGAGGTAGGAGAAGGAGATGGGCTTAGAGATTGTAAGGCGCAGATACCTGGGTGAGGAGGCCATGAGGAGGGGAAGATAGAAGGGGGGGGGGGGGGGAGGAGATGGACAGGGGTCAGGAGCTGATGGACATAGGGGAGGAGCAGGTGGACAGAGAGAGGAAAGAGGAGATGGACAGGAACGAGGGAGAAGAGAAGAGAGGCAAAGAGAGGAGAAGGAAGACATGGACTTTGACAGGGGAGGAAGAGGTGGACTGAGAGGGAAGAAGCAGGTGGACATGGTGGAGGATGACATGGACAGAGAGAGGAGTAGAGGAGGTGAAGAGAGAGGGGGCAGGAAGAGATAGATGGGGAGAGGTGGAGCAGGAAATGGACACAGAAAGAGTGAGCAGGAGATGGACCAATAGAAGATTAAAATAAATACATAACAAAGCAATACCTGGTACTCAGCTTGGTGCAGCTGTCAATCATATCTTTTACTCTGCTTCTGTATCATCATCTATATGCATTACCTTCCAAGCTGTTCTCAAATACTCGTTTCTTGATAACTTAAGTGAAATTGTTATAGAGGTTGATTCACAATTCATATTACTGGCTTCTATGGGTATACAGGGGACTTGGTAGATAAACGTTTGATAAGGAACCCATGCTCGGAAATATACCGTTTGGTTATAAAATAAGATTGAAAATCGAATCATTTTCCGATCTCCCGCTTCACGTTACGCATGCGGACAGAAGAGAGCGCTGTCGTCAGTTCTTGTCGTAATTGTGATAGCACAAATATTTTTGTCCGACTACAACAAAGTTTACTAGAAGCTGAAACGATTGTACCTGCAAGGATTGTCTGTGGTGCTCCAAGGATGCGCTGCACCTCGATTAGAACAGGACATCCTTCGTCACGTATAAGGCAGCACGGCGACGAGTACTCGAAACAATGCCCATGTCACAGGGTCTTGTAGAGCACACATTGTCTCCGCTGTGAGCGTACCGTGAAGAGGGAGATTTGAAATTGATCTTATTGTCAAACTTATATTACATCTAAACGATACATTTCCGGACATCGGTTCCTTGTCAAAATTTTATCTACTAAGTCCCATCCGCAACCCCTAGAAACCTGTAATAGAAATTTTGTTGTATTTCTGCATGTACATCTTTGTTCTGTTGACTGTAATTCTTTGCTTATGCTGCCATCCTCCTCATGTTCCTGACACACACAGAGACACGCGCGCACCAGCACTCGTGCACACACACACATGCACGCACACGCATACAAGATATATTTACTCTTTTGCTTCGATCTGTCACTCTGTCGAAGATGACTTTCACTCCGTGTTTGCACCTCACTCTGCGTGTTACTATCTGTTCAGTGTGCTCACTAGCACTATATCCTTTTCGGTAACGACTGTCAGTTATAGCCTGATGATAGCCTTGTAACCGGAAAATCGGTTAAGGGAACTTAATATTGTAGAAAATTTTGCATTTTCATTTATAATTTCATTTTAGAGTGATATAAAGAAATGATGCGCTATACATCTGTAGTCTGTGTCATGTGGAACCAAGAAGAATTGTGGAGTATCCCAGGGTGCCGACTGAAATTCGTTTTAAACGGAAAGGAGAAACACAGTTTAATTTAAAACATCTACAATGTGCGATAAAGCTGGTAGTTTCGTTTATTACAAATTACAGATTTATGAATATTTGCGCAGGATAATGACAGTATTTGTACAGTGTATATTTTGTTTTTCGAGTGTTCGCGTTTGGAAACTACGATGCATACAGCTAAGAGGCAACGCTTCCGACGTTTATAAAGTTGGGAAATTATGTCATCGATTCGTATCTCGGAGAAGAACAAACAGCATTATTTGTATTCAGTTTCGGCTAGCCTGAAAGAGATAAAGCGTAAATGGCAGTATTTCAAAATGAATTACTCGGAATTTGTCGCTCATTATCTTTCAGTGACTCAGGCGTGGCCTTTAATCCTTGTTAACTAAGCACGCGTGCTGTTCGCCGGCCTCAGCACTATAGGCGCACACTTCGGCATTGGGTTCGCAGTAGCTTGTGGGCGCGGTGCTCACCCCGGAAACACACCGACCTCCTGCAACCGCTATGCGAACATACTGCGGAATTGCTCAAATGCTTATCGCTGGAGAAAATCTATCGGTCTGCAAGATAAGGCTGACCGAGAAATAGTTATGAATGCAAAGAAAGCTTAAAAATTCTCAGAACGTCGTTCACCCTCATCCAATAAGACGTTTTGATTTTATCACTCAAGACAGGCACACAGTCTGATGGGGGATGTCTCACTGATGGCCAGTTTCTGAGATGAAAATATCTTCAATTCCATTAGCTACCTCACGAGATGGT
This sequence comes from Schistocerca gregaria, assembly GCF_023897955.1. Taxonomy (NCBI): domain Eukaryota; kingdom Metazoa; phylum Arthropoda; class Insecta; order Orthoptera; family Acrididae; genus Schistocerca; species Schistocerca gregaria. The sequence goes on from NC_064931.1 coordinate 72,308,173, forward strand.
CCACCTCGGCTATTAGGAAATGTGACTGCCAAAGTCAAGCTAGCACTCTATTCAAAAAACAAAGGCAAGTAAATGTTAACTTTAAAAATGCTGCTCTCATTATCTGTGTGCGTTTTTAACTAGTGATAATAATATGAAAAAATAAACCCCAGAAAGACACAAGGAGGAGGGCCTGTTATGGAAATTTACAAGTGTTACAGAATTCTCTAATCAGAGTATACAATTCTCTTATACGACCAGTTGTTATTTATGGGTCAGAAATGGAGAATAAATTATAACCACTAACGTTTATTAGCTCTAAGAGAATACGCTGGTCAGGACATATGGAGAGGATGGCAGCTGACAGGATGTCCTAAAGAATAATGAAAGGAAGACTATTCAGTCAGAAGAAAGGGCCGACCAAGAGCAAGATGGTGTGACAATGTGGCCGGCCAGAGTGGCCGAGAGGTTCTAGGTGCTACAGTCTGGAACCGCGCGACCACTACGGTCGCAGGTTGGAATCCTGCCTCGGGCATTGATGTGTGTAATGTCCTTAGATTAGTTAGGTTTAAGTAGTTCTAAGTTCTAGGGGACTGATGACCTCAGCAGTTAAGTACCATAGTGCTCAGAGCCATTGGAGCCACTTTTTTTGGGACAAAGTGTTGTTCGCTGTGCTTCCCAGCACGTGGAGATCTGAGGCAGGGAACACAGTTGTAATGTGTGTGAATTCCTAAGGGACCAAACTGCTGAGGTCATCAGTACCTAGACTTACATAATACTTAAACTAACTTATGCTAAGAACAACACATACAACCATGCCCGATGGGGGATTCGAACCTCCGGCAGGAGGGACCGCGCAATCCGTGACATGACGCCTCAAACCGCGGCTGTTTGTTAAGGAGGCCAAGGTCCATTAAAAGGCTGTAGTGACAAAGAAGATGATGATGATGAAATAGAAAAAGAAGGAGCAGGTACAGCAGGAGAAACGAAAAGCTTAATTACACAACATACAAATCAAAGGGCAATTCGTTGTTAGAGAACGTGAACCTTTGGTTCCACTACACACAAGCGCATGAAACAGCGCTCTAGCAACAGTGTGTGTAGATGCAAACAAGAAAGAGACCTCAGTGGTGAAAGATAATTACTGAACTGAACTGCTGAGCAACAGTGTTGCAACTCTTTTTTTAAGACGTCTCTCTCTCTCTCTCTCTCTCTCTCTCTCTCTCTCTCTCCACGCAAGTAATCAAAACAACTCACTTTTTTGCATTTAACTTGCAGTGATGACTGTTACTCTTGTGCAATAATTGGTTTTCACGCCGTAAGGAAATTGCAAGTCGCTTCATGAATTTATATGCTTGTAGCATTACTCCTGCGCAGCTTCTAATAGTTTGAGTCGTTTAATAATTACACATGTATCATTTCATTCTTCTAAAATGTACCCCATATTTGTAACCGTTATATTTTGGGTAAAGCTGTGACACTGTTCTGCAAGAGAGAAATTTTCGTGGAAGAAACGACGCCAATTACAGTACTACTCTCCAACTGAGTTTCATTCTTACTTTGATCTACCGTCTTCTCCCTGACATACGTGAGGCGAACGCCAGGACGGTGCTTTCAAGAAGGCTGGGTCGGATTTGCCTTTCAACAAGGCTTTCCAACATTATTCCAAGCGAACTAGAACTCGGTATTTGATTACCTTCAAATCGACGGCTCTTTAACTTCTGCCTGTATTCTATCATTTATTGACTCACTTATTAAAATTTTCCATATGAAATTTCATCAAAAAGTGACGTAATGAAAACGTTGCTGTATGCAAATACAGGGAGATTCTTACTGATAGCAGACCCCCGCCCCCCCCCCCCCCCCAACACCACCATTAATTATAGTGCTTCTTAAAAAAATAGTGCTTCTATCTGTTTCGAAAAGACAGGTTAGTCTCCAGACAGCTGTCAAATGGTTCACAAGTTATAACGGTTCTATTTTTTAAAAAAATGAATAGCATCATTAACAGTGGTGGGTTCTATTTTCGCTTTCAATAAGAATCTACCTTAATATTCAAATGCTTTTACGCGTTCTATTTCTAAGAGTGAAAGACAAGGGTAACATATATTTTTCTTTATTGGTCATTACATTTTCCTCATAGGGGATGAGTTGAGGCAGGGCGGGCTGTCAGCAGCTATGCTGCTGCTCTTCAATCCAAATTATTTAAAAAATACAAACATAACATTTTTATAGATAAAACGATTAATACAATAAAATCAAATTACAATGAAATGTTTTCTTTCGGTTATTTACTACAGAAATAAAGTTGGTGATGGTGTGACAGGTGCTACGATATGGAAGACGGTGCTGCTATTTAGCGAGCCAGCTCTCATTAAGTGCCGTGATGGTAGAAGGGGAGGGTGGAGAGATGAAGGGCAATGCAGATGTATAGATTGACTTGGTGGGGTGGTTCAAATGGCTCTGATCACTATGGGACTTAAATTCTGAGGTCTACAGTCCCCTAGAACTTAGAACTACTTAAACCTAACTAACCTAAGGACATCACACACATCCATGCCCGAGGCAGGATTCGAACCTGCGACCGTAGCGGTTGTGCGTCTCCAGGCTGTAGCGCCTAGAACCGCTCGGCCACGTGGTGGGGGTAGGGTGTATTAGTTAGAAGGAGCTTTAGGTCCGCAGCTCGTGGTCGTGCAGTAGCGTTCTCGCTTCCCGCGCCCCATGTTCCCGGGTTCGATTCCCGGCGGGGTCAGGGATATTCTCTGCCTCGTGATGACTGGGTGTTGTTTGATGTCCTTAGGTTAGTTAGGTTTAAGTAGTTCTAAGTTCTAGGGGACTGATAACCATAGACGTTAAGTCCCATAGTGCTCAGAGCCATTTGAACCATTTTTTAGGAGCCTTAATCTATGGAAAATATCGTGGGATGGACGGCTACAGCTTGTAGCACTAGTAGACTCCAGGCCAGATTTTTGGTTTAAAAACAACGAGCCTGTTGAATTTTTCTTAGAGTAGGGTATTGTGGATATAAAAGTGCAATGAGGGTGTCAGCAGCAGCCCAAGACTGGAGAGGATTGGGGAGATAGTGCGGGTTTCATCTTAGAGTTTACGGGATGCGTGGGAACTGCGAATGTGTTCGATGAGTTTGAGGGAGGGTGGGGGAGTGTCATCAGCTGGTAAAGGATGTCAGAAGAAGAAAGACGGATATCAAAGTTGAGGTGAGGTGTTTGGCATTCTAAGACTCCTAAGGAATGGTAAAATTTTGTGGGTGTAACGTGCTAATGTGATTTGATAGATGTATTTACTTATATGACACTCAGAGTCAGTCACGTAGTCAGGAAATCAACGCTCATTGCAGATACGGGAATCCCGCATTACCTTCTCGGGCAAGGTCGTAGTGGACGTGGTTTTGACGCTATGGAGTGTCATGTGTGTAATCTTAATAGGTAATTGTACAGTATGCCGCTTTACATTGTTATGGATGAAAGGAAGAGGATAAAGGCCTGTGCAATCCGACAGACGGATAAGTACAATAGAATTGCATGCTCTCGGTGTAACACTGCAAAGAAATTTGGTGTAAGTTGTAACTAAGAGGTTTTTTTATACCACCGCCTCTCGTTCCCTTGCCGCTCTAATGGTAGCGATGAAAACTGGCTCCTCTACCAGGATTCAGGCTGACTATTTCCGAGTCAAGTGCCACTGCACAAGCGGCATTAGCGTGCTCGGTTACAGCCGTATTTTAATCGGTGGTAGCAACTGGACTTCCTGCATTAACCAGTGAGGGAAAAAGCGACAAATTATAGACAACTGTTTTCTGTGATCACGTCAGCGCTACTGCATTTTTATTGTGTTCCTCTTAATTGTGTAACCGTGGTGGTCTAGCAGATAAAGCACTGGACTCCAGTCCTGGAGGTCCTACATTCGATCCCGGATGTAGGTGGCGGTGTTTTCCGTTCTAGTCCCTCGGGGACGGCCCCATGTCCACTCAGCCTGATATCAAACGACCATCGGCGGGGCTGTGGGCCCGCCACCATCCTCTCCTAGCGCTCTCTACCGGCAGTCAGGCCAATACTTTACCTTTACATCTAACTTGTATCCCGTCATCATAGTCGTCAATATTCCTTTTTTTATTCACTCATCGATTAAGACACATAACTTGTACTGAAGAAAAGTCGTTCAGATGCTCCGTACGGCGGCACTAACACGGATTTCTCTTGGTTTCTGTAAATCACTTCAGATGAACGCTAGGATCATTCCTTAAACAAGACCACAGCCTTCACCAATCCAGCACGAATCTTACTATCAGAAGTCCCATTGACGACGAGGTCGTTAGAAAAGGTTCGCACGGTCACAGTGGGGTAGGTTCAGTAAGGAAATCGCGTGTGTACGATTCAAAGCAATCATCCTGTAATTTGCGTTAAGCGATTTAGGAAAATCGTGAAAACCTAAATCTGGATGGGCGGACGCGTATTCGAAGCCCCGTCCTTCTGGTGACTAAACCGGTGTCAGACTACAAATCCAGTAATCTTGCCTTAAATCCACAGTCTCGCCTATTATTTTTTTGTCACTTATTACTCATTTCACTTCTGTCAACGATTTATATGTATGATACCAGTTTTGTCCCGTGACTCGGAGTTCACATGAAACTGTAAGTTCAAATGGTTCAAATGACTCTGAGCATATTTAACATCTAAGGCCTATGGTCCCCTAGAACTTAGAACTAATTAAAGCTAACCAACCTAAGGACATCACACTCAACCATTCCCGAGGCAGGATTCGAACCTGTGTCCGTAGCGGTCGCGCGGTTCCAGACTGAAGGGCCTAGAACAGCTCGGTCACAGCGGCCACCAAACTGGCTGAGTTTGTTGTTGTTGTTGTGGTCTTCAGTCTTGAGACTGGTTTAATGCAGCTCTCCATGCTACCCTATCCTGTGCAAGCTGCTTCATCTCCCAGTACCTACTGCAACCTACATCCTTCTGAATCTGGTTAGTGTATTCATCTCTTGGTCTCCCTCTACGATTTTTACCCTCCACACTGCCCTGCAATACTAAATTGGTGATCCCTTGATGCCTCAGAACATGTCCTACAAACCGATCCCTTCTTCTCGTCAAGTTGTGCCACAAACTTCTCTTCTCCCCAAGCCTATTCAATACTTCCTCATTAGTTATGTGATCTACCCATCAAATCTTCAGCTTTCTTCTGTAGCACCACATTTCGAAAGCTTCTATTCTCTTCTTGTCCAAACTATGTATCGTCCATGTTTCACTTCCATACATGGCTACACTCCATACAAATACTTTCAGAAACGACTTCCTGACACTTAAATCTATACTCGATGTTAACAAATTTCTCTTCTTCAGAAACGCTTTCCTTCCCATTGCCAGTCTAGATTTGATATCCTCTCTACTTCGACCATCATCAGTTATTTTGCTCCCCAAATAGCAAAACTCCTTTACTGCTTTAAGTGTCTCATTTCCTAATCTAATTCCCTCAGCAGCACCCGACTTAATTCGACTACATTGCATTATCCTCGTTTTGCTTTTGTTGATGTTCATCTTATATCCTCCTTTGAATACACTATCCATTCCATTCAACTGATCTTCCAAGTCCTTTGCTGTTTCTGACAGAATAACATTGTCATCGGCGAACCTCAAAGTTTTTATTTCTTCTCCATGGATTTTAATACCTACCCCGAATATTTCTTTTGTTTCCTTTACTGCTTGCTCAATATACAGATTGAATAACATCGGGGAGAGGCTACAACCCTGTGTTACTCCCTTCCCAACAACTGCTTCCCTTTCATGCCCCTCGACTCTTATAACTGCCATCTGGTTTCTGTACAAATTCTAAATAGTCTTTCGCTCCCTGTATTTTACCCCTGCCACCTTTAGAATTTGAAAGAGAGTATTCCAGTCAACATTGTCAAAAGCTTTCTCTAAGTCTACGAATGCTAGAAATGTAGGTTTGCCCTTCCTTAATCTTTCTTCTAAGATAAGTCGTAAGGTCAGTATTGCCTCACCTGTTCCAGTGTTTCTACGGAATCCAAACTGATCTTCCCCGAGGTCAGCTTCTACTACTTTTTCCATTCGTCTGTAAAGAATTCGTGTTAGTATTTTGCAGCTGTGGCTTATTAAACTGATTGTTCGGTAATTTTCACATCTGTCAACACCTGCTTTCTTTGGGATTGGAATTATTATATTCTTCTTGAAGTCTGCGGGTATTTCGCCTGTTTCATACATCTTGTTCACCAGATGGTAGAGTTTTGTCAGGACTGGCTCTCCCAAGGCCGTCAGTAGTTCCAATGGAATGTGGTCTACTCCGGGGGCCTTGTTTCGACTCAGGTCTTTCAGTGCTCTGTCAAACTCTTCACGCAGTATCGTATCTCCCATTTCATCTTCATCCACATCCTCTTCCATTTCCATAATATTGTCCTCAAGTACATCACTCTTTTATAGACCCTCTATATACTCCTTCCACCTTTCTGCTTTTCCTTCTTTGCTTAGAACTGGGTTTCCATCTGAGCTCTTGATGTTCATACAATTGGTTCTCTTATCACCAAAGGTCTCTTTAATTTTCCTGTAGGCAGTTTCTATCTTACACCTAGTGAGACAAGCCTCTTCATCCTTACATTTGTCCTCTAGCCATCCCTGCTTAGCCATTTTGCACTTCCTGTCGATATAATTTTTGAGACGTTTGTATTCCTTTTTGCCTGCTTCATTTACTGCATTTTTATATTTTCTCCTTTCATCAATTAAATTCAATATTTCTTCTGTTACCCAAGGATTTCTACTAGTCCTCGTCTTTTTACCTACTTTATCCTCTGCTGCCTTCACTACTTCATCCCTCAAAGCTATCCATTCTTCTTCTACTGTATTTCTCTCCCCCATTCCTGTCAATTTTTCCCTTATGCTCTCCCTGAAACTCTGTACAACCTCTGGTTCTTTCAGTTTATCCAGGTGCCATCTCCTTAAATTTCCACCTTTTTGCAGTTTCTTCAGTTTTAATCTACAGCTCATAACCAATAGATTGTGATCAGAGTCCACATCTGCCCCTGGGAATGTCTTACAATTTAAAACCTGGTTCCTAAATCTCTGTCTTACCATTATATAATCCATCTGATACCTTTTAGTATCTCCAGGGTTCTTCCATGTATACAACTTTTTTTGATGATTCTTGAACCAAGTGTTAGCTATGATTAAGTTATGTTCAGCGCAAAATTCTACCAGGTGGGTTCCTTTTTCGTTTCTTAGCCCCAATCCATATTCACCTACTACGTTTCCTTCTCTCCCTTTTCCTACTGCCGAATTCCACTCACCCATGACCATTAAATTTTCATCACCCTTCACTATCTGAATAATTTCTTTTATTTCATCATACATTTCTTCAATTTCTTCGTCATCTGCAGAGCTAGTTGGCATATAAACTTGTACTACTGTAGTAGGTGTGGGCTTCGTATCTATCTTGGCCACAATAATGCGTTCCCTATGCTGTTTGTAGTAGCTTACCCGCATTCCTATTTTCCTGTTCATTATTAAACCTACTCCTGCATTACCTCTATTTGATTTTGTGTTTATAACCCTGTAGTCACCTGACCAGAAGTCTTGTTCCTCCTGCCACCGAACTTCACTAATTCCCACTATATCTAACTTTAACCTATCCATTTCCCTTTTTAAATTTTCTAACCTACCTGCCCGATTAAGGGATCTGACATTCCACGCTCCGATCCGTAGAACGCCAGTTTTCTTTCTGCTGATAACGACATCCTCTTGAGTAGTCCCCGCCCGGAAATCCGAATGGGGGACTATTTTACCTCCGGAATATTTTACCCAAGAGGACGCCATCATCATTTAATCATACAGTAAAGCTGCATGCCCTCGGGAAAAATTACGGCCGTAGTTGCCCCTTGCTTTCAGCCGTTCGCAGTACCAGCACAGAAAGGCCGTTTTGGTTAGTGTTACAAGGCCAGATCAGTCAATCATCCAGACTGTTGCCCTTGCAACTACTGAAAAGGCTGCTGCCCCTCTTCAGGAACCATACGTTCGTCCGGCCTCTCAACAGATATCCCTCCGTTGTGGTTGCACCTACGGTACGGCTATCTGTATCGCTGAGGCACGCAAGCCTCCCCACCAACGGCAAGGTCCATGGTTCATGGAGGAGGACTGGCTGAGTAAGACAGTTAAAAAAGTCTGAGGAAGGCGTAACAGCTCCAGTAGGGCCAGGCTCAGTAAAGCACTCGTGTCCAAATCAAACTTGGGACTGATGGAAAGTAGTACGTAAGCTTAGGGACCGATGACCTCAGCAGTTTGGTCTCATTTCTAAATTTTTCTAAAAATGTGAAGTAGTTTTCATCTTATGCAAAGACAGACTTCTAAGTTAGCTTGATGAAAAATACGCTGGGTGTTGCGTGATGTCCTTAGGTTAGTTAGGTTTAAGTAGTTCTAAGTTCTAGGGGACTGATGACCATAGATGTTAAGTCCCATAGGCTCAGACACATTTGAACCATTTTTTTGAAAAATACGCAACAGGTCTGCATTGCAAACGAAAGTAGTCACGACATTAAATCTACCACGAAAGATGATTTGGCAGTGGTAAACGTAGCAATTTGAACTATAAGGTGTAGCCACATTCATCTAGATCACGAGATCTGACTCCCTCTGACTTCCAACAATTGACTTATGTAAGGTAATTTGCGACGGTATTTTTTTTTTTTTTTGTTGCTTCAAATTAAGATGTTACGGGAAGCGTAGATGGATATTTTGCAGATTTTGAAGAACAGCATTTCAGGGATGGGAAAAATGTCGGAAAAATAGAGTGACGTACAATATGATTACGACAAAACGTGTGTATTCTTTACTTAACACAGTATTTCACTGCCAGACCTGTTTATAAACAAAATCTAGAAGAAAATACACATAAATTGTAAACGCTTATTTTAATAGGCATGGTAAAGGAGAACGTGGTGTAGCCTTGGCCTTATAGGCTGTTCGCTCCACGCTATTCGTATTAATGAACGAAGACTAACTCGTTCATTGTTCTATTACATTTACTGATCCGTGTGATTTAGATAGCTCATCTTTGATTTCACGGCGGGTGTTTTGGAACTCAGTGGATTATAAGTAAGAATTGAATGTAATGAGAGAACACGTGGATGTGCTTTTTTAACCAGAAGGGAAACTGAGTTCCCTGGAAGAACATCGTATCTCGTTCATGGCACCGGCTCCCCGTTACGACTGCGCAACTCTGGCAGCAGTACACGGAATTACGCTTGCCGTACTCGCAGCTGTGCTGGTAATTATTCAGCGAACGTGTAGGGAATACGCTCTGTTGCGGAAGTCTTCATGTACAATCGTGCATCAGCATACCCCAATAGATGGTTATCTTCTTGCTACGGCCGGCCGTTGTGGCCGTGCGGTTCTAGGCGCTTCAGTCTGGAACCGCGTGACCGCTACGGTTGCAGGTTCGAATCCTGCTTCGGGCGTGGATGTGTGTGATGTCATTAGGTTAGTTAGGTTTAAGTAGTTCTAAGTTCTAGGGGACTGATGACCACAGATGTTAAGTCCCATAGTGCTCAGAGCCATTGGAACCATTTTTTTTTCTTGCTACGAAAAAAAATCATTTTATTGTGAGGCAGCAAAGCTGCAGGTGGCACCAAACTTCAATTGTCTTTTTTGAATCAGGGATAATGAGCAACTTATGACCAAAATGTCTGCTACATCGTTGAGTATTTGAATTTTGAAAATTTACGACTGAGTTTTTAGGAACCTAGCGTTCGAAAACAAGAATACTGAATGAGATGAGCGTGGAATTTGTACATCTGAGATGATTGTGCGACTGCATTAGTGAAAAGCGACGCATCCAGTTTGATGCTGCATTGCCGAGACAAAATCAAATTTTTCATTTATCTATAGAAATTAAATTCTGCTGAAAGTATTTTACATAAGCTTACTCGCCGTAAGCTTGATCATAAACTAAAACGAAGAGACATATTCAAAATAAAATTCAACAGTCTACCGTCATCGTGGTGACAAAACATTTAATCTGCCAGAATGTATTTGTGGCGACTGTACCCCCCCCCCCCCCCCTTTTTCATAAAATGAGAAGCAGCACAGATGAACGCACAGTCTCATATACCTTACTGGGTTGTTTAACAAGCCTGAAATATTTCTCGTATTTCGTTACCTTATTCGTCTTTCAAATACGGATGTCATGAAGTTCCTAGCATAAGTTTAAAGGTTAACTAAATTCCGTACCGTATGCGTCCTGACGACGAATTCTCCTTCGTCCGGTAACTGAATTGTCGGTGAACAGCAGTACTGGAGAGGCATGTGGTCTGCACGATGCCTTCCCTAATGTCGGGTTTCGTAACCGAAGTCACCGATTTCCCTTCAAGTAGTTCCTCCATTTTCCGTACGAAGCTTTGTGGGTGACGTTTATCCACCATAAACACCCAATAGCGTCACTGTGAGTATCTGGTCCTCCGTGCGGCTGCCATTATGTAAACAGCTCACTGGACAAAATATTACTTAGGCAGTTAAAAAGACACAATGGTCTCAGTGGAACGCTGCGGATGGTGTAAAAGTGGTACCAGGCCGTCATATCAACATCCACCGCTGACATATTAATGACCGAGAAGTAGTGTGTACAATCCAGACACCTACTAGTGGACATTAATATGACGTGAGTCCACCTACTGGGAACACTTTCAATGAGGTGTCCGAATGTCTGTGGAGGAATGACAGTCCATTCTTCCTCGAGAGTCGAAAGTGAAGTTGGACGCTGGGGTCTGGAGCGAATTCGACGTTGCATCTAATCCCAAAGATGTTGTATTGGGTTCAGCTCGGAACTCTGGGCAGACTATTCCGTTTCGGGAATATTATAGTCCACACACCATTGCCTCACTGATGATGCTTTATGACAGCATGCACCGTCATTCTGATACAAGAAAACCATCATTTCAGAACTGTTGCTCTGCTCTATGCAGTACACATTGCCGTAAATCAGTTCACATCCATTCGCATTTAGTGTTTTTGTAAGTGCAATATGAGGACCACACCACAAACACGAAAATACCAGTATACCGTAACATCACCTCCTCTGTACTTCCCTGTTGGTACCACACGTGATAGCAAGTAACGTTCTACAGCCATTCGCCAGACCCAAACTCTGGCATCGGACTGCGTGATTCGTCATTCAGCATCACTCGTTCCCACTGGCGTCGCTCTGTACACCACCTCGAGCGTCGCTTAGCACTGACTGCAGATACGGAGCTGCTCTACCACTGTCCCCATCTCTTTTTAACTCCCTACGTACAGCTGTTGTGCCAGCTGGATTGATGCTAGCACTTTGGAACTCACAAGTGACTTCTTCCGTTCATTTCGTGCTATTTGCTTTCAGTGACCCTGTGCAATACTTGACGGTCCTTGTCCGTCCGTACTTGAGGTATACCTGGTTTTGGTTTAGCTGTGGTTCTTTCTTCGCGTTTCCATTACACAACCAGGCTGCTTTAGACGGGCTGACGGGTTTCTTACTGAGGTGACAGAGCCACGTTCGAAGTCAGTGAGCTCTTCTGACCGACCCATTCTGCTGTCTCTGCTTCTCTACTGACAACACACTACACTGGCGTGTCTGCTTCTCGCACCATCTAGTGAGTAATTTCACAGCTCACCTGATGCTTCAAGAGGAGTATGTTGTGGATGCTCCCTTATTTTCGAATGAGAACAGCCTTATTCACAGAGGTGCACGCATGCGTATCTAGTTTGACTAGGACACCCAATCGGATACTTTTAATCAAATAGTGTATGTCCCAGTCAGTTTCATGGAATCAGCGCCTAAGATGTAGGGAGGTGGAAACGTGCAGAATGGCAAAAAGGAGCTATTGTCTTTGCATTTACCCATGATCACACGGTGAACAAAGTTGTCCGATATGATGGTGTTCAACGCGGACTGTCCAGTGTGTTTACAAGGAATGGTATTTCAGCCTGAACCGAGCAAGACGGCTTAGTAACAGTAGCCCTAAAATTTTCCTAATACATAGGCACCGGACACGACTGTCACGCCCCGTCAAGCACAACATAAGACCAAAGCTGCTGCTGCTGTCAGTGAGTGCAGCTCCATCTTAACCAATTTTCGAGATATCATTGCGAAGGGGGCTGCATGAAATGGACATTCGGAGTCGGGTAAGTCAAAAACGCTCACTGAGTGCAGCAGGACATGAAGCTGCTCGTCTTCAGTGGGCCAAACAACACAGAAATTGGGAAGGGGCTGAATGGAAATGTGTAGTATGGTCCAATGAGTTGCGATTTTGCCTGTTTTCGACTGTGCCGACCGCCGAAGGGGATGTGTAGCCCGCAGTATATGGAGGGAGCAGGCCAGGCCGGAGGTGGTTCTCTGATGTTTTGGGGGTGTATGTTGAACCGTGACTTGAACCCACTCATTCAGGTAACCGAGAACAAGAACCAGGCTGTTTACTTGAGTCTTCTCAGTGATCAGGTATTGCCCTTTCACCTGCTTCTTCAAGAGGAGTATGTTGTGGATGCTTCCTTATTTTTGAATGAGAACAGCCTTATTGACAGAGGTGCACGCATGCGTATCTAGTTTGACTCGGACACCCAATCGCAATACAACTGGCCCGCTAAATCACCAGAGCTTAAACCCATAGAAAATATCTGTAACTATTTGGGACAGTGGGTGAAACGTAGCCATCAACATAACTACAGTCTGGTAGCTCTACGGGATACAGTCAACAATCAATGGTTCAAATGGCTCTGAGCACTATGCGATTTAACTTCTGAGGTCATCAGTCGCCCAGAACTTAGAACTAATTAAACCTAACTAGCCTAAGGACATCACACACATCCATGCCCGAGGCAGGATTCGAACCTGCGACCGTAGCGGTCGCTCGGCTCCAGACTGTAGCGTCTAGAACCGCACAGCCACTCCGGCCGGCCAACAATCAATGGTTTCAGCACAATATGACATACGTGAAGAAACTTGTGAGCTCTCTTTTTCGTTGAACTGAAGCCATTAACAAGACTGGAGGAGCTGTTAGAAGCTATTTGTGCCATTTCTTCTGGGAGTGACTGATTACACTGACGGAAAAAAATAATTAATGTAGAGCAATGAAATTTCGGATATATATTTGTCTAGGTAACATATTTAAGTGAATAACATTCCAAGATCACAGGTTAGTCTAAGAGCGGGATAAGTAATAGCAAAATGTGAAATGCTGTGTATTAATAAACGGTGCAGCCGCCAGAGTGTTGAATGCAAGCACACAAATGTGCATGCATTGTGTTATATAGATGTCGGATGTCAGTTTGTGGGATGGAGTTCCACGCCCGACGCACTTCATCAATCAGTACAGCGACGGTTAATGCTGTTTGTGGATGGCGTCGGAGTTGTCGTTCGATGATGTCCTGCACATGCTCGACTGGAGGCAGATCTGGTGATAGTGTAGGCCAAGGCAACATGTCGACAGTGTAAAGTATACTGGGCTACACAGCGGTATGTGGGCGAGCATTAGCCTGTTGGGAAACACCCCCTGGAATGCTGTTCACCAATGGCAGCGCAACAGGTCAGATTACCGATTGACGTACAGATTTGGAGTCAGGGCGCGTGGAATGACCACGAGAGCGCTCCTGCTGTCATACGAAATCACACCGCGAACCATAACTCCAGGTGTAAGTCCTGTGTGTGTAGCACACAAACAGGTTGGTTGTTAGCCTCCTTCTAAGAAATATACGGCCATCACTGGCACCGAGCCAGAACCAGCTTCCATCAAAAAACGCAACAGACCTCCACCCTGCCCTCCAATGAGCTCTCGGTTGACACCACTGAAGTCGCATATGACGGTGATTTTGGGTCAGAGGAATGCACGCTAACGGGCGTCTGACTCGGTGCTATAATTGAAGTAACCGATTTTTAACAGTCCGTTGTGTGCCTGAGGTGCCAACTGCAGCTCAGATTTCTGCAGCAGATGCAGTACGCTGTGACAGAGGCATACGCTGAACACGATGGTCTTCCCTCTCGGTAGCGCCACGTGGCCGTCTGTAGCCCGGTCTTCTTGCGACCGTATATTCTCCTGACCACCGCTGCCAGCTATCACGTACTGTGGCTACATTCCTGTCACGTCATTCTGCAGTATCGCAGAAGCAACATCCAGCTTCTAGTAGCGCTACTACACGACCTCGTTCAAACTCAGTGAAGTACTGATCGTGGCGTCTTCGTCGCCTTAAAGGTGTTCATGCCTAACATCAACTCACCACGTCCAATCTCAAAGGTAACTAACGCTGACCACCGTATCAGCTTGTATTTAAAGCAAACCTGATGTGCATTATCATAGCGGCGCTACTAGCGCCATTTTTATGAAACTGACACGAAATTTGGATAGACATCACCTTTCAGATGTAGAAACACGCTTACGAAATTTCGTTTATGTCGCACAACTCCTCCTTGATGTTGAGTTATTTTTCTGTCAGTGTATTTGTCCGAAATGCTTATTGCCTACCAAGAAATAGTCGCGGCGTTTAATTTAACGATTCTTGTTGTGATCGACTGCAACTTCGATGAAATTAGCCACAGCCGACAACAGCGGTAGTGTTCTCCGGTATTTGCCACATGCTGGATCGGTGCTTCTTCCCTGAGTTGAGCATAATCTAGGACTCAATGTGAATAAATTAAAGCACTCCGTCTTTAGGCCACGAGTGGCCTACCGGGACCATCCGACCGCCGTGTCATCCTCAGTGGATGATGCGGATAGGAGGGGCGTGGGATCAGCACACCGCTCTACCGGTCGTTATGATGGTATTCTTGACCGAAGCCGCTACTATTCGATCGAGTGGCTCCTCAATTGACATCACGAGACTGAGAGCGCCCATAAAGATGGCAACAGCGCAAGGCGGTCTGGATGGTCACCCATCCAAGTGCCGACCACGCCCGACAGTGCTTAACTTGGGTGATCTCACGGGAACCGGTGTATCTACTGCGCCAAGGCCCATGCCTGACTAAATTAAGTTTACCTTTATATATAGCAAAAGCCCCAAATGACGTCCTTCTGTGGGACGAGCACCGTCATATCTTATGAATGCAGTGTCAAACACTTGTCGAATTTCGCCTACTGAAATTCTTCAACATAGTCGCCGTCCTATAGGCATCTACATCTACATATACATCTACATCTACATCCATACTCCGCAAGCCACCTGACGGTGTGTGGCGGAGGGTACCCTGAGTACCTCTATCGGTTCTCCCTTCTATTCCAGTCTCGTATTGTACGTGGAAAGAAGGATTGTCGGTATGCTTCTGTGTGGGCTCTAATGTCTCTGATTTTATCCTCATGGTCTCTTCGCGAGATATACGTAGGAGGGAGCAATATACTGCTTGACTCTTCTGTGAAGGTATGTTCTCGAAGCTTTAACAAAAGCCCGTACCGGGCTACTGAGCGTCTCTCCTGCAGAGTCTTACACTGGAGTTTATATATCATCTCCATAACGGTTTCGCGATTACTAAATGATCCTGTAACGAAGAGCGCTGCTCTCCGTTGGATCTTCTCTATCTCTTCTATTAACCCTATCTGGTGCGGATCCCACACTGCTGAGCAGTATTCAAGCAGTGGGTGAACAAGCGTACTGTAACCTACTTCCTTTGTTGTCGGATTGCATTTCCTTAGGATTCTTCCAATGAATCTCAGTCTGGCATCTGCTTTACCGACGATCAACTTTATATGATCATTCCATTTTAAATCACTCCTAATGCGTACTCCCAGATAATTTATGGAATTAACTGCTTCCAGTTGCTGACCTGCTATTTTGTAGCTAAATGATAAGGGACATCAGCTAGCATATCACTTAAACTTTCTTTTTGTGGTGTCCTCCGAAGAGCGAGGTGCTAAAGCAAGGTTGGTACCTCGCAACGCAACCGCATTTCTGTTCTCTGATAGAATACTCATGGACATACTGACTCCTGCCATGTTCTGACTCAGTGTTTACGGGCTATTAATAATGACTACACAGCTGAAATCTATTTAATCATTAAAAGCTTATTGAAATTCTTGAAATAACAAGCGGATAACTGTCTTCTAACTCTTCGACTGTAAGAGAGTTGTTAGCATGATATCTTTTAACATCCCCAACGATGAAAAAAATGTTCAGATGTGTGGTAAATCTTATGGGACTTAACTGCTAATGTCATCAGTCCCTAAGCTTACAAACTAGTTAACTTAAATTATCTTAAGGACAAACACACACACCCATGACCGAGGGAGGACTCGACCCCCACCCCCAGCCAAAGATAAAAGTCACATGTATTTGGATATAGGTAATGAGGAAACAAATGAAATATACTATGATCGAAGACATTCCGAATACTATCGCAAATGCGTTGGCGGTGTGCGCTCTTGCACTGTCCTGCATGTCACAACCGTAGGTATTTTAGTTAGTTGTTCTATGAAGAACGGTTGTTCACATACTTATCAGAAGTTACGATTTACTGGAGCAAATACAAATGACACGCCAGTAAGAAGTTTTTAACAGAATGACGGCTTTTGTGGACTTTTTTTCCGAAATGTCTCCTAACTAGTTTAGTTTACATTCGGTTAATGCACTTGCATTTTTAGACTTCTTTTAGTTTCAAACAGATCCAATGTCTTGAAATTAAGTTACTGATGTATGTACCGTCGAGTCTTTCGGAAAACAAAGTTCTGTACGGAGACAAGCTAACATTCCACATACAACTTTGTTCTTTCATTGTTCGAGAAAACAAGCACTCGCTGATTGTTCATATGTAACGTAGTGAAGGGAAACTACATGCAGAATGAGAGGGAAAAAGTATATCGATCGCAAAGTAATCTAAATAGACACACACACACACACACACACACACACACACACACACACACACACACACACACACACACACAAGAACACGAACACGAACACGCCACCTCTCCCACAATCTAAGCAATAGCCGGGACATCATGCTGTGATAGCAGCCTGCCTAGCGGGTGTATTAGTTCGTGCGCAACGACGGAGAAAACGCATAAGCAGTAACACAAAAACCCTGTATTTCGCTATCGTCGCAGGAAACGATGGTCGTAACAGTTAGGCTAAATAACTGACAACACTGGAATCCAGCACTGACGTATGAACCCCATACATGGTTGGCGACAACGTCTACTGCTTGGCGGCTATCAGTTACAGCTTTAGATCACATCCCGTGTTTCTTGTGAGCCTGGACATACCACAGCAGTATACCGTGAGCCGTAGCATCCATTTCAGCGTGCCGTGCCCAGCGTGCTAATTTGCGGAATGGAATGCCGTAAAGCGTAATACTGAGGCTAGTGTAGCTGGCCTTTAGGTGTTACGTCCGCAACACTACGTGCTCCATTCTGGGAAGAGGTAGTAAAATTATGACGTACTCAGAAAACTAAGTAAATTTAGGTGAAACTGCCAGATAGTCTAAGAATCACCGGTCAATAACACATCAGTGATGACTGAGCCGTCGTAACATCGTAATGAAACCCTAGAATTCAACCTGCTTCAAAATATTGGGTTGGTGCATAAGTTCGTAGCGCTCTGCCGCGATAAACACAACAGATACACATAACAGAGACTTTAGTATTGTGCTTCACAATTTACAACGATCTTCCAATGCTGGGGCAACTTTTCGATCCCGCGACAGTAGAAATCACGTGGTTTTGAGGCGAAGATTTCGTCGAGCCATCTTCGGAGTGCATTTTCATCCGGAAAAGTTCTTTGAAAGTTGGTCGATAGAGAGCGGAAAATGTGGAAATCTGAGGACGGAAGATCGGGTGAATAAGATGGGTGTGGGATGAGTTCCCAAACCAATTCGTGTGCAGTGTCTTTTGTCAGTCGAATACAATGCGGGCGGGCGTTATCGTGGGGCAACATCACTTCACGCACTCTTGCTCGGCGGTGTTCTTGGGCTGCGTCTGGAAGACGTCTCAGTTGTTGACAATAAGTGTCAGCACTGATAATTACATCTCGTAGAAGCAATTCGTAGTACACCACACCGCGATGTTCCACCCGAGGCAAAACATAATCTTTGTGAACGCACGCGGGTCATCGTACGAGGAGTTGTTGCTTTGTTTGGACTCAGCCATTCCTTTCTTTTCCTTACATTAGCATAAAGACCCCGTTTGTTGTCACCAGTAACGAAACAGGACACGAATGGTCGGTATTTTCACGAGCCATTTGGTGACGCGCAAGCACAGACGCACATGCGGCCACCCACTGATCTTTGTGAATTTGGCTTAGAGCATGCGGTACCCATACACCCGATTTGTGAACCTTCCCCATTGCACGAAAATATCGCACGACGGTGGAATGATCACAGTCCATCACATCTGCCAGTTCTCGAGCACACTCACGTGGATCATTGTGGATTAATGCGTTTAAACGATGCTCATCATACCCCGGACGTCTTTCTGAACCTGGAGAGTCACTAATGTCAAAAACGATCCTTCTCTTTTTCTGTGCTCTGTCGAATGGCATTATCCTCATGCACGGCGCAAATGTTTCTGGCTGCTCCCTCTGCTTTCAACCCTCTACTGTACTCAAACAGAAGAATATCTGCCACTTGACACTCCATTTTCTAGCGTCCACAGCTCCACTCACTATATCTAAATCACAAAATGTAAATTCAAATACCAATACGAACCTCAAATAAAAGACAATCGATAAATAAACCCATATGAACCGGAATACTAACATGCGAAATAAAAACGCTACGAACTTATGAACCAACTTCATAGAACTGCCGCTCTTCTGCGCCGAATTGCGATAGTTCTTGAGACTTGACGTAATAAATAGTGAAGTCTTTACCAAGACAAGGAATTGCAGTAGAAACAGGTTCTCTAGATGCGGAGACTCTCCTTCTCTGACAGATAACGCAATAAAGTTACAACCTGGAGAAGTTGAAGCGATGCGCTCTGATCTGTCGCTATACGATTCCGAGGCGACAGCACGACCAATCAAATGCGAAACGATTAGAAAAATTACGAGGGCATTCGAGGATTAAAGAGAAAAATTGTTGTAGAAATGAAAGAGGTTTTAGGAGGAGTTTTGTACTTTCATCACTGTAGATTGGGATCATTGGGATGAGCTGACAACAAAATTCAAAAAAATGGTTCAAATGGGTCTGAGCACTATGGGACTTAACACCTGAGGTTATCAGTCCCCTAGAACTTAGAACTACTTAAACCTAACTAACCTAAGGACGTCACACACATCCATGCCCGAGGCAGGATTCGAATCTGCGACAGTAGCGGTTGCACGGTTCCAGACTGCAGCGCCTAGAACCATTCGGCCACATGGGGCGGCTGAGCTGTCAACAGCTGAAGGATGAAAAGTATTTTGTTTATAACCTCAATATTGCATTTAACAACAGCATGCCCGTTTGAAGTTGCCACATTAGTTGATCAATGTTCAGTGATAGTTTTTTTTCCTTTCTGAAGGTGAAAACCAGCTAAAAACTTTTTTCGAACCACTTTACAGTATGGTAAAAGTTGTGTACACTACAGAAACTTTTATAAGTGAGCTGAACAGCTCAAAAATGCTCGAACCCGAGTTACTGACTGGTTCAAATGGCTCTGAGCACCATGCGACTTAACTTCTGAGGTCATCAGTCGCCTAAAACTTAGAAATAATTAAACCTAACCAATCTAAAGACATCACACACATCCATGCGCTAGGCAAGATTCGAACCTGCGACCGTGGCGGTCGCTCGGTTCCAGACTGTAGCGCCCAGAACTGCACGGCCACTCCGGCCGGCAGTTACTGACTAACAACGTCCTGGCTGTCCAGTTGAAGTGTCAACTTCATCACTTGAAACCCGAAGTGACGGCATTATTCTTGAAGATCGACGTATTACGGCTGAACATGTAACAAAAACGGATGAAGTAAGTGATGACGCAGTTCATCATGTTATCGGTAACAAGCTCTAGTACAGAAAAACAAGTGCGAAGTGGTTCCCGAAAGAGTTAACGCAACAACCGAGAATACAAGACCCAAAGAGTATACGTCTTGAAAAGCTTTTTTTTCTATATAAACTTGTTTCTTTAATGCGTAGTTATGACAGTAAAGTTTGTGTATCTTCATGATATTAATGTGGATAGAAAAGGAGTGTAATAAGACAATAAAGTATTCCACTTTTATGTTGTCACCGTAAGTACCCAAACGCACAACCCAAACAAAACAAATACTAATTAGAAGAAAAATTGTGCTAAGACTATATTACACTGCTGGCCATTAAAATTGCAATACTGGAAAGGATAAACAATATCGAAATTTTACAGACTAGAGTAGAGTAGGAAGAATACGTGATTAAATTTGTAGGGGATTTGAAAGTATACTGGGTGCGAAATTTCTGCCAGCTCTGGCATATACAACTGGTCTAATTCGGCCGGGCGACCGCATCGAACAGCGCAGGTGATGTAGCTCTAGAAACGAGAGAACATTCGGCGAATAGACTGGCCTGCCAGTGACTCCGACTTAAATCCCATCGATGCGTTGGGCAGACGTGTTGCAGTACGTCCACATGCCCCTATGCCCACCCAGCAGTTGGGAATCGCGCTGGTGGAGGAATGGAACGCCCTACCACAAGAACTCCTTACCAACCACGTGGCCAGCATGGGAGCGCTTGCATGGTATGCAATATCGGCTACGGTGGTCACATCACACACCCTATTAAGAACTCTGTCCTGCCTTTTGTAATGTCCACGGGACCACCATACACTGAGGCGACAAAAGTGATAGGAGAGTCAAAAACACATATCCAAATGGCGGTAGTGTCGCGTACACGAGGTATAAAAGGGCAGTACATTGGCGGAACTGTCATTTGAACTCAGGTGCTTCATGTGGGAACGTTTCCGACATGATTACGGCCGCACGACGGGAAGTAACAGACTTTGAACGTGGACTGGTAGTTGGAGCTATGCGCATGAAACATTCCATTCCGGGAATCGTTAGGAAATTCCATATTCCGATGTCCACAGTGTCAAGAGTGTGCCGAAAATACCAAATTTCAGGTATGACCTCTCACCACAGACATCGCAGTGGCCGACGGCCTTCACTTAACGACAGAGAGCAGCGGCGTTTGCGTAGAGCTGTCAGTACTAACACCAAGCAACACGGCGTGAAGTAACCGCAGAAATCAATATAAGACGTAAGACGAACGTATCCCTTAGGACAGTGCGGCGAAATTTGACGTTAATGTGCTATGGCAGCAGATGACCGACGTGAGTGCATTTGCTAACAGCTTGACATCGCCTGCAGAGCCTCTCCTGGCTCGTGAACATATCGGTTGGACCCTATTCGACCGGAAAACTGTGGCCTGGTCAGATGAATCTCGATTTCAGGTGGTAAGAACTGACGTTAGCGTTAGAGTGTGGTGCAGACCCTACAATGCCGTGGACCCAAGTTGTCAACAAGGAGGCACTGTGCAAGCTGGTGGTGGCAACATAATGGTTTGGCTGTTTTTACATGGAATGGAGTGGGTCCTCTGGTCTAACTGATCGCATCATTGACTAGAAATGGTTATGTTCGTCCACTTGGAGACCATTTGCAGCCATTCATGGACTTCATGGTCCCTAACAACGATTTCATCTCACCGAACCACAACTGTTCGCGATTGGTTTGAAGAACATTCTGGACAATTCGAACGAATGACTTGGTCACCCAGATCGGCCGACATGAGTCCCATCGAACATTTATCGGACATAATCGAGGGGTCAGTTGGTGCACAACATCCTGCACCGGCAACACTTTCGCAATTATAGACAGCTGTAGAGGAAGCACGGTTCAATATTTCTGCATGGTACTTCCACAGACTTGTGGAGTGTATGCCATGTCGAGTTGCTGCGCTACGCCGGGCAAAAGGAGGTCCAATACGATATCCCATGACTTTTGTCACCTCAGTGTAAGTCGCGGTGACTTCAGTGTAATTACTGTCTTCGAATTTCTGTTCGTCTGGATGTGGTGGTGGTGGTGGTTAGTGTTTAACGTCCCGTCGACAACGAGGTCATTAGAGACGGAGCGATAGCTCGGGTTAGGTAAGGATTGGAAAGGAAATCGGCCGTGCCCTTTCAAAGGAACCATCCCGGAATTTGCTTGAAACGATTTAGGGAAATCACGGAGAACCTAAATCAGGATGGTTGGAGACGGGATTGAACCGTCGTCCTCCCGAATGCGAGTCTCGTCTGGATGAAAATTTCTTTCAGTTACCTTCTGTACTATACTGTAGCAGTTCTTTCTGTGCATAGTTCAAGATTCATCGGGCTGTGTTACTTGGCAGTAACGCATCATGCGAAAGTTAGTTTCCTCCTTAAGTTTTGCACACCAGTCTATATCATCATACGCGACTGGAACAGAAAAGGGAGGTAATGACAGTGGCACGTAAAGTGCTCTCCGCCACACACCTTTAGGTGGCTTGCGGAGTATAAATGTAGATGTAGATGTTCACACGTACATGTTGGAGTAAACATTCTTAAATTAGTTGTCTGGATGAAATTGTTACAGATGTACTATTATGTTACAAGGAGGTTGAATCTTGACGATTTTATAAAATTCACCATTCAGGTGTTGACAGAGCTTCATAAATCAGCCGCACGGAGTTAGTGTACGGTTTATGTTTTCAATTCGTCTTTCTATGTACATACCTCAGATTCAATTTTTCAAGTAATCTCCTGACACACACCAGTATTAATAGGCCTACGCAGGGATATTGGTAGTATTTACCTCTTTAGA
Source organism: Schistocerca gregaria (assembly GCF_023897955.1). Lineage (NCBI taxonomy): Eukaryota > Metazoa > Arthropoda > Insecta > Orthoptera > Acrididae > Schistocerca > Schistocerca gregaria. The sequence goes on from NC_064931.1 coordinate 72,330,909, forward strand.
CTGGTCGATGAAGAGACCATTATGGCATTTTTTATTAATTTGAAAACAGAGTATTAGCTTATTGATTTACTCGGCAGTGTGGGAAAACGCTTCTAATCCGAAAAGGAAGTCATATGCGTATATGAAATGAATAGTAAGTGTCTGTGAAATCGCGCGACTGCTACGGTCGCAGGTTCGAATCCTGCCTCGGGCATGGATGTGTGTGATGTCCTTAGGTTAGTTAGGTTTAACTATTTCTAAGTTCTAAGGGACTAATGACCACAGATGTTAAGTCCCATAATGCTCAGAGCCATTTTTTTTTGTCTGTGAAATCAATGTCAGGCTCACCAAACTACTTGTATCACAGAACGTGAAAAAGGTTTACGTTAATTATCTGTATATATGAATGAAACGAATATATAATTGCTTCTCAGGTTTCCATGTCGGTTTTTCTAATATTACTGCTGTAAACTTGAAGCATTCCAATAAACTGCCTGTCGTCAGCAACCTCAAAGCTACTCCTCTTCTCTCGTCGACTCGACTCTCTCTCTCATTAACTATATGAAATGCATGAGGTTGCAGAACAGTATCCACAAGAAATGTTCTCTCATCAACGTACTTTGCTTCTCTATTTTACGTCGAGTAGACATTAATAATTTGTCGTATGACGCAGGACCCATCCGCACGTAATTTATGAAAACCTTAGCGTTCATGGTTCTGATTTCAGTCGGTATATTAATATGCGACAAGTTATTCCTTTTTAGAGCCATTCTCGGACCCATTTCCTCTTTTTCGTCGTTTTCTGTTGTTTCTTGCCAGCTATAGCTACTGTAATTGCGTCACAAGCTTTCTTTTTATTGTTCGACATCTTAACCGAGTAAAATCGCGTTGTTAACAGACAATACAGACAGTATTCTAGATGCGGTGAGGGCCGTTTCAGTATTTGAGAGTTCGGCTATCTAGGGTTATCAGTAAATACTAAACGTATGCAGGCACTTTAAGCCCATTTTACGGGAGCGACTTGGTCTTAATCGATCATTCCCGGAAAGTGTGTCTACTGTAGCGTCCCTGGAGGATTATTCCTGTACCGCACTCGCTTGTGACGAGAGGTCGTTTTCGTGTGTTGAGAGAGGTGTCTGCTGTCAAGTTTTGCACCTGAACTGTGAAAGGGTTGGCCGAAGTGGCCGAGCGGTTCTAGGCGCTACAGTCTGGAACCGCGCGACCGCTACGGTCGCAGGTTCGAATCCTGCCTCGGGCATGGATGTGTATGTTGTCCTTAGGTTAGTTAGGTTTATGTAGTTCTAAGTTCTAGGGGGCTGATGACCTCAGCAGTTAAGTCCCATAGTGCTCAGAGCCATTGGAACCATTTTTGAACTGTGAAAGTAGGTTTATGTGACAGCGTCGTTTTCACGAAAAAAATTAATGTAGTAGCAGAATGTAGGAAGAAGCAATGATGAGAGAGATTATTAATAACCAACGCAAACTTCAGAGTGAATGTTCTTTACAACTTTCCACATTACTGAGTACTGGAAGAACAGGAAATGTGTCATCCACAGTATTTAGAAGGCAGTGAACAGCGCCTTCTTGCCTTATAATTTGTATACTGTATTCCTACCAAGTCCCAATTACACGTCAAAATTTATTTTTCTCGTCCAGTAGATCTCACTTTTTCACTGTTTGAAGAACTTTCATTAAAAATGTTTATCCATTTACGTTCTTTTCTACGCATACTGTAGGCTTTTTCTCTGTCCAGTCGTTTTAAAAAGCAAACAATCCTGCCGGAGCAGCATCCGTAACTGAGTATTATAGCAGAGGTGGAAAATACCGCTTCAGTTGTAAAGTTATTTTTATTTCTAACCAGTTAAAACACGACCGGTTTCGTGCTCTTACATGCACATCATCGGGTTTTTTTGCTGAAAATAAACAAGAGACCGGAGCTAATAATAGTATTTACACGCAGTAGTACATATTAAAAAGCAAAAAAGAAGTTCCACATAACATTCTAGAAAACAGCGGTCGGGCTAGGTGCGGTAAAACATAAGTCAATGGCAAAGTGACACCAGACAATACTACGGACGACTGCCTGGGTAAAGAAATGTGCAATGAACACCAGGACACTTACACTCCGTGCTGCGGCCCCGAGCGCCGCGGTGGACGAGTGCAGGACGCGGTGTACAACCGGCGAGGACAGACCACGGAGGGAGAAGTTAACTGGTAAACCAAAGTGGCGAACGTACTGCCATCTGTTGACTAGAAGAACAACGCGCGGACAACTAGCCCGGTCGTTCACAATTTGAATTGGTGATTTACATACAAAACGAAAAAAAAATTACATTGAAACTTATATGAAAGGCGTTAAAAGTACGTTAAGAGCGGTAAAGGACCATACTGAACAGGGGTAGAACAGAGCTGTGGTAAAACTAACTGGAAGCAGGCGACTTAAAATTTATATATGAACGGTAAAACACAATGAAAATTTTCCCTTTCCATTAGTGGCATGCAAGTTTTTAATTTAGTGGAGATCTACGCTGGAGAGCCAAAAATCTGGCACACCTGCCTAATATCGTGTAGGGCCTCCCCGAGCAAACAGAAGGGCCACAACACGACGTTGCGTCTACTCGACTTATGTATGGAGTAGTGATGGATGGAATCCTGCAGGGCTGTCCATATATCCGTAAGAGTACAAGGTGGAGGAGATCTCTTCTGAACAGCACGTTGCAAGGCATCCCAGGTATGCTCAATAATGTTCGTGTCTGGGAAGTTTAGTAACCAACATAAGTGCTTAAACTCAGAAGAGTGTTCCTGGAGCCACTCTGTAGCAATTCAGGACGTGTGTGGGTCGCATTATCCTGCTGGAATGTACAATGGACATTAGTGGTTACAAGTGATCAGACACGATGCCTATGTACGTGTTACCTGTCAGAGTCGTATCTAGACGTATCAAGGGTCCCATTTCACTCCAACTGCACACGCCTCACACCATTACGAGCCCTCCAAGAGCTTAAACAGTCCCCTGTTGACATGAAGGGTCCATGGATTCATGAGGTTGTCTCCACACCCCTGCACGTCCATCCGCTCGATACAATTTGAAAAGAGACTAGTCTGACCAGTCAACATGTCTCCAGTCATCAACAATTCAATGTCGGTGTTGACGGGCCCAGGCGAAGCCCAAAGCTTCGTGTCGTGCAGTGGGTCATCGGCTCCGAAAGCCCATATCGATGCGTTTCGTTGAATGGTTAGCACGCTGACAATTGTTGATGGCCTAGCATTGAAATCTGCAGCAATTTGCGGGAGGGTTGCACTTCTGTCACGTTGAACAATTATTTTCAGTAGTCGTGGTTCCGTTCTTGCAGGATCTTCTTCCGGCCGGAGCGATGTCGGAGATTTAATGTTTTACCGGATTCCTGATATTCACAGTACACTTACTTGTGAAATGGAAGTACGGGAAAATCCCCACTTCTTCGCTACCTCGGAGATGCTATGTCCCATCGCTTGTGCGCTGACTATGACACTACGTTCAAACTCACTTAAAGCTTGATAACCTACCACTGGAGCTCCAGTAACCGATCTAACAACTGCGCCAGACACTTGTTGTCTTATATAGGCGTTGCCGACCGCAGCGCCGTATTCTCTGTATTTGAAAACGCATGCCTATACCAGTTCCTTTGGCGTTTCAGTGTATATGGTGACGTGAAACAGCGGGCCACAGTCATGAGTTAAAAGAACATACACATGTGCCACACCTATTAAAAAGCATCTCGCTACTGAACAAAATGGAAGGTAGAAATACCTTACAGTCCACACTGTGAAAAAGTACTATACCAATCAATAGCTAGCAGGAATTGCACTAAAGGGACAAATTAAAAGTAGGATCAATTCAAAAGATGCTAACTAAAAGCCGACGACTCGACGAGCCTTACGTAAGATAAGACCCAAGACACATTTTACATCATGAAAGATAGGAAAATTTTAACTTAGTGAGGACACAAATAGTGACGCACAAAAATGCGCCGTAGTCATAAGATAAAAAAATATACAGACCTGATGATGGGCAAGTAAGAGCCCGAAACCTGTCGTGTTTGAACTACTGAAAAATAAAACGAACCTTGCAACTGAAGCGGTATTTTCAATCTGTGCGTTTTGAAAGGTAAATACGTTTTGCTTTTCGAAGTGCGACCTTTGTAATTTCTCATGAGAATTTCTAAAACTACGACTAAAGGTTAAGAAGACAGAGAAGCAGAAATCCATTAGTATAACAGGAGGAGCTCGGCAGGAATAGATTAAATCCGATGTTAGCAGATGACGCCAATTCTCACGGGCAGTCTACCTCACAGTCAAGGATTCAGAACTCCACACTCGGCAGTGTTAATGGATGACTGACGTCACTGATCCACTATCGACTTGCTTGGCGACTGACTTACACGTAAATGTGTGACACGCACCTAGAACGACTACTCGATTTTGACAGGAAAGTCGCTCGGGTAAAAGGGGTAGCCGTGTTCAGACTGCCGCACGAGTGTGTTATGGGTCCGAGGAGAATGGTGAGTGGCGAATAACAAGCGCTGCGGCTCTCGTGTTGTGCCATGTTCTTATCCCACGAGGCGGGCCATTATCGCAACGTCAACTCCTGGTAATCAATCGAGACGGCGCAGGCAGCCACACTACTCAGAGTCTGGTGCTATTTGCAGCCACATCTAAGTGAAAGCCAGTTGCAAACAAACTCTCTTACTCTCCCACAGATGGTCTAGCTTCCATCCGAGGAAGTTGGATCCAAAACTCTGCGGCTATTGGAAACTGCAAAAGTTATATATATAGTCAGTTCCACAAGAAAGTCCGCAGCGACATCTCTGGTATTGGCCTCGAATCTGTAATCAATGTGCTTTTGCGCAGTTTATAGATAAACAGTGTGAAAGTTGAATGTTTTGTTTTGTCGGTTGCAGTTTGAAATGAGTGCAAAATATCTGAAGCGTCACAAGGCAGTGTTCCTCAAAAATCATCCAAAGCGACCAAAGCTTTCGTATGGAACTGCTGCTAAAATTCTTAGAGGATCAAAGACATCTGTTGCGAAGTAGGTCGAACGATATTTAGAGATTGGAAACGTGAATGACGTACCGGAGAGAGTGCTAATGTGGTTATAATCTATAATGGCGGCGACTGGAGTAACTATTAGGTAAATGTGGAATTAGTAATAACATGTATTTTCATGTAAACATAAATTTATAATTGTGCGTTTTACTTCACACAGATAACGGCGTACACTTTCTTGTGGAACTGACTGTAGATCTCTTCCATCTAGAGAGATTTTGCTTCTGTTTCCCTTGTCTTCATCTTTTCACCGTCAACCAAGAATCTTGTATTACAGTACAAAACAAACTGCAATTACGACTGAACCGGGTTACGTGACAATCCATTTCAGAGTAGATCATGCTGTTACCGTGCAAGCTAAGCGAGGAAATAACCCCGGGAAATGTCTTCAAGGAAGCGCACGAAATTCGTTATTAACGTAATTAAATTTATTGACGATGAGGTCTACAACTACATCCATACATAGCATATCGCTTTTAAGTGCATGAGAGCGTATGCTTTGCATTGTTCCACACGTTACGATTTCTTTCCGTTCCATTCTTATGACTGCTTAAATGTGTCTGTGTTGTCTGTAATTAGTTAAATATCATCTCTGCGTTCCGTACAGAAGCAATACGTCGGGGGTGGTAATACATAGGTGCAACAGGGATAAGTGCACATATTTTTATATATGCTACCTTTACACAGCGACCAGCCAGAACATTCTGACCGCCGACCTACTATCGATATAAACCTGTCCAGGCGATAGCAGCGTCACCTGGCGAGGAAGGACTGCCGTCAGACACACGCGCGGTGCATGTAGTATGAGTGGGCGTGCCTTCCGTGTGTAGAACGGCGAAGGCACGCAATGCATCTGAGTTTGACCGAGGGTAGATTGTGATGTCCCGGAAGTTCGGCACCAGCATTTCGGAAACTGCTGCTTCCGTGAGTGTGTTTAACACGTTTCGAAACCGAGGAGAACCCACGTCCAGACATCGTGGGTTTGGGCTGCCACCCCTCATTAGAGATATCGGACGTAGGCTGGGCAGACTGGTAAAACAGGACAGGCGGTGAACTGTGGCTGAACTAACATCAGACATGAGTGCTGGGCAGAGTAAAAGTGTGTCTGAACAGAGCACCGAACACTCCTAACGATGGGTCTCCGTAGCCGACGACCCTTGCATGTGCCAATATTAACATCATAACATCGGCAACTACGACAGAAATGGGCATGTGATAATCGACACTGGACGTTAACGGAGTGGCAGAGGATTTCACGGAGTGATAAATTCCGATACCTACTTCATCATGTTGATGGGAAGGCGCGAATCCGTCGTCTTCCAGGGGAACAGCTCCCTGGCATCAGTACTGCAGGACGGAGGCGAGCTGGCGGGGGCTCCATTACGCTCTGCGAAACATTCACATGGCCATCTGTGGGTCCATTGGAGCTCGTGCAAGGCACCGCGATGACCGATGAGTATCATACACTGGTTGCAGTCCATGGACGCCCCCTTCATGACGATCATGTTTCCTGGCAGCGGTGGAATTGTTCAACAAGATAATGCGCCATGTCACAAGGCCAGGAGTGTAATGGAGTGGTTCGAGGAACACATTAGCGAGTTCCAGTTCCTGTGCTGGACCCCCAACTTGCCAAGTCTCAACCGAATCGAACACATCTGGAATGTGATTGAATGTGGCGTCTGAGCTCATCACCCCCCTCCTCGGAATTTACGGGAATTAGGTGACCTCTGTGTGCAGATGTGGTCCTAACTCCTTCCAGCGACCTACCAAGGCCTCACTGCTTCCATGCCATGATGTGTCGCCAATGAGAACATACGGTTATTAAGTGGGTGATTATAATGTTCTGTGTAAGTACAAAGTGTGGAAAAGTCTCCCCACAAACGTGTCACATAATTTACTACCCCATGTTTTCAGTACGGTTGTAGCTGCGCCACTAAGTGGACTACCCCTGTGAGTATAGACCAACCATGTTGCATCCGTACGTCCACAATTCGATACCAAACCTGCTGCCCAGGGGAAAATAAGCTTAATGGATTGTTCTTCCCACATGTGCATGTTGGTACTACCCAACCTAAAAAAATACGACTTCTAATAGTTATAATTGTTACTCTGCAAATGACATAAATATTTATGTGATGTGCTGTTTGAGACTTTCCTGCCGTAATAACTGCTTCATTGGTACACGGGTGTCATGTTGGATAATGTATCTGAATAGATGTAAGATATCGAGTTTCGATGTGGTCTCTTTGTTCACATGAGTTCCTCCGGTGATTCACTACAACCTACAGGACCTCGGTGGAGGAGGACCTTACCTCGACTTAGTTTTTATTTTATAAATAACATTCTGAGATAATTGACGGTGTTGCTATGAATAGCCCTTTGTCTTCCATAGTAGCTAATCTTCTCAAACAAGACTTCGAGCAAAACGCACTTCATTCAGCGGAATTGAAACCTAAATATTTCTCGAGATATGCGGACGACACCTTTGGGGTACGGCCACACAGGATAGCAACACTTCCTGAATTTCAGGAATACCTTAACTCCTTCTGTCTAAGTATCTGCTTCGCCATGGAGATGGAGAAAAAGGAGATCTCCCATTCTTAGATGCCTGTATCAACGAACTCCGAGCTGCCATCACCTATCTCAACACAGAGGCGTGTTATGGACTCTCGTTCACAGGGCTAGAGTTATCTCGGATGCAGGGAGCTTATCGGCAGACCTTAGCCATCTTCGCTTTGTCTTTATACAAAACGGGTACTCTGATGAACAGATTTGTAATACATTTCAACCTGCACGTTATAAACCTCAATAATAGCTAGAAGAAAGGAAGAACTCCACGTGGACTGTTTTCCTACTCTCTGTTGGTGGCGTCTCCTTTAGGATCAGCAGGTTGTTCAAGAAACATCAAATAAAATGTGTCTTCCGCTCTCTATTGCGAGTACAAACAATGTTGGGTTCTGTTCAAGACATCCTAAGTCTAAGGAGACTGGTGTGTATAACGTCCCGTGCCAGTGTGGGAAATCATATGGGTCGCACTGTTAAAGATACACTACTGGCCATTAAAACTGCTACACCAAGAAGAAATTCAGATGATAAACGGGTATTCATTGGACAAATATATTATACTAGAACTGACATGTGATTACATTTTCACGCAATTTGGGTGTATAGATCCTGAGAAATCAGTACTCAGAACAACCACCTCTGGCCGTAATAACGGCATTGATACGCCTGGGCATTGAGTTAAACAGAGCTTGGATGGCGTGTACAGGCACAGCTGCCCATGCAGCTGTGACTGGAGTATTGTGACGAGCCCGTACAGGACCTGCAACGAGCGGTCGTGCATTATCCTGCTGAAATGTAGGGTTTCGCAGGGATTGAGTGAAGGGTAGAATCACGGGTCGTAACACATCTGAACTGTAACGTCCACTGTTCAAAGTGACGTCAAAACGAACAAGAGGCGACCGAGACGTGTAACCAATGGCACTCCATACCATCAGGCAGGGTGATACGCCAGTATGGCGATGACGAACACACGCTTCCAATGTGCGTTCACCGCGATGTCGTCAAACACGGATGTGACCATTATGATACTGTAAACAGAACCTGGATTCATCCGAAAAAATGACGTTTTGCCATTCGTGCACCCAGGTTCGTCGTTGAGTACACCATCGCAGGCGCTCCTGTCTGTGATGCAGCGTCAAAGGTAACCGCAGCCATGGTCTCCGAGCTGATAGTCCATGCTCCTGCAAACGTCGCCGAACTCTTTGTGCAGATGGTTGTTGCCTTGTAAACGTCCCCATCTGTTGATTCAGGGATCGAGACGCGGCTGCACGATCCATTACAGGCATGCGGATAAGATGCCTGTCATCTCGACTGCTAGTGATACGAGGCCGTTGGGATCCAGCACGGCGTTCCGTATTACCCTCCTGAACCCACCGATTCCATATTCTGCTAACAGTCATTCGATCTCGACCAACGCGAGCAGCAATGTCGCGATACGATAAACCGCATCGCGATAGGCTACAATCCGACCTTTATCAATGTCGGAAACGTGATGGTACGCATTTCTCCTCCTTACACGAGGCATCACAACAGCGTTTTTACCAGGCAACGCCGGTCAACTGCTGTTTGTGTATGAGAAATCGGTTGGAAACTTTCCTCATGTCAGCACGTTGTAGGTGTCGCCACCGGTGCCAACGTTGTGTGAATGCTCTGAAAAGATTATCATTTGCATATCACAGCATCTTCTTCCTGTCGGTTAAATTTCGCGTCTGTAGCACGTCATCTTCGTGGTGTAGCAATTTTAATGGCCAGTAGTGTAGCTGAACATAGGCGTCACACCACAATGGGTCAGACAGGGAAGTCTGCTGTTGCTAGGCACTGTCGTGACACGGGACATAGCGTGAACTACGGGGAGACAAAGATCGTTTCGTTCGTCTCCACGTACTGGGACTACATGAGTAAAGAAGCAGTCGAAACACGTTTGAGTAACGACCTGATTAACAGAGACATGGGATTTCAACTCAGCAATACACGGGAGCCAGCATTGGCGGCACTAAGGCAGAGTTGGCCACAGAAGAACGTATCCAAGTACAAACAGACGGGCAATCGAAGTCCACACACTTAAACAGGATGCCAATGCTCCGCCCGCTCGCGCGCTGGTCCTCGATTTGCTGTCGCGCTTTTGCGGCGCGTCACGCATGCGAAGACCGTGGCCCGTTTCTCCAGCAGGGGGCACTGGTTGTTGCCGTGGTCTGTGACTCGTGTAAGATGACATTATAGCCCCATCCCGTGGAGCCTTCCGTCTTCTAGCGAGTCAGCGCACATATTGGCGAGTCACTGCAGCAACACTTCAGTAAGCACCTGAAAATAACGAGCAGGTGTCTCGTTGAAATATTTGCAACATTCACATTGTCGCTTGCTTTGCTAACGATTGGGCCTATGTTGTCACTCCATTTCATATCCCCATAAACTGTTACACCCAAGTACTTGTATGGTTTGACTGATTCCATTTGTGACTCACTGGTATACTCATCACAGGATAAAACGTTTACGCATGTTGCAAACTTCACAGTTTTACATTTCTGGACATTTAAAGAAAGCTGCCGAAGATCGTACTACTCTGAAATCATATCAAGAGCTAACGGAACATTCGTGTCTCTTTTTCATATTTTTGGTTGGTCGCGGGGGAGGGAACCAAATAGCGTGGTCACCGTTCCCATCGGATTAGGAAAGGATGCTGAAGGAAGTCAGTCGTGCCCTTGCAAAGGAACCATTCCGACATTTACGTGAAGCCATTTAGGGAAATCACGGAAAACCTCAATCACGATGGCAGGACACGGGTTTGAACCGTCGTCCTCCCGAATGCGAGTCTAGTGTGCTAACCACTGTCCCACCTCGCTCGGTCCTTTTTCAGACATAACATTATTTTGTAGATAGCAGTATCGTCTGCAAAAAGTCAAAGGTTACTATTAATACTGTTAGCTAGGTTATTAAGAAACGAGCGCCAGTTTTAGCGAAGATAGTGCAGAAGTGTGGTTGATCAATGGTGGCGTTGTGTTAAGTCAATGGTGTGCATAATATCGAAGGAAGGACATGATACACAAGGAGTGGGATACAGTACATACCCCAAATATGAAGCGTTTCACAGTAAGTATTCCATTGATGCTGCGCATAAATGTGCTGTTAATCAGCTATTTATGTAATACTACTAAGAATTAAAAAGGATACCAACGCTGCGAAAATTTCTCGTTGCGAGTAGTCTTCTACTCGCTGCGCTCCCCAACTTTTGTTGTACATACATGGAGTGCAAGATTAGCAAAGAAACTCTAGGAAAAATTACTCTAACTGATGTATTCGGCTTCAAAAGCCGACAGATTGAGAGAATGATCACGTGTAAACGATGAAAAAAGACTGCGAAAAGAACATACAAGGTGTTTTTCGGAAAAATAAAGATACGGGATTCAAGTGGACAGTACTTTATTTAGACTAGACGTGGAATCAAGAGACATCGCTTGGAAAATAAATACTCATTTAATGATAGTTGGTGAGTGGTATAGCTAAAGAAAAGTGCTGAACTTTTAACTGTCGTTTATCGCCTGACAATGTTTCAGTTGTAACTTTACCGGAGCGTACGTTGTTTGTTATGTCTGTATCTTTCTAACTTCTTCACAAAAACAACGGAGCGATCGGGGCCTTCAGTTTAGCTTGTCACGTAATACAAACTCGCATTGGATGTTCTGCCTTCCTATGTGTATCGTAATTAAGACCATGTTTTGCTTCTGCTTTGATTTACTACACACTGATTTAAAATTTGTTTATCCCTTAAATAGAGGAACTAGAAAATACTGAAGCTCTTCCCAATCACTAAAAAAATACATTAAAGGTATATCGGAAACAATTCGGTTCATATCAAAAATGAACATTTCATTACTTGTTATACCTTGTTCAACTCACATGCTAAGTTCTGTTGGTTGACTTCTTCTTACAGTGAGAGCTGTTTGACATAAGATGTGTAAATAAATACAGTATATAGACGTAAAACATCATTATTTAGCTTCGGATGTGTAACAGCAGCCATGTTTGCAGATTAAATAATAGGAATCTAAGTCCGCCTACTATGCGAGCAATTATAATTTTGAATGCTCAAATACGTTTCAGTGGTTAATTTTATTGACGTGATAGTCCCTAGAATTTTAGTTTCCGTAAGACCCACGTATCATTTCTCTTTACGTTGCCATAGTTATTTTCGTGGTACTTTTCCCTATCTGCATGTTCATCTGTTGTACAAATACACACGGAAACAGGGTGCATGCCCTTAATGACTCACACTACAAGTTCAAACGTCGAGACTTCATAAAAACACAATGTGTATGTTCATTCTCTGTTTTTGTTCCCTAATGAACATAATATTTAGTCATATTTGCTTTTAGTCAAGATCATCAGCCAGTTTTTGCCCAAAACGTAAATATTCCCAGTTATTGCTTTGTTGTAACATTAGAATGTGTTATACTGGTGAGGTAAGTGCGCAGGCGCAAAGTGAACAGAACACAAATTTGTAGGAAACCTTATTGTTCTTGCTGAAATTTTCTAGGTGATATGGGGAAGAAAGGATGCTAAGAAGGTGATGGAAAGTTCTCGTAATAACAAACAAGATCGAACTTATCAGTCTCACGCCACAAACGATGGAACACTTTTTCTTGCTGTATGCTGCGCGCATCGTGATGAAATCAAGGAGTATTTGTGGGTCTCTTGAGATGAACCGGCGGGCATAAACTGTGATGCAGCAAGCACAGATAAGGGGCCGCTGATTTATGAGTTACACCAAGAACGTCGGTTTCTTAAGCAATATACAGAACTCACATGCTAAGCGTCCTTTTGTAGTAACTAAGAAATACAGAAATAATTGATGCTGGCGACACAGAGATACTTGACGTCTTTCTGCAGCTCGGGGACTGGTCTCTCCAATTAATCTTTCTATTTTAAATATTTTGAAGACCTTCTAAACGATCCGACTCCAACACCGCGACAGTTCCTTTCGGAAAGCAACGATATTACTGACGTCTCAACTCACAGAATCTGTGACAAGAAAAGACGTGCCGGTGACCAATGTGACCCACGATTAAGAAGAGGACATTGGACTCCTTGTTCTTAGTAAAGGTTTTTCATGGTAATAGACAAAAACTGGTCACCCATCTTTCTTTATGACGTGACACCGTCTCATTCCGGGGCATGCATGTACGAAAAGCTTGCGTTAGAAAAGTTACCTTGCCTGTCCCCGGCTATTTCTAACGAACTATAAGTAATATATGCAATATCCTTGCATCGCTTGGTAACCTAAGATCTTAGACAAAAATTTCCTCAGTAGGTTTTACGGAATGTCATTTCTCCTGCCCGTGTTAGGAGTTAAATTTTATGCCCATAAAACACGTGGCTAGTTCACACTGACGCACCAGAAAAAATGCAACCACTAACCAGTTTTTGAAATTTACGATAGTAGTATTATTTGCAAATTAGAAAACGTACAAATCTTTCAAATTATGTACTATATCATGAAATCAAACATAACGACAAAAAAGATGCTAGTCGCAAAAAACTAATTAGACTGGGATCAAGAAAGAGTGTAACGTACATGGTCTCACTTTTGTACAGTAAGTTAAACAGTCAGGCACCAATGAAATTATTTTTTTCTTAAATTTATCTTCATAAATACATATCATGGGAATTAAAGTGGGAATAAGTGAAGCTCGGTGGCTGGAGGAACAGGACTTCTATTCAGGAGAATACAGGGTTGTAAATACAAAATCAAATAGGGGTAATGCAGGAGTACGTTTAATAATGAGTATAAAAATAGGAAAACTGGTAAGCTACTATGAACAGCATAGTGAACGCATTATTGTAGCCAAGATAGACACGAAGCCCACACCCACCACAGTTGTACGAGCTTATATGCCAGCTAGCTCTGCAAATGAGGACGAGACTGAGAAAATGTATGATGAGATAAAAGAAATTATTCAGATAGTTAAGGGAGACGAAAATTAATTAGTCATGGTGGACTGGAATTCGATAGTAGGGAAAGGAAGAGAAGGAAAAGTACTACGGAAATACAGACTGGGGGTTCGATTCCCGGCGGGGTCAGGGATTTTCTCTGCCTCGTGATGGCTGGGTATTGTGTGATGTCCTTACGTTAGTTAGGTTTAAGTAGTTCTAAGTTCTATGGGACTGATGACCAGAGATGTTAAGTCCCATAGTGCTCAGAGCCAATTCAGACTGGGGGGAAGGAATGAAAGAAGAAGCTGCTTGGAGGAATTTAGCACAGAGTATAATTTAATCATAGCTAACACTTGGTTTAAGAATCATGAGAGAAGATTGTAAACATGGAAGAGACCTGGAGACACCAGAAGAGAGATGCTGCCTACAGGAAAATTAAAGAGATCTGTGGAGAAAAGAGAACCTCCTGTATGAACATCAAGAGCTCAGATGGAAAACCAGTCCTAAGCAAAGAACGGAAAGCAGGAGGGTGGAAGGAATATATAGAGAGGCTGTACAAGGGAGATGTACTTGCGGGCAGTGCGGAAATGGAAGAGGACGTGGAGGAAGATGAGAAGGGAGATACGATACTGCGTGAAGAATTTGGTAAACAACTGAAAGACTTAAGTCGAAATAAGCCCCAAGAGTAGATAACATTCCGTTAGAGCTATTGATAACCTTGGTAGAGCTAGCCAAAACAAAACTTTTCCATCTGGAGAGCAAGATGTACGAGACTGGGGAAATACCCTCAGACTTCAAGAAGAATGTAATAATCCCATTTCTAAAGAAAGCAGTTGCTGACAGGTGTGAAAATTACCGAACTGTCAGTTTAATACGTCACGGCTGCAAAATACTAACACGAATTCTTTACGAAAGAATGGAAAAACTGGTAGAGGGAGATCAATTTGGATTCCTGAGAAATGTAGGAACATGTGAGGCAATGCTGACCTTAGGCCTTCTCCTAGAAGATAGGTTAAGGAAAAGGAAACCTACATTTATAGCACTTGTAGACTTAGAGAAAGCTTTGGACAATGTTGACGGGAATACTCTCTTTCAAATTCTAAAAGTGGTAGGGTAAAATACAGGGAGCGAAAAGCTATTTACAATTTGTACAAAAACCAAATGGCAATTATAAGCGTCAAGGGACACGAAAGGGAAGCAGTGGTTGAGAAGGGAGTGACACAAGACTGTAGCCTATCCCTGATGTTATTCAATCTGTATACTGAGCAAACAGTGAAGGAAACGAAAGAAAAATTTGGACTAGGAATTCAAATCCAGGGAGAAGAAATAAAAACCTTGTGATCTGCCGATGACATTGTAATTCTGTCAGAGACAGCAGAAGAACAGTTGAACGGAATGGACCTTGTCTTGAAAGGAGGATATAAGATGAACATCAACAATAGCAAAACGAGAATAATGGAATGTAGTCGAATTAAGTCGGGTGATGCTGAGGGGATTAGATTTGGAAATGAGACACTTAAAGTAGTAAATAAGTTTTGCTATTTGGGAAACAAAATAACTGATGATTGTCGAAGTAGGGAGGATATAAAATGTAGACTAGCAATGGCAAGAAAAGCGTTTCTGAAGAAGGGAAATTTGTTAGCATGGCGCACAGATCTAAGTGTCAGGAAGTTCTTTCTGAAAGTATTTGTATGGAGTGTAGCCGTGTATGGAAGTGAAACATGGACGATAAACAGTTAAGACAAGAAGAGAATAGAAGCTTTTGAAAAGTGGTCTAGAGAAGAATGCTGAAGATTAGAAGGTTATATCACATAACTAATTAGGAGGTACTGAATAGAATTGGGCAGAAGAGAAATATGTGGTACAACCTTACTAAACGAAAGGATGAGTTGGTAGGACACATTCTGGTCATCAAGGGATCACCAATTTAGTACTGGAGGGAAGCGTGAGGGGGGGGGGGGGTAAAATCGTAGAGGGAGACCAAGAAATGAATACAGTAAGCAGATTCAGAGGGATATAGGTTGCAGTAGTTACTTTAAGATGAAGAGGCTCGCACAGGATAGAGTAGCATGGAGAGCTGCATCAAACCATCCTTTGGACTGAAGACCACAACAACAACATTACTTATCATGTTTAAATTCAGATATTCATCATTTTTTTAAATTTTGTACTGACAAACTAGGGTCACTTAATAACTTCAGTTCCTCTCCTTCCTTTGTTGTTTGCTATTTTTGCGGTACTCCTTCATCGTCCTCCCATGTTGTCTTTTCATTTCTTCTGTCCATGTTGTTCCCGATTTCTTATTTCGTCTGCCTTGAAAGCACTATTCTTAAATACTTTTAGCACTTTTATTTCTGATTCATTGATGTTTCTTTTGAGTTCTTTTCTTACTTGTAGACACATCAAAAACATTTTGCATCACCCCCATTCCCAGAACTCCTGAAGATAGACGTTGACTGTGGATATTGTATCACAGACACAGTCCCTTTGACTGTTCAGAGATGTCAATAAACCCGCCAAAAGGTGTATACAAGCATGCATGAGCAGCGCCTATTAGACGGAGGGGGTCCGACAGCCAATGAGTTCCAGTCATTCCGCCATGAAGGAGGTATACGGCTCGTGTTGTCTGTAGTTCAACCATACCTAGACTGTCAATGCCGCGGTTCGATGGCGTCCGCATAGTTACTATGTGCCAGGAAGCGCTCTCTACAAGGGATGCGTCCAGGTGTCTCGGAGCGAACCAAAGCGATGTTGTTCGGACATGGAGGAGATACAGAGAGACAGGAACTGTCGATGACATGCTTCGCTGAGGCCGCCCAAGGGCTGCTACTGCAGTGGATGACCGCTGCCTACGGATTATGGCTTGGAGGAACACGAACAGCAGCGCCACCATGTTGAATAATTGTGTTCCACTGGCAGAAATGAAACTTCTCTGTACCTGGTTACATTTTGTTTGTTTCCTTTTTTATGTAGTGAGTGAGTCATTGCTATCTTCCATTCTTCTGGAATTTTTCTTCTTTTCCAAATGCTGTCAGAATGCAAGTGTAAATCATTTATGATCTTAGATTCTGACCATTTCAATAATTCTGCTGTAATGAAGTCTTCAGCACTTTCTTTCTTTGTTTTCAGCGTTTTTCTGGCTCCTTGAATTTCTAGCTGTGTTGGTGGGAAATAATTCTCAAGATTTACTGGTAATTCTTCTACTGTTTAAACTTTAACAATTTTTTGTTGGTATTTCTCAACTTTCCTGCTTATTTAACTCTATTTTGTCATTTTCATGTTTGAAACAAATACTTGGTGCTTGACACACTTTCAGTACGGTTTAAAAGTTTGCTAAAAGTTTCTAATATTGATTTTGGTGAAATTTTCTTGTATTTCTATAATCTGAGATTTTTCAGAGGTTCTTATGATTTTAATGGTTACTTTAGTTCTTTTCCTTTGCTGTCTGTATGGTTCTAGGTGTTCCCCTTTTTTGTACATCCCTATTTCCTCCATTTTGAGCTCTTTGGTCTAGAACTTTTTCACACACCACGTTTGTCCATGTTATTTTTATTCTTTGGCTCTGCTAATGTTTTCTCTGCCGCTGCAATAATTTGCACCTCTAGTTCATTCCAATCTCCCTTTTTAGCTGTCTTAATTTCTTCTCCAATGTTTTCCATATTTTCTCTTGCAAACTGGCTCTACTGTAGTTGTGTCTGATAACTTTTGGGTTTCAAAAAACAAAATGTTCATATGTGTGTGAAATCTTATGGGACTTAATTTCTAAGGTCATCAGTCCCTAAGCTTACACACTACTTAACCTAAATTATCTTAAGGACAAGCACACACACCCATGCCCTTGGGAGGACTCGAACCTCCGCCAGGACCAGCCGCACAGTCCGTGACTGCAGCGCCTTAGACCGCTCGGCTAGTCGTTTGGGTTTCCGTTTTTGTTTTAGATGAGAGAAGCTGTGTTTTAACATTAGAAAGATAATTATCTGAATCAAACTCTACATTTATGGTCGCTTTAACAATCGTAATTTCGTTGATATCCCTTTTGGGAATGGAACTGTGATCAACTGAAATTATCCTACATTTGGATGCGGATATATACAAGTTTTTGCTTTCCTTCGAATTTTGCAAAAATGTGTGGACATAAGTTTTAAATGGTTTATGTTACACATATCTGTCAGTCTTTCACCATTTCTGTTTGTTCTTAAGTGTGTTGGATATTTTACATTTCTTTTCCTTCCAAGATTGCCCACTGAATTGTGCGTAGGTATTTTTACAGTCTTCTTATGTATGTTGGAAATTTCAGATGCTTGGAGGTCCCAAAATTCTATCATCAATTATTGTTTGACTTTTTCTAATACTCTAGAAGATGGTCATCCATATAAACATACTATGTATATGTTCTTTCAAATAAGACTTTTTTTCCTTGGGCACCAGGTGTACAACATGTAAATACATTTTGAAATATTTTGAACATTTTACTCACTATTCTACACGTGTTTCACTTAAAATAAAGTTCGGTGCCATTAAACGACATTGACAATTTGCAAATTGTCAATTTAAACAATTCCCATCTAGACCTACAAAAAACGATAACATTAAAGAAGAGGTGAGGTAAGAAAACAATTTCACGAAATTCATTGACAGATGTTCAGTGACAAAACACTGAACTCGTAAAGAAGATAAATCGAATTCAAATTCCAGGCCACCCATATAGGCTTAGGTTTCGCACAGATTTGCTAAGCTATATCTGCTGAGATTAGTTTTCGACCGGTCTATAGGGCGAAACGATATAAACATTTTAAAAAACGAAATCAATTGTTATCTATTACAACGTTTAAAGCCATTTTACAAATGCTCAAAACTTTTTGACTCCACTAGTGATTTTTTTGAGCGAAACTTAACGTCCCTCCAATAATAACAAAGGAAGGATTTCAGCTTGTAGAGTATTCGTTACTGTACAGCGAAAATTTCTATAGAGCAGTCACAAAACCGCTAAAATATACTGTACATAGCGTTTATCTTCTATTAGATATATTACGCCCATGTCTCGACTATCAGCTCCTCATCAGACCACTGTCCAGAATCCATTAATATTTGCCCATACTACAGTTATAAACAAAATTCCGAAACAGCTGATGTTTGATGAAGTGCGGGTAGTTAGCGGCAGGGTGTTGTTGATACATGTAAATCATCTGAATGCTGCAAACAAAGACTCAGGACATAAGAGCTGAACAATTTTTGGAGCGGATTTTCAAAGATCACTGATTTTCCGAAATGCACTCGTATTTTATAGAAAATCAAATATAAACTCATCAGCAAAAGTGCAGTTAACGTTCAGTTGATGATGAGATACGATTTCTTAAACTTTTTGTGAACGATTCTGTCAATAGTTGCAGTACTTATATTAGGCAACTAGTTTCAAACTTTAAGGGTTCATTTTCAAGCCTGGCCTAATGAGGCTCCACTGACTGTGCCTGATATTATTAATAAATATGAAAGTGGTAACATATGCTTTATAAATGTTTACAAGATGAATGTCAAGATCCACATATGCCTCTCACCTAGTCTAGTCGAATCTGATTTTGACTAGATAAGAGGCATGTGTGAACTGCGACATTCATTGTGCAAACATTTACAAAGCATGTGTTGCCACTTTGATGTTTATCAATAAGATCAGGCACTGTCAGTGCAGCTTCAGGAGGCCAGGCTTGGAAATGAACCTCTAAAGTTTGAAACTAGTCGCCTAATACACGTACTGCAACTGTTGCCAGAATCGTCAATAAACGCTTTAAGAAATTTAATAAATTTTCTGGTTCCCTGTCAACAAAATGTTGAAAACTGACAAAAATAGAAGACTAGAAATGCTCATCAACTTTATACACGCTTCACGCTTCACTGCAAGAAGTAATGGCCACTATCGACAGGGGATCTCAAGTTGATTCCGTATTTCCAGATTTCCGGAAAGCTTTTGACACCGTTCCTCACAAGCGACTTCTAATCAAGCTGCGAGCCTATGGGGTATCGTCTCAGTTGTGCGACTGGATTCGTGATTTCCTGTCAGGAAGGTCGCAGTTTGTAGTAATAGACGGCAAATCATCGAGTAAAATTGATCAGCTGTTCCCCAGAAAAGCTTCCTGGGACGTCTGCTGTTCCTGATCTATATAAATGACCTGGGTGACAATCTGAGCAGTTCTCTTAGGTTGTTCGCAGATGATGCTGTAATTTACCGTCTAGTAAGGTCATCCGAAGACCAGTATCAGTTGCAAAGCGATGTAGAAAAGATTTCTGTTTGATGTGGCAGGTGGCAATTGACGTTAATAACGAAAAGTGTGAGGTGATCCACATGAGTTCCAAAAGAAATCCGTTGGAATTCGATTACTCGATAAATAGTACAATTCTCACGGCTTTCAATTCAACTAAGTACCTGGGTGTTAAAATTACGAACCACTTCAGTTGGAAAGACCACATAGATAATATTATGGGGAAAGCGAGCCAAAGGTTGCGTTTCATTGGCAGGACACTTAGAAGATGCAACAAGTCCACTAAAGAGACAGCTTACACTACTCTCGTTCGTCCTCTGTTAGAATAATGTTGCGCGGTGTGGGATCCTTACCAGGAGGGATGGACGGATGACATCGAAAGAGTGCAAAAAAGGGCAGCTCGTTTTGTATTATCACGTAATAGGGGAGAGAGTGTGGCAGATATGATACGCCAAGTTGGGATGAAAATCATTAAAGCAAAGACGTTTTTCGTCGCGGCGAGATCTATTTACGAAATTTTAGTCACCAACTTTCTCTTCCGAATGCGAAAATATTTTGTTGAGCCCAACCTACATAGGTAGGAATGATCATCAAAATAAAATAAGAGAAATCAGAGCTCGAACAGAAAGGTTTAGGTGTTCGTTTTTCCCGCGCGCTGTTCGGGAGTGGAATGGTAGAGAGATAGTATGATTGTGGTTCGATGAACCCTCTGCCAAGCACTTAAGTGTGAATTGCAGAGTAATCATGTAGATGTAGATGTAGATAAGGAAATACATATGTGATAAAATTATGTATATTTCTGAAACTCATATTACATTTTTAACATTCTAAAAGGCTTGTATCTTTATTGGCGGGACTATCCCCTAATTCATTTGAAATTGTGTAGAGACGATAAAATGAAGATTACTAGGCGCACTCACCTAAAAGAAAACGAATTTAATGTCCTAATATAGCTCCCTTGAAATCATGTAAAGCCCTTTCTTGTTTACAGTTTTGTGTTAAATGCCTTTGAAATCTGGACTCCGGAGATGA
This sequence comes from Schistocerca gregaria, assembly GCF_023897955.1. Taxonomy (NCBI): domain Eukaryota; kingdom Metazoa; phylum Arthropoda; class Insecta; order Orthoptera; family Acrididae; genus Schistocerca; species Schistocerca gregaria. The sequence goes on from NC_064931.1 coordinate 72,351,752, forward strand.
ATGGCAGAATATCAGCTCCATTGTAGGAATGAGAGAAGAGAAATACTAGTTAAGCTCTGCAATACATCTCAGGTAGTGACGACAAATACACAGTTCAGAAATCACAAGAAGAAGAGTATACTTGGTAGACGCCTGGAGGTACGAAATGGCGCTAGCTGGATTACATCATGGTCAGACAGAGATTCTGAAATTGGGTATTGGATCGTAAAGGATACGCAGGAGCAGATATAGACTCACATCACAGTTTAGTAATGATGAAGATCAAACTAAAGTTTAAGAGAATCGAACAGTAGAATCATTTTGGAAAGCAAAGGGATACTGAAGTACTAAGGAATGTGAGATACTTTTGAAGTTCTCTAAGACCGTAGATACTGCGATAAGAACAGCAAAGTGGGCATTTCAGTCGAATCGGAATCTGCATCTGTATAGACAAGCAAATATAGATACAAGGAAGGTAACTAAGTAGGAACCTGGAGTAACAGAAGAAATACTTCAACTGATCGAAGAAAGAAGAAAGTACAACAATGTTTCGGAAAACACAAGTATACAGCTATATAAGTGACTTAGAAATGAAATAAATCGGATGTGCAGGGAAGGCAATGCGGAATGATTGTAGGAAAAATGCGATGAAATTGAAAAAGAACAATTGTAAGGATTTATTCAGCACATAGAAAAGTCAACACAACCTTTGGTGACAGTAAAAGCAAAGATGCCAACATTAAAATGCAAGAAAATTCCATTGTTAAAAGCAGAGGAGTGACCAGACAGGTAGAAAGAGTAATGTATGCCTTTACGAGAGGGAGAAGATGTCTCGTGAGGTGACAGAAGAAGAAATGGTAGTCGGTAGGGAAGAAATGGGGCATGCAGTATTAGAGTCAGCTATCCAGCTATGAAAGACTTGTGATCAAATATGGAGGAAGGCATAGATAACATTCCTTCGGAATTTTTAAACTCATTGGAGGAAGTGGTAACAAAACAACTATTCAAGATGGCTTGCTGAATCTATAAGTGTCAAGACATCCCAACAGATTTTTGTAAAAATTTCATACACACGATCCCACATACACCAAGAACAAGTAAGTTCGTGAATTACCGCACAGTCAGTTTAACATCTCATGCATCCAAATCGTTAACAAGCATAATATACAGAGAATGAAAAAGAAAGTTGAGGATCTGGTAGATAACTATCAGTTTGGCTTTAGGAAAGGTAATGACACCAATGAGGCATTCCTCACATTGATATTGTTAATGGTAGCAAGACTTCAGAAGAATCAAGATATATGCATTGGATTGATCGACCTATACAAAGCACTCGATAATGTAAAATGGTGCAAGGTGTTCGAAATTCTCATAAAAATAGATGTGAGGTGTAGCGAAATATTGGTGCTATTCAGTAAGAACAAGAGGAAAATCAAAATGGAAGGCAAAGAACGAAGTTCTCGGAATAGAAAGAGTATAAAATAGGATGAAGACTTTTGTGCTTATTGTTCAGTCGATACATTGAATACGAAATGACAAAAATAAAATAAATTTTCAAGAGTGGGACTAATATTTGTGCTGAAAGACAAAGTAAAAACTGAAGGCGAAGACAGAGACTGGAATAACTGAAGACACGGGGTACAGGTGTGACACAGATGAAGAGGAAAGGGCTGCATCAGCAAATAAGTCAGGAAACTGTTGACTCATAAAAAGAAGGAGAAGGCAGTAAGGTTATAGCTGAGGCCCCAGCAATGAGAGGAGTCTCAGGCTCACATTGCAAAGTATAAGGAAACAAATCTGTCGTGTCTTTTAGAAAGCAATCAGCCCATATTTCGCGCTACTCAATTTGGAGAAACTGCAGGAAACAAAAATGTCTATGTTCGGAGCGTAGGTAATTTGAATGCAGATGTGAGTCCAGGGTTTCCTCACTTCTCTCTGACACTGAAGACGTCATTTATTCTACACGGTGCGCTTCAGATTAGTGATGAACATGCAATAGACTAGCAGAATAAAAACTGAGGTCCTTCGAACAGTGATAGGGAGTTCCATAATTACTAAGCGTCTGCCCCTTTATGGACATTTAGTTACCAAAACTTACTAAAATTATGCTCGACTAAGGATTATACGATACCGACCGTCATCCATTTTACTCTGGATGTCGGTATGGAGGAACACACGATTTGCATTCCCGCCTCCCGGTCATTCCTGACTGCTTCTTCCAACCGGAGCGCGTTCTCATAATTCAAATACCTGCTAACTTTTTGTAACCAAACTGACTACAAAAAGTTTCTTCTAGTCCTCAATACAAGGAAAAGTTTTCGACTGGCCTGGGAATCGTACCTTTCGTCACCGAGTGGTTGCTGACTGGTCAGACAGTGGGCTGCTACAGATAATAACCGAGAGACATGTGAACAGAAAGACAATACGGCGAAGACTGCGATCTCACTATAATGATCAGATTATGCTGCACCTGACTGTTATAAATAGATGAAGAGCGGAGGGCAGAAACAAAAACATAGCAGAACAGCTGTAGACCACATTTCAGATTGACCTCTAACGCTGATGAAATGGTTCCTAAATTAGATTGACGAGCCCATATTTTGTGCTCGGCAGCTTCCGATTGTAAGACCATCCTTACCCGCTGTGTCACCTGATTCGGTAAAAGAGATATGAACAATGATTCCACACAATGATGTTCTCACGATCGTATGCATACATGGGAGCTCCGATTAGGTGTGAGTCAGCGCATTTTCTTTCGCTTCATTAAGAAGCGTTTGTGTTTTAGCCCTCCCGTACTACCTTGCACGACAAGGGCACGCGCTCGGCAGCGACTGAACAGAGGAAGCCCCGCACTTACTTGCCTCTCCGTGCTGGAAGAGGCACGCAGGAGGCATCCTTACTAACTTATATAGGATATTTGAGGCCATCTCAATAATTGCAGTCAAAGCTTTATGATTTAGCAGAGTCCAACGAATGGCCGTCCGCCTTCTTCGTGTAAGTAGAGACACTGAAAAAGTGTGGATACTTCTTAGTGTCTAGTACATAATTTTTTATTCGATTCATTTGAACTGACACTTTTTCTCACATGAGTACTTTATAGCAAGTGAAAGTTATTTGGCCTGACTCGATCGTTCGTTTGTGAGCGTTAAAATGTTTGCTTGCTTTTTACTCAAAAAATGTACTGTCCTCCGTTATAAAAAGGTTGAACTGAAATTTCTATTTCGAACAGCGTGTCTCGTTGCACACATTTACATAAAGACAAAACTGGCAATCACTGTGCAGTAAATTAAATCAAAATTGTTGCTCGAAAAACCACTACCAAAATCACACCGTGCTCTGCCGAGAAAACTGAAACACTGAAATTACTTTGCAATACTATGAAACACAAACTGTTCAATGGCCCATTAAAAATCTAATTAGAAAGAACATATTTAGAATTTTGCGCAATGGAAACGTGAGATGAGAAACAAAAGAACTAACAAGAAATGTAACGAATCTCACCAGAAAAATTGCAGCATAATCAGCAGCAACAGCACAGCATGAAGAAATCGCGCCAGCTAAAATATGCTACAGTAAAACCGAACTACTGGTACGATTTTCTGACACTTAGAAAAACTTCTTATTTGAAATGAAAATATTAAGCCGTTAATTATAATGACAATGCTGTATTTCAAACTCTTATTTCATAAGAACATAAGACTCACGGAAAGCCAAAAACTTCACATTCTTTGCAAAAGACTTACAAGGAAATGCATTTACTATTACGCATATTGAAATGAATTTAACTGAAATGACCTAATGTGAGATGGAGAAGTGGAGTTGTCTGTTGCAAGAATCGTTAATATTATCAGTGCGCGCCAGAAAGAAAATTATAACCTTAAAAACATATCCATAATACAGATCCATTCTCTCTGTTCCATAAATGCTGCGTCTGTAAGTCCTTCCATCATATTAATAATTCCCAACAATTTTCTTGAGCAAAATCATCCTCCAATATGCACTGCACTAAGCGTTCTGCCAGATTATTCCATGTCCAACACTTGACTACTCTCTGCTCTACAACTGAGACAAAGATACAGAAGTTCAGAGATACTACTGTCACTACCGTAAGTCGGTTATTCCCCAGCTGTTACAAGCGACTGCTTCGCTCTCGTAACATGAAATTTCCACTTATTTTGAAACTATCTGCAAATAAATGTGCAGTCCACCTACATATCTCCATCTTTCACAATCCAATGATTGTAATAAAGATTTATTACATTTTTATTATTTACCCGAAACGTTGGCTACATGATTCAGTCCCAACACTTTCAACGATGCAGGTAGAACAAGTCAGGCCAAGAACTGAATGAGCGATGTGAGTGCGAGCGAGAGAGTCAGAAAAAAAGAAAAAGAAAATAAACAAAATAAAAAGTATGCGAGGCATCAGCAACCTTGGAAACGTAGGTAGCTGGCTCACCTGGAGTCCCTTTGCTTTCAACATTCGACTAACTTGTCTGCTTTTGTATTTTTGGTTACAGCAATTTATGCGCGATAATTATTGTATCAGCAGGCAAACCAGATAATCATCAGGATGCAATATCCCGTTTGGGTGACCCAAGATTCAAAGAAACGTACATTTTCAGAATCCCAGAACGAGTCCTAAGACAATACCTACAATAACATGTTTTTCAGCAATTAGTCTTGCTGCTACCGCCAGTGCTACAAGCAGTGACGGATCGCATAGTGATTCTTCTCTTGAAACTCGTATATGGCTTGTGAAACATTCATGAGACATTAGCACACAGAAAACAAAAGACAAAAATCTGGAGAAGACGCCTCTTCCGAATCCGCTCTGGCTGAGCAAGAATGCGGAGTGAGCCTTTATTTGGCAATATCTGTGTTTAGCAATGTGGGATAATCCTTTCGAATAATGGGAAAACATGAAAGTTTTCTTCCCCCGGTTGTGTAGGGTGAGCAATATAAAACACTCTTCAAAAATAATAAAAGTAATGCAGTCGTGGGTTGACCGTTGTTAATGAACATCACAGAAGATGCTGGAATCAGCTTCTCTAAATTTTCTCAACTGCGTCCCTCGAAAACAACGTCGTCTTTCGTCCTGGGATTCCCATTTCAGCTCCCGAAGCATTTCCATAACACTTGTGTGATTTCGAATCTACCGGTAACTACCGTAGCAGCCCGCCTCTGAACTGCTTCGATGTCTTCCTTTAATCAGACTTCGTACGGATCACACATACTCGAGCAGTAATCAAGAATAGGTCGCACTAGCGTTCTTTATGTAGTCTCCTTTACAGGTGAGCCGCACTTTCCCAAAATTCTCCCAATAAACGTTTCAACTTCCCTACCACAGTCCTCATATGCTGGTTCCATTTCTTATAGCTTTGCAACGTTCCGTATAGGTATTTAAACTTCGTGACCGTGTCAAGCACTATACTACTAATGCTGTATCCGAACATTCCAGTGTGTGAGGGTTATATGCGTACATATGAGCCTTCAATTTGTCCCATAAGTAAAAATCACAAATCACATGATCGAGGTGGCCAGGAGATTGTAGTGCCTTTGTAGATTGTCCTCTATTCACCGAACACCTCTTGCATTCGTGACAATGTTGTCATGGACGTATGTGCTGTTGCTCCGTCTGGTTGAAGATATCAATACAGACGTTCATCTTCTGCCAGGTGATCCCTATACAGATTAAACAGTTTCTGGACAGACAGTTTAGCATTAAGTGTTTGGTGAAAGAATCGTGCTACAGTGCGGACACCAAACATTGTCACAACCATCTTGACATTATGCAACGGCTCTTCAATTTTCTGATGCACAATGGCGCATGTTCTATGAGTTCACATACCGTGACAGACTGGACCACGCCGTATCTGAAGAAATGGAAACCTGAGTATCCAAAAGTCCTGATTCCACTTAACCCAGAAACCACTGGTTGAACTCAACACATACAAGTTCTTCTGAATGCTTTAACTCATGCCAACGGTTAAATTGTAAGGATGCAGATGCAAGTCCAGTTTCTTAATGTTTCGATCTGTTAATTCTCTCTTGCACTGTAAATGACGTTGAGATTTCGTTGGTCTTTGGTTCACGCTTTCCTTCAATCGAGCAATGTTTTCTGGCTTACGTTCTCCTTTCGGATAGCTACAGTTTTTATTCGCTACAGGGTCCGTTCCTCGCTATTTTATCACTACGTTTTGCATTGAAAACCTTGCTCGGGGTTTTGCTAATGCACTTCCAGTCTTAAAGTCCTCCGCAGACTGTTCCGCACACGTTTTCCACGAATTGTGCTTCGCCTAACACTCGACAACGAGCAAGCACTGTTTTTTCGTAACCGTCATTTTGTGTCGCATGCAACCTGTCTGCTCAAGTCACTCCTCAAACGTAATGACGCAGCGAGGTACTCGGGACAGAGCATGCGGGAGATGGACATGCGCAGACATGTAACAGCAAGCGATTGCAGTATTTTCTGTGATGGGCAGTTCTACCGTTCATTAACAAGGGTCAGCCTTATGTTTTCCAGTCGAGTTTTACTTAGACCACACTGTAAAAGCTAGCCAACCAATAACTGTCAACTGCAGCGACGTCAGTGTCCTCAGAGAGCCTATATAGTGAAGTTGTCATTTGTCATGAAACAAATTATCAGTGAAACTACTAGACAAAATATTGTTTTTCAGTGATTGTACAGAGGAAGATGGGGAGTTTAGGTGAGATATGATTTATTCACTTTCGGATACTATTCACCAAATTTTCTGATAAAATTTTCTGTAATTTCGTATTTCCAGTTCCAAATTTTTAAGGATTGTAGTATTTAATGAAAATAAAATAATTGCTTGACTTAGAGCTTGTTTTATTATTATTATTATTATTATTATTATTATTATTATTATTATTATTCGAATTTGGGCAACTCACGACCACGTAAAACAGCTGATTTATGAAATCATGTTCTTTTCCTTTTTTGGCTTGCCAATACTTCTTCATTCTTGCTCTGTTGTTCTCATCTTTCTTCTGTGCATGACCCTCCTCTCTTCCTTTGTGTTCTCTTCTGGAAACCCTTGGCGCTTTCTATCTTTTTCATGAATTAATGTGTTCCCTAGGTCTTTGTCCGTTATTCCCAACTCCTGTAGATCTTTCTTCACTTCTATAAACGATGAATTATGAGTTTTTGGACTTTTGTCAAAGAAGCTGAATATTTGTTTTGTCAGCGTTTTGTTATCCATTCTTTTTAAGCGGTCATAACATGTAATCCTCCGCTTTCTTCTTGTCTCTGTCATATTCTCTATTTTTCATACACCATCTGGTTGCTTCTCAATTTTTTAATCTCATTTTCATACTCTGGACCCAAAGTTTTTCCGATTACTCTTCTTTGTTTCTTCCTTCTCAAAAACGGTTTGGCTCTGTTTATGGGGAGGCATTCTAAAGCTTAAGGACACCCGGTTTTAATCACTACATTGTATGCCTCAATTTCATGTAATAGATAAGCATTTCTTATTGTACTTGTTCTTTGTCAAGTGAGTTGACATTTCCATTTTCCTGGCTCTAGTTTTGTTACCTGCTTTCTCGAGAACATTTGGTTCAAATGGCTCTGAGCACTATGGGACTTAACATCTGAGGTCATCAGTCCCCTAGAACTTAGAACTACTTAAACCTAACTAACCTAAAGACATCACACACATCCATGCCCGAGGCAGGATTCGAACCTGCGACCGTAGCAGTCGCGCGGTTCCTGACTAAGCGCCTAGAACCATTAGACCAACGCGGCCGGCGAGAACATTTGGCTGGATCATTTCTCTCAAGTATTTAAATTCTGACACTTCCTTTATTTTTACATGTTTTGGGACATGGTTTTTCAAATGAAATGTTAATACAGTTTTTCCTGCTGCCTCTGGATGATGTTTATCTGTTTTACTGTATCTTGTAGGTTCTCTGCTAAGATTTATACATCATTAGCAAAACGTAAGTGATCAATTTCAAAGCTATCTCTCTTTAAAAACGGAATTATTCAATACACAGCTGTATCAGTATATTTTATTATCTCTAATAAAATATGCTGATACGGCTGTGTATTGCACAATGCAGATTTTAACCTTAGTTAAAGCTGTAAACCCCTTCTGCATAAATTTTTTCTCTGTATTTCTTCCAAGCTTCACCTTACGTAGTCCCACTTCTTCTGTTATTTTTCTCCATCCGCGTATTACTTTTTCCAAAACGCAGTTGAATAATAACGGAGACAGTCTATCCCCCTGTCTCACGGCTATTTTAATTTCGAAAGGTTTTTTATACTTAACTTAAAAATTTGACTTTGGTAACTGTGTTAGTCAGACTGCTTAATAATTGCCATTGTTTTATAATCAGCTCCAGATTCTTCAAGGACATCAAGTGATATGTCTTTATCGACTGACTCATAGACTTGTTTAAAATCACCAGAAGTTACATAAATATTTTGTGTTCGAGATTTTTTGTACCTGAGTAACAGCTGTAAGTTAAATGCACATGATCTTCCTCTCCTGAACCCTCCCTATATACTCCTAAGTGTTCCTCCATTTGATTTTTTTGATCTTCTTTTGCAAAGCTTTTGAGACGATTTTATACGTCACTGGGAGGGCAGATATCCCTCGGTAACTGTATACAATTACAATGGATAATCAGCTCTATTTTCCAATCTTCTGGTATTTTTTAAGTCTGCCAGATATCATCGACTCCTTTTTGTAGTCTGTGTTTTCTCACATTTCTGCAAGGACATTGTATTCCGCCGAAGATTTGCTATTTTTTAGCTGCTTAAGGCATTAAAACTGTTTAAGCCTTTTGGAAACCGACTACATCTCTCTATTATAGATAGATTTCAAAAACAGAGGTAGAGAGATTGGAGGTGATAGACAGTATGTAATCTTTTTTTCAAAGATAACTATCGTTACTTCAGTGTATCGATACTTTTATAAGTACGATGCATTTTTACGATACTATTCATATGTGAAGTATCGAGACTTAACAGTTCGATACACGTGCATATCTGTAGGACAGTATTTACTGTATGTGAACATATGGAAAGGCGTCCTATCCCTCAGTGATGGCTGATGTGAAGATGTTGACGGAAGAGTTTATAACCTGTGGAGAAACCACTGATCTGCAGAATCGTATAATCGGACTCAAATCCGAACGATGTCCAAAGCAACAGATCACTAACAATTCGTGGAAGTACGGATCTTACTTTATGAACAGGTACTCCCTTTAAACTGATGCCCACAGTATTCAGTTTCAATACTGTCTTGCATAATCAAAAGTCAATGTCAGACCCATGCTCAGCTCTCATCTTCGAAGCGGAGAAGGAATACCGCGTTGCCTTCTCGCAAAGATCAATGTGGAAGGAAGGAAGACAAGAACTTAACGCCCTATCGAACACAAGATCGTTAGAGATGGGGGACTGGTTTGGATATGACAAGGATAAGGAAGGAAATCGGTCGTGTCCTTTACAGTCGAATATTCTTCACATTCACCCTAGTAGATGTGTGGTAACCACAGAAAACCTAAATATTGATAACCAAACAAACCTTTGCACCCCGCTCCTTTCAAATGAGAGTATAATCTCTGAACCACGACGTCATTTCGCTCGGTCACTCTAGAAGAAGTGGTCTACCGATGCCTTCCTCAGTGAAGCGTCATACGGGTAGCTGTATCGTGGTGGTAACTTGTACCGTGTGCTGTCGTGTTTGTAATGCTATAGGTGAACTATACACGAATGTAGAAGCAACTGTCAAATGAAGTGTCAGTTGTAAATCTGTGTCTCGGTGCTAGATGCAATCATACTTGTACAGCGTACTGTCAGGTTTTTATTGTTGTGGATGAGTTGTGCATAAATGAAGGCGCGGGCTTTTTCCCAGTAGCTGCACGTAGCTTACCGCATTTGAATAACAAGAAGGGACTTTAATGTCCACAGCCGTCTTGTGGGTCACTGTCAACAGTGCCATACGCTCTCTTTCTGTGAGATATTGTGTAGAGCTTCAGCATTGCAGTTAGGCCAGTGACGCGGAATCTGGTGATCAGACTATGTACGCCAGCACTTTTCGTGCTCTTGTCCGTTAAATCTATACACGGAAATTTCTTTTAGGACTAGGATTTCTATCGGCTGCCTACAGGAGGAGCGACAGCTTGATGAGTGCATCAGCGATGTCGGCTGTGAAGGGCAAGTTTCTTGAATCTTACCAGGCTGCACGTAATTGGTACGAATGTCTATGTAACCTTCTGGGGTGACATTTCAGGGTAGAGCGATAAGATTCCCAATACCTTTCAAAGTGCGGTAAAGCGGGTACTCTTCGACCGCCGTGGTTGCTTTGATCACTCATACATCAAACGTTTTACAGCTCTCTACTAGCTCTCAGTTGGGTGTTTAGTATATATTGTTTGGTGGTAAAGCTCCATCAATATACGCTAAATGGCCCCGCGAACCTGTTTCGACTTATAATTGTATTTGAAAAAGTGTGTTAAAATAGGATTTGCAGAACCCATCGATATCAAAAATGTTCAAATGTGTGTGAAATCTTATGGGACTTAACTGCTAAGGTCATCAGTCCCTAAGCTTACACACTGCTTAACCTAAATTATCCTAAGGACAAACACACATACCCATGCCCGAGGGAGGACTCGAACCTCTGCCGTGATCAGGCGCACAGTCCACGACTGCAGCGCCTGAGACCGTTCGGCTAATCCCGTGCGACCCATCGATATCATTTAACAGCAAAGCGATAGGTGCTTTCAACTATGATTAATTGTCAAAATACACCACTCATTAGTTTTTTGTTCACATGTATATATCTGCCACTATATTACGATTTCTGAGGTCATGTGCATGATTTTTCTGTTTCAAGGCTACTTTGACGACTGGTCATTGTTACCTCAGGATTAGAGATACACAATTTATTAAACGGTGTTGATGCCAATGACAGTGTGACACTAATGAATAAATACATTAACCATCGGTACATAGACGAAGTCCCTTTTGTGACTGTTAATGTGGCTACATCTAAGAAAAACAAATGTCCATCGCATATTGCTCAAACTGCAAACAGTTATGGTTCACGTAGTGATTCAGGTGCAACATATAATGTCGAATATTTCCAGAAACAAGGAATGATGCTCGTCTGGTCACAAGTGCCAGATATTGTCTCGATAAATGAAGAACATAAAATCTTAACTCTAGCTGTAATTGGCGTTTTGAAACGAGGATTTAGGCCCAAGATGGATGAAACTGAGGGCATTATGCTCAGCTAAATTTGGAGCTTTCAGTTTGATGCTCATCTTAGCACCTTTCATTATAGTTACTTTGATGTTGGATCACACTTCGATTTATGTATCGTACTACGATTTTCCTTTCATGAGCATTAATAAATCACTTAACTATATCAGTGTATTTGTTTATATTATTTATGTATTCTTCTGTTATTTCTTGGTAGAACAATTCTATATTCAGAACAAAAACAGTGTACTTGTTATTCAAACATAAATTTTTGGGTGGTCTTAATTTCATCGTGTTTTTTAAATACTGCCCACAAATGAAATTTTAGCTGATAGTTGTTGCGGAAGTGTAGCCAGTCAATGTATCCCAGAATCCATGCTAACATGGACCACCTACATTTTTCCCATCGCTTCCTCTGCATTTTAGAAAAAATATTGTAGTAATTAGTATGTAATCCTTTAATACAAATCCCCACGCTCACTAACATAAATATTATAGAAGTTAAAAACAGTCATGATAATCAGATTTAAATTCGAAAATCGGTCAGAGTATACCCGGTTTATGGTATACAGGAGAACAATGCAACATCCCCGCGACCTAATTTCTCTATTTACCTTTATTCACTGGCAAATTTATTTCATCTGGTAACATTACAGCCGATGTGCAAACTGCAGACAAGCTCGAAACATTGTGTCTCACGGTAAAGTCGAATTATAACAGTTATTCATCATTCTACAAATCGGTTTCCGCTTCTAACTATTTCATCGTCAAGTCGTGTCACTCCATAAAGTAACAGAAGTGCCGTCCATTAATTGTCGATAGGTTGTGTAAGTTATGGATTTGTACTTGGGCAGGAAACACCACGCTGTTCCCCTAAGGGAGTTACAGAAACGTCAGAAAACTTAATTCAGTATGGTCGGACGGTGAAATGAACCCGATTCCTAGCAAAGTTCGAGTCTCTGAGCCACCTTGCTGAGGGAATTATTCAATGAGAGTAGCGATGGATAATCGCTTATATCTGAAAAGGACTCTCTTCCACTCTCTCTACACGCAAACACTGCTGTGGGTTGTCGGTTTTCGGTTTGAAAATCTCCCGCCAAGTTTCTGTTACTTATAACACCGGAAGTAATTCACTAAGATATGACAATGCTGAAGTTTTTTCTCATTAACATTTTACTCGTGTGGCACCCAACACCTCAACATGTGGGAACCCAGATCCATTCCACTCTCTCGTGGTCTCTCGTCACGACACGTAGAGCGACGTCGCTCCGTAATAAAGCCGTGGATTAGCATTCACGACGGCAGCGGTTCAGATCGCAGTAATAAATCGCTTGAGGAAAATGACGTTTTCCTTCCCTGTCCTTCTTATATTGGAGCTTGTGCTGCGAAAATAATCACCTCTTCGTCCGCGGGAGATTCATCCCTAATCTCCCTTCATTGAGTCCTTTCTTCGTTACGACAACGAACGCTGTACGTGGGTGTCGGGTGGCAGGTGAGATCGTTATGACCAAACACATTTCTCGATATTTCTGCTATATCGTGTATCTCTGTGCGAACAGTCGTTTAAAGGACAATGCCACACATTCACTCATTCAAACTAACTAACACACTACGTGATCAAAAATATTTGGACATCCCAAAAAACATACTTTTCTTTTATATTAGGTGCATCGTGCTGCCGCCTACTGCCAGTTACACCATATCAGCGGCCTCAGTAGTCATTAGACATCGTGAGAGAGCAGAATGGGGCGTTCCGCGGAACTCACGGACTTCGAACGTGGTCAGGTGATTGGGTGCCACTTGCGTCATACGTCTGTACGCGAGATTTCCACACTCCTAAACATCCCTAGGTCCACTGCTTCCGATCTGATAACGAAGTAGAAACTTGAAGGGGCACGTACAGCACAAAAGCGTACAGTCCGACCTCGTCTGTTGACTGACAGAGACCGCCGACAGTTGAAGGGGGTCGTAATGTAATTCACAATATACATAAATGACCTTGTGGATGACATCGGAAGTTCACTGAGGCTTTTTGCAGATGATGCTGTGGTGTATCGAGAGGCTGTAACAATGGAAAATTGTACTGAAATGCACGAGGATCTGCAGCGAATTGACGCATGGTGCAGGGAATGGTAATTGAATCTCAATGTAGACAAGTGTAATGCGCTGCGAATACATAGAAAGATTGATCCCTTATCATTTAGCTACAAAATAGCAGGTCAGCAACTGGAAGCAGTTAATTCCATAAATTATCTGGGAGTACGCATTAAGAGTGATTTAAAATGGAATGATCATATAAAGTTGATCGTCGGTAAAGCAGATGTCAGACTGAGATTCATTGGAAGGATCCTAAGGAAATGCAATCCGAAAACAAAGGAAGTAGGTTACAGTACGCTTGTTCGCCCACTGCTTGAATACTGCTCAGCAGTGTGGGATCCGTACCAGATAGGGTTGACAGGAGAGATAGAGAAGATCCAACGGAGAGCACCGCGCTTCGTTACAGAATCATTTAGTAATCGCGAAAGCGTTACGGAGATGATAGATAAACTCCAGTGGAAGACTCTGCAGGAGAGACGCTCAGTAGCTCGGTACAGGCTTTTGTTAAAGTTTCGAGAACATACCTTCACCGAAGAATCAAGCAGAATATTGCTCCCTCCTACGTATATCTCGCGAAGAGACCATGAGGATAAAATCTGAGAGATTAGAGCCCACACAGAAGCATACCGACAATCCTTCTTTCCACGAACAGTACGAGACTGGAATAGAAGGGAGAACCGATAGAGGTACTCAGGATACCCTCCGCCACACACTGTGAGGTGGCTTGAGGAGTCTGGATGTAGATGTAGATGTAGATGAATGTGTAATAGGCAGACATCTATCCAGACCATAACAAAGGAATTACAAACTCCATCAGGATCCACTGCAAGTACTATGACAGATAGGCGGGAGGTGAGAAAACTCGGATTTCATGGTCGTACGGCTGCTCATAAACCACACATCACGATGGTAAATGCCAAACGAGAGCTCGCTTGGTGTAAGGAGTGTAAACATTGGACGACTGGACATTGGAAAAACGTTGTGTGGAGTGACGAATCACGGTACACAATGTGGCGATCCGATGGCAGTTTGTGGGTATGGCGAATGCCCGGTGAATATCATCTGCCAGGGTGTGTAGTGCCAACAGTAAAATTCGGTGGCGGTGGTGTATGGTGTGGTCGTGTTTTGTCATGGATGGGGCTTGCATCCCTTGTTCTTTTGCGTGGAACTATCACAGTACACGCTTACACTGATGTTTTAAGCACCTTCTTGCTTCCCACTGTTGAAGAGCAATTCGGCGATGGCGATTGTATCTTTCACCACGATTGAGCACCTGTTCATAATGCACGGCCTGTGTCAGAGTAGTTACACGATAATAACATCCCTGTAATGGATTGCCATCCACAGAGTCCTGACCGGAATCCTATAGAAGACCTTCGGAATGTTTTGGAACGCCGACTTCGTGCCAGGCCTCACCGACCGACATCAATACCTCTCCTCAGTGCAGCACTCCGTGAAGAATGGCTGCCATTCTCCAAGAAACCTTCCAGCACCTGATTGAACGCATGCCTGTGAGAGTGAAAGTTGTCATCAAGGCTAAGGGTGGCCCAACACCATATTGAATTTCAGCATTACCGATGGAGGGTGCCACGAACTTCTAAGTCATTTTTAGACAAGTTTCCGGATACGTTTGATGACATAGTGTATGAGAAAAGATGGTTCCTCTTTTTTCTCTGTCATATTTGTGCAGAAGTGGATCCTCAGAACCTGTTTGGAAGCTGAAAGTCTTACATATAACTTTGAAACGATATGAAGCATACAATGCTGAACCTCTAAAGCTTAAATTACGCTAATACATAATTCAGTTTGTGATATATTATAAAAGGTTCGAACACTGGCACTTAGTGCAAGTTATTTGCATTGGACTGTGGTGATGTATTTCAGTACAGGCATTACCTTCATATTAATATATTAATGACAGATCACAGTTTTAGGTTAATTGAAGTACAGCACCTGTATCGATCGTAAAGACATAGAGAGAGAGGCGGGAGTGGGGGCGGGAGGTCATAAGAGTAAATATCTGGAAAGGCGAAAGATAAAAGTAACAGTAAGAAAATTATTCTTGTTGAGTGAGTTTGGAACTAGCATACATTCTGTTAACTTCATCGGACCTTCAGTGTGCATGTGCCACAGTACTTCACATTAGAGGTCAAGTACTTGTCATAATCACAACACAAGGTCTCAGTTATCAAGTATGACAGTGTGTCCTTCCATGACACAAAAGCATTCAGAACTACTTTTCTGCTACTGCTGTACGACTTTAGAATAAGGTGCCCTGTACTATTGTGGACAGCTGTGTGAACAGAAACAGAAATACAAAAGAAGCTTGAGGAACAACTACACAACTACACAAGCTGTTGAACAACAGACAACAGTACACAAAACATGCATTCTATGCAAAATTTGCGAATTTAACTGAAATAAAATTCTCAATACAGGAAGAAAAACTACTCCAAAAGGGAACCCAAACACAATCTAAACACACAGTCACATAACAGCAATAGCAAACATAAACAGGAAATGAATATACTATCAGGAAGAAGGGGAAAATATAGGATATTTTAATGCAGGGTTAACCAGTGAACTAATAGAAGAAGATATCAGACAAATTATCAGAAAGAAAAAAAACCATCAGCAATATTAAGATAATCACAGAGGAAAAAGCAGCCAAAGACGCACACAAAAAACTGAAATAACACAATACAATTGTCACAATAGCAGGCAAGGGAAGAACTTTGGTTGTCATGTATGGAAAAGACTATACCGAGAAAATACTGAATTTCATAACTGAATGCCAAATAACAAAGCTAAAAAGTGACTGCATCCACAGATTAAAAAGAGACATATATAAAGTACTATAAAACATTAAATATACAGATTAAAAGAACAACGCGAAAGAACCCCAGGGAACCCATACTCATACGTTTACAATAGATTCATAAGGTCGATATTCCGATAAGGCCTGTGATTGATTTCATAACTTCACAATTGCACAACTGCACCAGGGTATCATTCAGCCTGGCACATGCACACGTTTCTACAAAAACACTACGCTTATACAAACAACAAAAGCTTAGGAAACACTAATGATCTAATAAACAAAATCAAAGATATGAATGTACCCAACACAGCTCCACCACTCTCATTTGACACCACATGAATTTATAAGTACATCCAGATCCAACTTCAGAAACAATCAAAATAATTGAAAGACAATTAAGACAGACAAACATTGTCCCGCATACACAGACACAAGAATTCTCAACTATTTCGAAGATAATCACAGATTTAAAGATGAATTGTACATCCAATAGGAAGGACTCCCGATGGGGTCACCCCTGCTGGCCACCATCTTCCTTATCCATCTTGAAAGCAAAATTTTTGAAGAGATTATAAAACCAAAACAGTAAAAAATAATATATATTGGTACCGTTATGTTGATGACATAATTTGCTTGATAGATGTGACACATGGCCGGGTGCTGCAATTGTTCAGAGACATCAATACTACTCACCCAAAAATACACTTCATCCTTTAAACTGAAAGAGACAAAAAATAGATCTCCTAGGCACCACAACAGAAAACAAAAGGCACCGACACCGGTTCCCAGTATACAGAAACCTACATCAACCAGTACAGTTATTCACAACAGAGCAAACCATTCATGAGCCCAAAAGCAGGCCAGCCTCAGATACCTCCTGCGCCGACTGAACAGAGTTTCAGTGGACAAAGATAGCTGCACACAAGGACTAAACATAATCAGAGAGATTACCACAGAAAATCTTTAAGAAATAAACGTTATTGACAAACTAAACCACAAAATAACAACACAACTGACACAGAACACACTCAGCAGTATTACAACACAACACACGAGCAGAGAACACACAATACACAGAAGATGATGAAACCACAACCAACAAGAAAACATGACACACACTGACGTTTGACAACAAAATAACACAAAGAATAGTCGGCCGGAGTGGATGTGCGGTTCTAGGCGCTACAGTCTGGAGCCGAGCGACCGCTACGGTCGCAGGTTCGAATCCTGCGTCGGGCATGGATGTGTGTGATGTCCTTAGGTTAGTTACGTTTAATTAGTTCTAAGTTCTAAGCGACTGATGACCTCAGAAGTTAAGTCGCATAGTGCTCAGAGCCATTTGAACCATTTGGACACAAAGAATAGGAAACATCATGAGAAAAACGGGTATAAATATGCCATAAAAAATAAACAACACTTTGCAGAAAATATTAAAAATACCTACCACCACCACAGATCAATTGAACAAATCAGGTATGTAGCAGTTAACGTGCGAAGAATACTGGATAGACATGTAGAAAATTCAGGGTAAGATACTCAGAACATTTAAGAGCACTGGATAGTGAAAGCATATATTCCACATTTGCAGTCTACCTCATCAGAAACAGCCACAACCACAGTGGCATAGAAACAGTACCACAGCCAGAAAGCTGTCACATAAGGCAAAAAAGTTCCCAGTGACCAGAAAGTACGATGTAACAAAACACTAGTCAACACTCTAAACAAATTACCGGACAACAAAGAATAACACACACACACACGCGCACACACACACGCACGCACGCACGCACGCGCGTGCGCGCGCGATAGAACAGAAATAAACGGAACAGATCCAAAGTTAAGTCAAACCAATTTAAAACAGAAAAGCATCAACAGTCGGAAACGCACCACAGACGTAAACTTGTTCAGTGAAACGTGTCCCCAACCCACAGAAACATAACAGGATGCAGTATTTACAAACGAGCAGGACAAAACGTAACACTGTCAAAATACGAAACATAATCAACGAATAAAAAACTACACGAAATATTTCGCCGTATCTAAGCTTCATGAAACTTCTATCGATGTCCACGGGTTCAGCTCAACTACACAAAAACACTTCTGATACATAAAAACAAACTTGTCATAGCTAAGGACCAGCAAAATACTACTACGGTAAGGCCAAAAATGGACATATACCACGAAGTCTGCCAAAACATTCATTTTAAAGACTGGATAATAAACAAAAAATTCAATGTAACGATTTTCTAACACCCCTCATGTTTGCAGATGACTTGATGCACTAATTTAGAACTGTGGCTCATTTTGGGTGACAGCCACAGGACGCACACAATGTAAAATTAAAGGTGGAATGCACATGCAGTTTAAATGATAACATAATATGGTCTATCGTATTCCTTAACCTGAAAATGACCTGTGTATGTATTTCATGAAAAGAATTAAAAAAAACACTGAGGATGCCACAACTGTGGAGGAACATGTTTGGGTGATAAAACAAAACAGTAATTTGCGTACTTGCAAAACGGCGAACCTGTCCTTAATTCATTATTACCTCCATCTTTTCCGACTTACGCTTCACTTTGTTTTCGTTTTCCTGACAGCCATGCCACTTTTTTTCCCCTTTCTTCATTACTTGCAATTCTGTAACTTTCTTCTTTCTCTATTTACCTGACTGTAATCTGCTTTCGTTCTTCAAGTTGTCATTTACTAATACAAAGTCCATTTTTCTCCTATAGCGACTACTACTGTCCACTATTTATATTAGAGTTACTTCCAAGTATTGTATCCCTTATTAAATATAAGTAATTTTATATGACCATAACGTAAAATATGTACGAGAAGGAGTGAAACGAAAACATTAATAACGTAATTGGCATTAAGTCTGCCGCTCCATGGTTCTGCAACTTCTCAGCAGAGTTACCAGTGCTTTAAAAATCGTCCAGCAGGTGGCAGCATCCTGTAGACAAGCGAAATGCTGCCGAAAACCAGCTTGCGATATGCACCAATGAAAAACAGCGTTCTGTCATATGTTTTCCGAGCAGCGAGGTTACGAAACCTACTGATATCTATCGGCGAATGAAAGTCCAGTATGGTGAGGTACGTTTATTACTGCAGCAAGTGTACAACCGGAAATGGAAGTTCAGAAACGGTGTGACTCATGTGGCAGATACTCCTTGCCCAGCTTGGTCCCACAGAGTTATGGTGCCAGTCTGTTGCTGCAGTTGAAGCCATTGTGATGGGCCATTGCCATATGGCGATGGGTGGAACAGACGCGGATCTGAACATTAGCCATGGCTCAGCACGTCACATTATTCGTGACGAGTTTGGGTTTCACAGAGTATCTGCAAGGTGAACGCCACGTCATCTGTCCAGAACTGAAACAGCAGAGCGTTGACGACTGTGAAGAACTTTTTCGGAGCTAGGAAGCAGAAGGTGAAGGCTTTCTTGAGGCAATCATTAAATCAATAAGTACTGCTCCACTACCATCAGCGCGGAACAGAGATAGCAAGCAAGTAATGAAGCCATTTACCCTCACCGTAACCCAAGACGTTCCTGGCGTAGTCATCTGCAGGGAAGTTTAGCTGACTCTCTTTCGTGCTGAACGATGCGTTATTTTAAAACCCTGCACACCAAGGGGAAACAGTATCCGCAGTCTGCAGTCAGATCAGATCAGATCAGATCGACTCGGACGTCTGCAACATGAAAATGCTCGACCTCATACTCCCTGTGCAACAGTTGCAACCATCACTGATCTACATTTTATGCTCTTCGACGTCCTCCATATTCGTCCTAAGTGACTGATCCGCTGAAACAGATGATGGAAGGAATGGAATTTCATTTGGATGAAGAGGTACACCAGGCTTTACACGAGTGGCTGCACACAGGGCCAAAGAATTTTTTCTAGAGCAATTCGTGCACTTTCCCGTCCGGTAGAGGGTCTGTATTGCACGTCAGGGAGACTTGGTCGGAACACGATATACTTATGTTTCAAAAATGTTCAAATGTGTGTGAAATCTTATTGGACTTAACTGCTAAGGTCATCAGTCCCTAAGTTTACACACTACTTAACCTAAAGTATCCTAAGAACAAACACACACACCCATGCCCGAGGGAGGACTCGAACCTCCGCTAGGACCAGCCGCACAGTCCATGACTGCAGCGCCTCAGACCGCTCGGCTAATCCCGCGAGGCCAAGTAGTATCATCTCCTGTGGATGCTGTATTCTCTACAGTAAGTACAGAATCTACCAACAAATTCTAGTTGCTGTTGCGGCACTTATGTTTCAAATGGTTCAAATGGCTCTGAGCACTATGGGACTTAATATCTGTGGTCATCACTCCCCCAGAACTTAGAACTACTTAAACCTAACTAACCTAAGGACAACACACACATCCATGACCGAGGCAGGATTCGAACCTGCGACCGTAGCGGTCACGCGGTTCCAGACTGAAGCGCCTAGAACCGCACGGCCACACCGGCCGGCACTTATGTTTAATTTTTGTTAACTAACTTATATGTAAAAACGTATTTAAGATATTAATTTGACTCGACTTGTTAGGAGCCTGGTTAGATGTATGATAGGGCCTGATGGCCGTAGTCTTGGCAGTAATAGTAAATAAGTGAATAAATCAATTCCTAGTTAAGTACTTTCATCTACTTCCGTAGAAGCCTCGAATCGATGGATTTCGCCGAGCCTTCGCCCTAATCGCTGTGCCCCAACCAGACCTGGGAGAAATTGAACGTCGCGTACGTCCTGCGCACAGAGCCTGAGCTATTCAAACATAGAAATACAGCTTTATAAAATGCGTACAAATACGCGACTCTCACATCACAACTCCATATTTCCGTATTCTCTTACCATTTTCTCCATGTGGTATGTAAACTATCCGCCTTCCGTAATCTGTCACTGCTTGTCAGGCCTGTCGTGGTATCCTTTCTCGAAACTGCAGATACAAATTATACTAATGCACCTTATGTTAACGACCAGCTATCTATGGGTCTTCTTATATGGGCATCAGTAGAGGCAGTGAGACATTGAGATATGCTGACTATTTAGTGGCTGAATTTCTATATCAAGTATTGCAGGGTTTTATGCTGTAAATAGAGATTTCTGTATTATTTCGTATTGTAGCCGGCACAAAATGCAGTTGAACGCATTTGTCTCCAATGATGAGAATAGATGATAGAAACTGGCGCTTTCTCAGTTAGGTGTAGATTTCTATTCGATAAACTTTATGTATTGTACACACATAATTAATACTCACTGAATTGGTTTTTGTTCTACCTTCAGACTTTCTGCTGTTATCCCTAGCTCGATTGGAATGAATTATTATCTCTCAACTTTGTCTGGTATCCGAAAGAGAGGTACGCGAACACTGCCTTCCAAGTCCCTGATATTAATAGTAAGGCGTTTGAACGTTCCTCCACTAGGCCGCGGACCGAGACAGGTAAAACTGTCCCTGTATTCGAGTTAGTACAAGTATAATGCCTCTGGGATATGTTAAGCAGTGAGAGCACAATACAATCTTGGCGGTGATTTTCACGCATCTCGTTGTCCCCTCGGTAGACTGGATCTCGTGCAGCCTACGTACAGGCACCAGGATCCTTCATTCTCTCATCTGCGTCAGCGACACCACTGGCGTAACACTATATTTAATTCTTTCTTACCGCGCAGTCGCCTACACTCTTTTTTGTTAGAGTTGCACGTTCCGCCGTAGCCTTCCACACCGAACGTCAGAAACAACACTGAAGCGGCGGTGGAAGACGCCAATGCGCACGCAAATACAAAAAAGCTTCGGATCGCAGCGGCCTTCCACACCGTAAGGCGCCTCCCAGGCCCCGGGACGGTGCAGTGTTACACGATACGTCGACTTGCCCTGCTCTTCTGTAGACGGGATCCAGTATATTACTTGCCTAAGTGAGAGCGAAAAAACATCGACGAAGGATATGTATGCTAGATAGCTTGTGAAAATGTGCCGCGCCGCTTATTCCCACTAGCGGCACCGGAGTGAGAACTGACTTGCGTTTTCTCTTCCTTCTGTGTCACAATTACTCGACGGACTCCGTTGCATCATTGGCTCAGACCTTATAGTCACACCTCACGAACGTCTCCAGTACAGTACCACGTTCCTCGCCAGTTTTCTCTTTATTTTTTATAAATGCGCAATTTTACACCAAAAGAAATCGTGACAGAATTCTCTTAGTGGAGTGGTAAAATGCGTTACGGGACAGCGCACGCTGTGGAGAAAACGTGTAACTAGATGGATCATTCGTACATAGTCGGAGGACTCTAGAGCTAACATCGAAACTCTAGGAGGATATAATGATGATCCCGACAACATAAACGAACATACAATCGTCAAAATATCAGACTTGTGCTCAGCGCCGATGCTGGTAGGGAACCAACAAGTACTCGGCATAATAGACTAAATAACAGGTGGTCGCTACATATTATGTAGATAGAATGGATATCAGTATGTAGTGGAAGGACACCGTGGTGTAAGAAGGTGTGAAGTAGTTGATGTTCTTGCGAATGAGGCAGCTTTTAAAGGTACAAAGACATACGATCAATTTCCTATAGGGAGTGCGGCTACATATTAGAGGTAAACATAGGAACACGTTGCATCTCTCCTGCCAGCATAAGGAACAACGCTACGTGCAGACAGTCTCGAGTATCTCATAACTGTGACGCAGTGCGTAACGTGTTATTATTTCTTAAACTTCCGGTGGCAATAATTCAATTTCTTTGAAACCAAAGAAGATTTAGACAGCAAACTCATCGACTGCAATAGACGCAATCATTCTTTTGCGAGATGTCACCATCCGTAGCATCAGCGGCTGAGCTCTGACAAGGAACCCCTTCAGTGCGAGGTCGCATAAGGCCAATGACGTTTACGGCATTCGAAGCCCTACGTATTGGCTGCAAGTGGTAACGTGGGGAGGGACTGGAGGTATCCAATGGTGCACAAAGCATGGGGCTACGGAATGTGGCTCAACTGCTTAGTCAATGAGTAAGTCACAGGTCTACAGTGCTAGTGGTCTTTACACGAAGCAGAGCAATGGCTACGATAAACAAAGGGAACATTGCATTGCCTCTACAACAATACTGGCCGAAGTTCACATTTCGTCAGAAAGGAATCCAAGGAATTTCACAGTATGGTGTAAACCTCGACTGTCCGGACCTTGTACATGAGGAGTACAATGATGAGGACACGTGCTAAACAAGTGAAAGTGAAGGTGACACTGAAACAGATGTCCATCCGCGTAGTTCATCATCCTTGTCGGACAGCGAGCCATAAATCACGTCTCCGGTGAAACGTAGTAAAGGACAATCGTTCGAGGAGCGGGTCCTAAACGGAACTGCGTACACGGACGATCATCAGCAGCATGGTAAAAAACAATTATGAGGAGATTTCGAATAATTCCGCAGACATATGACAGTGTAGTGCATAAGGAAAACTACGGATATTCAAAGGTGAACAAGGCGCGCTGGTGCTTGGGAGTTTCAGGGATGTTCAATACAATTTAATGTTGTGCATCATAGTGACCTACGACATTATGCACAACAAACAGTGATTTCAGAAGAAGAAGTGGATGCTCGCATAACTTCAAGCAGTAGGGCCTACTCCAGAATTGTAAGATAACATAACGAAATTTCAAACAAAGCGTCAACCTGGCGATGCACAGCAAACTGTGGAATCGACCCGAAAGTCTGTAGATGACATATGCGAACTTATCCCATCGTTCAGTAAGAAATTCGTTTTCCACTACGACCAATTGGTATTTGAAAAGGAAATGCATATGATAGGCGTCCTGGCAATTAGAGGTACAAAGAAAACTGCATCAAGATTAAATAATATCAGTGCCTTTGCGCATTCTTATACGATTATGCCAGCTGTTAATCCAGGTGGTAATTTGGCTGAAAAGTTATTTATTGTGCTACGAGAACTTTGATGTGCTCTGTCCCCTAGGATTGTTTTTCGTGTGCGTGATCTTCCAAGGGCAGTAGGAAGAATTTACGTCACAGCAAGCAAAAGTAGGAAAATGGGCGTAAGAGAACTGCAACTGTGGTACGAGCACTGCTTTTGGCCAATAGCTGGTCAAAAAAACTTGCTTTTGCTTGATTCCTGGTCTTCATATAAAAATCATACTCCTTTAGAGAAAACTGTCCCTCCTGAAAAGTGAGTGACGTTGCAATTCATAATACCTGGAACAACTGGACAAATTCAGCCTCTGGATATTTGTTTTTCCCGAGCCTGTAAAACATACTATCGCTCTGTCTGCAGCTACACTTTAAAGGATAGCCAGTTTCACGATATGCTCCACGACAGACTGTTTCGCATTCGTTGCATGCCTTCACATTTCACCACTTCTTATCAACCCGTTACACCAATATGGTTCTATATGCATTCTTTAAAGAGTGAATACCCATCTGAACGTCCTGCACGGTTTGTAACTCTCAAGGAGTTTTTGATGGTGCGAACCGTTGTGGTCATTGTGGCCCACCATTTTTCAAGCGGTGTTCATGGTGCTAGTTAATGGTTTGTTTTGAACATTTCTTGAATATTGAAGATGTCAATTTTGTGAGGTGTAATACATACGTCTCACAAAAGGTTGATCTCTGCACATCCCGGCCACTCATTTACTGTCGTCTTCCTAATGCACATGGTGAGTCATTAGCAGCTAATATTTTTCCTGTTACATCTGTAAAATAGCACTTTAAAATGAACATTACTAAAGATTGGACTTGCAACCTCGTTCGCAAGGGGTTCCGTGTGAGATCCTAAGTCGCAACTACTTTACTACACCGTCAAGTAAAGCGAAGACAACTGTTTTCTACTAGTGCGAAGATGTTGAAAGTAACACTGACGGGAAAAAAATCGCAACATGAAGAAGGAGTTGTACGATATAAACGAAAGTTGGTAGGCGCGTTTCTACATCTTAAGGATGGTGTCTATTCATATTTAGCAAATCAGATTTGCTTTAAAGACACGCTCTAACGGTCGTGAGCATTAGTTGCCTTTGAGACTGGACGTGGTGAATCGAAGTTAGTCAAGAATGACTTTACTTCAAGGACACCTCCGAGTCAGATGCCCTGTAGCGTGCTTTCCACTATCCGGGAATCACCGCCACTTGCGACTTCAGGCTTGTCAAGTGGTAGCTCATTAGAGGGCAGGTTGGAGGTCTGTTGTGTTTTCTGATGACAGCCAGTTCTGCCTCGGTGCTAGTGATGGCCGTCTTGATTATAATGAGGCCAGTTGAGTGTCTGCAACCAATATGTCTTCATGCTGGACACACTGGACCTACACCTGGGGTTATGACCTGGAGTGTGATGTCGTATGACGGAATTGTTATCCCATACATCCTGACTATAAATTTGTACGTCAATCTGATGATTTGCTCTGTTTCGCTGGCATTCAGGAACAGAATTCCAGAAGATATTTTACAACAGGGTAATGTTCGTCCACATACCGTTGTTGTAACCCAACTTGCACTACAGGGTGTTGACATGTTGCCTTGGCCTGTTGGAGCACCAGATCTATCTCCAATCGGCCACATTTGGAACATCATTGGATGACAACTCCAGCGTCATACGCAAACAGCATTAACCTTCCCTGTATTGACCGACCAAGTACTATAGCCATGGAACTCCGTCCAACAAACTGATATCTGGTCCTGTACGACACAGTGCATGCACTTTTGCATGTTTGCATTCACATTCTGACAGTTATACCTCTTATTAATGTACTAGCATTGTCTGTATCTTCCATTAAACTGTGATCTTGCATGTTAATCACTTAAACATTACCTAGACAAATATATTCCCGAAATTTCATTAGTACACATTTTTTGTGTGTTACAATTTTTCCGTCAGTGTATTATGAACTCTAATTATTATAGTCGTTGGGAAAATAATTATATATTTTAAAGAACTTATCCTAGGCGCACGAATTTGCAACCCTATAATGTGTGTGTGTCTGTGTGCCCGGAATTTTAGACTTTTTCTATGCCATCAGCGTTTGCAAAAGTGATCTAAAAGGCTGTCTACGTAAGAATAATTGATCATTTTATATAACACGATTTGCTATCAGATGTAGAGTTCGGCTTTTGAAGTCGTTTAACAACTGAAAATGCTATATTCTCTTTCCTCTGTGAGATACTGGATGGGTTAAACAAAAGGTTTCGAGCGGCAGGCAAATTTTTTGTTTTAACCAAGGCGTTTGACTGTGTTGATCACAAAATATTGCTGCAGAAGTTGGACCATTACGGAATACAGGGAGTAGCTCACAATTGGTTCACCTCTTACTTTAGCAACAGACAGAAAAAGGTCATTATTCACAGTGTTGAGAATGGCTGTGATGTGGATCTGAGTGGGGTACAGTCACATGGAATGGAGGGGGGGGGGTGCCCTAGGGATCAGTTTTGGGGTCACTCCTGCTCCTTATTTATATAAATGATATGCCCTCTAGTATTACGGGTAACTCTAAAATATTTCTGTTTGCTGATGACAATAGATTGGTAATAAAGGATGTTGTGTGCAACACTGCCTTGTTTTCAAATAGTGCAGTTCATGGCCTAAGTTCATTTCTTGTAGAAAATAAACTAACGCTAACTCAGAGTAAGACTCAGTTTTTACAGTTTCTAACACACAATTCAACAAAACCTGACGTTTCAATTTCACAGTATGGGCATATGATTAATGAACCTAACAGTTCAAATTTCTAGGTGTTCAGATAGATAGTAAACTGTCGCGGAAATCCCACGTTCAGGATGTTGTTGAAGTCTACTTTCCTTATTTTCATTCGCTTACGTCATATGGTATTATGTTTTGGGATAACTCTTCACATTCTAAAAGGAAATTTTTGACTCAGAAACTGCGGTTCGGGCAATAAGTGACGTAAGTTCTCGAACCTCTTGTCGACCCCTCATCACGAGTCTCGGTATTTTGACATTGGCCTCTCAATATATATATATTCCTTACTGTCATTTCTTCTTAACAACATTAGCTTATTCCCATGAATAAGGAGCTTTTACTCAGTTAATACTCGGCAGAAATCAAACCTACATTGGGACCGCACTTCCTTAACTCTTGTGCAGAAAGGTTTTGCAGTATACTGCTGCATTCATTTTCAATAAGCTGCCACTAGAATTCAAAAATCTTAGCAGTAATCCACGCGCTTTCAAATCGAAAACTGAAGAGTCTCCTCATGGTTCACACCTTCTATTCTGTGGAGGAATTCATTGAAAAATTAATCTGATTCTTTTTGTATTGTTGATTATTAAGGCTTGACTTTTTCGGGTCCATAAACATTTTATTTTTATCTGTTATTGCTTTTATGTTATAATCTCATGTACTGACACGTTCCATGACCTTGGAGGTTTGCTCCTCAATTTGTTCCTATGGAATAGACGTGTAAATAAATAAAATAAAGGGAGAGAAAATATGTAGTTCAGCATTAGAATGCAGTTCATATTCTGTTCGGATATCATGAAAGGGAGACTGGCTGAACTGATGATGACCAGTGTCCACGAAGTTAAATAAAAATGCCGTTAAAAATTTTGGAAAGTCATCTCAATTTCGTTTTTCTCTAAATAACGCCAGGGAAAAATGCACAAATTGGAACAAATACGAATTTGTAACAATCTGTTGACTAGTCTGTTACGTGAAAATCCTTTCTTTTGTTCGTAAACCTAAGAAACGTGAAAATTTTAACTTTATCAGATGCTAGTACATTTAGAGTCTCCTAAAAAAATAGAGAACGTGCCGACAGAATTGTTAATTACAAATCCTTTTACCTTTCAGTGTCTGAGGTAAGGATTGTGCACAGGATACTATGGGAAAGTCGATCGTATAAAACGATCATATTTATCTCAAAACCTGTCTTTCAGCGAAGCAATACCACTTCTTGTGAAACTGAGTAGGGATGTAATATAATCCCGAAAATGATACTATTCTTCAACGGGAATCTATTTGAATGCTGTCCAGGAGCCCAGGCCAAAGATATTCGTGATAACCAGAAAAACACCACACACACTAAGAGCAGTCAGTTGGAAGATGTCGGAAGTAATGACTGTTCACAGCGACAGATTGCTCTTCCACAGACAGTGGCCTGCGAGCAGTACCGCCCTCAAGTCAAGCGTCTAAAGAAAAGTGGAAAGTCGAACTGCTAACGCATGTTTAAAGAATGAAATTTATTATGGCTCTCACTTTTTCAGTGCACATTAGGTTCTATTTGATTCACACAGCTACTGGAAGATTTTCCGCTGCTCAGAGATTTAGCATTACCAGATATCTGAGCCACCGAATTTAACAACTTGAAAACACCCAGAAATCGCCAAAGAAAAATATTGAGAAGTGTCAACAAACAGTCGTCCCGTCATTGGAAAGACCGTTTTACAAAGTGCGTCTGAAAAGTTCGGTGAAAGATTTCATAAAATAAGAGAAACAAGAGTTACAAATGAAAGATCTTTACTAGCCTACAAAGTAGTCATCACTGACCTACAGCACACTTCTGGCGTCGGTTGTAACGCCGTTGGAAGCCGTCAGCAAACGTTTCTTGTGGAATCGTTCGAAGCGTCGTGGTCACGCTTTGGTGGATATCCGCAACGTTTGGGAACGTTCGTGAACAATAGTGCCTACTCTGTCTTTGCTTATCTTCAATCCTTCTGCTCTAATTCTCAAAGACAGCAGCTGATCATTCTCAAGCATCCGTCGCTCTCGTTCGATTTTACGGGGATTGTGTGAGTTGACTGAATCGCGGCTCATCCTCGACACCATCCTTTTCCTCTATAAAGCGTTTAAACCATACAAACACACACTTTTTACTCACTGATTCAACGCCGCACACTTGCACCAACATTCCACGAGTCACCGTCGCCGTTTTCTCTAATTGGAAGCAAAACTTCGTGTTAACACGTTACTCCATTTCACGCTCGATTTTGCAATGACACGAATGCTAGGAATGCTTGCGGACGATCGGCGGCTGTCTTTGATAATGAGAGGAGAAGGTATGAAGATAAGCAAAGACAGTGTAAAAACTATTGTTCACGAACGTTTGCAAAGGTCGCGGATATTTAACAACGCGCGGACACGTTGCTTCTAGCGATTCCGCAAGAAGCGTTTGCTGAAAGTTTGCACCAGATTTCCAGCCGATGTCACAAGTGTGCTGTAGCTAGTGCTGATATATCTGAAGGCCAGTAAAGGTATTTTGTTTGTAGCTCTTAGTCATTTTACTTCCTGATTCCATTCACTAAACTTTCCAGACGCATCTTGTATAACGATTGCAGTACAGGGTAGTGTGCTATGCACCGGCTTGCTAGGACGTAACGTTTCTATTTACGTAACGGAGCAGATTTTTTGGCCGCGTTTTCGAGTTGTCGATTTTACAGTGTAAGGCAAAGAAGATGGTGAAGTAGTTGTAAACTAGCAGTCCCGTAATACTGACGCCAGAGGCGTGCAGTTCCTTTTAGTGTTGTACTTTAATTGCGAAGATGAATAGGCCCGTGTAAAATTAATCCAAAAGTAGACGTGAGTTCCAGCGGCCGGAAAACGATAAGACCGTTTTCGACCTGGCCAGTAGCTTGTTAGTCACGCTCGCCGCTTGGGAACTGGTGCGGGCAGAATATGCTGGCTGATTACGAAGCATTTCCGCAAGACCTGGTAGTCCGATGCGATAAGAAACTACCGATGTTCTTGGAAATCAGTCAGAGCTGGTGGCGCCCCTTTAAATCAGGAACAAACACAGAAGTACCAAATCGGAGAACCGCCCCAGAACTGTTGACAATATAGCGATGATTAGCGGAATAAGAGTGTCGGCTAGTATTTCAATGAGTGCACCTTCAGTAGGTAGCAAATATACAGTTGAAAAGAGGAGCTGTTACTTTTAGTTTTTGTTTCTACTGAAGCTTTCAGGCAGTGCAGTTTATAACGCACGGTTTTACATTCATCGAAGTTATTATTCGGTATGTCACGTTCTTGGGGACAAAATGTCATTAGACCTTTACGTTGATAATTCTGATTATTCTTCCTTGTGATGCGTCGTAAACACTTACGCTATAAATGGGATCTTCGCAGGGTTGACATATTCACATCTAATGCCCGTAGTAAAATATTGTTCATTTACACTGGCGACCATTCAAACTGATACAAACTGAAGGCAGCATCAGCGCATCTGCCAAAGTAAGAGGACATGTTGAAAAGTAATGCCTCCGAATTTTTTACGGGAAAACTCTTAGACAAAATTAACGTTATCATTCTTAGGGCTCCGAATTGAAGTGCGTAATGTAAGTACACGGACAGAAAAAAATCGCAGCACCGAAAAGTAATAAATGTAGAGTAATGAAATTTCTCGATTAAATTTGTCTAGGTAACATATTTAAGTGATTTACATTGCAAATTACCGTTCAACGTAAGCGCGAGATGTGCCATTGAACCTGTGAAATGCTTGTAAATTAATAACAGGTGTAACGGCCAGTATGTTGAATGCAAGCATGCACACGTGCATGCACTGTTTTTACAGCTTCCGGATGTCAGTTTTTGGGATAGTGTTCCATGCTTGTAGCATTTGGTCGGTCAATACAGGGTCGGTTAGTGGTGTTTTCGTATAACGCTGGAGTTGTCGTCCGATGATGTCCCATATGTGCTCATTTGAAGACAGATCTGGTTGTCGAGCAGGTTAAGACAATATGTCGTGAAGCATGTTGGGTTACAACATCCGTATGCGGGTGAGCGTGATCCTGTTGGAAAACACCACATAGAATGTTGTTCATAAATGGAGCACAATAGCTCGAAACACCCAGACTGACGCCTATAGAGCTGGCGATAGTATCACGTACACAAGGTATTTAGGACAGTGCAATGGCGGAGAGTCTGCTATTGCTCTGTGAGTGTATATATGTAAACTTTTATTTCTAAGAGAACTTCGTTCTGTGGAATACGGCACCTGTAAAAAACTAGGATGACAACTACTTCCAAAAGAACAGTTGTTAAAATCGATGCAGCTAATATGTACGTAATAATTAGTAGCGACGACTCTTTGGTGCCAGAACTCGGTGAGACTTCGTTCTTATTATCAATATTGCACATGCGGAGGTTCCAAGCAAGTTGTATTGCAGCAAATAATAAGTTGTTTGTTAACTTAAAGGGTGCGTATTTTATGAATTGCATGTGATATTCGTTTTTCATATCATGCGTTGAACTGACATGAGATTTTATTACTCCTACGTCCCGTAGGCCTACTATCTGCAGAGATTTCCAACTACTTTTGAAGACCACAACAACAACAACCGTAAAATTTTAAGAAAAATATTTTAATAATTCTGTAAGGAATACAATGTAGTGGAGTTCATATCGACACATCGTAACCACGCTATCGTCCAATCTGAGAGCAGGGTTGCCAGTGAAATACAGTACTTGGTATTGAAAGCGCCTTTAATATGGACAGAACTGAACTCTTGGGCAGACAGGGCTGCTATTTATACATTGAATATTCTAGAGTATACAAACATTACAGAAGACGAAATTTCGAAACCATTCCACGAACAATACCTACTAAATAAAACAATTGCTGGTGGTCGGGGTTAAACTGGCGACCCGTATCTCGTCAGCCAACGACTCTGCATGCATTACATATAGCGCCATTGATGAAACGGTGACCAACTGTTGTCACTGGTGCCGAAAACGACCCCTTGGATCTAGATCTTCTTACAAAGAACCCCTTCAGAGAGAGATCAGAAGTTCAATCTTTAGTAAGGCTCATTTGAAAGTGTTGTCTTAACAATTAAGACAGGAAAAATATTAGCTGCTAATGGCTCACCACGTGTATCTGGAGGGCGACAAAAAATCAGTGTCCGGGAGGTGCAGAGATCAACCTTTTATGCGATGTATGTACACTCCTGGAAATGGAAAAAAGAACACATTGACACCGGTGTGTCAGACCCACCATACTTGCTCCGGACACTGCGAGAGGGCTGTACAAGCAATGATCACACGCACGGCACAGCGGACACACCAGGAACCGCGGTGTTGGCCGTCGAATGGCGCTAGCTGCGCACCATTTGTGCACCGCCGCCGTCAGTGTCAGCCAGTTTGCCGTGGCATACGGAGCTTCATCGCAGTCTTTAACACTGGTAGCATGCCGCGACAGCGTGGACGTGAACCGTATGTGCAGTTGACGGACTTTGAGCGAGGGCGTATAGTGGGCATGCGGGAGGCCGGGTGGACGTACCGCCGAATTGCTCAACACGTGGGGCGTGAGGTCTCCACAGTACATCGATGTTGTCGCCAGTGGTCGGCGGAAGGTGCACGTGCCCGTCGACCTGGGACCGGACCGCAGCGACGCACGGATGCACGCCAAGGCCGTAGGATCCTACGCAGTGCCGTAGGGGACCGCACCGCCACTTCCCAGCAAATTAGGGACACTGTTGCTCCTGGGGTATCGGCGAGGACCATTCGCAACCGTCTCCATGAAGCTGGGCTACGGTCCCGCACACCGTTAGGCCGTCTTCCGCTCACGCCCCAACATCGTGCAGCCCGCCTCCAGTGGTGTCGCGACAGGCGTCAATGGAGGGACGAATGGAGACGTATCGTCATCATCGATGAGAGTCGCTTCTGCCTTGGTGCCAATGATGGTCGTATGCGTGTTTGGCGCCGTGCAGGTGAGCGCCACAATCAGGACTGCATACGACCGAGGCACACAGGGCCAACACCTGGCATCATGGTGTGGGGAGCGATCTCCTACACTGGCCGTACACCTCTGGTGATCGTCGAGGGGACACTGAATAGTGCACGGTACATCCAAACCGTCATCGAACCCATCGTTCTACCATTCCTAGACCGGCAAGGGAACTTGCTGTTCCAACAGGACAATGCACGTCCGCATGTATCCCATGCCACCCAACGTGCTCTAGAAGGTGTAAGTCAAGTACCCTGGCCAGCAAGATCTCCGGATCTGTCCCCCATTGTGCATGTTTGGGACTGGATGAAGCGTCGTCTCACGCGGTCTCCACATCCAGCACGAACGCTGGTCCAACTGAGGCGCTAGGTGGAAATGGCATGGCAAGCCGTTCCACAGGACTACGTCCAGCATCTCTACGATCGTCTCCATGGGAGAATAGCAGCCTGCATTGCTGCGAAAGGTGGATGTACACTGTACTAGTGCCGACATTGTGCATGCTCTGTTGCCTATGTCTATGTGCCTGTGGTTCTGTCAGTGTGATCATGTGATGTATCTGACCCCAGGAATGTGTCAATAAAGTTTCCCCTTCCTGGGACAATGAATTCACGGTGTTCTTATTTCAATTTCCAGGAGTGTATTACACTTCACAAAATGGACATCGTCGACATTCAAGAAATGTTTAAAACAAACCAATAACTTGCACCATGGACACTGCATGAAAAATAGCTCCTCATAGCGATCACTAAGGTTCGCACTATCAAGATCGAAGGCGAACTCCTTGGGAGTTGCAAACCGTGCAGGACGTTCAGCTGGGTATTAACTCTTAAAGAGGGCGTGATAAGAAGTGGTGAAATGTGAAGGCATGCAACGAATGCGAAACAGTCTGTCGTGGAACATTTCGTGAAACTGGCCATCCTTTAAGGCGTAGCTGCAGACAGAGCGATAATATGTTTTGTAGGCTAGGGAAAAACAAATATCCAGAGGCTAATTTTCTCCAGTGGTTCCAGATGTTATGAACTGCAATGTCACTCACTTTCCAGGAGGGATAGTTTGCTCTAAAGGAGTATGATTTTTATATGCAAGCAGGAATCAAGCAAAAGCAAGTTATTTTGACAAGCTATTGGCCAAAATCAGTGCTGGTACCACAGTTGTAGTTCTCTTATGCCCATTTTCCCACTTTTGGTTGCTGTGACGTAGATACTCCTTACTGCCCTTGCAAGGTGACGCACACGAAGAAGAATCGTAGAGGGGAAGAGCACCTCCAAATTCTAGCAGTACAATAAATAATCTTCCAGCCAATTTACCACCTAGATTAACAGTTGGCATAATTTCATACGAATGCGTTAAAGCATTGATGTTAGTTAATTTTGATACAACTTTGTTGGAACTATTAATTGCCAGGATACCTTCCTGTAGTAGTTTGTGTTAGAACTGCATCTTTTTTAGACTGAAGTCAGCTGATAGGTATACCTGCTTAAAGGAAGTGCCTCTAACTATGGGCTCACCTCCAGAGGATGTAGTGTTTCCAAGTAGAGAAGGAATTAGCATATTTCATCAAAATATAAGAGGTATTAGAGATAAAGTTAGTGAACTGCTAATAGATGTTAACTCCGAAATTATTGGTATATCAGAGCACCACTTAAACAATCTGATAATTCAGAGGCTTCCTTTACAAGGTTACAGATTAGCTGGCTGTTTCTCAAGGAGTTCCTTGCGCGGGGGGGGGGGGGGGGGGGGGGGGGGAGGGGGGGGCAGTGGCTCTCTACGTTAAAAACAGTATTTCATTTGAGTACATAGACGTATCACGACACTGCACTGAACAGATATTTGAAAGTTGTGCAGCATTAGCTGAATTTAGTGAAACTAAACTTCTAATTGCTGTTGTTTATAGGTCCACTAACTCCGACTTCAGAGCATTTTTGCTTAAGCTAGAGAGGGTTCTTGATTCACTTTGTAGGAAGTACCAGAAAGTAGTTATATGTGGTGACTTCAATATTAATTTTGTACATGATTGTGCAAGGAAAAGGATGTTGGTAGATCTCCTAAATTCATATGATCTGATGCAAACTGTGTTTTTTCCAACTAAGGTGCAGGGGAATAGTAGCACAGTCATATACAATATTTTTATTCATTCTTCATTACTAGATGGGCATTATGTTAGTAAAAGGGTCAATGGCCTTTCAGACCATGATGCACAAATTTTAACATTAAAAGGTTTTTGTACTCAAACCAACGTCGTATTTAATTACAAACTACGTAGGAAAGTTAATCCAACAGCAATAGAGAGTTTTTCAAAACTTATCAAGGAACAAGAGTGGCAAGATGTTTATAGTGTCGATAATATAGATGATATAGATGATAAATACAATGCTTTCCATAACACATTTCTCATGCTCTTTGAGAGTTGCTTTCCATTAGAACATTCTAAATGGGGTACTAGCAGTAATGGACAACTCGGTTGGCTGACTAGTGGGATAAGGATATCATGTAGAACAAAGCGGGAATTATATCAGAATGTTAGAAGTAGTCACAATCAAGCTACGGTGGCCCATTACAAACAGTATTGTAAGGTGCTTAAAATGTTATTAGCAAGGCAAAAAGTATGTGGTATGCAAGTAGAATAGCGAATTCACAGGATACAATTAAAGCCATATGGTCAGTTGTGAAGGAAGTGTCTGGTCAGCAACACAAGATTGATGATATAAAGTCAGTTCGCAGTAATAATATTTCTGTTACTGATAAATTAGATATATGTACAGTATTTAACAACCATTTTCTCAGCATTGCTGGTGAATTAACTAATTTAGTTTCTACAGAAAATGATATAAATTTCTTAGGAAATGCCTTCCCGAGATTGACGTCTGAAATACTCCTCTGTGATACAGACAAGAGGGATATTGCGTCAATAATTAAATCACTGAAGACTAAGGACTCTCATGGTTATGATGGAGTGTCTAGTAGAATATTAAAGTACTGTGCTGCACATGTTAGCCCTGTATTTAGCCATATTTGTAATTTTTCCTTTAGGAATGGTCAGTTTCCTAAGCGATTAAAGTACTCAGTAGTAAAGCTGCTTTATAAAAAGGGAGAAAGGAATAATGTAGATAATTTTAGACCCATTTCTATGCCATCAGTGTTTGCAAAAGTTATCGAAAAGGCTGTGTATGTAAGGTTAATTGATCATTTTATATCACACGATTTGTATCAAATGTACAGTTCGGCTTTAGAAGTCGTTTGACAACTGAAAATGCAATATTTTCTTTTCTCTATGAGGTACTGGATGGGCTAAACAAAAAGTTTCGAACGCTTGGTGTATTTATTGATTTAACTAAGGCATTTGACTGTGTTGATCTCACAATATTGCTCCAGAAGTTGGATCATTACGGAATAAGGGGAGTAGCTCACAATTGGTTCACCTCTTACTTTAGCAACAGGCAGCAAAACGTCATTATTCACAATATTGATAACGGCTGTAATGTGTGATCTGAGTGGAGTACTGTCAAGCTGGGGGTGCCCCAGGGATCAATGTTGGGGCCGCTCCTGTTCCTTATTTATATAAATGATATGCCGTCTAGTATTATGGGTGACTCTAAAATATTTCTGTTTGCTGATGACACTAGCTTGGTAATAAAGGATGTTGTGTGAAACATTGACTCGGTTTCAAGTAGTGTAGTACATGACCTCAGTTCATGGCTTGTAGAAAATAAACTAACATTAAATCACAGTAAGACTCAGTTTTTACAGTTTCTAACACACAATTCAACAAAACCCGACGTTTTAATCTTACAGGACGGGCATAAGATTAGTGAAACTGGACAGTTCAAATTCCTAGGTGTTCAGATAGATAGTAAGCTGTCGTGGAAAGCCCAGATTCAGAATCTTGTTCAAAGACTTAATACTGCCATTTTCACTATTCGAACGGTATCGAAAGTGAGTGATACTTCGACACGCAAATTAGCCTACTTTGCTTATTTTCATTCACTTATGTCGTATGGTATTATGTTTTGGGGTAACTCATCCCATTCTAGAAGGATATATTTGGCTCAGAAACGGGCGGTTGGGGCAATAAGTGGTGTGAGTTCACGAACCTCTTGTCGACCTCTGTTCACGAGTCTGGGTATTTTGACATTGGCCTCTCAATATGTATATTTCCTATTGTCGTTTCTTGTTACCAATATTAGTTTCTTTCCAACAATTAGCAGCTTTCACTCGGTTAATACTCGGCAGAAATCAAACCTCCATTTGGATCGGACTTCCTTAACTCTTGTGCAAAAGGGTGTGCAGTATACTGGTGCATCCATTTTCAATAAGCTGCCACTCGAATTCAAAAATCTTAGCAGTAATCCACGCGCTTTCAAATCCAAACTGAAAAGTTTCCTCATGGGTCACTCCTTCTATTCTGTCGAGGAGTTCCTTGAAAAATTAAGCTGATTCTCATTGTAATGCTGATAGCGTTTGCTTAAACTTATGGACTGATTTTCTTTCAGGTTCATGAACATTTATTTTTATCTGTTATTACTTTTATGTTGCAAGTTCATGTACTGACACGTTCCATGACCTTGGAGATTTTCTCCTCAATTTGGTCCTACGGAACTTGACATGTAAATAAAAAATGCATTTCTTTTTCAATTCCCGATAGGTCGTATTGAAAACGTATTTCTTTTTGAACGATAGGATAAGTTTGTTTACCTCACCTACCATCCACAAATTTTCTGGTCGTTCCACAGTTCGTTGTGGATCACCAAGTTGAGGTTTTGTTTTAAATTTCGTTATCTTAAGTCTTCCAGGTCTGGAGTACTGTTTAAAGTTATGCGTCTATCCTTGCCTTGAAATCACTGTAACCTATGTCGCACGCAGTTTTATGTGCATAACGTAGTAGGTCACTATGATACACATCCTGTAAATTGTATCGAGCATCCCTGAAACGCCAAACACCAGTTTTTGTAATAAATCGTCTTCTTCTTCCTTGAATATCCGTAGTTATTCTTATGCTATACACGATGATATTGCAGCGCACTTATTCGAAATGTTCATAATGGTTTTTTACTATGCTGCGAACGATCTTCCATGTACGTAATTATGGTTTGTACCCACTCCTTGGAGAAGGAGAAGGATTGTCCTTTACTATGGTTGGTTCAAATGGCTCTGAGCACAATGGGACTCAACTTCTGATGTCAGTAGTCCCCTAGAACGTAGAACTACTTAAATATAACTAACCTAAGGACATCACACAAATCCATGCCCGAGACAGGATTCGAACCTGTGACCGTAGCGGTCTCGCGGTTCAAGACTGTAGGGCCTAGAACCGCACCGCCACTCCGGCCGGCCCTTTGCTATGTCTCGCTGGAGATGGTATTTATGGCCCTCTGTCCGATAGGGATAATGAACTACATGGCCTAGCACTTTCATTTGTTAAACACGTTCGAGATTATCGTACTCGTCATGTACATTGCCCGCACAGTCGAGTGTTTACAACACCACACATTCCACTGACACATATTGCAGAAACGCTAATATTTCATCTGCCACTCCTTTTTCACGCTGCGAAATTCCTTGGGTTCCTTTCTGACGAAATGCCGGCCGGTGTGAGCGAGCGGTTCTAGGAACTTCAGTCTGGAACCGCGCGACCGCTCCAGTCGCAGGTTCGAATCCTGCCTCGGGCATGGATGTGTGTGATGTCCTTAGGTTAGCTAGGTTTAAGTAGTCCTAATTTCTAGGGGACTGATGACCTCAGATGTTAAGTCCCATAGTGCTCAGAGCCATTGAACCATTTTTTTCTGACGAAATGTCAACTTGGGCACCAGTTGTTATACATATAATACAATATTTCCTTTGTTTATCGTAGCCATTGATCTGCTGAAGCACTGTTTTGAGTTACTTGCCACTTGTCACCTAAACAGTTCAGCTACGCTCACCATTGGATACCTCCCGTGCCACCCCCCCCCTCCCCCCCCCCATGCTATTTGCAGCCAATATTGTGGTTGCATGGTAGGCAATATGTGGGGCGTCGAATGCCGTAAACATCATTGGCCTTTTGCGACCTCGCACCCAAGGGAAGGGATAAGCGTCATTTCTATATGTGACGTCCGACAAACGACGAAGGATACGATATCACCCAAAGTAGCGCTCTAGTAACTTTTCCGATAATTCGTACAGGCGTAAAAATCGGTACGAAGTCACCTTGGCTGTGTCTCACTGGCCGGTGGTTGGCTGTACATCACTGTCGATCCTTTTCGTGTGTGTCCAGGGACCGTATATGAGCCAGCTGTCTTGCTTCGTCTTTCCTGCTGATGAGGTGTTTCACGTATCGTTCAGCTGAACTGGGAACAGTGTATCCATTGCTGTTTCGGCCTCTCGACCGTGGGGCAGAAACAATGGTGTGAAGCATCTAGCCTCTTGCTTCACCGTGTTGTGTGCGAATGTCACGATGAGCAATATCGCATTGCAGTCTTTCTGTTCGACATCAATATACGTCGACAGCATATCTTCCAACCTCTTATTACAGCATTCTGTGAGACCATTTATCTCCAGGTGGCAGGCAGTCCTCATCCTATGCGTGATGATGCAACGTGAAATTATCTCTTATAGTAGTGTCGGATGGAAATATTTCCACGATCAGAGATCAACATATGGGTGCTCCATGCTTCAAAATGATGTCTTCTACAAGGAACTTTGCTATTTCCATAGCTTCACCAGTCGGCACAGCATTGGTGGTAGCATAGTGAGTGAGGCAGTCAGAGAGGTAGTCATTTGTCGACTTCGGCAACTTCCGCAAGAGGTCGATTTCAGTTCGGTGGTGTGGTGCTGCTGCAGACAGAAATACTACCAGTTGACCCGGATGTAGCTGTGGAACGTGCTTCTGTCGCTGGCATTCTATACAGTAACTCAGATAGGGTCTAATAGATCGGCACAAACCTGGCCAGGGGTACCTGAGTATGATTTCGTCTAGATTTTTCACATATCTCAATTCACCAGATGTTGGAATATCGTGGAAAAACTTCAGAATAGCTGGTTGTAGATGAGCTGGGATGACGAGCAACCCTTTCCTCTCCGTCTTATACACTGTTTCATTTATTAATTGGAATTCTCCTTTGGTCGGTTCCTCCAACTTTAAGGCTTAGATGTTTTTCAGCAGTGCTGGATCTTCCCTCTGTTCACAGCAGCTCCATTTAGTACAGAGATGAGCGAGACTTCATACATGCTGCCGTGTCCCACCAAGGGATACCTTGAATGGCAGTCGGTGTCCTTTTGTTTGTATAAGCAATTTTTCTCCGCTGTAGAGTAGTTTGTCTAGGATTTACAGAGTACGCTTTCGGCACTTTCTTGAATTTGCACTGCAACTGCACCTGTATCATAGCCATTAGCGTCAGTGTGAAGTTCTGTCGCGGCATTCTTATCATGCAGTTCTCAGACAGGAGAAGATGATAGTGCCTCCTTAAGGACAAGGAAAGATCTTTCTTGGACTTCGTCCCAGGAAAATTTAGCGTTTCTCTGCAGTAGTTCCTCCTAGAAAAGTGCCATGGTACAGAAGTCTTTCTTGAATCGCAGGTAGTACGAACACTTTCCGAGTAAAGTTGTATCACGAATGTACCGAGCCGTCGGAAAATCTGTGGCTGCTCTTATTTCCTCTGCATCGGAATTGACTGGCGATGTTTTACAGGAACTCGAAATTAGTTCCCGAAATTCCTTCACCAAAGAAGACGACGTAAATATTCGAGAATTCGAACCAACTTAAGTCACTTAATGAAGGCAAGTCTTCCAGTCTAGAGTGCATACCAATTAGGTTCCTTTCACAATATGCTGAAGTAATAACTCCATACTTAGTAATCATATACAACCGCGCGATCGACGAACGATCCGTACGGAAGGATGGAAAGTTGCACAGTTCACACCAACAAACAAAAAAGGAAAATGAAGTAATCTTCTACATAAGAGACTCACATCAATGACCTCAACTTACAGTACAGTTTTGTAACGCCATATGCCATCATTTTGTTCTTCACAAGGACCACATCAGAGGACCAAGGACTCTGAAGGTTCACTGATGTCATCTTGAAGCATCTTCTACACTTCCTTCCGGATTATCTGTCGTTCAGCCCACAGGCGGATGCGTTATTCTTAATCCTTCCATGTTAAACATTATTTTGCATATATTAAAAAAATAAAAGGTCAAAAAAGTCTTACGTTGTAGCAAATAATACACTTTCACTACTAAAAAAATTTAAGCTAACATATTTTGAAAATCGGTGAAGTGATACAGATGTGTCCCACGAACATAGCTAGATCCTTGTTTTCATGGGTACTTAGGACTTTCGGAGTGAAATTTTTAATTGTAAAATGATTTTATCGGGATGGCAATTACGGAAAAAGATACAACAGACCAGCACCAAAACACATTTATCTCCTGACAATGAAAAAGATGAAATATCGCATACAAGTTTTCAACATAACATTTGTAGATAGCATTGACATACCACATACCAATGTTTTCTACATTCTATGAAGTTTTCTGGAGCATATACATCCAACAACATACAAATTATGTACAAACTAGCGAAATAAATTACTGAGGTGTGTAGTAATGTTTCAAAACAATGTCTGTGATGTATAATAAAACACAATTAGTTACTTCAGACATTCTTGGGATGGAGAAGATAGTGATTTGATTTGATTTACATGTAACAGACGCGTTCTGCCACCTATAAATACACGCCGTCCGTTTGATCGCTCACAGCCTTCTGGTCCGTGGTAATTTTCTGCGAAAGCATTTTGCTACATCGTAACACTAGACACATATGTATCAAATTAACCATGAAAGGACTAAATCGACTGAGAAGGATTCCCGAATGTTTCCCTTCCCCATTCTTGTCCATATGTTTCGCCTCTAATGACCTCATCGTCGACGAGATACTAAGACTTAATCAATCACGCCCATTTAATTTTAATCGTTTTAGAATCGCCCATTTCACTTTAATCGTTTTCGAGTAACCAAGGAACACCTTCCGAACGCGATTGCGCTGAACTGACAGCTTCGCCTTTTCGCTCGGTAATTTTAGCTTAAAGAAATTTTGTACCCAGCAGTTATCAAATAACAATTTTTTTTCTTTTTGGTGACAAATCGTTGGGAGTACAACGCGTTGTATAGATTTATTTTCATAAAACACACTTCTAGCAACCAAGCAACTTGAGAGCCTTCCGAGGTTACGTTACGATTACTCCATGAAGAAGAATTTGAAATTTAGAGGATGTCATTTACAATTAAATCGATAGTTCTAAACTGAATGTCTGTTTACATTTAACGAATTATTAGAGGAGTTATGTACAAATCCAACAACTTTCACCCACTCCTGAAATGCTCACTGACTGCAGTCAGGTACAAAGAGGAACAGCGTCAGTTTCAGTTATTTTATTCTTGCTTCTTCTCATCTAAACCGACAGTACAGCACTATTTAAAACTTTCCTAGGGCATACTGCAGAAAACTTTCATCATGATGGAAGACTTGGTCGCTAGTTCTGGGACACGGGCGAGCTAACGTGGCGCAAATCGCAGTCACAACCCGTTTCGTGTGGCTCTGGTGTCCGATATAATTTCTCACAACAGCATTAGGCGTGTTGAAAATTCAGTAATTTGACACGTTAGCCAACGACCATAACCCGTTTTATGTGACATAGGTGCGCAGTATAATTTATCAGAGCAGCCTTAGTCGTGCAAGCAACACTGGACAGACCTTGACAGTAATGTGAATGGAGTAAGGTGTGATTCGTATCTTGGGTTTAATCTTTTCTCCTCCACTTCTTTCTCTTCTTCTCGTTTCGCTCCTCCTCTTCTCTCTCTCTCTCTCTCTCTCTCTCTGTCCCTCTCTCTCTCTCTCTGTTTCTTACTGGAGAAACGTTATAAACTCTTGTCGGTTTTTTTACCCTGTAATTCATCTTCCATTATCATTAGTACCAGGAACCCGATCCTCCATCTGAGGAAAGATTCCATCAGTCCTCTTTTCCTTTCAAAATCTATCTGACTTCTCCTGATTTCAACTAAAGAAAATGTGCTACACGGGTTAACACATTGGACTCAAATGCAGGGGAAGCGTTATTCGAATTCTGGAATAGCCATTCTGTTTCAGAATTTTCGAGAGTTCCGTCCGGCACCGTGTGTCAGACGAATGCCGACAGTGCATTACATAAGAGAACGGTTGATTTCTTCATTCGTCTTCCTCCATCTGAGACAGATTTTTTTTCTGTTTACTGCTTAACCATCCGCTTCCTTAGCTGAGTGGTCAGCGAATCTGACTACCATGCAGCGGACTCGGGTTCGATTCCCGGCCGCCTCAGAGGTCCTGCCCGCTTGGGGACTGGGTGTTGTGTTGTCTTCATCATTATTTCATCTTCAGTGACATCCAGGCCGCTCAGTGTGGCGTCAGCTGAAAAGACTTGCAACTCGACGGCCGAACTACTCCATGTAGAGTTTCTCAGGCATCAGTGCCATACGATCATTTATTCACTGCTTCATCAAGTCACACTATGTTTAAGATCTTGCTTTATCAGCAGATTTAAAGCTTAGCGAGTTTCTATTTTTCTAAACTCACACTTAAGTCCGACTTGTGCAGTACATAACACCTTGTGCAAGCCTTAAAACTTCAACGACTGTTTATATAAATATGTGTAAAGTTCGCTCATTCTTTGGAACAGTTCCCGTAAGCTGTCCTTAATTTGAGTCAGAGGGTTAAGAACATCAATGAATCTTATTGTTTAGTCTTTTCCCACAGAATTTTTAAATTGAATCGGAATTTTATTTCTACGTCCTTACTGATCCTCAATACAAATGTCAAAATTCGTGAGTAGAAATTATGTTCTACCTTACACTCATCCAGATACAGTGTTGTCTTCCCTTATTTTCCCTTTTATAATTATCGTGCCGAAAAAATCAAATTACGTGATTAATTTATTGTTTGTTTGCAAGTCGATGTCTGCAGCATTGGTACACATTGAAATCCACCTGCCACTGTACCATAGCCAGCCCCCTGGGCCAAAACAAAAAGTCGTAGCGCATTTGTAAGGTGGAGTATAGTGCGTTAACACGTGTTCTCCATCTGAAGAGGAACAACGTTTCAACGATCCGTGGCGAGTTGGTTGGAGTTCTGGAAAACAGTGCACCATCAAAAGCTCACCGGCCAAAGCTTAGTCACCCCTAGAGAAAGCACCGTGTAACTGCTCCCTTAGACTTGAAAACCACCTGGCTTCGCTTAGGAAGTGAGTCCACAAGGTTATGCAGATGCGTCACATCCAGGTTAAGCCACTCGCTGACGATTTGATCGCGCCATTCCACCCATTCACACATTCTTTCTGCCCGATCAATTTTGCTGTTGTCTTCAAAAATATGGGGAGCAATGGTCGCTCGTGCGGTGAGCAAATCCAAATGTGCCCTGCATGCAGCCCCCGTCGCCGTGTTCTCTCCTGACAGCTTGGGCTGAACCTCCATTCACTGCCTGCAGCAATTACTATCGGGTTTGGAAGTGATTTTGATTCGCAAGCCGTGAAACGCATCTCCGGTTCCTCTGTCAGGATCTTTCTTCGACCACAATTCCGAAGTTGTGTTTCGTAGCGAAGTGTGTTACACCACTGCACAGATTAATCGTTTTTTGTCCAGAGAGCTTATGAGACACTGATTAGTGATTACATGGCGCGAAATATTTCAGTGTGTTCAAACAAAGAGACAAACCGTCTCTCTCTGAAAAACTGGGCATCACAAAAAGGAGTGAAGGTCCTTGCGCACGAAAACGTATCACAACTAAGGTGATAGTGGAGAAAGTGAAAATCCGTCGTGAATGTTTTCAAAACCTTGCACGATATCTTC
Organism: Schistocerca gregaria; assembly: GCF_023897955.1. Lineage (NCBI taxonomy): Eukaryota > Metazoa > Arthropoda > Insecta > Orthoptera > Acrididae > Schistocerca > Schistocerca gregaria. Next base: position 72,396,412 of record NC_064931.1, read on the forward strand.
AACACGGTAAAGTTTGTCGCCCACTATGGCCCTCGAGTGCTCACGTCATTCAAAAAGCCCGCCGAACCGGAGCAGTAGTGGAAATATTGCAGCAGTGTGTAGCCGTTGCAGATGACTTTTTTAGCCCCCTAATTACCGTGAACGAGTGCTGGAGGTATCGCGAATACCCCGAGGCAAAGGAACGAGGCAGGCAGCTCAAACGTGGGTTCACCGCCCCTGAAAAAGTCGGGGAAGGTTGGGCTGGTTTCTTTTCTTTTCTTTTTTTGCTCGTAAAGGGCAAACCGTCACAGGAGCATACTACCGATAACTCTGACAAGGTTACGGGAGGTCGTGAAGACGGGGCCTCGAGGGAAGCTGCACAAGGTGGTGCTTCAACGCCCCAGCTCGTTCTGCGCAGTCCGCAGCCAAACGTGTGCTTCTTTGGGCTATCAAATTTTGCCTTAACCCACGTAATCTCCTAAGATGGCACCCAGAGACTTCTCGAATGAAGAAACTACCGTGTGGCAGGCATTTCCAGAACTGCACAGATGTGATTCTTCGAGGTGGAACGTTTCCTAAACGCTCATAATGCAGACTTGTACAGTCAATGTCTTCGTCAAGTCATGCATCACTGCGAAATATGTGTCACATTGAAATGTGAATATGCAAAGAAGGGTCAACACCATCACCGAGATTCGTGGTCGCAACTTGACTTTTTCTAGGTGAAAATCAAACTTTATGACAAGCCCTCTTAATAACTTAGTCGGGTCAGGCAGAGTATTGCGGGGATGTTCAAGGCCCTTACGTGGAAATCCTTAAAATAAAGACTTATTTCTTATCTCAAAACCCTGTCGAACAACCGTGAAGGACTAATATTATAGCTAGACTGTAAACTAATTCTGCTACTGAAGGACTAATATTCTAGTTAAACTGTAAACTGATTATGCTACAACACCGTATATTTCGCAGAAGTGCGGTAAGATCAAGGCAGGAGAGATCAGACCATGTATGGAGGCTTCAAACACTTACATTTTGTCCATCTGTCCCTTTTTCATTTGACTGCCCCTTATGTATAAGGGCTTCCACGCTAAACGACTGCAGCGTTGTCGAAATAACAGGCACAGCAACAAGTCGTGAGATCTTTTCCGGCCGCATCTCGTGGTCGTGCGGTAGCGTTCTCGCTTCCCACGCCCGGGTTCCCGGGTTCGATTCCCGGCGGGGTCAGGGATTTTCTCTGCCTCGTGATGGCTGGGTGTTGTCTGATGTCCTTAGGTTAGTTAGGTTTAAGTAGATCTAAGTTCTAGGGGACTGATGACCATCGATGTTAAGTCCCATAGTGCTCAGAATCATTGACTTTGTGGAACACGGCGCCACAATTAACGCACGGTACGTGAATATTTTCCAAAACTGAAGTGTGCCGTCAACTCCAAATGCCAAGGAACGCCTACGAGTTCCCAAGCTTGCTTCGACTAGGCTGCAGGGATTTCGCTGGGAAGGCCTTTCACAACTTCCATACAGTCCCGATCTCTGCGCATCCGATTTCCAGTATTTGGAGTCCTCAAAAAAGACATTCGTGGCCGTTGATTTCCCTCGGATGAGTAGATACACACCTGGGTAAAATCTTCCGTAGGCAAACGCAAACATTATGCACTGAAGGCACTGACTGTACTAACAGTTTTGGCAACAACTTTTGAAATTATAAACAGTTTGCTTACTTTTTTCCACCTCTCTCGTTTTCATTTGACTGCCTCTTGTACAGGGCGGACAGAAACAATCTAAAAAGCTAGTAAGTGTGTTGCAGGGGAGAAACAATTATTAAGAAAAAACTTCGAATCGTTACGCCATTTCTGAGTTACTTAGCACTGAAGTTATCCAACTATGTCTTGCGCCAGCAAGATGCTCACGCGTTAAAACGCGGCAATGCGCCGACATCTGTGGGTCCGTGTGTTACCACTTGTTCACATGCTCATTAGTTAAAATGCGCCTTTTTTGAATGTGATAAATTTTAGCAAGCTGAACAAAAGCTACGTTTGTTCAGTTTGAGGAAGCCAAATGAAGAACACGTTACGTTTGACGACACTATCTCTGGCGGGCTGCTTCAATTTGCGCTCGCGACGACCTGACTGGCTAACTTCAATGCTAAATAATCCAGAAACGGCGCAACGTATCTATTTTTTAACAATTACTTCTGAGAAAAACCTTCCCTGCAGCATCCTTACAAGATATTTATACTGTTACTGACTACCCTGCATAAAGGGCAGTCAAATGAAAACGAGACGGATGGCCAAAAAGTACGAATGTCTTTGTTCAGAGCTGCAGGTATTGGAAACTGGATCGGGAGAGATCGGGACTGTTTGGAGGATGTGGAGAGACCTCCCAGCGAAACTCTTGCAGCCTAGTCGAAACAACCGTGTAACATGTGGCAGTCATTGTCCTGCAATAGAAAAATGTCGACCGTCAACATTCCCGGGCGTCTGGACTTGATGGTGCATTTCCAAGTGTACACCTACCATGCGGTAATTGTGGCGCCGTGTTCCAGAAAGGCAATGAGCACTGGGCCATTGCGCTCAAAGGAAAATGTCATCAGGATTTTCCCGGAGTTTACGTGCCTGTGATTTCGAGTACGCCGCACATGTTTCGCTGAGAAAACCTTACACATCCTCCATACGGCCCCTCCCCATGCGATTTCCATATTTCTGGAGCCCTCAACAAAGACATTCGGGGTCGTCGATTTGCTTCAGACGAATAGGTGTACGCCTGCTTCCGTAAGCAACCGCAAACATTTTTCCGTGGAGGCATTTATCGTCTTGTATCAAGCTGGATCCATGTATTAACAGTTACGGCGATTGCGTTTGAAATAAGAAACAGTTTACTTACTTTTTTCCATCTGTCTCGTTAATAATGGAACGCAGTAACATTCCGCATTCAGTGAGTGCTGACCCCTAGCAGGATATTTGCAGGTGTAAATGTTGATGAATGTAAGTCGTACTTAAAAACAATAAACTGGAGGAACTCCCAGCACTGACAGCTAAGTTTATCCACATAAGTCATAAATCGTTTTATTCAGAATAACAAAGAAATACATATTGATATGTACGTTTTGGGAATAGTAATCAATAAAACTGTTCAAGTTGTAATGTAGTTCCAAGTTCATCATGATTAATGGAACGGTAAATATTCATACAAATGGATCTGTAGCACAAAATTTGTGCTAAAAAAGTCTGAAAAATTTACAGGAAATTAGCGATGTCAACTTCTGTTAGCAAACGTACGCCCAGGATGAATAAATTTCGTGGAAGACTGGAACTCACAACCCGCTTTAGACCATGCATATAATTTCATAGTTGCAGGCACTTCAGTGCCAGAGTCAGTTTGACGGCTTTCATGAAATACTCCCTGGAGCGCAGGCAAACTGTCTACCCTGCATGCTGCATCTGTACTAGACGTTTTACCCACTAGTCCACTTGACACCGTGTTAGCCACACTATCATCAGTTAGTGTAGTAGTGTATGAAACTGTAGAAATAGTAGCTACATCGTCTGCATCAGATTCTTCTCCAGATTTTGAATCTTCTGCGTGCGCCTCTGTAATCTCTTCCCAACGGTTTGTTACATGATCAGCCAATAATACATTTGCCATGGAACTATGCCACCTCTATGAAGTCATTCTTATAGGTCTAAAATAAATATTCACGAATGTCAGTATGATCCCTCTAACTATCAAACATAACCAAAAATATGTAAATAATACGTGTATTACATTCAGGTGTGTGTGTAAACTGTTTTCGTCATGTTGCATATTGTTGGAACTCATTCTGTACGAGCTCTGTCGCCGGAAGTAATTTACATTATCTCAGCGGATAACATTTTCGAGATAATGTGTGACGTAATATTTTCAATGTTGATTCTTCATTAGAAGAAGCATTTCACAGCATACAATCAACAAAATTGGATATAACTCGGAACTGAATTCACGACGCTATATTTGTTTACATGTACGGCGCGGAATGAACTACCTGAAAAAAATCTTAAAGACGACTCCTGTACTCATTTTATACTTTATAATGTAGGTCTTGTTACTCTGAATTGAACTTACGGGCGCTCATATCAGAAGAAAGAAGAGTAAATCCACAGGTGACAAATGCTAACTGAACACAAAACCAGCTCGGAAGACGAATGTTACATAGGTCATCTGTAAATATACATATTACACTCACTTGTTCGCTGACATCCCAAGCCTACCGACTTAGAAACATAAAAATAGTGTTCATACCTATCAGTTAATCTACTGCGAATATATTAATATCAATCAAATCGACTGTTTGTAGTAAATGAACACCATTCACGACCAGTGGTATAAACATGATGGTCAGCAACAATATTAAAAGCTTGTAAGGATTTTGCAGGATAGGTTCTGCTGAGAAGTAATTGTTCAGAAAAAAAATCGATACGTCGCGCCGATTCTGAGTTAATTAGCATTTAAGTTAGCCAATCAGGCCGTTCCGCGCGCAGATTCAAGCAGTCCGCGAGATACAATGAATGCCAGTTGTTCTCATAACGTAGATGATGGCGCATGAGACTTCTCAGACTTTGGCTGGGGTTCGATCCTAACTACCGTTCCCATGACCAATATTTGTATCGCTCTGTTGTACGATTTTAGGAAACCAAATTAAGAACACATGTGGCGACACCGTCTCTGACGGAATTTGAATTTGCACGCGCAACAGCCTGATTGGCTACCTGGATGCTAATTAACTCGGAAACGGCGAAACGACTCGATTTTTTTTCTTAACAATTATTTCTCAGCACAGCCTACCCTGCAACACCCTTACAAGATTTTCAGACTGTTTCAGACTACCCTGTATATTTACCAGTGTTAAAGCGAGTGCACAAGCTGGCGGAATTGGTGATTTGCGGCAGGTCTTTGAGGTAGGGAGTATACCGTGGGAGCGCCACTGCAAAATGCGGCCTCTTATCTGCCTTGTTCCACAGCCGACGCGTGCAAACGCTTCTCCTTTTACTTCGTTTTTTAGATACCTAAGCCTCGGAGAGTCTCCCCCACAATGTGCGAAATCGCGAGGTTCTACGAAGTAAGATAGGGGAGGCACTGATCCTCTTCAAGCAATATAGATAACTGCTCTCCAAATTTTAAGTGTCCCGCAAGAAGACGTACCACCCATCTTATTTCGTGAACTGGTCAAGATAGTGGAGCGCGGTTTTCGGAAAATTATAGTACGCTGAGAGGCACGTGACGAAGTTCTTTATTTACTCCTCCTAAATTTTGTATTAACCGAGATATTGAAACTAGTACTGATTTTTAATGGAACAATAAACTTTTCTTCACGCCATTCAGAAACTCCTAAAATAGGAGTGCAGAGGTACATATTTTGTTAGTGTTGTAGTTGAAACTACTCGCATAAGTATTCAGGAAATGTGCTTCAGTTGAAAACCAAGGCGGCTGCAATTGGCTGTCATCCTTGGTTTCTCAGCTCGGTGCTCTCTAGAAAATAAATTATTACTAGTAACAGACTAACAGCAGGCCACACAAACACTAATAAAATGAGATATTACTTAAAGTTAATATCCTCTCCAAGCTGTGATTCCTACCTCACTGACGAGGACATTGTACATATACTAATGGAATATGATAAATACGATCATCCAAGAACAATTTCACTGAACAAAATTCTAAAAATTGGGGATTAATTTTCTTTTACAGTAGCTCTTAGTTCTGTGGGTAGGTATGTTGAAATGTATTTAACATTTAATCCGTCTTCGTAAAAGGGAACTTCAAATTATGAGAATTTTTCTTATCTTCCATATATACGAGTATATACAAACATAAAACTGTGGGAGATGATTAATCTACAAAACAAGTTAATCTGATTGCACCATTTCAGTAAAAGATATGCATAAGAGTTTATATCAAAATTTTGTGGCTTTTATTGTAATGGTGCAATCAGATTAATTTTCTTTGTAGACTGATTATCTTGCACAGCTGTGTTCTATATTTTGTGGTAATGACATCAGTCCAATATCCTCTTTGTATAATTATGTGATATAATTTAAAATGTTGCAATACACTTTACCTGAAACCAATAAAATAAAATGAAATAAAAATAAAAATTATCGGTTGTTGCAGTCTAAACACCGCCAAGCAGGGTTCACACGACAAAAAGTGATGTCTTTCCCATTCTTATCGAATGAATCTGGTGTTTTTAATGAGATGCAAAATGGAATTTGTTTTAATAACTACACTATGCAGGTGTGATGGATAGCTCTATAGTGGTGGGTAAATGCCAATTAAAAAAGACGTTCTTGGCATTAGTTTGAGGAGTGAAGGCGTGAGAAACTGTTGATGTTGGAAGAGCACAAATAATTCGGCGGTCCTGTAGTGCTATTTTAGAGGAGTAGGCTAATGTGCCGATACAATGATCTTGTGGTTTTATAACACTAATTTATACCCGCCATAATTCGTTGTGAAATTGTACAATTTCTCATTCTATTACGGTTTGTTTTTATTATTGTTTCACATGGTGCAGCTTGTTTATGGAATCAGTTAGATTGGGTAGTTGCGTTGTAAATATTTGCTTCAGCCTCACTATTAATGGCTTATATGTTTATAAAAACCAGTCATAACTACATTTACGATTAATTCATGGAACATAGGAACAGAAAACTTGTTCTCAGTTACTTTCAAGCAAAGAAAAATATGGTTTTTTACAAGAAGGACGAGAAAAAGGTCTTCGTCTGAAATGTCAGTTGAATACATTTAGAGCTTAAATAAGTTTTCAGTGTAAACGAACTATCATGGAGACTTGTAAAGGAGAGTTAGTGGAGCTGAAGAGAAAGGTTGCTACTGTATAATGGTATTACTACCACACAAGAAACAATTACTCAGCACGTAGATCTGACAGTATGTTCTCATGTGTCCAGCTGTCCATTTCACTGACACTTCCACGAGTAAGTTCCTACGTTCCTAGCATGTACGTGATCCCTACATCATCAATGCTTATTCCTCTGCTTGAAAAGTAAGTTTTTCGATATCACTTTTGTATCTGGTGTGTTTCTTTTATATGTTTACAGGTCCCTGGAAGCCATTAACCTTCCATATAAGTCATTAAACCTGAAGGCTTGTGTGCATCCTCACTTTCGTATCACCAGGAACATAAGGTCTTTGCATACATCTTCTTTTCTCACATGATATACTGCGAGCTATGGATGAAGGGAAACAGTGAGATTCCATATTTCTAGACTTCTGGGAAGCATTTGAAACAGTGCCCCATTGCAGGCTGTTAACGAAGGTACGAGTGTATGGAATAAGTTCACAGACATGTGAGTGGCTCGAAGACTTCTTGAGTAATAGAACCCAGTAAGTTTTTCTCACGGCGAATGTTCATCAGAGATAAGGGTATCGTCAGGAGTGCCCCAGGGAAGTGCGATAAGACCGCTGTTGTTCTTGTGGTGGCGTAAGCTGGCGCCAGCACACCATGTGGCAAAGAGGTTATGGGAAGATCAATAAAGGCCAAAGACAGACTCGGAAGACAAGCGCCACCAACGTCCTCTCCGCCGCCAGTATTTAGATCGCCGCCGCGGCCCTGTGAGTTCCAGTCAGTCATCGAGTGAGTCAACGAGTCGAGTCATCAGTCGCAGCCCAGTGAAAGTCACAGTATCAGTTATCTCAGCCGCTAGCTCAGAGTCAGGCAGAACGTAGCGACCACAGCACTGTACATGCCGGACTCTTACTTCACCAGCAGTGAGGCTAACGTGGTCTATTACAGAGAGCTATTATCACAACACCTGGAGTATCTTGAATTAAGTAATTTTCTCTTCTTACGAATAAAGAACCCAGTTAATATATGCGTGCAGTTTGTGTTGTAGAAAGAGGATACCGTCACCAACAACATCCTCATCTTGCTTCGCATGGTGCAAGCCTACAGTGACAACGAGATGACACTAAAGTTTTCTACACTCCTGGAAATTGAAATAAGAACACCGTGAATTCATTGTCCCACGAAGGGGAAACTTTATTGACACATTCCTGGGGTCAGATACATCACATGATCACACTGACAGGACCACAGGCACATAGACACAGGCAACAGAGCATGCATAATGTCGGCACTAGTACAGTGTATATCCACCTTTCGCAGCAATGCAGGCTGCTATTCTCCCATGGAGACGATCGTAGAGATGCTGGATGTAGTCCTGTGGAACGGCTTGCCATGCCATTTCCACCTGGCGCCTCAGTTGGACCAGCGTTCGTGCTGGACGTGCAGACCGCGTGAGACGACGCTTCATCCAGTCCCAAACATGCTCAATGGGGGACAGATCCGGAGATCTTGCTGGCCAGGGTAGTTGACTTACACCTTCTAGAGCACGTTGGGTGGCGCGGGGTACATGCGGACGTGCATTGTCCTGTTGGAACAGCAAGTTCCCTTGCCGGTCTAGGAATGGTAGAACGATGGGTTCGATGACGGTTTGGATGTACCGTGCACTATTCAGTGTCCCCTCGACGATCACCAGAGGTGTACGGCCAGTGTAGGAGATCGCTCCCCACACCATGATGCCGGGTGTTGGCCCTGTGTGCCTCGGTCGTATGCAGTCCTGATTGTGGCGCTCACCTGCACGGCGCCAAACACGCATACGACCATCATTGGCACCAAGGCAGAAGCGACTCTCATCGCTGAAGACGACACGTCTCCATTCGTCCCTCCATTCACGCCTGTCGCGACACCACTGGAGGCGGGCTGCACGATGTTGGGGCGTGAGCGGAAGACGGCCTAACGGTGTGCGGGACCGTAGCCCAGCTTCATGGAGACTGTTGCGAATGGTCGTCGCCGATACCCCAGGAGCAACAGTGTCCCTAATTTGCTGGGAAGTGGCGTTGCGGTCCCCTACAGCACTGCGTAGGATCCTACGGTCTTGGCGTGCATCCGTGCGTCGCTGCGGTCCGGTCCCAGGTCGACGGGCACGTGCACCTTCCGCCGACCACTGGCGACAACATCGATGTACTATGGAGACCTCACGCCCCACGTGTTGAGCAATTCGGCAGTACGGTACCCGGCCTCCCGCATGGACCCTATACGCCCTCGCTCAAAGTCCGTCAACTGCACATACGGTTCACGTCCACGCTGTCGCGGCATGCTACCAGTGTTAAAGACTGCGATGGAGCTCCGTATGCCACGGCAACCTGGCTGACACTGACGGCGGCGGTGCACAAATGCTGCGCAGCTAGCGCCATTCGACGGCCAACACCGCGGTTCCTGGTGTGTCCGCTGTGCCGTGCGTGTGATCATTGCTTGTACAGCCCTCTCGCAGTGTCCGGAGCAAGTATGGTGGGTCTGACACACCGGTGTCAATGTGTTCTTTTTTCCATTTCCAGGACTGTATATACATAAATGATCTGTCGGAATGAGTGGGCAGCAATCTGCAGTTGTTTGTTGAAGATGCTGTGAATAGGAGTGTGAGGTACAAGACGACATAGACAAAATTTCTAGCGTGATGAATGGCAGTTAGCTCTAAATATGGGTAAATCTAAGTTAATGCGGATGAGTAAGAAGAACAAACCAGTAATGCTCGGTTTCAGTATTACTGGTGTCCTGCTCGACACACTGATGTCGTTTATATATCTGGTCGTAACGTTGCAAAGCGATATGAAATGGAACGAGCATATGAGAACTGTGGTAGGGAAGGCTTCGGTTTATTGGGGTAATTTTTAGGAAGATTCGTTCGCCTGTGAAGGAGACCGTACATAGGATGCTGGTGTGTCCTGTCCTCGATTACTGCTCGAGTGTTATGGATCCGTATCAGGTTGGACTGAAGGAAGACATCGAAACAATTCAGAGGCGGACTGTTACATTTGTTACCGGTAATTTCGAACAACACGTAAGTGTTACAGATATGCTTCAGGAACTCAAATGGGAATTACTGGAGGGAAGGCGACGTTTTTTTCGACAGACACTATTGAGAAAATTTAGACAACCGGCATTTGAAGCTCACTGCCGGACGATTCTGCTGCCGCCAACATACATTGCGCGTAAGAACCACGAAGATAAGATTCGAGAAATTGGGGCTCACACGGAGGCACTATCTGCGAGTGTAACAAGAAAGGAAATAACTAGTAGTGGTACAGGGTACCCTCTGAAACGCACCGTACGGTGGCTTGCCGAGTATAAATGTGGATGTAGATGTAGAAGTGCAGGAACAAGTGCACCAACCCTGCTGGAATCCCTGGCTCGGAAAACTACTGTTTACTGATGCGAAGCGCAAGTTGATAATGCTTACTCAGGGATTTCTCATCACTTGAATCATGCTGAGTTCATTCCGCATCTCTTGTCCTGCTCACACAACTCAATGTGGCATTTTTTCGTATTCACACAATATGAAAACCGAGAAACCTGGTTTATGTCGTAGACAATTCACTGTTGCTGGAACTCTTATAATTTCGTTTCATTCCCTGGCCATCTAGTGTTAATTAATTTAATTAAGATATGTTTAGATCACATTAATGGTGAGAAAAAGAGCTTCGATAGCTTTCTATAAAGCTCAATAAACGTATTGATTTTTCTTTCTCCAAAATGCTGTATGAACTGATAGTAAATAATCTTCCTTTAGTAGCAGAAAGAGGCGGGAAACATTTACAGTGTACCTAACTGAGTAATGTTTCCGTAAGGCGTAAGGATGTGATGTGGATCGACTCGCATACTTGTCAAAGGAGCGAGGTGACGCAGTGGTTGGCATACTGGACTCGAATTCGGGAGGACGAGGGTTCAATCCCGCTTCCGGTCATCCTGATGCAGGGATGGTTCCTTTTGAAGGGCACGGCCGATTTCCTTCCCCCTCCTTCCCTCATCCGATGGGACCGATGACTTCGCTGTTTGGTCCCCTCCCTCCAAATCAATCAACATACATGCCATTTAGTGATAAATGTATTTCACGACGACAATAATCAGTAAGAGAATATATGTCCGTAGTTCTCATAGACCACGTAACGTTACAAGCACCTGCTTCGACTGCCACTGGACGGAGTGAAACTGACAGGTCGGTTGTGGGGCGGCGTGAATGTTGAGCGTCCAGCTGTCGGACAGGCGAGCTGAGGCAAGTAAAGGGGGCTAGCAAGTCACGAGGCTGAGCGGTCATCGCGTTTTTCCCAGGCAGAAACAGGGGTGTGTTTCGGTGGCATGGCCACAGGACGAGCTAAGATGACGAGGCTTGTGACTTGGAATGTCGTTACTAATATAGTTTTAATGAAAATACGTAAAAGCCGTTACAAGCATGCTAGAGAAAAACCAATAAGTGTTTTGGAACTGCCGGCCGCGGTGGTCTATCGGTTCTAGGCGCTCAGTCCGGAGCCGCGTGACTGCTACGGTCGCAGGTTCGAATCCTGCCTCGGGCTTGGATGTGTGTGATGTTCTTATGTTAGTTAGGTTTAAGTAGTTCTAAGTTCTAGGGGACTTATGACCTCAGCAGTTGAGTCCCATAGTGCTCAGAGCCATTTGAACCATTTTTTTTTTTTTTTGTTTTGGAACCGCGGCAGTGGAAAGAGCTCGCTAAAAACAAATCCACGTTTGGAGCTTTAACACTATAAAGTTATTAACGTTATTACCGTTATTGTTTATAATAAATTGTAACAACTCAACCCATCATGTAAGTCACACTTGTGCTACACCGGAGGAAAGAGAATAATGTCCGCAATATAATAAGCAAATAATGTTTCTAGTCAAACAATTTTTTATTTAACAAAGTAATAAGTTTATTTAGTAAATAGTGTCATAATTACGGAATCCTCCACAGAGACACAAATGATCTTATCAGCATGAGTTTCCTTCTTTAATATTCCAATAACTTTCGATCTTTATTTAAGTATAGTTCTGATTTATGAAATAGATCAAGTTAGTGTTTTCACTCGAGAGCCAGAAGTGGCGGTTTACATGTGACATTTGTTTAAAATTGTTGAAATAATGTACACATGAGTTTATTAAGAGGTTGTAAAATGCATGCCAAGATTTTTATATATTTTTATATTAAGTATTTATATGAGATTATTGTGAAAATTACGAATGGTGGTCGGCATCAAAGTATCTGCAACGAATCGAGGAGTGGTCACGTGACTGGCTCATTGTCTTTCATCCGGAGTTTTGGCGAGGTATTTTCTTCTTGGTTTCATCTGTAATTGGTAATGTTATGGGCGATGTCAATGCTACGAATGTTATTTTCGTGTAGCGGGACTTGTACGTTATTATTTAGCGCAAGCCGTTGGGTGTAAATGCTGTGGCTGCACAAAGTAATTCCAAATTTTTCACTGGTGGTATATGTATGTGGCCACCATTTGCATTCGTTGCGCTTTTCTGGAAAATAAAAGGGATTTATACCAAAGTTAAAATCAATGTTTTGAGCAATATAATTACACTTCGGAATTTCAACCAACAGATTCAATTCCAGTACATCTTTCATTAAATTATTCGCCAATGTCTCACTGCTAGTATAAGGTTTAGGGATAAACATTATTATGTTGTGTTGTGGGGTTATAAAGCAACCGTGTACGGCCACCTCCTGTTGATGATAGTGAGCTACGCTCAGAGTTAATAGCCGTACATTGCCCACACTCTAGCGGAACTTTTTATTGTTTGTATCAAAAGGGATACACGATGTAAGGAGTAGAAGCAAGAACCTCGAAAGTAGAGTCGTAACCACATTAATTAGCCTTTCCTAAAAATTCAATGTAAATAAGTAAAGGAGTAGCTATTATTGGTTGGTTTTAGTGACTCTCTACAGTATTTGTGAAGGTGGAACAGACACTTTCTGGCATGCGCTGTGCAGTGGTTTGCGGAATTTGTGTATACTTGCAGACATATTCAGATTGCTTTTAAAATTAACTTTCATAGTTGTTAGGCAATTTAACTTATTAAGAAAGTGATAAAAAGGTTTTTCCTCCACATAACTCGGTCGTCTTTTGTCCAAGCTCTACTCAGAAGAAAAGTCATATTTTCGTTTAGTATTGTAGTTAAGGTGTAATATTTATAAATAATTTCATTACATAACGTATTTATCGTAAAGCTGTAGATGAAATGTCTAACTGTTTAATGATCACCACAAGGTGATTGTGAATGAGGCAAATTCTTATTCGGCGCTATTGTGGAATAACAACTACCTCCGTGAAAACTAACTACACTACACTATTATTATGTACAATATTTAACAGTTTCATTTTTCTAAAATATTAGTTTTTTGTATGTAAAATATATCATTCAAATATTAACTGAATTTTCCGTCGACATGCGGCAGGACATGGTAATATTATATCTTCCTATTTATTTTCTTATCATCGAGACTTGAAGTGTCTATCAAAGCACACTATAGGTTAAACAGTCGCTAAGATAAATCATGGTTCTGGTATTGTGTGTAGAACATCGTATACTTACTTTCTTCCTTTATGTAGTCCAGTGTCTAGACATGCACATTTTACGTACAGTACACCTCTTCTGTTCCAATCCATAGACCGAACTGATGTTGTGCTTAAGTCATTGCCCTTGTATTCACCGGAGGCAGGGCTCAAATCCCCATCCGAACATCCAAATTTAAATTTTGCATGATTTTCTCAAATCATTATAGACGAAGCCCGGGGTGGTTGCACCGTAACGCTACCGTCGTTTTTCTGCCACGGTCTCGCCCAGATGAGCCAGCGCTTCGACTACAGAGATATGCTGCAGTCCAAATATTTAATTAATTTGTCTGCTGTATCACTGACTTCTTAACCATTATTTAATGACCTCGTGTAGACGGAAAGTTACACTTGCTTCTTCCTTCCTACACACCCTTGCCACGCCTTACTATAGGTTTTGCCCTTTCCACTTACAAGGAACCCCTTGAGTGCAAAGTCGTCAAAGGCCAATGATGTTTACGGCATTCGACGCCGCACATATTGGCTGCTAACGGCAACATGGGGCAGAAATGAAGGTATCTAACAGTGTGCACAGCATGAGGCTATGAAGCGTAGTTCAATTGCTTAGTCAATGAGTAACTCAAAACAGGCTACAGTGCTGTTGAAGCAGAGCAATGGCAACGATAAACAAAGCAAACCTTCAGTTACATCTACAACAACAGTTGCAGAAGTTGACATTTCGTCAGAAAGGAACCAAGAAATTTCACAGAATGAAAAAGAAATGTCAGATGAAATATTAGCGTTTCTGCAAGATGCAATGCGTGGTGTCGTATTCGCTCTACTGTGCGGATAATGTACATGAAGAGTGCAATGTTGACGATAAGAGCTTAACAAGTGAAAGTGATAATGAAATAGGCGTCGAGCCATTTAGTTCATCATCCTTGTCGGACAGGGAGCCACAAATCCCGTCTCCGATGAAACGTACTAAAGGACAATCGTTCTCCAAGGAGCGCGTACTAAACCCAACTACCTACATGGAAATTATCAGCGGCATTGTAAAAAAAAAAAAAAAAAAAAAAATTGGAAACATATCTCGGTTAAGTCCTCAACAATATGACCGTGTAGTGCACAAGAAAACCTACGGATATTCAAGAGAGAACAAGACGCACTTATTACAAAAACTGGTGTCTAGCGTTTCTTTGACGCTCCATACAATTTACAGGATGTGTATCCTAGTGACCTACTACGTTATGCACATAAAACTGCGCGCGATATAGATTACAGTGATTTCAAGGAAAGCAGTGGATGGTTCCATAACTACAAACGTTGCTACAGAATTTGAAGACGTAAGATAATGACATTTGTAACACAGCGTTAACTTGAAGATGCACAGCAAACTGCGGAATGGGATCGAAAATTTGTAAATGAAACAAACTCATCCCATCGTTCAGTAGGGAATTTGTTTTCAACTCCGACCAATCGGTATTTGAAGAGAAAATGCATATGAAAAGAACCCTGGATGTTAGCTAACATCAGTGCCTTAACGCATTCGTATACAATTATGGCGACTGTTAATATGAATGGTAAATTGGCAGGAAATTTATTTATTGTGCAGCGAGACGCTAGAGGTACTATGCCCCCTACGATTCTTTCTCGTCTACGTGATCTTGCAAGGGCAGTAGGGAGTGTTTACGTTACAACAAGCAAGAGTGGGGAAATTGGCATAGGAGAACTACAACTATGGTATAAGCACTGTTTATGACCAATAGCTGGTCAAAATAACTTGCTGTTACTTGATTCCAGGTCTGCGTATAAAAATCATATTCCTTTAGAAATTAATTATTCCTCCCGAAAAGTGTGTCACATTGCAATTCACACCAGCTGGAAACGATGGAAAATTCAGCCTCTAGATATTTGTCTTTCCCGTGACAATAAAACATATTATCGCTCTACCTGCAGCTACGCCTTAAAGGGTAGTCTGTTTGACTATAAGCTCCACATTCGGTCGAATGCCATCACATTCCATCAGTTCTCATCACACACGTATGATTCTATGTGCATTCTTTAAGAGTGGATACCTATCTGAACGACCTGCACGGTTAGTAACTGCCATGGAGTTCGCCTTGGATCTTGATAGCGCAAACCTTCGTGACCACTGTGGCGCGCCATTGTTCATTCTGTGTTCATAGTGCAAATTAACGTTTTTTGTAAACATGTCTTGAATGTCGACGATGTCCATTTTGTGAAGTGTGATACGTGCATCCCATAGAAGGTTGATCTCTGCACCTCTCTGCCACTCATTTTCTGTCGCGTTCCTGATGCACGTGGTGAGTCATTAGCAGTTAATATTTTTCCTGTCATAATTGCTAACACAGCATCTTCAAACAAAATTGTTGAAGACTGAACTTGCGACCTCACACTCAAGAGGTTCGTTGTTAGTTTATGCTTTAAGAAGTAATCATACACTTACGTGTCGTGACGTATCTGTGGCAACTACTCAAAGACTAAAATAAAATTCTACTTTGGCCATAATTTTCTTTCTTAATAACGCTACTGGTTCCGAAGGATTAATCGGATTAATCCTCCATCTTTATGTATTGACAGTTGTAGCCAGATGGCACGGACAAGTTATCTTCTTCCAATGTAACGAGGTAATATGCAAAAGTTCCTGAACTAAATATTTTGCACACAGGTGGCAACGAGTACATTGAAATATTGCTAGGCGTCTCTCCATACCTCTTTCTTGAATAACTGTGTCTGCGAGCTGAGTTGTTTGGTTAGTCGGTGAGCATATTTCGATTGTAGTGTTTCCCTGAGTTTGCTTTTTTGCTGATCTGAAACAGCAGCCTGTCTGTATAAATTATTGTTTTAAACTTGGGGCCGGCCGCTTTGACCGAGCGGTTCTAGGCGTTTCAGTCCGAAACCGCACTGCTGCTGCGGTCGCAGGTTCGAATCCTGCCTCGGGCGTGGATGTGTGTGATTGCCTTAGGTTATTTAGGTTTAACTAGTTCTAAGTCTAGGGGACTGACGACATCAGATGTTAAGTCCGGTAGTGCTCAGAGCCATTTGCACCATCCCATTTCCGCATTGCAGTTCGCTGACACCTCAACAACATCTGCCCATAGTACTTAGAGCCATTTTTTAAACTTGGGGAAAGCGCTGTAAAATTGCATCAAATGTTGAAAAACATGTTTGGAGACAATACTTTCGGTCAGACACAACCTTAAGAATGGCATAAGCGTTTTAGAAACATTTATGACTATTGCTCCGGTCGACCGTCAACTGGCATCATACCAGAAAATTTTGACATAGTGAAGGACTCGATTCTCCAACATCCGAACGTACTGTGTCAAAATAATTGAACATGAGAAGGATTCCGACTAAGTTTGTGTCACGGATCCTTTAAGAAAATTAGAAGCAATAATGCGTGGAAGTGTGCATTGAACTTGGCCCACCCACGGTCATCCTGCAGACATCTATTTAGGGATCGAGGGATCCTCACAGTAACCTCACAGTATATATATTCCCTTATGAAGCAGAAAAATTGGTATCGTTATATTCGCTCCCACTGTCCACTAAAGGGACTGCCTACACACGCTTGTCCGTCCTCTGCTGGCGTACGAATGTGCGCAAATGGATCCTTATCAGATAAGATTTACGGAGGGCATCGAGAGGGTCAAAGAAGGGCATCTCGTTATGTACCATCGCGAAATAGGGGAGAGAGTGTCACCGATATGATTCGCAAGTTCATGTTGCAACCATTAAAATGAAGACGGTTTTCGTTGCGGCGAGATCTTTTCACGAAATTTCAATCTCCAGCTTCCTCCTCCGAATGTGAAAATATTTTGTTGATGGCGTCCTTCGTAGGGAAAAATGATCATCGTAATAAAATAAGAGAAATCGGAGCTCGCACGGAGTGACTGAAGTGTTCGTTTTTTCCGCGAGCTGTTCGACAGTGGACGGTAGAGAAATAGTGTGAAAGTGGTTCGATGAACCCTCTCCCAGGCACTTAAGTGTAAATTGCAGGGTAGTCACGAAGGTGCAGAAGGCGTTACACTGAAAGTGAAAGGGAGAGTAAGATCTAGGTACGACGTCATAATCTGAATTAATATTTTGGGAACTTTTGAAAACAGCCAAGTGATTTATAGAAATCATGATAACCTAAATCGGAATATCGGCTAGTTCTTATAGGAAAATAGAAACACAGACCAGCAACTTTTAATAATGCTATTTACTAAGAAAAAATAATTTCTAACAGACAGGTTTATCATCAGTCGGCTACTCATGTGTAAGTAGGCTGTTTAGGTTTTTTTATTTGTAACACCACCTCTGTATGAAAATCACTGGCTGTCCTGTGTGCAGTCTGTGGCTGGTTCGCATTGTTGTAATACTCGCCATTGTAGCGTTGGGCCGTTGGCTGTTAGCGGCGCGTAGCGTTGCGCAGTTGGAGGTGAGCCGCCAGCAGTGGTGGATGTGGGGAGAGAGATGGCGGAGCAGCATTGGTTTTATAAAATAAACTTAAACGCATTTCCTAATGTGAACACTTTCTGTCAACAGATCTATTAAATAATTATTTTATGATCCACATTCGTCGAAAAAGGAGCTCTTGGAATGGAAAGAACAATAAGAAGGGACTAATAACAATAACTGCATATATAATTTTCTTTTCAAGCACTTGGTAATTTTTTGTAGAATTAATTTTTGTGGTGCACCACTTTAATTACATAGATATTAAGATGTGAATAGACATTTCCCTTATCTGCATTGTTGTATTCAGTGTACTATTTTTTCTGCTTGATCTATGTCATGTTTAGATATAAGTTATTGCATTTGCTGCTGCTGTTTGCTAGGCATAGTGCTGCTGAATTTCACTTTGCATTACTCTGTTAAGCCAGTTTTACTACAGATTTATTTTTCTTGTTTGCTGCGCATTGCCTTATATAGTTGTAATATTGCTGCTTGCTTTGACATCTTCCTTTTTTTCCATTGCTGTTTGTATTAATTGTTTTGTGCTGCTGCATTGCCTTGTCCCTTAGTTTAGCATCTGAGCTCAGTAGATTTTAAAGTTAGCTTAAGAGGGGGTAGAATATATAAGAAACTAACTATGAGGAATTGGAAGAAATGCATTGAGAAGTTATAAGAAAATTATTTGGCCAAAAAATGTAGTGTACAGTGGAGAAAAACTGTTTTTGAAACAGGATGTGAATAGAATACAGAAAGCATGCTTGGATAGGATTTTTTTTGGCTGGAGCAAATGTTGAAATAAGAGGGACGATCTATGGAATGAAGTTTTGGGTTGGACTGCGGTACCAAATGTTACACTGAAAACAAACCCTGCCCTTTCCTCTTGTGTTATTCCACTATGTGTTTGTGTACCCTTGGGTATTTGTGTTCTTCCTGTCTTTATGTGTTTATCTGATGAGAGTTACGTTGTAGAATTTTTCTGATAATATGTTATTTACTTTGTAAAGATGTTTAGACATTATTTATCTGTTCTGTTTTGTTGCTCATATGTGAAGTTGATGTTTCAAAAGTTATTCTGATCTTTATGTATGTACTTATGTCATAATTTTTGTAACACTGATGTGCATGTTTATTTCTATTCTTTTGTAAAGCCTGTATTACTGCAAATGTTATCTCTACTATTATGTTCCTTAATGATATATTATGTACCTTTGTTATTGTATTCTTATGTTATAAAATTGTAATTGACAGTAGTTCATCAAATTAAGTAACTTGTAAATTACATTTCACTGCACACGTTTCTGTTAGTCATAGTATATGGACAATAGGTGAGAAGTAGGGCCTGTTAGTGTTTGCATGTGTGTTAATAATTCAGCAAGGGACTGGATAACAGCATTCCTGGTTCTAAGGACAATTCAAAAACTTTGTGAGTGCACAAGTGGTGGTTTATGGACTTGCTGTATTCTCCACAAGACTCTTTGATGGTGACTGTGCACCTGCACAGTCGCAACAGATGGCTGCTACCCATCTCTACAAGGACTACAGTGGGGCTGCATCTTTGATGGCCCACCAATACCCTAATCTCTACCAGGACTACAGTGGGTCTACTCTGTGATGACCTACCTACCAATAGTCTTCAATTTCGACTGACTCTGCTGTGGGTTTGCCCTGTTGTGGCCCATTACCTGTCTGCATGTCAAGAGTCAGCACTGTCTTTCCATTGGAAGGACAACACTACTTCTTCAAGACTGCATGGAAATCCACTACTTCCGTGTGCATTTTCTTTTACTACTCTGACTTTGAGACAAACACTGCAATTTTACTGTGATGAACGAGCAGGACTGTCTTTATGGACTGTGAGAAAATTTTAGCTTTTGACCAACATTGTATCAATAAGTGTGTGGATTTGATATCTTTGTTATTGTAATTATGAAAAAAATTTTCAAATCTGTATTGGCCACTGCCCAAAACAATTTGTAAAATTTTTGTGGGGAGCATGGGGGCTATGTAAGTAGGCTGTTTAGGTTTTTTTATTTGTAACACCACCTCTGTATGAAAATCACTGGCTATGCTGTGTGCAGTCTGTGGCTGGTTCGCATTGTTGTAATACTCGCCATTGTAGCATTGGGCAGTTGGCTGTTAGCGGCGAGTAGCGTTGCGCATTTGGTGGTGAGCCGCCAGCAGTGGTGGATGTGGGGAGAGAAATGGCGGAGTTTTGAAATTTGTAAGAATGGATGTCATGAACTGCTATATATATTATGACTATTAAGGTAAATACATTGTTTGTTCTCTATTAAAATCTTTCATTTGCTAACTATACTTATCAGTAGTTAGTGCTTTCCGCAGTTTGAATCTTTTATTTAGCTGGCAGTACTGGTGCTCGCTGTATTGCAGTAGTTCGAATAACCAAGATTTTTGTGAGGTAAGTGATATGTGAAACATATAGGTTAATGTTAGTCAGGGCCATTCTTTTGTAGGGATTATTGAAAGTCAGATTGCGTTGCGCTAAAAATATTGTGCGTCAGTTTAAGCACAGTCACGTATAATTTTTCTAAGGGGACGTTTCACATGTTTAAAATTATATAAAGTAGATGTAATTTTAAATGCGAGCAGCCGTCTGATGGTGAACCTGTCGGTTCGAAACAGGTTACGGTGCTAAATGAATAACACTATTAACAGCGTATGGTTGCTGATTTATTTTATCGTCAGAACTGACTTGTATTTCCACACTGCCATGGCCTCAACATATCAATTTTCGACAAACTAGCACTAAATCAGAATGGTTACAGGCTATTAGAATCACGATTCCGCAGAATGCGGATCCAGAGCTGTAAAAACTGAGCCAGTTTACTCGATCAGCCTGATAATGATCTGTGACGTAAGTGCAACGGTGCATGAAAATTGCCACTTCTGCTTCTGACTCGAAGATTCGTCACTATTTCATAAAATTGCTCGATCAGGCAGAATACTACTCCGCTATTAAATTCAAACTTTTAGATACATTTGCCCCTAAATATTAGAGATACTTTAATTTGCTGTGAACAATATAAGAGTTTAAAGGCTACTGCAGTATCTTCTGAGTCGTTGGGCATAGAATATTAGGATTCGTATCAAACTGAAACGGGGTATTTGGGAAAGTAAGCAGATCAGTCTCTCTAAGTGACTCAAATGGCTAGAATGGTGTGGATCGGTATGTTATGTTCGACCGCAATTTAATCCAAGTTAAGTGGCATACATTTCCGCCCACAGTGAAAGTCAGGTTAAAACGGTGAAGTGGTAGATGCAATACCGTGTTAATAAAATGTATAATATGAATGCTTTTGAAACAGAATGATAATTTTATTACCTCTCTGGACAATTGCATTAGAAACGAACACATTTTCATTAGGAAAAGAATCAACTGACCAATAATGATCGCTACCAACAGGAAAATTTGTTTCCTGGCTATTTTAGGACGCAGCACGTTTCATATGTAGAAAATAACTAGCCAATCATTAAAAATATTTATTCAACCGAAACAAACTAACCTATAACGTCTAAGTACTGTACAAGGGGTACTGTCACACAATTTTGGACGAACCTACAACAATGAATTTGTAGTTAACAGCAAGCAGATTCGCCTATACTTAAAAAGTTGCCACTCACGTTTATTTGAAATATCTAAATCCGTTTGATTTGTAATTAAATATGTAACAGCATTCTTGCGGAATAGTCATTGCTTCTTACCATAAGAAAAACTGCATTATTTTAAGCTACAGAGCCTTGTTTCTCTGTGTGACAAGTTCACCGGACAGCGCGCTCAGAAAATATGCCTGTCCTCATTGCTCAAATTACGTTTCACTGTGCAGCATCCAGCACGTCCTCTGCCTGGCCTATGATTGACTGACAGGACACACCTTTGAAGAAAAAGGGGGCAGTGCACCCAATGGAAGATCTACGTTAATGTGCAGTGTCACCTCTGTAGAACGCAACGGTCCATTCATTTTCAACTCTAGTACCATTCCTATATTTCGTTTTTAAATATTTTTAGTAACGATAATTGAGTGATTATGTTTGCAATGTGTTTTTTATTTACATATATCGCAAATACTATTCTTTCGTGTTTCTTTATTTCATTTTTTATCAGCGGACTGAGAATTATGTAGAGATTCGTTACAGACTGCGAAGATTTGGTTCAATTGATCTCATGGAACCAGAAAAAAAAATAATGATACTTTAAGGTTCATGAAATTATGTTAAAACTATATTGTTTGTAACTTTAAAGATTGCTGTATACATCTTCTCATTTTGGTTTCCTAAAAGATACATAGCATTTGAAGCGTTACGAGTAATAACGTTGTCCTCGGTCGCGAATACTCTACGATACTTTCAACTTACACTTCGTTTTGAAACGTATGTTTCAGTAACTTGTTTGACATCACTAATGAAACTATTTTTACAGATTCTGAATGAAAGAAAGGATTATAATTCACCTTCTGGACATCATGGTTACTGGATATGGTGCAGTAACAGCTGGGCAATGATTGAGAAGGAAATCGGCTGTGGTCTTGCCGGAAGAATCAGTTCCACATTTACCTACGACGACGTAGGGAAACCATAGCACCAATAAATCAGGATGCCTGGAAGCAGATTCATATCCTGCCCTTCTCCAGTACGAGTCCAATAGAGGTATATAAATAATGGCCTGCTTAAGTTGGTGTTCAAACATAAAACACTCAGCTTGTTTAAGATACTGGTTCAAAACACTGGTGAGAAGTGTATGTAGTAAACTTCAGAAAATGTATATTAGGGTCACATTTGCAAACAAAATGTTGTATCCTACCGAAAAATTGTGTGACAACAAATAAAGTGCAATGTTTCCAAAGCTATGTGATGCCCAGTTAATTTCACGGAAGGCCTCATTTCGCCCGTCGAAGAGTTCGACATTGTCGAGGCATGGAATAAGTCGGTAGGTGTCAGCCTCAGGAAGATAGATTCTTTCCCGATAGCCACTTCTAATAACACAATATTAGCAGGCAGAAACATTTGTCGTATCCAGAATTCTCTATCATATACCGCATATGATGCATTGGGTAAATCTCCTGGAGATTTATACGATTTAATTATAAGTTCAAATGTTTCTGGATGATTTCGAACCAATCGCAAACAGACTAGGCTCAGAAAACTCGCATCGTCCTCCTTAAAAGTTCTATACTGGCAGAATACATGAAGTCCTCAGTCATGGAACTGTTGTGTCGATGGCAGACAGTGATAGTGCCACGAATATAATGTCTATACGCTACTGACAATGGGTAGAAAATTATTGATGGCCGAATAATTTATGAAATGGGATGCACCACGAATCGCGCTGTAACTATTACATAGCGAACAAGCTCAGATAATACTAAAAAATAAATTTTTTGTTATTTGTCATTCTTTCCGTATGTTACCTCAGGACTTTTCCGTCACTCAGTTTGTCAAATTAAACACCTTTCAGCCGTCTAGTTTTTAAAATTATTTTATTTCGTTACCAGTTTCGGCGATTTACTACGCCATCTTCAGGCCCCTGACCTACATATAGAAAGATTCCATGTTGGTTCTGATCAAAACAGGGCCAGCAATAGTGGTATTAGTAATTTATGCTTGCTATAGCGCTACCTTGAACCATCATCTGCCGGCACATTATTTCAGACAGATGCCTGATAGATTTCTGCTTGCAGATGATATTTGAAGGTATCGCTATAGCAAGCAGAAATCTACTAATACCACTATTGCTGGCCCCTGTTTTGATCAGAACCGAAATGAAAGCGTCCTACACGTAGATGAGGGGCCTGAAGATGGAGTAAGAAATTGCGGAAACTGGTAGCCAAATAAAATAAGTTTGGAAACTAGACGGCTGAAAGGTGTTTACTTTGACATCCTGAATCGAACAGCTGAGTCCCGCAGCCATCTCTGAAAAGATGGACATACATCACGTGTCGTGTACCTTTCATTTTCATTTTTTATATTACTATATACAGAGTGATAATCTAAGTACCATTATCCACTGGAATATTCCTTTTCGACATCACACCCACATGTTTTCATTCAGTGAGACATAAACGACTTCGTCTGTGGCTTAAAATTTCAAAACTCAAGGCAGAACTGTTAGGATATAAATTTCAATTAGTGCGTTTGCAAACTACGTGTAATGGGCATCTGTTTGGAACTTGGCTTAGAATTTCTTCGCAAGAAGTTCTGTCCTGGTTGTCATACCTGATATTAAAATTCCCTAATTCTATAATGAAGTCGATCAAATGATGTGCAACTACCACACAATGAACAGAGTACCGTGCTGTCCTCAAAAAGTTTGAGTTACTTCAGTGAATAACAGCATTACCCAACAAGAAGTTGATCGGTCACAAACTGTTTCGTTTTTAATGTCATTTCGTAATGTGCACTGTAAAATTTGCTCATTTATTTTGCTCTGTGCGATTTAATATTGTCCTTTTGCTTCTGTTTATGTTACATTGTAAATGTCAAGTCATATTGAAATCTAGGTCGTCACTTAAGGCAAATATAAAATTTTATTGTAAATTAATTTCATTAAAAATGTAGAAAAGTTGGTGCTGTATTGTTACGAGTTTTAGTCGTATTGCAACCTGAGTTCTCCATTTGCTTATTCGGTAACGAATCTACTGATAACATCGAAAGTGAATCGTATAGGAAGGGAGGAATAGATATATCTGCAAGAGGAAATAACGCGCTGCTGAAATTAATTATAAAAAGTCTAAGGCGAGTGCTACGTCCAGAAAAACTATTGTTGTACTTGAGACAGCTCACGTGGACAGGCTAAGTTAATAGACGGCATCGAATTCCTGTGTGATAAAAACTCGCGAGTTTCTTGCGCTGGGGCTATAATACCTAAATATATAATGCTTCAAAAATGGTTCATATGGCTCTAAGCACTATGGGACTTAACATCAGTCATCAGTCCCCTAGACTTAGAACTACTTAAACTAACTTAAGGACATCACACACATCCATGCCCGAGGCAGGATTCGAACATGCGACCATACCAGGAGCGCGGTTCTGGACTGAAGTGCCTAGAATATTTAATGGACTCACAGTTACTTTATTTCAATAAGACTATCATACTGCACAAATGCAAGTATTACTATTAATTGTCTGCAAAGACCTACGCTTAGGCATTATAGCATCTGCTTGCAAATACATAAATAATACGCCAGTATATGACGTCGTAAAGTAGTATACAATTCTTATGGTAATTCGCTGTCAGTTAATCTTGCCTGTCCCCCCCCCCCCCCCCCCCCCCCCTCCATGGTGAATGCAATATATCGAATTGCACCAATTACACATAATTACCTTTTCATCTCAGTGTTAATTATTAAAACTAACACCTTTTTATTTCAACTAAGGATGACGTCAAGATAACTATTTACTGTTCGTTTGCTTCATCCTCCCCAAAACACTTTCATTTTCTCGGAAAGAGATCTTTTACTCTCATCGAACCAATTGACTCTAGTTATTTTTATGCTTGTTTTATCTTCCTGGAAACCTATGAATATCTTGACTTGTAGTCTGAATTTTTATCTGTTGAGTAGGGTCATCTGTCCAATGTCCAATTTCTTCTAAGTCGTTTTGTGTCTTGCCTCCCAACTAATTATCTTTGCCTGTTTCCTGCTCTGAAGAAATGTGCGGCTCTTCGCTGTTAATCAGTCTTCCATCGTTCTCTAGATGTCTATAGGGTATAACACATTCTTTTTTTCTACCTTAACATGTAATTTGAGGGCGGAATGAATATATTTCCTTGTTTGGTCTCATAACTCATTCACCATCTTCGTTCTTACTATTTGTTTTACTTTATTGATTTATTTATTAGTTTCCGTGGGACCTTGCGAAACAAAGGTACCTGATCGTCAAACGAGTTAATGTATGGTCTATAGAATTCTCAATAGAAAATTTATGAACGAAAGAATTAAATAACAAATAAAACATAAAAATATTTTGTAAGAATAAGTAAGAGATAACTTTAACTATTGCGAGGAACTCCTGTACAAAATTGAAAGAGTGTGCCACAAGTGAAACTTTCAGCTTGATATTAAATACTTGGAGTTAATACTCTTTTTTCAGTTCTGCCGGAAGCTAATTCAAACTCAAACTTGCTGAATAGTACGCACCTTTCTGTATGATGCTTAAGGAAGTATTGTCGATATTCATGTCTTTTTCTGTCTAGCATTCACTGAATGAATGTTCTAGTTTCTTTTGCATGATTCAACAACGAATGATGGAATATCAGCACAGAATGGCAGAGTTTGAATTTGACGACACCTGAACGACGGCCTACACGAAGTTCGTGAATTGACACCACAGAGCAACACGACCCACTTGTTCTCAGCCAAGGACATTCTTGACGAATGCGCATGGTTTCCTCGGAACGGAATTTATTAAATACACTCCTGGAAATGGAAAAAAGAACACATTGACACCGGTGTGTCAGACCCACCATACTTGCTCCGGACACTGCGAGAGGGCTGTACAAGCAATGATCACACGCACGGCACAGCGGACACACCAGGAACCGCGGTGTTGGCCGTCGAATGGCGCTAGCTGCGCAGCATTTGTGCACCGCCGCCGTCAGTGTCAGCCAATTTGCCGTGGCATACGGAGCTCCATCGCAGTCTTTAACACTGGTAGCATGCCGCGACAGCGTGGACGTGAACAGTATGTGCAGTTGACGGACTTTGAGCGAGGGCGTATAGTGGGCATGCGGGAGGCCGGGTGGACGTACCGCCGAATTGCTCAACACGTGGGGCGTGAGGTCTCCACAGTACATCGATGTTGTCGCCAGTGGTCGGCGGAAGGTGCACGTGCCCGTCGACCTGGGACCGGACCGCAGCGACGCACGGATGCACGCCAAGACCGTAGGATCCTACGCAGTGCCGTAGGAGACCGCACCGCCACTTCCCAGCAAATTAGGGACACTGTTGCTCCTGGGGTATCGGCGAGGACCATTCGCAACCGTCTCCATGAAGCTGGGCTACGGTCCCGCACACCGTTAGGCCGTCTTCCGCTCACGCCCCAACATCGTGCAGCCCGCCTCCAGTGGTGTCGCGACAGGCGTGAATGGAGGGACGAATGGAGACGTGTCGTCTTCAGCGATGAGAGTCGCTTCTGCCTTGGTACCGATGATGGTCGTATGCGTGTTTGGCGCCGTGCAGGTGAGCGCCACAATCAGGACTGCATACGACCGAGGCACACAGGGCCAACTCCCGGCACCATGGTGTGGGGAGCGATCTCCTACACTGGCCGTACACCTCTGGTGATCGTCGAGGGGACACTGAATAGTGCACGGTACATCCAAACCGTCATCGAACCCATCGTTCTACCATTCCTAGACCGGCAAGGGAACTTGCTATTCCAACAGGACAATGCACATCCGCATGTATCCCGTGCCACCCAACGTGCTCTAGAAGGTGTAAGTCAACTACCCTGGCCAGCAAGATCTCCGGATCTGTCCCCCATTGAGCATGTTTGGGACTGGATGAAGCGTCGTCTCACGCGGTCTGCACGTCCAGCACGAACGCTGGTCCAACTGAGGCGCCAGGTGGAAATGGCATGGCAAGCCGTTCCACAGGACTACATCCAGCATCTCTACGATCGTCTCCATGGGAGAATAGCAGCCTGCATTGCTGCGAAAGGTGGATATACACTGTACTAGTGCCGACATTATGCATGCTCTGTTGCCTGTGTCTATGTACCTGTGGTTCTGTCAGTGTGATCATGTGATGTATCTGACCCCAGGAATGTGTCAATAAAGTTTCCCCTTCCTGGGACAATGAATTCACGGTGTTCTTATTTCAATTTCCAGGAGTGTACATACATTAATCAAGTATGTGATTCTCCGCTCGCCCGTTTGTTTGTGTATGTTTGTGTGTGTGTGTGTGTTTGTTTGGTGTGTGTGTGTGTGTGTAAGAGAAAGAAAGAGAGAGAGAGAGAGAGAGAGAGAGGGGGGGGGGGGGGGAGGAGAGTACAGTACGGGGTACTTCCTTCTACAGTGATTTAAAAATAGGCATCAAATATTCAGCTGAGAGCCATTTCAGCACAGGAATTGCGTATCTGTGCTTCACAAGCTAGATACTACTTAATATAGCAGGCCTGACGGGAATGTTATAACCTGAATAAGTGAGTGAGACCGACCTTCAGCGATTGTCGTTTATGGGAGAGATTTGATGGTAACAGACAACGACAAAGTTTGTCGTAGTGGAGGTTGTTCTGATACTGTTACGTCCGGGGATGATACACTGTGTGATCAAAAGTAACCGGACATCCCCAAAAACATACGTTTTTCATATAAAGTGCATTGCGCTGTCACCTACTGCCTGGTACTCCATATCCGCGACCTCAGTAGTCATTAGACATACCGAAAGTGAAACGTCCCCTTAGAAAAATTATACAAGACTGTGCTTAAACTGACACACAATATTTTTTTTTTTTAGCGCAACGCAATCTGACTTTCAGTAATCCCTACAAGAGAATGGACCTGACTAACATTAACCTATACGTTTCACAAATCACTTACCTCACCAAAAATCTTCGTTACTCGAACTACTGCAATACAGCGAGCGCCACTACTGTCAGCTAAATAACAGATTCAAACTACTGAAGGCACTAACTACTGATAGGCATAGTTAGCGAATGAAAGATATTAATAGAGAACAAACAATGTATTTACCTTAATAGTCATTATATATATATATATATATATATATATATATATATATATATATATATATATATATATATATCAGTTCATGACATCCATTCTTACAAATTTCGAAACTCCGCCATCTCTCTCCCCACATCCACCACTGCTGGCGGCTCTTCTCCAACTGCGCAACGCTACGCGCCGCTAACAGCCAACTGCCCAACGCTACAATGGCCAGTATTACAACAATGCCAACCAGCCACAGACTGCACACAGCACAGCCAGTGATTTTCATACAGAGGTGGTGTTACAAATAAAAAAAACCTAAACAGCCTACTTACAAAAGAGCAGAATGGGGCGCTCCGCTGAACTCAAGAACTTAGAACGTAGTCAGGTGAAATGGGTGTCACTTTTGGCGTACGTCTATACACGATATTTCCACACTCCTAAACATCCCTAGGTCACTGTTTCCGATATGATAGCGAAGTGGATACGTGAAGGGACACGTACAGCACAAAAGCGTACTGGTTGTCCTCGTCTGTTGACTGAAAGAGACCACTGACAGTTGAAGAGGGTCGTAATGTGTAATGGGCAGACATCTATCCAGACCATCACACATGGATTCCAAACAGCATGAGGACCCACTGCAGGTACTATGACAGTTAGGCGGGAGATGAGAAAACTCGGATTTCATGGTCGAACCGCTGCTCATTAACCACACATCACGACCGTAAATGCCACAAGAGGTCTCTCGCTTGGTGTAAGGATATTGGACGATTGTACATTGGAAAAACGTTGTGTGGAGTGACGAATCACGGTACACAATTACAGCATTAAGCTGGTCTCTCAGGTGCCAGTACCTTGTCACCTACTACTAAATGATGTTAGTGTGAATTTGGTTGTCTAGTTAAAACATCATTTTAGATATAGACGTAATTTTGCGGTGTGAGGATATTTCGCGCCTACATTTGCGATTATTTGTGTTTAGCTTCGGCAAATCCTTTTTCAGCTACGTTCCCGTGCGGCGTTACTGAAAGCCACGCACAAATCCTACACGTATTTTGCAGAAATTCGTTCGTAAATAATGCTTTTCACTTCGTCAACACACAGTGCAAACGCTGTTACTGTGTGTCTATCAGTTGGCGTTCATTTGCGTCTCGTGCCAAATTGTTCCCTCTTGCCCTCTCTTTTATTTTGTGTGTGTGTGTGTGTGTGTGTTTTATCTGTTCGTGTTACCATTTCTGTAAAGATCCTTTAATGTGTTAAATAATGTTTGTGTGGTCTAGTGTAGCAATTTACAATATGTTTTATTGGCGCTAATGCTTTCTGCACGTGGAAGTTTTCTTCTGTTGTTAGTATATGATATAGGCTGTGGCTGGATTTTAGTGTTTTTAAACCTGTTTCTATTTTAGATGGGTGAAGGTTGGGGGCTATTACGTGGTCAGCAAACGTGCTAAGGGGGCTGCTATTGTTTGGAGCTCTGATATGTTCTGAGTGTCCTGTTTTATCGTTCCTGTATGTTCGTCCTATGTATACCGTCTGACATGTGTTGCATGAAGGTTCATATATGCCTGATCTGTTGAATTTTATCTCTGGATGTTTCCTATGTTCTGAGCTTTTCCCGCGTTGTTTTGACTGTCTTCTGTCCTATTTGAAGTCCGTGTTCTTTCAAATGTTATCTGTTCTATTTTATCATTGTAGACAACTATGTTCCATTTTGTTGTGTGTGTGGGTTGTTGCTCAGTTGTGTCTTGCATGACGTCATTGTCTGTGTGTTATATTTTTCTGTGTTGTGCAAGGTATATGTGACCTGTTCATTTCTTTTCTGTATATATATTCGGTGGTTGTGTTTCTCTATCATATGTATATTATAAACATTTTCCTTTCCTATTTCTTTCATTGTGTGTAGCTCCTGTGTGTAGTTCAATTCGTTTATAGACGTTCTCTTTAATCTGTGAAGCATGAATATGAATTTTCCTTGTATGTGTGTCAATGGGTGGTTTGTGTGATTGTGAAGGGTGATGCTCGTGGTTTTTATTTTCTAAACATTGCGAAATTATGAGTATTGTTTATTCTTTGTTTGGTGATATCCAGAAAATTTAGTGTGTCTTCTGTTTCTGTTTGTAATATGAAGTGAATTTTTGAGTTACATTGTTTGTATCATTGTGAAGCTGTATTTATGTGTGTATGTAGTTCATGGATCAGACGTATTATATCTTTGACATAATGATACCATGAATATTTTGGCTAAGAAGCCACTAATCGCTGATCCAAATTGCAGTCGTTTGTGTAGGGAATAAAGTTCCTTTTTAAACAAAAAGTACTTTTGTGTTGTTATGGTCGAAATTGCAGTCGTTTGTGTAGGGAATAAAATTCTTTTTTAAACACTAAGTAATTCTGTGTTGTTATGGTCCTGAGTATGGTTGACATATCATCAGTGGGTGTTCAAATGGTTCAAATGGCTCTGAGCACTATGGGACTTAGAACTTAGAACTACTTAATCCTAACCAACCTAAGGACATCACACACATCCATGTCCGAGGCAGGATTCGAACCTGCGACCGTAGCGATCACGCGGTTCCAGACTGTAGCGCCTAGAACCGCTCGGCCACCCCGGCCGGCTCAGTGGGTGTGTCTGCTGTGTTGCCTTGAGGTTTTAGTCCTCGTGTGATGATGGTGATCGCTTTATCTACTGGAACACAGTGTATATTGATGTGACATCAAATGACATAAGGCTTCCTGTGTTCTTGATTCTGTCAACCAATTCTTTTGAGTTTCCCAAGTTCTTGTTGTTTTCAAAAGTATATATTTTCTTTACTAATTTGTGTGTATGTTGGGCTAGGTGATAGGACAGAGCATTCTGAACTTAATGACTGATCTTAATGGAATATTTTGTTCGTGCACTTTCGGTAGAGAAATTTGGTTGGGTGCCTTTGGCCTTTCCTGTGTTGCTCTTTTTATCTGGATCCCTGTGAAGGTGTTCTTGATGCTTTTCAGTGTTTATTGGATCTTTTCGTTGTACCTTGCTTTTGGGTCACTGGTCAATTTGGTGATACTGTTGCTCTTCAGAAAATCTAGTGTTATGTCAATATTCCTTTTCATTCATAATCGCAATTAAATTGCCAATCTCTGCCTTTGTTAATATGGTATTGCGCTGTTTTGATAATAAAAAGAGGTGCTGTCTCATCTGTAAGACAATGAGAACTTACTAGAAGCCAATTAAAAATTAATAAAATTTGCAAGAAGCAAAGCAATGGAAATTCCATGAGGGCAGAATACTAAATTATAGAACTGCTGAAAGTTTTTGTGTGAAACCACGCGTTCCAGTCCGCCAACAATATGTCAGCAACGAGAGAGGTGGCGCTACTGTTCTTATTTATGTACATACTTCGTAACGTGACTCATCGTCTGCTGCAAGCATGTCAGTCTGACACCATACTGGAGGCACGTCTGTTAAGTTTTTAGGAGTAAATGTTCGTTTGGGGGAACAGGTAAACAGTGAAGTGGTGTGCTCATACGGTTGGTGGCGATAGGAGATAAGAGTAAAACTGGAAATTGATAAACAACTCCAAGTGGTGGCTACCCCATCGAACGGACGGATGACCATGAATAGTTCAACACGCCCTTGTTCCTTATGAAGTTGTGCAAATGTCTGGAATTTAATCCCGGACATTGGACGCAGGCCATTAGTCTGCAAATAAATGCCAGTACCTCCCATTATCCCGCCAGCAAGCACTGATAATGAAACTTTGTAACAACAGTAGATTTCAATAGGATTACGACTCGATCGACCACCACAGTAGTAACTTAAATTTCTTTTTCAGTTGAATAGAAGTGATTTTTTTCCTCGAGGTTGGTTCTTGTAGGCTGAAACCAACTTTCTTTTTTACTTTCGAAATTAAAATTTCTCTGAACTAAAAGTCTTCGAAAACAATTCTTCTCTGGCTCAAAATTCTTAAAAATCTATCTTGAAGTGAGTGGTACAATGGTGACAATCCTCGGTTCCAGTTTAAGAAAGTCGCAGTTCTAATTCCAACTTAAGCAACTTAATCTAGTTTTCCTTGGTTTCCCAAAATCACTTCAGTCCGTGAAAAAAGGAATCTTTCGGCACGGTTATAGTTACCCTGACGAGTAAATACGTCGTCAACAAAGATCTTCAACCTACACGCCTTTAAAAACCTTAGAAATAAGATCAGACGTAACATCTTTTCTGTAACTGTGATCTTGAAAATGTTCCAAAAGTGTGCAGATGGTCCTGTAACTTTCCAGCTTTTCAGAAATGACGGAAGATTAGACGATCGGTCGTTCGAGGCGGAGTGTTTAATTGAAAAGAGATAAGAGAGAAATTTGTCTTTTGTTTCTGAAGCAACCATCCCGTTCTCAGATGTTAACGTCGGAAGACGTCGCTTAAACTTCAAAATATTTTGGCTAAACAAATGTTCGTCATCTTGGCTCCTTAAGAGTAATACCAGGCCTCCGGGAAGTGTCCATCTGACATTTACTACGTCGGGAAAGCCTATCTGGCATTTATCTGAAGTGATGTAAGGAAATTACGGGAAACTACAATTTGGATAACCGGACGAGGACTTTAACCTGGCTCTTCCGAACATGAATACAGAGTTCCAACTATTGCGTCAAATTGCTCGATGACTATTCACCTTTGTCGAAGAATAAAATCATTTTTACTGGCCAGCAAGTTCATCAAGCGTGACCACTAATGAAAATGTGGGCACCGTGTTTGCCTTGGAGCTGGTCTACCGGCCACTTTCACCGCTCCCCCACCAATTATCTCCGGATTTATGCCTAAGGAACCTGACACACGCTTCCGCAATAACATGACCACAAGTGTGTTCGTTCAGTAGCATGACGTGACGGGTTTCGATGTTGCATGTGGCATCTTAAACCCATACTTATTTTGCACATCGATAAATTATCATATGTTAAAAAATGCGACACCTTAAATGTTGTTTTCATGGGCTACTTACATGTATTTTCATCACCCTCGTTTCTGTTTTTCTTGGACCTGCAATCTGCGGGGACAGTTTTACACATCACATTCTAAATATTTTTATGTAAATCATTACAGGATATTTCCAAGATGATGATGATGGTAATGATGATGAAGGTTCAAACTGTCAGAGAAGATACAGAAAAGCAAAGGTATCAGTTTGAGACGAGGGATCTCGATTCGCAAACAACTG
This sequence comes from Schistocerca gregaria, assembly GCF_023897955.1. Classification (NCBI taxonomy): domain Eukaryota; kingdom Metazoa; phylum Arthropoda; class Insecta; order Orthoptera; family Acrididae; genus Schistocerca; species Schistocerca gregaria. The sequence continues at coordinate 72,430,126 of NC_064931.1, forward strand.
AAAGGATAATTTTATGAGTGAAATGAGAAAATGATACCATAAATGATTATATGTTTGAGGTACAAATAGTAAACGTTTCACGGTTTCAGTAATCGAAAATGAGAAGCTGAGATCGATTTGCTGTTTTTCGTGTGCTCGGAAAAAATTGTTTACTGCTTACATATTGATTTTAAGCGCAAATCACGATCGGAGGTTTGCTTTCGTAACAGAAAAAATAGTGAATTAAAACAGTCAATAGAAAAAAAGAATCTTTCATTACAAATTGTAAAGCCGAGGTAGGAACCAAATGGCCGAGATGAAGGCCAGCCCTCGTCCCTCAGCCTGAGACCGAAGTGCAAACAAACTGTTCCATAAATTCATCGATGAAACAGACCTCGTTTGTGATCATAGGAAGCAAAGTTGCTCAAGAGCAGTTCATACAGCCAGATGGAAGTACTTGTCACTGAGGAACTGCTTTTCCATGCATCTATCTCGAGTGTCTTCATCCCTCGGAAATATTTAAACAATAAAGTGAGCAGGAGTTCCGTTCCATGTTGACCAAATTATTCTTGAATCACTGAATATACTTTTAATAATGAAGGCGAGGAGGATGTGGCTCATTAGAGTCTAATGTTGTGCCGTTGTTGACGTGACACTGGGATATGGGGCAAGACGAGGCTTTGTTTAAGGAGCATTCGCTCGAATGATTTGGGAAACCAAGTATTTCCTTCTCCACGTTTTTTTCCCGACTAGCTGGCGCTCCTGCTTCAATAAGTAACATCTCAAAGAGACATTACACTAAAAACTTCCATCGTATAACAAAGAGCGGCACTTTCTCGGATGCGGAATTTGTCCAAAGTCGCTATCGTCTGTGTTTCGTCGGCTTGTTTGTTTCATTTAATAAACATCAGTTAGTTGCAGTATTGTCGTTCATGTGCTCAGATGTAATTCCTGTCCTTACAACTTTACACGTGGTTCGCTTCGAGGAGGACGTGAGGCCATGTACTCAATTTGCGTTGTGAACGTATAAACTGTGAGTTGTGTGTTTCAGTATTTTAAAATTATTCCTGTCTCGTGTGTCTGAAGTGTATTTAGTGAATTACAACGGTGACTTTATAACCGAACGTGGAGAGTCAGCTACGAATTACACACAACAAGTGTATCGGACCATTTATTGTTAATTTGGCGCACGGATTGCTGAAAGAAAGTAAGATTAGGATTTTATGGCCCGTCGACGATAAGGTTATTACAGACGGAGCATAGACTCGGATTGAGGGAAAATGAGGAAGAAAAATGACAGTGTCCTTTTTCGAAGAAACCACCTCGGCATATGCGATTTAGAAAAATCACATAAAACCTAAACAAGGATAGCCTGAAATACGGCCCTGCCGAATACGATTTCCAGCATCCTAACAATTGAGCCACGTCGCTCGGTGAGACTTCTTCAAAAAAATGTGTGTGAAATCTTATGGGACTTAACTGCTAAGGTCAGCAGTCCCTAAGCTTACACACTACTTAACCTAAATTATCCTAAGGACAAACATACACAGCCATGCCCGAGGGAGGACTCGAACCTCCGCCGGGACCAGCCGCACAGTCCATGACTGCAGCGCCTTAGACCGCTCGGGTGAGACTTCTTGCTTCGGTTCATTTCCGAGTTATAAAATTTCACGGTATCGATCGCAATATAATGTAATAACAACTAGAGGGTAACAAGTTTCGGGCGACTAGCAACCATCTTCAGGTAATGCTTACACTGTACACTATCTGATCAAAAGTATCCAGACACCTATTAGTAGACATTAATAACTGGTGTGTCCACCGTTCGCCTTTACGACGGCTTCAACACTTCTGGGGACACTTTCAGTGAGGTATCTCAATGTCTGTGGAGGAATGGCAGCCCATTATTCTTCGAGACCCGAAACCAGTGGCGGTACTAATGTTGGATGCTTGGGTCTGGAGCGAAGTAGACGCTCTAACTCATCCCAAAGGTGCTCCATCGGTTACAGGTCGGGATTCGGAGAGGACCAGTTCATTGAAGAATGTTGTTGTCCACAAACCATTACCTCACAGATGCTGCTTTATGTTGAGGTGCATTGTCATCCTGATACAAACAGTCATCGTCTCCGAACTGTTCCTCAACGCTACGCAGCGCTCAGCGCACTAAAATGTGTTCTTATTCTTCCGAATTTGGCGTTTTCTTAAGCGCAATAAGGCGACCACACCCTAGCAACGAAGAACAGCACCATACTGCATCACCATCTCCTCCCTACTTCACCACTGGCACCGCACATGATGGTAGGCTGGTCAATGTATGACTATTAGGGTATAAAACCTGTGGGAGACTTTATTCTCTAGGCAGTCTCCTGGCATTCGCCAAAGCCAGCTCCTTCCATCGGAGTGCCACAGGGTGTAACGTGATTATTCACACAAAAGAATTCGTGGCGTCGCTCTCTACGCCACCTCGAGCGACGTTTAGAATTGACTACAGAGGCCTGTGTCTTACAACAAGGTGCTCCACAACTGTACGCAATAGTTTTTAACTGCCTAGCCACAGCCATTGTGCTAGCTGGACTTGTGGTAGCAGTTTAGAACTCACGAGTGACTCCTTCGGCTAATGTCGTGCCATTTTTTTACAACCACCCTCCACAATGCTCGACAGTCTCTCTCCGTCACTACAGTGAGGTATAGCTAGTCTCAATTTATCTGTAGTGACAATAGCATCACCGACAGTCTACTCGGGCAGCTTTAGGAAGATGAAATGTCCCTGACGGAACTATTACTCAGGTGACACCTAATGAGTAGTCCACGTTCGAAATCTCTCCTGAACGACCCATATCGCTGTTACTGCTTCTCTACTGACAACACAATGCTCCACTGCACGCCTCCATTTATACTGATGCCCCCCCCCCCCCCCTCTTTTGACATCTAGAGGTCAGTTCCCTGTTACATACGAGTGTCTGGTTGCTTTTGATCAGATAGTTGGTACCTAAGTTCAGTGATAACCATAACAAAATCATTCCTAAGAGTAAACTGTGAATACCTAAAGGCTGGTCAGTGTATGACTATTAGGGTATAAAACCTGTGGGAGACTTTATTCTCTAGGCAGTTAATGCTCTACAAGCCATACAAGCGGTTAGTGCGTGTCAGTCCAGAAACTATTTCATTTCCCAATTACACACATAAAAAATGGTTTGCATCACATCGGTACCGAGAGCTCCGGAACCTGTACACAAAATCGGAATAGAGATCAATATAAACACCATTTCTGCCCTTTTTATTGCTCATGAAAACCACACCTTTGCATGTTGTACCATCATACAGCGAGACCTTCAGAGGTGGTAGTCCAGATTTCTGTGCACATTAGTACCCCTAATACCCTCTTGCGATGATGTACGCCTGTATTCGTCGTGGCATATTATCCACAAGTTCATCAACGCACTGTTGGTCCAGATTGTCCCACTCCTGAACGGTGATTCGGCGTACATCCCTCAGAGTGGTTGGTGGGTCACGTCGTCCATAAACAGCCCTTTTCAATCTATCCCAGGCTTGTTCGATAGGGTTCATGTCTGGAGAACATGCTGGCCACTCTAGTAGAGTGATGTTGTAATCCTGAAGGAAGTCATTCAGACGATGTGCACGATGGGCTCGAGAATTGTCGTCCATCAACACGAATGCCTCGCCAATATTCTGCCGATATGGTTGCACTATCGGTCGGCGGATGGCTACCCCAAAACCGCAGGGAACCTCCACCTTGATGCAGAGTGCCTAAGGCGTTCAGACTGACTGGGTTGCCTCCAAACACGTCTCCGACGATTGTCTGGTTGAATGCATATGCGACACTCATCGGTGAAGAGAACGTGATGCCAATCCTGAGCGGTCCATTCGGCATGTCGTTGGGCCCATCTGTACCGCGCTGTGTAGTGTCGTGTTTGCAAAGATGGACCTCGCCATGGACATCGGGAGTGAAGTTGCGCATCATACAACCTATTGCGCACAGTTTGAGTCGTAACACGACGTCCTGTGGCTGCACGAAATGCATCATTCAATATGGTGGCGTTGCTGCCAGGGTTCCTCCGAGCCATAATCTGTAGGTAGCGGTGATCCACTGCAGTAGTAGCCCTTGGGCGGCCTGAGCGAGGCATGTCATCGATAGTTCCTGTCTCTCTGTATCTCCTCCATGTCCGAACAACATCGCATTGGTTCATTGCGAGACGCCTGGACACTTCCCTTGTTGAGAGTTCTTCCTGGCACAAAGTAACAACGCGGACACGATCGAACCGCGGTATTGGCCCTCTAGGCATGGTTGAACTACAGACAACACGAGCCATGTACATCCTTCCTGGTGCAATGACTGGAACTGATCGGCTGTCGGACCCCCTGCGTCTAATAGCCGCTGCTCATGCTTGGTTGTTTACATCTTTGGGCGGGTTTAATGACATCTCTGGACAGTCAAAGGGACTGTGTCTGTGATACAATATCCACAGTCGACGTCTATGTTCAGGAGTTCTGGGAACTGGGGTGATGCAAAATTTTTTTGATGTGTATATTTCGTTTACATTCCATATGAGAAAATAAAGAGGCGTTCATCTATTGAAAAATGTGCCCCGGGAGAAAAAAAGATGGACAAATATTTTTGTCGCACTTTTGAGCTTAGTATCCCGACGTTAAGCAAGGATATCGAAGGAACCTTGAAAAAGAACCTTCGTATGTATGGCCGGATGCTGTCCTGTAGAACGAATTTTCTTACCAATACATTGCTACATGTACACTCGTGTTCAGAAAATAACAAAAAACCTTGAAAGACTAGAGTACGACGTTCATATTCACAGGACACGCACATTAGTATGTTCTGCAGTAATGATTAGCGTTTCAGCCACCTCGGTTCAGCACATGTCCTGTTGCCTAGTAAGCACAGGGTCCGCCATAGTCCGGATAACTTTTTCCACGTGTGATAGCATCGACGCGTGTAAGGAGCGAATGTCATGCTGTAGCACAGCTACCCGTGCTGCATCCACCTGGTTCCAAAGTTCATCTGTGGTGGTTGACATTGGGTCACTGCACTGCACCCGTTGTTTCACCACATTCCACACATTTTCGATTGGCGACAAGTCTGGTGATCTGACGGGGCAGGGAAAAATGTTGTCATCCTGTGACACCAGGAAGGCGCGTGTTCGTGCAGCAACATGTGGTCATTCGTTGTGTTGCTGAAAAATGCAATCTGGGTTTTGTGCAGAAAGGGTATGGCTACGGGTGTTATTCACGTAGGTCATACTGGTCACAGTGCGCTGAACATGTACCATCTGTGATTTGTGTTTGTCCCTAATTCCACCCCACATCATAAAGCCTTGTGAATTCGGGGATTTGTTGCCCCGCTCCCCACATCCGAGTTACCTCTGCTTAAAGAATGGCGGAGGTTAAGATCATAAACTGACTCTGAAATGTTCAAAGATCGAACAACAATTTGGGTGTGCGAATGCTGAGGGCGACGGACAGAGGGGCAGCGATCACACAAGCATCACGCGTGGTAACCTCGCGCAGAAAGAGTGCATCGCCGCTGCGGTGCGCCGAAGGACTGAAGGCGCGGACAGGTGCAAACTGAGGCCACTTCAGCCTCCACACTGTTTCGTAGGGGAGTCTCACAAGCTATGTCAAGCTCGAAGCTGATACCGCAGACGACACGGCGAGCCCCTCTGTCAAGCACGAATTTTGGTAAAGCCGTCCTATGTCACGTACCGGAGTATTTTCCCCGCTAAACTGGCAATACTGCCACGCTAACATGTGTTCATACATTGAGAAACGAGTTTTATAACAAGACCAGCCCCTCTGGTGGTTGCTCTGCCATGTTACAGTGTATGTAATACATTGTTTCCCACGCAGCACCAGTTCTCCTTTTATTGAACTAATAATTAAAATCACTCTTCTAGAGATTATCCCGTCGTACAGGGCCCGCGTTTTTTCACGAATGGATAAATCATTTTACTTTGCTTTTAACTTTCTGCCCAGATACACTTCCTATCACCACAGTCGTCAGCTGAGGAGTTTGTTCTCTGTGTTACGTCTATTTTGGCAGTGTGTGTACTGTATTATCTGAGATGGAGACTTGCTATCCAGTCCTATGTTTGCCAAAGCCAGTGTGCAAAACCGTCTGAAAATCACACTCAGCCTGGCCAGTACGTCAGGACAACGGCCGTTAACCCGCCGTGCACATTCGATAGTTAGCGCGCTGCACTTTAAGCTGTATGAGCAGGTCAAAATATTTATGATCGTGGTTTATAAATATCTATGCCAGTGATAACATTGTCAAGTAAATTAAATGTATTTTTCAGTATTCTGGTTCATCATACCGTACGTAATTATGTACATAATATTTCTCCCATGCTGTTACTTAATTGTTACTGGTTCCCGTCTTCTTGTAAGGAATGACTCAAATTTGCACTCATTGTGTCAATTGTCTCATATTGGGAATGTCTTGTCTCTTACTAGTATCTGTTCAGAAAAAAAAACTGGGGCTGGACAAACATATGGAAACACCGCGACAAACGCATACAGATGCCAGCCAAACCCGGATGCCGCGCTCTTGTATTTGACCCTTGCAATCTCCTCAGTACACTGAAAGTATCAGTCACGTTCAGTAGTTGTGAATGCATTCTGTCGGAGCTCGGAGTATTCGAACGTGGGTAAATTATTGATGGTCGTATGGGGGATGCTTTCTGACCAAGGTAGACTAAATGTTCAGTGTTCCAAGAGGCACCATATCGCAGATTTATACCGCATACAGAGAAAGCGTAAAAACATCATCCTCTAAGTCACAACTCGGACGAAAGTGTGTACTGAGCGATTGCGACCGAAGGTAACTGAAGAGGAGTGTGACGAAAAATAAGAGGTCGACAACAACAGAAGTCACTGCAGAACTGTATGTCGCACTAGCGAACCCTGTTAGCACCAGAACAACACGAAGGGAGCTGCATAAGCAGGAAATTGTAGGGCCAGCTCGAATCCCAAAACCACTCAGCAGTGATTCAAATGTCCGTATCGGGAAAACGTGGTTCCGAAGCAATAAAACCTGGACTGTGGAGGAATGGAAGAAAGTCATTTGGTCTTGTTTCACACTGTTTCCAGCTTCTTGCCCAGTTTACATCTCAAGAGTGAAACATTACGGAGGTTCGTTGATAATTTGGGAAGCCATACCCAAGGGGCCACGGTTACTCTGCAAGGTCGCGTTACTGACAATGGTTATGTGCTCATTTTGGCTGATCGGTTCTATGCCGTGGTACAATGTTCGTTTCCCAATGGTGACGCTGTGCTCCTACACGACAGGGCCCGCCGTTCACAAACCCTCGCATCATTCAGAACTGGGTTTTGAGCACGAGGATTAATTTTCGCACCTTTTCTGGTCTCTACAGTCACCAGATCTCAATATTATTGAGCCATTGTGGCCTACTTTGGAGAGGAACGCGCGTGATCGCTATCCACCTACATCATCGTTACTATTTTGCAAGGAACAGCGGCACAAAAGCTCCTCGAATACCATACAGGAACTGTATTTATCCATTCCGAGACAACTAGAAGCTGTTTTAAATGCCAGCATGTTTCCTACACCGTATTAGGCGTGATAATGTGTGGTGTTTATAGTGTTTCCCTATTTTTGGTCTGTCACTGTACGTAGTTACAATGGAGTAACATTTTGGGACCTTCCACAGACAGACAGACACCATTAGAAAAATACTTTGGACAGAATCAATGTGAACTCTGAAATTTGCTTCTATTGCAATGGAAATGATTGATGTCAACGACTATCTTCCGATATTTACAAACCTGCACACTTTTTATGCTCCTGTTATTTTTATTTACCGCAATAGTTTCTCACTACCAGCTTATCGCACATGTTAGCTTAAATTACGTTTTCTTCGTAAAGGACGCAATGTTTCGCCACTTAACACAAAAGGCTCGCCCACCAAAAACATAATTTCGCAAGAAAATTGTACAACACAATGTACGGATTTATCAACAGCAGGCATCTGAAGAAGTTAGCCCATTGCCGAACAGTGTCGGGCCAGACTAGTTTTGGTGAATATATGTGACAGAAGCAGGAAATGCGTGTAGTTTCGTGAATTTTGCAAGCGACTAGCTGACTGTCTGTTCCATTACAACATGCATAGCAAACTTCATAATAAATACAAATCATACACCATTAACTAAAATAACTATATAATGTATGAATGGCTTCACACTTGAGAACTGAATACCAATTAGGTTTCTTTCAGAGTATGCTGATGCATTAGCTCAATACTTCACAATCGTATAGAACCGTTCGCTTGACGAAAGATCCGTATCCAAAGACATAAAAAAATGGCTCTGAGCACTATGGGGCTCAACTTCTGAGGTCATTACTCCCCTAGAACTTAGAACTAGTTAAACCTAACTAACCCAAGGACATCACACACATCCATGACCGAGGCAGGATTCGAACCTGCGACCGTAGCGGTCTCGCGGTTCCAGACTGCAGCCCCTAGAACCGCACGGCCACTTCGTCAAAGACTGGAAAGTTGCACGGGTCACACCAATATTCAAGAAAGGTAGTACGAGTAATCCGCTTAATTACAGGCCCATATCATTGACGTCGACATGCAGCAGGATCTTGGAACATATATTGTGTTCGAACATTGTGAATTACCTCGAAGAAAACGGTCTATTGACACAAAGTCAACATAGGTTTAGAAAACAACGTTCTTGTGAAACACAACTAGCGCTTTATTCGCATGAAGTGTTGAATGCTATTGACAAGTGATTTCAGATCCATTCCGTATTTCTGGATTTCCAGAAGGCCTTTGACACTGTACCATACAAGCGGCTTATAGTGAAATTGCGTACTTACGGAATATCGTCTCAGTTATGTGACTGGATTTGTGACTTCCAGTCAGAGAGGTCACAGTTCGTAATAAGTGACGGAAAGTCATCGAGTAAAACAGAAGTGATTTCTGACTTTCCCCAAGGTAGTGTTATAAGCTCTTTGCTGTCCATTATCTATATAAACGATTCGGGAGACAACGAGAGCAGCCGTCTTCAGTTGTTTGCAGATGACGCTGTCGTTTATCGACTAATAAAGTCATCGGAAGATCAAAACAAACTGCAGAACGATCTATAAAAGATATCTGAATGTTGCGAAAATTGTCAGTTGACTCTAAATAACGAAAAGTGTGAGGTCATCCACATAAGTGCTAAAAGGAATCCGTTAAACTTCGGTTACACAATAAATCAGTCAAACATTAAGGCCGTAAATTCTGCTAAATACCTAGGAATTACAATTACCAACAACTTAAATTGGAAAGGACACACAGAAAATGTTGTAGGGAAGGCTAACCGAAGACTGCGTTTTATTGGCAAGACACTTAGAAAATGTAACAGATCTATTAAGGAGACTGCCTACGCTACGCCTGTCTGTCTTCTTTTAGAATATTGTTGCGCAGTGTGGGATCATTACCAGACAGGAGTGACGGAGTACATCGAAAAAGTTCAAAGAAGGGCAGCACGTTTTGTATTATCGCGAAATATGGGAGAGAGTGTCACTAAAATGATACAGGATTTGGGCTGGTCACGATTAAAAGAAAGGCGATTTCGTCGTGACGGAATCCTCTCACGAAATACCAATCACCAATTTTCTCCTCCGAATGCGAACATATTTTATTGGCTCCGACCTACATAGGGACAAACGATCACCACGATAAAATAATGGAAATCAGAGCTCGTACGGAAAGGTATAGGCGTTCGTTCTTTCCGCGCTCTGTACGAGATTGGAATAATAGAGAATTGTGAAGGTGGTTCGATAAACCCTCTGCCAGGCACTTAAATGTAATTTTCTGAGTATGCAAGTAGATGTAGATGTATGTACGAATTACCTCCTCCATCCATGTGTCACTAGGACAGCTCAATTTGCGAAGACAAGGTGTGTTATCCAGAATGGTCCAATGTACAGGGAAAGTAGCTTCTGTGATTTATTCTTGAAGAAGAAGCAGTGCTTTCTCACCAGCAGCTTCTATCCTACGTAGAAGACACGTGGATTCACGTTCTTCGTATTCCTCCTTGTTGTAGCACTGCCACTTTTCTGATACTTGTGACTGCTTCCGCAATACCCGTCTGTCCCTGATATTTTTCCTGTACATTGGGCCATTCTGCATAACACACCTGGTCTTCGCAAATTCAGTTGTCCTAGTAACACATGGATGGAGAAGGTAATTGATACATTCCACTTCTCGAATTCATACGTTATAGCCGGCCGCGGTGGCCGAGCGGTTCTAGGCGCTTCAGTCCGGAACCGCGCGACTGCTACTGTCGTAGGTTCGAATCCTGCCTCGGGCATGGATGTGTGTGATGTCCTTTGGTTAGTTAGGTTTCAGTAGTTCTAGGGAACTGATGACCTCAGATGTTAAGTCCCATAGTGCTCAGAGCCATTTGAACCATTTTTCATACGTTATACACACATCAAAACAGTTTTGCATCATCCCGGTTCCCAGAACTCCTGAACATAGACGTTGACTTTGGATATTGTATCACAGAGGCAGTCCCTTTTACTGTTCAGAGATGTCACTAAACCCGCCCAAAGATGCAAACAACCATGCTTGAGCAGCCCCTATCAGACGGAGGGGGTCCGGCAGCCGATCAGTTCCAGCCATTCCACCAGGAAGGAGGTACACGGCTCGTGTTGTCTGTAGTTCAACCATGCCTCGACGGTCTGCGAGTATACCGCGCTTCGATCGCATCCGCATTGTTACTTTGTGCCAAGAAGGACTTTCAAAAAGGGAAGTGTCCAGGCGTCTCGGAGTGAACCAAAGCGATATTGTTCGCTCATGGGGAGATACAGAGAGACAGGAACTGTCGATTACATGCCTCGCTCAGGCCGCCCAAGGACTACTGCTGCAGTGGATCACCGCTACCTACGGATTATGGCCCGGAGGAATCCTGACAGCAACGCCACCGTATTGAATAATGCTTTTCGTGCAGCTACACGACGTCGTGTAACGGCTCAAACTGTGCGCAATTGGCTGCATGATGTGCAACTTCACTCCCGACGTCCATTGCGAGCTCCATCTTTGAACCACGACACCGTGGAGCGCGGTGCAGATGGGCCCAAAAACATGTGGAATGGACCGCTCAGGATTGGCATCACGTTCTCTTCACCGATGAGTGTCACATACGCCTTCAACCAGACAATCGTCGGAGACGTGTTTGGAGGTAACCTGGTCATGCTGAACGTCTTAGACACATTGTCCAGCGAGCGCAGCAAGGCGAAGGTTCCCAGCTGTTTTGGGGTGCCATTATATGGAGCCGACGTACGCCGCTGGTGGTCATGGAAGACGCCATAAAGGCTGTACGATACGTGAATGCCATCCTCCGACTGATATTGCAACCATATCGGAAGCATATGGGCAAGGCATTCGTCTTCATGGACGACAATTCGCTGTTGTGTACACATCTGGTGCTCTAGTTTGTTGTGTTTGTTGTGAACAGGGGGCGCTGTGTGGCCACAGCCATCCCTAGAGAATAATTGAGTTTGACATTTTGCCTTTTCTGCACACACTTTGAAGACAGAGATGCCTGAACAGTGTGAGAAAGATGGATACTTTTGCTCCAAAATGTTGGCCATCCAATCTCATTGAGCTAGCCCACCACCATGCCTGGTACGAGGCATCCTACTAATTGAGGAAACACTGCTCAAGGCTGATACCAACCTCGTGTTCATTACTGTGCCTTTTGTACACAAAGAGTGGGAAATTGCTTCTGCATTCCCTGGCTTCTTCACGTAGTAAGTAATATTCTTGACCATCACATTTGCAACAAATCTGAGTCGTCCCCTCCATGTTGACTTTATTGAAAGTACAAATTGGAGTGTATTCGTGTCTGGGCCGTCATTGACAGGCAGTCTCCGGCCTCCTATGGTGCTAACTGGGGCACACCAGCTGATTTGGAGAAAAGCAAGTGTCGTAAATTGCGATGGCGTCATCTACGTTCTAAACAGCTCGTTACTTGCTTACGTTGTCACGTTATAAGTTTTTGCGTCTAGTTACAGCGTTAACTTTGATTCTGCGAGCTGCCCAGTACAGTAGATTTCGTTGCGCTTTCTCCGTACAATCTTTCCTATTTTCAGGCACAGATTTGAGTTTTAGAGAATTTTCTCGTGTTAGCTTTACTGTGCTTTGTGTCAATGATTAGAGCAAATAAATAAGTGTTACCGTCTCTGCTTAGATTTCTAGAGCCCTCACTACCCTAGAGCGTTTCTGTGGTTGGGCGACCCATAAATAACAAATATAACCTGTTGTACACCCAATTTGTTATTATCACTGTGGCGGTGTTTACGTTGTGTACAGTGGCCAAAGTCAACGATGAATTATGTTAAGAATATAGAGAAAAGAACGAGCAATGCACTCGCTCGCCACGTATGATCAAAGATTTGTTTCATAACAAGCTTTGCACTTAACGCTCCTCGAGACAGATCTGGAACACGCCAGACGTAACATTCAACATATTGTGCAGTAGTCTGTTTCTTTATAGTGATGGTTGCACCATGGAGTGTCCCTCCCATCATGAACTGATTTACTTGGTACATATCTATTAAGTCCATGGCCAACTATTATTTTAAACTTCAGCCATAGTTCCTCTACATGCTCCTGTCCTGAGCTAAAAGTTTCAATTTCCTTATTCAGATATGACAGTACTGCTTCCTTATCTAATTTATTGAAAACATGGATCTTTCTTCTTATTTTAGTTTCCTTTGCACTTCGGTACTCTTTGTTGCTAGAGCTGTCTCATGGTCACTGATACTACCTTCAATGTGGACATTCTGAAAGACGTCAGGTCTGTTTGTTGCCATTAGATCCAGTATGTTTCCATCATGACTGGGATTGCGATATATGTTTATAGATAGTTTTCAGAGAACGCATCTAGTAATATTTTACAGGGTATCTTGTCACACACGACACTAACAGAACAATAATTATACCAATTGATTATTGGTTGATTAAAGTCTCCTCTGATAATTACAGTATGATTGGGTAACTTACGTACTAGCGAACTCGGGTTTTCTCTAAGTTTCGGGCTACATCAGGAGGCCAGTCTGGCCTTAGAAGCCGCGCGGGATTAGCCGAGAGGTCTTAAGGCGCTGCAGTCATGGACTGTGTGGCTGGTCCCGGCGGAGGTTCGACTCCTCGGGCATGGGTGTGTGTGTTTGCCCTTAGGATAATTTAGGTTAAGTATTGTGTAAGCTTAGGGACTGATGACCTTAACAGCTAAGTCCCATGAGATTTCACGCACATTTGAACATTTTACTTTAGAAAAATCCAGTAATAATTTAATGACCAGAATGAGATTTTCACTCTGCAGCGGAGTGTGCGCTGATATGAAACTTCCTGGCAGATTAAAACTGTGTACCGGACCGAGACTCGACCTCTGGACCTTTGCCTTTCGCGGGCAAGTGCTCTACCATCTAAGCTACCCAAGCAGGACTCACACCCCGTCCTCACAGCTTTACTTCTGCCAGTACCTCGTCTCCTACCTTCCAAACTTTACAGAAGCTCTCCTGCGAACCTTGCAGAACTAGCACTCCTGAAAGAAGGGACCACCTCTGATAGTGAGCCTTACCCAAACAGTCTCGCACGCAGCTTCAATTTCTATCTTCTTTGATGTGATTTTCTTGTCTAGTACAACAAATACATCACCTCCATTTCCTATTAGCCTATCCTTTCAGTATATGTTTAAATATTCTCCAGCAATCTCACTTCTGTCAGTTTCGGGTTCTAGCCAGCCTTCGGTTCTGATTATTATGTGAGCTTCACTGCTTTTTAGAAGTGCTTCAAACACTGACACTTTGTTGCGGATGTTTCAGCAGTTACTCACTAGGACTTTAATACTCTCGTCTGTTGGAATACTTCTTTGGATTGTGCACTGATACTTCCCGGTCTCCTACAGCTATCGTTATCTAGACTTGATAGAGAATCACCTAATTTTAGAAGCCCTTTTGTGCATCCCACACACAGTCAACTATTTGGATAGCAACCTCTGATGTGTAGGCACACCTAACCGAGTTAGCGGGACCTCAAAATTCTCAACCCTGTGGTGCAAGTCTAGGAAGTCGCAACCTAACTTCTCACAAAACATTCAAAGTCTGTGGTGCAAGCCTTCCACTCGTCTCGTAACCAGGGGGCTACAATATGTTCTGCGAACAACGATGCAGATTGTGGGCTTTACTGAAACTCGATGATCAAGGCTGATAGCCTCAACGTTCTCTCCAAGTCTCTGGAATGATCCGAGTATGACCTCAAAGCCTAGACGACAGGCATTGTTTATCCCAACGTGCTCCACAATATGCATTTGGTTACACCATGTTCTCTCAGTGTGCACTGAAATAGCCTCTTGAACACGTTGAATGGGGCCTCCAGGCACACACACTGTGTGCACATGGTGTTCCTTCCCAGCCTTGCTGTCATTTCCCTAAGTGAATATTCGCCGCACGTTTGAACTGTCGGCAACTAATAGACCCCTACTCTTTTATGTTCGCCTCCCACTGAAACGGGACACTAACGTTTTCCCAATAGATGAAGTGGGTCTCACTGATTCAATTTCAGTTTTAGTGGCAGACAGCAACTCGGATTTGTTGGTAGATTCTGTACTTCCTGTAGAGAACACAGCATCCACAGGAAACGATACTACTTGAGTCTTGAGTTACCTTTAGTATCTTTGGTGCATGACTCTTGATAGCCCTCCCAACACACCCATTCGCACGAGCTTCCAGTGACTTTATTTTAACGTATGCTACTTTCCTTTTGACTACTTTGTCAGTAAATAATTAAAATCATCGATGTTATTTTATGTAATATGAAATTGTCATCTCTCTCACACTGTTTGTCGACGGTATCTATTTCGTCGAAACCTTCACAACTGCAATATATTAATGAATTGCATTCTTTTATACAGATGATGAGAAATCATGTTTCTTATGTATTCTGTATAACATATGTAAAAAAGAATGACATGAGGACGGTGTCTACTGCAGAGGAATGAATATGCATTGATTCAGTTCACAGAGTGCAATTACTTGAGAATGGTACAATAGCCGAAGCCACGGTCGTAAATAAATGCGTTTAATAACATTCCAGGCGGAAAATATTATGGTTTCTAAAATATTGCAGAACAGCTAATGCAAGTAAACAGAAAATAATAGTGGTCAAGTCAATCCGTCGCTGATGGTTTGTATGTAGACGGAACAACAAACCCTAGCTCAAAATCCCAGTTCTATCAGAAAATTTATTACTGTATAATGACAGGTAGAGGATTCAACAGGAAAGACATGAAAACGTTAGCTGCAGATATCGTTTGATCACACATTCAGAACACAAATGTTTCTGCCTAACCTGAAAAAAAGGAATCGAAACCCATGTCCGAACTGCATACTCTCATATAAATGAGAAACCTCACAAAGTTAGACGTGTTTTAGTGATTTTTAAACATTTAAACGACGAAGATGTGACGCGAAAGATGTCCCGTGCCTTTCTATTTCTTTCGATAAAAGCCATTGTTACATTTTGGCCGTCTGCACGCGCCCTGAGATGCGGTACGACTCCGAGAGGAAGCAGCGGAAGTTTTTAACAGATTTCCGTGCCAGAACCTCCAGAACTCACTTATTTAAGGAAGTGTCGCTTTATAAGTTAGTTTAGCAACAGAAAATAAACTCCGCCCTGAGGCAGAACAGCTGCGCGGTCCTTCGCGGCAGAGCCGGCAGTTTCAACGAGTGAAAATCTCGGCCATAAACACTCTCTTCCGTCCAGTGACGTAACCAGAGCAGGTGGCACTGTGACACATCACTGCACATGGAAAGGCTTACTTCATTTGTTATTCTGTCTGCTCCTCGCTCTGAGTTAATTAGACGGGGTGCGGCTATGATACAAGGAGCAAGTGCTCGATGGCTTGGAAAGTATGGAATAAAGCTAAATAACGCACGACAATGCGATCTGTGGTTCCTACTAGAGTGACTCCAATCTCGCGTTTACGTTCGAGAGACAAAGAGGAATGCATAAATACAGAAACGCCCCGATATGGTGGCAGAGGGAGCGTTATTACACACTACTCGTGGCCTGGTGATCGAGTGGTAAAGAGTGTGTCTGGAAACAGAAAGGTTACGGGATCGTATACCAGTCGGACCACGGTATATTTCAGTCTGCCTTTTACCTAGCCGATATCTCACAATGAGGTGATGACTCTCCAGGTACGATACGCTGTTCGGATTCCATGTTTAAGTGTAGATCGCTCCCGCCATTGAACATTATTATTAAAAATTACTAGAGTAAATGATCAGCGCAGTGATTACCGAGTAGACAGACGTAGATAAACAGGACTTAAGTTGTCTTTCGCTGCTGTTCGCGATATTTCGCTATTAATAGCCGTGCAGTTACCTCCTATGGCGATATGACGACCTTCATCAGCTTCGTCATGTACGAATATCAGTAATGACGAAAAAATGTGCTCGAGCGAACGAATATATCGGTTTGGTTGACTACCACAAAGTTTCAAGAAGTGAGTGAAGCGTCGTGAGAAGTACTGATCAGAGGAAAAAGTATAATAGTATCCGCAGTAATGTAGTTAAGTAGCTGGATCTGTGGTGGAAGGAGAATTACAACGGTTCGTACTTGGACTGATAATATACTGACACCTCGTTGCGATGTATGTGGTTAACGTTGTCGGTAGACCACGATGATATCTCTTGGACCAATTCCAGCGAGTTGTGGCCTATCTTACTGGAATCAATCGAAAGTGTTCTACAAGGATTTTCACTTACCTCTTTGATGTAATTACAAATAACAAGCAGCTACTTTGGTTGTTCCATCATACTCTAATCATTAGCGTTCGGGCGATAGTGCATATACCTACTTCCATACGAATAGCTCGCCTAAACATATCGTTTGAATGTTGCTGGTGGTCTGTAGAAGCTCGTAAAATGTTACTGCATCATACACTCTGGAACAGTAAAAACAGCTCACCAAGAGAGGAGCATCGGAACAAAATGAAATTTACTAGACATAATGATACAGATGAGAGATTCACTTGGTCCCAAAGTCAAGACTTGCAAACAAATACAGTGGGGACATGTATACAAATGCAATGCAAAATATATAACGCGTTGGACCACATTTAGCAGCAATACATCCACAACACGGTCCGGCATCGAGTTGATTAAACGTCTGATGTTACTCTAAGGCATATTGGCCCACAAATCCTGAACAACCACTCTCAACTCAGGTACAGAGTGACACGGCGGCATTTGGCGTTTCAACTGGTCCCACACGTGCTCTGTAGGTGTAAGTCTGGGAAGCAGGCCAGCCGTGGAAGAGTCTGAACACGACCTAACTCGAGCTGTATGTGTACACTGGAAAAGTGCCACTGGTAGACCATACAGGAATGATTGCACATGTGGTTGAAGAATGCCATCAACATAGCGCTGGCCCGTTAAATAGTCTAGTATGGTTGGCTCTATTTTAAAAACTCATACTAAGAAGACAATTCATGGTGGGAAGTGGTTAAAAACTTCTCCAGGCATAGCAATAAGTGACCAGTGTAGCTGGGTGAACAGCGAGTAACCGGGTGTTTGCTCTTCCGTAAGGGCCAGTCAAATTAAAACGAGACTGACGAGAAAAAGTAAATAAATTGTTCATTATTTCAAAAGTAATCACCATAACATTGGCGCGTAACATTCCCAGCACTGATTCGTGAGATGGCTTCAGAACAAATAATTTGAAAAGCTGGCACAGTGGGACTGGCCCGCAGTTCTAGAGAACGCACAGTCCTAGAAGATCGCCGCTTAGGCTAAGTTCTGGACTCATACTAGCGAGGAACCGAAATGAAATCATAATCCACCCACTTTGACTTACGTTTTATATGGTTTCCTTGTGATCACATTCGTGGAATTCTAGGAAGGCTCCATCAAAAACTGTCGGCCCTGCATGTCTGATCACCCCTGCTAGCGCTCAGTGTCAATCCTCATAACATAACAAGGCCCACAATGGTGGGATCTTAAACAAGTCAGCTGGGCTTCTCTATAGCCTTGACAACCGCAGCTTAATGCGAGCAGCATAATAAGTCAATGTTACATAAATAGGTGTTCACATTATACCACAAGTCCCCCTATAATCGAATGGATAAAAGAGTTAAAGGTATAAGAAAAGCAAGACTATACGAAGTCCAGCAGGACCAACTCTAACGAAGCACAGCTGTGTTCAGATCAACATTAGTCTTGAGAACCACTCTACACTTACTTTACAATGTTGTGCGGATATGTCCGAAAGAACAGATCTCACATTCATATGGAAAAGGCTTACCGGCCAATGATCTTCTTCAGTGTGGATGCACTCACATTGCTCAAAATCTTACGGGAGTCGGTAGATTGACTGCCGCGAGTAATGAGAATAGTGGGCAGGGGCACAACAAATGTAGTGTGTGGACAGTAAGTTGGAAATGTGGGTCTCACGGGGGAGTGCCAAAGATAAGTCCCTGCAGTCGCACTATCCTCTGTGTCCTCAATGGCTCAGTTGGATAGAGCGTCTGCCCTATAAGCAGGAGATCCCGGGTTCGGGTCTCGGTGAGGGCACACATTTCCAACTGGTCCCGTCGATGTTAATCAATGCCTGTAAGCAACTAATGGTCAGAATTTCACTGTAATTTCATGCATCCATTCATGTCCATTGTGGATACAGACGGACTTCGACAATTCCAGCAGGACAATACGACACCCCACAGTCCAGAATTGCTACAGAGTGGCTCCAGGAACATTCTTTCGAGTTTAAACAAAACTCCACAGACATGAACATTGTTGAGCATATTTGGGATGCCTTGTAACGTACTGTTCAGAAGAGATCTCCACCTCCTCGTATGTACGGACAGCCTTGCAGGATTCATGGTGTCAATTCCCTCCAGCACTACTTCAGACATTAGTCGAGTCCATGCCACGTCGAGTTGCGGCACTTTGGTGTGCTCGCGGGGGCACTAATCGATATTAGGCAGGTTACCCGTTTCTTTGGCTCTTCGGTGTAATTCATCCAGTAAACTCTGTATAGTCAAAATCGGTGAATAACGCAGAGAAAGGATGCATTCTCTAAACGAGGTAATTTGCAATGTTAATGTGAGCACAGTGTAATGTACGCCGCCACCTGAAGGTTGTAGTGTACGAGTCTGTTGGTATGTATCTTAGCGGAAACAATGTGACACATTCTATACTAGAGGAAAAGTACTTGCTCGCCGTGAGAAATTTTGAGTAAATTATTTTAGCGTAGTGCTATGATGTATGTACCTGCTGATACAAATACTTAAGCCAAAAACCTACTTAAAAATTGTTTGCTGATACTTTCTAATCATTCCACGTAATATTACATATTTCATAGGATTAATATTTTGCTTATGGTGCCTTCTGCTATTGAAATAAGTAGACTATCCCTTAACCGTAGTGAATACATTTCAGTGTTGCTCTGTAAACTATGGGATAACTAGGAGAAATTTGCGAGAGTATTGATAATAAATAGCATTCTTAGATCAAAGGTTGTGAATCGAAACCTGATGAATTCATCTTCATCTAGATTTTCTACAAATTTCTACTCTACATAAGTGTCGATGCTTCTTCAAATATGAAGGAAAAGTTTCCTCCTCTATCGATTCTTTGTCAAAATGTAATAAGAAAATAAATTGACAGAGCTGTTGAAAAAGAAACAGTGAAACCGCTTTTGGCTAAGGTCTCATTCCTGTTTGACATATAATCGATTGAAGGAGCTTTCCTTGCAAGGTAGCTTCAAAATCTTCCTCAGAAGTTACGTGATAACATCCGGTAGGACTTAAATGCGGTTTCATTAAGCTCTAGAAATAAAGAGCGCTAATGTGATCGTGGAATAATGGAAGATCTGAATGTATGTCCCATCGACGCTGAAATCATTAGGGACAGATCGGAGGCAGATCCCTCTTCAAGTACACCATCCTGACATTGGCCTTAAGTGATTGAGAAAAATCCACAAAACGTAAATCTGGAAAGATGGAGGTAATTTGAACCCCATTCTTCCTAATGCGAGAATAGTGCCTTAACCACTGTGCCATCTCACTAAATACGGTCATGGAAAACACAGGTTTAAAATTGGAAATTTGTGGTAAGTTCATATGGGACCAAAGGTCCTTAGGCTTACACAACTTAATCTAACTTCAACTAAGGAGAATACACACACCTATGCCTGAGGGAGGACTGCCGCGCGGCAACCCCGTGCGGCACTGGTTTAATAACGGAAAATAGTCTGATATCAGGTCGGTATTTTATAATTTTCTTACAGGTGAACGCAACACACATAAATAGAGCTTTCTTTTTTTTTTAATTTTGCCCTTTAAATACGCCGCAATACAGACAGACATAAAATATTCGGCGTTGCACAACGTTTTCTCTGCGTTCCTCAATTTTATGGTAGATAATGTGTTACAAAATTCAGCGTGTCTGCTGAAAGTAGTTTAAACGCAGGATGATATTTGATGGTTCGCTGACACATCTACCTTCTGTACAATTGCTTTATCGTCAAGGAGGAACAAAAGAAGGAAGGGAGGTTATCTCTGTTCAGCGTCCGGTCGCCGTGGAGGTCATTAGACATGGAGCACGTGCTCTGAGAGAAGAAATCGACCGTGCCCTTATCGAAGGAACCGTCCCGACATTTGGGTTCAGCGATCCACGGAAAGAACTGTCGAATAAAATCAGGTCAACAGAACGAGCGTTCGTTTACTGCTTCTCCCGAATAAAAGTGGTATGTATTAACCGCTATCCCACGTCGCTGAGTAAATGAGTTTTTATGCTTTCACGAGAGAGATAATAACTGTAACTTTGCTCCTACATCCATCACATGAAAGGTATGACAGAAGTAACGAGATAATTTCGTGACGTCCTCCGAATAGAAACACTGAGATCGTTGCTTATTCTGTTCACTAAAACAAGGTTCACTATAGGAAGGCTCAACGCCGTAAGGCTGTAGTGCAGGAAGGCTTGCGCAGGATCAGTTTACTGGTGCAGGGACCTACAACGTAAATAAATATAACGTACTGCACATTAATAGAAGAAAAGATCCGTAACTGTCCAATTACACTATTGGCGAAAAATCCATGGAAGCAGTACTAATCATAATCGTCCGGAGCAATCTTAAGTGGAATAAGCACAAAAACTAAATGTGGGAAAAGTAGGTTCCAGGCTGAGACATTGGAAAAATCTTAAGTAAATGTAATTCATCCAAAAACAAACAAATGGCATTTGCCAAATAAATTTTTGATTATTGCACAATAATAGTTATTACAATCGCCGCCATTAACGATTATAGTTTGAACGTTTTTGGCATGCTTTTCACGAGTTTTTCTGTATATTCTCTCGGTAACGATCTCCACATCATTGTGAGTTTATATGACAGCTACGTCGACGTATATATTGGCTTCCCTTCAAGTTTCATCTTAATATACGACCAAACATTTTCGATCGGATTTGCATCTACATCTACATCTACATTTATACTCCGCAAGTCATCCAACGGCGTGTGGCGGAGGACACTTTACGTGCCACTGTCATTACCTCCCTTTTCTGTTCCAGTCGCGTATGGTTCGCGAGAAGAACGACTGCCAGAAAGCCTCCGTGCGCGCTCGAATCTCTCTAATTTTACATTCGTGATCTCCTCGGGAGGTATAAGTAGGTGGAAGCAATATATTCGATACCTCATCCAGAAACGCACCCTCTCGAAACCTGGACAGCAAGCTACACCGCGATGCAGAGCGCCTCTCTTGCAGAGTCTGCCACTTGAGTTTGCGAAACATCTCCGTAACGCTATCACGCTTACCAAATAACCCTGTGACGAAACGCGCAGCTCTTCTTTGGATCTTCTCTATCTCCTCCGTCAACCCGACCTGGTACAGATCCCACACTGATGAGCAATACTCAAGTATAGGTCGAACGAGTGTTTTGTAAGCCACCTCCTTTGTTGATGGACTACATTTTCTAAGGGCTCTCCCAATGAATGTCAACCTGGCACCCGCCTTACCAACAATTAATTTTATATGATCATTCCACTTCAAATCATTCCGCACGCGTACTCCCAGATATTTTACAGAAGTAACTGCTACCAGTGTTTGTTCCGCTATCATATAATCATACAATAAAGGATCCTTCTTTCTATGTATTCACAGTACATTACATTTGTCTATGTTAAGGGTCAGTTGCCACTCCCTGCACCAAGTGCCTATCCGCTGCAGATCGTCCTGCACTTCGCTACAATTTTCTAATGCTGCAACTTCTCTGTATAGTACATCATCATCCGCGAAAAGCCGCATGCAACTTCCGACACTATCTACTAGGTCATTTATACATATTGTGAAAAGCAATGGCCCCATAACACTCCCCCGTGGCAAGCCAGAGGTTACTTTAACATCTGTAGACGTCTCTCCATTGAGAACAACATGCTGTGTTCTGTTTGCTAAAACTCTTCAATCCAGCCACACAGATGGTCTTATCTTCCGTAGGCTCTTACTTTCTTTATCAGGCGACAGTGCGGAACTCTATCGAACGCCTTCCGGAAGTTCAGGAAAATAGCATCTACCTGGGAGCCTGTATCTAATATTTTCTGGGTCTCATGAACAAATAAAGCGAGTTGGGTCTCACACGATCGCTGTTTCCCGAATCCATGTTGATTCCTACAGAGTAGATTCTGGGTTTCCAGAAACGACATGATACGCGAGCAAAAAACATGTTCTAAAATTCTACAACAGATCGGCGTCAGAGATATATGTCTATAGTTTTGCGCATCTGCTCGACGACCCTTCTTGAAGACTGGGACTACCTGTGCTCTTTTCCAGTCATTTGGAACCTTCTGTTCCTCTAGAGACATGCGGTACACGTCTGTTAGAAGGGGGCAAGTTCTTTCGCGTACTCTGTGTAGAATCGAATTGGTATCCCGTCAGGTCCAGTTGAGTGATTTCAGTTGCTTTTCTATTCCTTGGACACTTATTTCGATGTCAGCCATTTTTTCGTTTGTGCGAGTATATAGAGAAGGAACTGCAGTGCGGTCTTCCTCTGTGAAACAGCTTTGGAAAAAGGTGTTTAGTATTTCAGCTTTACGCGTGTCATCCTCTATTTCAATGCCATCATCATCCCGGAGTGTCTGGATATGCTGTTTCGAGCCACTTACTGATGTAATGTAAGACTAGAACTTCCTAGGATTTTCTGTCAAGTCGGTAATTAGAATTTTACTTTCGAATTCACTGAACGCTTCACGCATAGCCCTCCTTACGCTAACTTTGACATCGTTTAGTTTCTGTTTGTCTGAGAGGTTTTGGCTGCGTTTAAACTTGCAGTGAAGCTCTCTTTGCTTTCGCAGTAGTTTCCTAACTTTGTTGTTGAACCACGGTGGGTTTTTCCCGTCCCTCGCAGTTTTATTCGGCACGTACCTGTCTAAAACGCATTTTACGATTGCGTTGAACTTTTTCCATAAACACACAACATTGTCAGTGTCGGAAAACAGAAATTTTCATTTTGATCTATTAGGTAGTCTGAAATCTGCCTTCTATTACTCTTGCTAAATAGATAAACCTTCCTCCCTTTGTTTATATTCCTATTTACTTCCATATTGTGGGATGCTGCAACGGTCTTATGATCACTGAGTCCCTGTTCTGCGCTTACAGAGTCGAAAAGTTCGGTTCTGTTTGTTATCAGTAGGTCTAAGATGTTATCTCCACGAGTCGGTTCTCTGTTTAACTGCTCGAGGTAATTTTCGCATAGTGCACACAATATAATGTCACCCGATGCTCTGTCCCTACCACCCGTCCTAAACAGCTGAGTGTCCCTGTCTCTATCTGGTAAATTGAAATCTCCATCTAAGACTATAACATGCTGAGAAAATTTATGTGAAATGCTTTCCTGATTTTCTCTCAGTTGTTCTGCCACTAATGCTGCTGAGTTCGAAGACATTGCAGGCCAATCCATCGTGGACACCCCATTGTCTTACTTCCACGCTGTACAGAGACATCTGCAATGTTTCGGATCATTATCCTCTTGAAGCACCCACTTTGCCTCGTTCGAGCCAAATAGCTTCTTAACGGACATTTGGATGATTTACAAGATAAACTGCCTCGTGATACTTCAGATACTTTGCACTCTTTTAGATTGCAAGCAACAAAACAAAACATTCAATTCTCACACTGTTTATCTATCCACTGTGCAAAAGCGCACTGAATACAGATTCGAGACCACTACCAGTGATGTCGCTACGGGCGTTACATTTAAAATTATGGCATACACTTTCTTGTGGAAATGACTGTAAATCGTCGGTACGGTGTCTCTTGAAACGACAAACACTTCGGTTACCTTGATTAGCGAACCACCAGCAACCTTACCACGTTATAATGCACCGATGCTTGACATAATAGCCTCACAACTACACAGAACAACGTCCTGACTGCGACGGACACGTGTAACGTACAGAGGACATGAACAAGAGCTGTCCGTCGTCAAATAGAACAACAGCGCAGCCTGGAGGCTTGGCTAGCATCTCGATTTATGTCCAGGCATTCATTTCTTCCGCTGTTTCCGTATTTCTGGCCAACCCGCGTAGCTGTGGATGTAGATGTGGTAATATTGTCTTTTTACAAAGTTTCCTGTGTAAGGACACATGGGATTTTGATAGCAGCGCGTGTTTAAATCAGTATACACCTAAGTGAAACTTGGTGAGGTTTCAACAAAGCTCTACATTGCTCAAGAAAAAATCGTACCAGTGTCTTGCTTGTAGGGTCTGTTTTCCTTAAAATCGCAACAAATGACCAACTGTTCTCAAGCGCCTCACCTACTCCTTTCACATGATTTTTCAGTCTTTAACAGCTAACATTCTGCAGTTGCAGATAGTTTTGGATCGCTTAAGCCCTCATTAGTAAAGACTAAATTAGTTCGTTTGTAATTATATCGTTGTCGATAAGAAGATAACGCCTCTCACTTATCCCTTCCGTTTCAAGAACTGACACGAAAAAAAAAAAAAGAAAAAAGGAGCCTGCAGTTAGACAGCCTCTACAATATTATCTTCTTGGCTTAAGCATCAGTGTTTAATGAGTTCTCAAATCTCGCTGCTTGCAGTTGATTAATTATATGCTACATTCTTATGTCTGTTATGTCTTCACAGTTAATGTTCTATTTGTTCAGCCTCTTTCCACAGAAGCGGTACTCGTAACGATATACGAAGTCACACTTCTGATGATCTGAGCAGCAGAAGTGTGTTACACGCGGAAATAAAATTCCGTTGATAAGATCACTCTAACTCAGATAACGTTGGTTTACTTTAGCTTTTTCTTAGCCGTTAATCTTGCAACACTGGTTACGGAGAAGCGACACCTGATAGCAGAAGCCAGAATCCTTTTGAATTTTCTGTAGTTTCTTCGTGTTATTACTCTCGGTAAACTAACTTTAATGCAATTACAGTAAGAAATACACAGCTAATGATAGAAATGTTGATAACTAATTTTCGTGCACTTTTCTTCTTCTCCTTATGCTTCTGCTTTTCTTCTTGTTCTGTTGGCTCCCTTTGAAGGTTGATTATCATTAGGTGGTTTGGAACTTTATTTATAGATGTTCCACAGACGTACAATTAAACCATTGCCGCATATTTTCGAGCCGTAGTGTCATCCTACCACCAATATGCAGGATGTTAGAGGTTTGACTTCACATACTGTGATCATTGGTACCTTAATAATTACCCACTTCAGTGTGTTAGTATTTTTTTCTGAGCGTCTACCAGTATTTCCCAAACTCGTCACATAATTTACTACCTGATGTTTTTTGCACCGTCGTAATGCGTCACTAACTGGACTACGCCTTTCAGTATAGGCTGATGTACTTTGAGGTACCAACCACCCTAAAACATACTACCACTATTAGATATAATTATTATTCTTCAAATGAAGTAAATACTGCTGTAATTTAGTTCAGTACACTATCCGCTGTCACCAATAAAAATATCTGCAATTATACCCGTAAAACTCTGTCTACTTTTAACGTTAGCTATCCATGATAACCAGCAAGGTATAGCCATTGAAACGTTATTCATTCTTTTATTGACGTCAAACAATCTGAAACTATCTGTAACTTAGTCCAGAACGTGAACTGAGAAAAACAATGTCATAACCGTATAAATTTGGAAATTTGTGGTAAGAACTATTGGACCGAACGGCTGAGGTCATCGGTCCCTAGGCTTACGTACTACTTAATCTAACTTAAACTAACTTACGTTAAGGCCAACACACACACCCATGCCAGAGGGAGGACTCGAACCTCCGACGGGGGGAGCCGCGCAAACAGTGCCAAGACATCTGAGACCGCACGGCTACCCCGCGTGGCATAATAACCGTATAATTTTCGTACTGTACATACCGCATTCTGGAGATTTGTGACTTTGATTTATGAAAAAAATGGTTAATGTTTGTTTTAAGAACCGCTACCCCAAGAATTTGTGCAAAAGACCATTGAATTAATAACACAGCGTCTGATCAAGAGCATGGAGCTCAGTTGGCTGCTACACCCCTTCGTAGCATTCAGTTTTTATCTGAAACTAATGACTGAAAGCAATTAAAAATCAAAACAACGGAAAAGAACACTGTTCATTTTTTAGTCTTATATATATATATATTTCTTTGAGTGTTTTAATTTTATCTTGCCTATCTAAAGGGTGCCTTTTATGCGTTATAAGTAAATGGAAGCACAGATTAACTGTGTTAGAAAAAGTTCGTAAATAGCTCTCAATTTAAGACGGAATGTTGAAGCTGGATTCCCCATGTTATTAGTGTTATCATAAATCAACTTTACAGGATAACTATCTAAATAGACACGAACGCCGAGGATAATATTTCGATGTCCCTCTCAGCATGACTAATGAGACTTGCATCATATATCAATAAAATATTACAAAATTTTAAGGCTTTCGTGGTCACTTGTTGACAAATTGCGTATTGGCTTCTGTCTCGGGTTCTTCGGCCGATGTTCATCTAATGGTTTTACTGACGTTTCGCCAGCACGAGTGGCTGGCATTGTTAAAGCTTCACCCTTCAGTTCACCACCGGCAATGGAGGGTGAAGCTTTGATAATGCCAGCCACTGGTGTTAGCGAAACGTCAGTAAGGTCATTAGATGAGCGTCGGCCGAAGAACCCCAGACAGAAGCCAATAGGCAGTTTTTCAATAAAATATTAGACCGTATACCAGCAAAATATACGCTTTTTTATGTTGACTTCCTTCATTAGACAGAAAATACACTGCTAGAGCTGCTGTGTGTAGCTTTCGCATGGACGTAGATTAAAAATCATTTAATGGTACTCTTCCAGAAGTAATCTCCCGTGACTTCACTGACGCCTTAATGTCAAACAATACATCATTCTCAACGGCAGAAGTTACTGCCAGCATATTTTTGTCACCGCGTATTTATCAGTAATGAAAATAATCCTTTAATGTTCAAATCAAAATCATGAAACAGCAAACACATATGAATGAAATATCATTAACTACAACGCACTATTAAAAATAAGCAGACGTATTCTTGAACCCATCGACGTAGAATAGAGTGCAAAAGCTGTTCATTGAGAAAAATGCTCTCTGGACGGCATTACACAGAATCATTTTCTCTAGTTGCCTATACAAGACTCCAGAAGCTCAATAAGACAAGCAAATTTCAATGAAATGCCTATAACTACTCCGAAGCCCCGTTGAATATCCTGGTATATGGATTTCGTACTAACGCTTTCGAAGGATAAAAAATGACGGCTCAGTTCAGTAGTAATGAAGAATATCACTTGGAAAGATTAGTTTAAAAAGATTTTCAAGCACCCCATAGGCGACTATTGCAAAATACGAAGGCGGGTGTGCATGGAACAGTGTCACTGTCAGTAATGCAATCTGTCACTCCTCTGACCTCGAAGGCACATCTATATCTATACTCTGCAAAACACTGTGAAGCACATGGCACAGTGTACAAGTTATTAGGGTTTCTTTCCGTTCCATTAACGGGAAGAATGACTGCTTAAACATCCTTTTGCACCCTGTAATTAGCTTAATCTTATCTTCGCGGTTTCTATGGAAGTGACATATTCGTAGGTAAGGGTTATAATAGATTCCTAGATTCATCACTTAAAGTTGGTTACAGAAACTTTCTAATTAGGCTATCATGGAATAGTTTGCATCTGTCTTCATTCATCTGCCAGTTCAGTTCTTTCAGCTTCTTCGTGATTTCTCCCACGTGTCCAACAAACCTGTGATCATTCCTGTTGTCCTTCGTTATATCCGTTCAACATCCTTCTTTACTTTACATGGCACGGGTCCCACAGATGAGCAAGATTCTAGAATGGTTGCAAGAGTGTTTTTCGTGCAATATCCTTTGTAGACTGATTATATTTCGGTAGTATTCTACCAAAGAAGTGCAGTCTGCCGCCCACTTTACCCACGACTGAGATTATGTGGTCGTTCCGTTTCATATCCCTACGAATTACTGCATCCAGGCATTTCTACGACTTGACCTATTCCAGCTGTGATTCAATGGTTTTGTAGTCATATTTTTTTCATTTTGTGTAAATCACAATTTTACATTTCTCGGCATATAAAGTAAGTTGCCAATCTTTGCACCACTTTGAAATCTTATCAAGGTCTGATTAACTATCTATGCAGCATTTTCAGACAGTACTTCATTACAGATAACTGGAGCATCTGCGAAGAACCTGACGCTACTATTAATATTGCTTGCAAGGTAATGAATGTACAACATGAACAGCAAAGGATCCAAGACACCATCCTGTGGCACGCTTGACGTTACTTTTACATTTGTCTGTTACTCTCCGCCCAAGATAACGTGCTGTGTTCTCGCCCCCAAGAAATCCTTAATTCAGTCACAAATCTCGCTTGGTAACCCCTCCCCCCCCCCTCCCTTGCTCCCCTCCCCCATATGATCGTAATTTCAGTAAAAGGCTTGTGCATTGTACTCAGTCAAATGTGTTTGGGAAGTCAAGAAAAACTGCTTCTGTCTGACTGCCTTGATCCATGGTTTGTGTAATGTAACTATGTCGGTGCGTGAGAAACAGCGTACTGTAATCGAGTTTCGAATTCAAAGAGTTCGTCCACGCATGGAGCACTCTCTCATTCAGCATGTCAATGCAAGACTATACACAAGCGCTGTGCCATCTGCAAGAATCCTCCATACACTTCCGCGTAGGCCCCATACGATTTTCATCTGTTCCCATAACTTAAAGGACGCCTTCGTGGACTTCACTTTGTTAATGATGAAGCGGTTGAAGCAGAGGTGAGGGCTTGGTTCCGTCAACAAAGTCAAACAGATCAAACAGACTGTAGTGACGGTATCAGCAAACTGGTCGCTCGTTGGGATAATTGTGTTCGCCGCCAGAGTTACTATGTTGAGAAATAAATATGATTACATGAAGAATGAAGACGTACAATTTTAATAACGTTTGTTTTACTTAAACATCTTTAAGAGATTTCACATAAAAATTCTGAAGCAGTACTTTTCAGCATGCTCTCGTAGTTTCGATGTGTAATGTTAATTACTGAAAGCTCAGCATAAAGTGTGAGTTGTAAGTTTTTAGAGTGTATTTCACGTATAACAGTAGAATTCAGTGACAGAACAATATTGTCTTTTAATTTTGAGTAAATGACTTTAAGAGACTAAGATAAAGAAGTGACTGGCAATGAAATCGCCAGTGCATGCGTTAAAGTTTTTCACTAATGATGACTGTGCAAAGAATAAGGAAGTTTCCGCACACAGTTACGTGTTTTCGATTAGTTATCGCATTTCATTTCATTTCAAACTCACAATTTCTAGCTTTGAAATCTTTGACAACAGAACTGTAATTCCCAAAATGTAGTGGGTGTACTGGAAGACTAGGTCGCTATACCTCAGGAGTTTCACAAACTGTTCCGTCAATCACCGTAATTTACCAGTAGGTCATTCTTCCCGGATCGGTTGTCTCTGGCGTTGAGAGCTAACGATCGTGCTTACCTTTATTAAGTTTTGCACTCAGCGTATATAAGAAGCCATCCGATAGTTAAAAGCAATCGAATAATTAATTAATGATTGAAGCTCTGACTCACTTTGCACTTTAAGCAACATTTATTCGTGCCATTATCGGTTACGAGCTGATCATCAGATGGCATGCATTGTTGTTCAAATGTGAGAATCTTTATATTTGATGGCTTAGCGTAACACTGGTTCCTGCGGAGCGAGCAATGCAAATTTCGAATAAAGATATATGACGTTCGATTGTTCCACAGGATTAAATTAACACACATACAAATTACAGAACACATTGGGCCCACTATTTGTGATAATTATGTTTCTGCCTAGTGTTTCAACGTTCAACCTGTGCAACATTTCATTCAAACTGAAGACAATTCTGTAAATGATAAAACTTTGTTGCTGCCTGAGATTCATCGAGGCTAATCGACATGTGGAATTTTTCATGTATGTAGGATACAAATTTGTATCAGCCAAACGCAAAAGTTAAGATTCAAATGCCTGAACAGCAACAAATGATACCCGAAATGAGCTTCGCCATTTGCAGCATGTAATGGAAGAAATCGGTGTTATTTTACGTAATTAGGTTCTGCGTTTGCCGTTAATTGTTTTATTTACTACAGTCTTCCGGTACGGTTGCACCTTTCTTCAGGTGAGACGTAAGTGCTTGTCCGTCTTCGATGTTGACGTTTTTTTACATAACTAGCATGCTTTTACAATCTAAATACGCCCATAACCTCCAACAATCGAAATTCGTTGAATTCCCCAGATCGAAGGCAAATGCCATGGTAGTTCCTTTGAAAAAGACATGAGCGAAATTCCTCATCCATGTCGCATCTGAGCTAGTGCTCCGCCTCTAATGCCCTCATCATCGTCGGCGCGTTAAACTCAGAGGAGGAGGAGGAGATTAGTGTTTAAAGTCCCGTCGACAGCGAGGTCATTAGAGGCGGAGCACAAGCTCGGATTAGGGAAGGATTGGGAAGGAAATCGGTCGTGCTCTTTCAAAGGAACCATCCCGGCATTTGTCTGAAATGATGTACGGAAATCACGGAAAACCTAAATCAGGATGGGCGGAGATGGGTTTGAATCGTCGTCCTCCCGAATGCGAGTCCAGTGTGCTAACCACTGCGCCACCTCACTCTGTTTTCGTTGTACGGGAACGTGTAGTTGTAGCCTAGTTTTATGATTTTTTGGAATATTGGTATGGCTCCCTAGTGCTTAACCCTCTATTGCATGGTGTTGACGTTTGGTAACAAACCATGAATTTACTTATTATGTTAAGGAAAATACTCGTATGTGCATGTTGCAGTCACCTGGCAACACACGCGGTCTGGCTGCATCGAGCTACATTGCGTTTAGCGTCATTATTTTAACAGAAACAGTCGAAAATCGATAACCTATGCCGAAGATCGAGTGTACGTGAAAGCAGCTGAGAGAGTGAATTATTTCTGTCAAACCTAGACAAATTTTTAACCTATGTAAAATAATGTTTAATGATAGCATAAATCATGT
Organism: Schistocerca gregaria; assembly: GCF_023897955.1. NCBI lineage: Eukaryota > Metazoa > Arthropoda > Insecta > Orthoptera > Acrididae > Schistocerca > Schistocerca gregaria. Next base: position 72,461,698 of record NC_064931.1, read on the forward strand.
TTCTACATCCCTGCAACTGCACAATTGATAATTAATCAATATTTTCGGTTTTTCCGGGTGGCAACAAACCCAAAATGTCGAATACATCAAAATTTCAAGTGACCGTTACAAATAATTAATGACATACATATATAAATATGCCGTAACAGGCAAAGGTCTAATACTGGAAGTGGAAAGAATAGTAAATATTTGTTCGTAATTAGAATATAAATTTTTAATAGTTGTGATAAATACACCGAGGGCACCTTCACACCAAACGAAAGGCATTTATTTTAAAAATTATCTTGAGAAACGATTAGTTATTGAAAAAAGGGTCCTGTCCAATGGAAGGTAAGCATTTATTGAGTATAATACTAGTTATGTCGGCAGATAATTTCTGTGGCTGCGTATAATAAAGGAAATATGTATGTACCGCAGCCGGTCACAATGTTCGAGATTGTTAATCTTATAACATTAATGTATGAGCGAAGCGTTTAGAGACACTAGTGTTCACCGTCAAGTACTGAGTCGTAAAAATCACTCAAACATAATTTACGCTACTGTTATTATTAACTAGACTGTAGCTAACTCAAGAAACTATCGGGAGCGGAAATAATGTTTAAGTAATTTGTATACCTTGATGCCTAATAGTGAGCACTTAGCGCCTCGAAACACTTCGTTGATAAATCAATGCCATAAAATTTTAAACACTTTGACTGGTTGCGGCACACGCATTTGGATGGTTACACAGTTTCATCGCAGTTAGATTAAATACGCGATTAATTCTTCAAAAAACACCATTTGCGCTTTTAGTTGTAACTGTTTTATTATGCTGTTGTAACTTCGGCTTCTGTGTCACTTCCAAGCGTAAGATTTGATGTCACGTTGTGGCATAGAAATAATAATCTTTGCCGCCTGTCGTTGACTCTCTTAAGACTGCATGTAAATAACACGAATATACTCGTGTCCCTGATAACAACCACCGTGAGTGATGCAGCCCAACGAGATCGTTATTTTTAAAGTTCTTCTATGCCATCGTATGACATCAGATCTTACTCTCCAAAATGGCACAAAAGCCGAAAATACAATAGCGCCATAAAACAATGACAAGAAAAAGAAAAATGAAGTCAGTTAAAGAATTTATAGAGGCTGTGGACTCGTTTTGAAAGAAGTTAACGTGATTAATTAATCGTGGTAAGTAACACTTTGCCGAGCGGTGTGCAAAACCAGCGAGAGAATGATAATCCGCACGCGAGATGCTGCGGCTGCGTACACGAGAGTGGGCTACCTTGCGCGTGGCGCGCTGACTGAAGGCGGCGAGCGCGTACAGCAGCAGCAGCGCCCCGGCGGTGGCGGCGCAGGCGAGGCGCAGGCGTCTGCGCGCGGCGCGCATCTCGTGGCAGGCGGCGCGCCGCAGGTACCGCGCGCCTTCTGCGCCCACAAAACTCATTTCCCGCGTGTGCCGCAGGCGCAGCCAGTCGAAGGCCGCCGGCGCACGTCACCACCACCTGGCCGGCATTGCGCGTAGTTCACAGATGGCAATACTGTCCGGCGCGCGCGCCAACAGTGGCGCTAGTGTCGCTCTCGCAGCCGACTACCGCCGAGCGCACTCCACTTCTGCGATGACGTTCGTACCCGCCGGCCGGTCTGCGGCGCACGGCGGAGGGTACGTTGCAGTGTCGTAACAGGGACAAACTTCTGCCGCCGACGACGTCGCGATTGTGGTCAGTGACGTAGATCGTGACTCGACTGCCCTGACAAGAGACGTCTCTCCGTTCGAACGGGAACTTGTAGTCAACAATTTGTACGCAGACCCGGCTCACGCCTGCGACGGCGTACGATCACGTTGCTCTCGGTTTGTGCACATCACCTGCAGTCTCGGAGGAAAGGGGATGGGGTTAACACGCCAGTCAAATAGTTAGCTCAGCTAGTGTACCTGTACAATTTACATGCTGACTCCAGAGAGTCAACGCGGGGAAGAAGTTACTATTTCTGTGCCATAATACGATATCCATCTTATGCTTGAAAATGACACAGAAGCCGAAATTATAATACTGCAATAAAACAGTTATAATTAAAAGCGAAAACGGTATCATTTGAAGAATTACTCGCGAATTTAATTTAATTCTGATGAAACTGTGTGACCATTCAAATGAAATATGGAAGTGTCACAACGAACCATAATATTTTACACTGTTAACTTTATGATGCTGATTTATCGAGGACGTGTTTAGTATACATGTGTCAGTATTGGCACACATACAGAGCAAAAATGAGCGAGACCATTAATGTTTGGAACATTTTAAATATTGTGGCATCCAAGTTAAGCAGGCGTTGTCCAACGGAACGCGGTGTAGGATGCGATGACGACGCTTTCGCGATGTTTTTGATTAATCTGGTTATTCAGAAACAAGAATATTCATTTGACTGCTCAGCCGAAGTTACACTGGATAGAATAGTGGATTAAGAAAACGACTTTATAAGACGATAACATGATTCATGGTATTCAGGATTGTAGTGCTATTGGCAGTGGCGGGAGCAGTACTCCTCAGAGAGAAGTGAACAGTTCTGGTGACTATAAATCCCCACAAGAAAAGAAATCCAATACTGTTAGGCTTTTAAGAAAATTGCCGGAAGAACATCTTGAACGTATGATTACCATACACCCCCAGGTAAAGCTGCGACCTACATATCATTATTGAAGAGGCATCCATCTATAAAAAGCGCATCGAACATCAAAGTTAATATTTGATTATGTGCAGAAAAAAGGCGTGATGAACATCCATTTCGAGGTAACAAGGCAGTCAAGGAATTGGAGATAAAAGGACACCCTAATTCTACATAACGAGGAACGAAGGAAAATGTGTCCATTACCATCACCAGAAATTTTGGGCAATTCAAAAATCAAGAGAAATTGGACACACGAAGTTTAAATGTTCTGTAGCTCTCATAGCACGTATCAAGAAAGAACACAGAGTGTACCACAGACACATCACTGCTTTCGTGACAGCCACATATGTACAGGAAGACCAAGGTATTCGCCAGTCTCGGGCCCGTTTTGCCGAAGAAGTAAACAAGAAAACTCTACACATAGCTACACCGCATTTGGAAACTGTTCAAAGTGGATTTAATTATGAACTAACTTCTGGTGCGACACTATTTAGAAACGGAGAAGAAATCAACAGTCATCTCGGTTTAGTCTGCGCACAATACAGCTCGTGCAATAGATGTTAGACTTTCAACGAGTGGACGCCTAACAAAAGAGCTATAAATTTGTCTTCAGAAAAAATAAAACTTTCGACGAGAAAGTTGAAAAGGCTGTTGAACACAATTTCCCACGAAACATACATTTGGAGGATAGCACAAGTGGGAAAAATTTAAAAGGCAATTAAAAATTCTTTTCGTGAATTTTGTTTATGACAATGTCGCAATTAACGGAAGTATACACTACTTTGTGTTTCTTGGAGTGCTCTCACGGACACGACAATAGTAAATGATTCATTTGTGGGTAAAAGCAATGAATGGATGATCATTCCACCAAAAGCAACAAAATACGTACAGCCTTTAGATTTACGTGTCTTCTAAGAATATAAAATATATGGAAGAAGGATAACAGACTCTATAAGGACTTTCTGCAGTGGCTTCGACACTAATTAGGAAATAGAATTTTCATTATGAAAACGCATTCTATTACTGACAACCAGCTACAGTGGGCAAACTAAGAGCAGTTGAATGCTTTCATCATTCTAATAACAATGCTATGTAAAGCTTCTAAACCAACATGTGTTGTCACTGCCCTTCGCCTTTGTGGCCGCTTCAACTCTACTGGGAAAATTTCCGGTGAGGTACCTGAATGTCTGTGGAGGAATGACAGAGCATTCTTCCTCAACAACCGAAACCAGACGAGGTTGTGGTGCTGGACGCTGGGGTGTGGAGCGAATTCGACACCCCATATGTGTTCTATAGCTTTCAGATTGGGACATTGGGCATGTTATTGTCCACAAACTATTGTCTCGAATATACCGAACGAGTTCGTGCAATATTTAGCACTCTGGACTCTTATTCGGGAGGACGACGGTTCGAGTCCGCGTCTGACTTGACGGATTTAGGTTTTCCGAAATTTCCATAAATCTCTCCAGGTAAGTGACAGGATGGATCATCTGAAACTGCACAGCTGATTTCCTTCCCCATCCTTAAATGACCAATCCAGGTTTGTGCTCCGTCTCTGATGATGTAATTAAACGGTACTCTTTCTTCCCTTCTTCTTGCCTTACCGACGCTGCTTTATGGCAGGGTGCCCTCCCGTGCTGATACAATCATAGTATCCGAACTGCACCTCTACTTAAGCAGTACACAATTTTGAAGTGTTCATGGGACCACACCCTAACCACAACAATCCTCCTCACCATAACACTACCTCCGTGCTTCACTGTTCGCATTGCACACGATAGCAGGTAACGCTCTCCAGAACCCAAATCCATCCATCGGATTGGTGCACGGTGCAGCGTGATTCATCGTTTCCACTCATTCGCCATCCAGTGGCGTCACTCTTTGCGGCACCTAAGCTTCGTTTAGGTTGAATGTATGGCATATGAGGAACTGCTCGACCATTATGCCTCGTTCTTTTTACTCCCTGTGCACAGTCATTGTGCTTGGTGGATTGCCGGTAGCACTTTGGAACCCACGAGTGATTTCTTACGCTGATTTCATACGAATTTTTACAGCCAACTTCCGCAATGTTCTACAGTCCGTCAGTACATCAAGTCTGCCTGGTCTTGCTTTAGCTGTAGTTGTTCCTTCGCGTTTCCCCTTTGACAGATACGTTAGCAACAGTCGATTTGGGTAGTATTAGAAGTGTTGAAATGTTCCTGATAGGTCTGTTACTCGGGTGACGTCCTATGGCTAGTCCACGTACGAAGTCACTCAGTCCTCCTGCTGTTACTTCTTTGACAACGCAGTACTCCACGTTTCATTTATTACCGGCGCACAATGGGCCAACTCTCTTTAAAACGTGGACATAATAGAAAAATGGATACAAAATCCCACAAAATAGTCTTCCTTTTAGAGTGTATGGGTCGCTGATTGACAATTCGTCGGAATAACGTAATTCAAAATGGCGGATCCAATTTGATGGATCAAAAATTATAGATTTAGCGGATTCGAATAAAACTTAGGGTATGAAGTATTTTGAGGTCGATGATAACGCATTAGGAATCGAAATTGCCTTACTGAAATATTTTATTCAATATTTTACGCTTTTCAGTTGAAATCGTCGTCACATTCTTCACCTGTATCACTACCGCTTTCAGCAGCGTCGCTGTCGGGTTGTCCACTGGGAGATGGTTCGAAAATCAGTTCTTCTACCTCACGTGGCATCTACTCATCTTCCTCAGCTGTTTTTTTCTGTCATCTTGAGACGAGCGGATACGAAGATTCCAGAAGCCGATGGCAGACATCATCCATTGTTCTCTCACGGTAGTATTTACGTGTAAAACTTTCTCGGTGACACTGAATATCCTTATTCCCAGCTTACTGGGCAACTTCAGATAGCCGACCAATCGGCAACGGAGCAGTTTCGATTACGGCTTATCTGTGCATCAGTACTATATACAGTGATGTCGGTATCGGGCATATCGCAGAATATTGCGAGGCTGGTGAAGCTGGCATGTGACTTTCGAGAAATATACATTTTTTACAGAGTTCGTGACGGATATGCTACAGTTCTAGAGTTATCTTTACAAAATTTGAGTAGTTCTGCGGAATTTAGCAAAAAAATAGTAATCAGGAAAATTGTAATCTTCCAAAAAATTGTTTGATACATTGCGAAAAAAATTATCATCACAGTTCTGAATAGTTATGCAGAAAAACCCTAATGCCATTTTTTGTGCAAATAATAGTTTATGAAGTAATTGCAATAATAAGGAATAATATTTTTACCCTGTGACATTGACGCATGATAGAAAAATAACTGACCAGTAAAAACGCATAAATATGCGCACTCAAATACAGTTGAACTCGATAACTATACTATTAAGGTAGTAGGAGAGCCACTTATAAAGGTGGAGCGACGCAGAAGTAATTTTGCAGCTAACGATTTCGGGTGGTAAGTAGTTTAGTTTAAGCCGATATATATCATTACACCATTTAAACATGTCATAAACATACCCTTTGTAGTGCTACGTATCTTATTTTATCCTGAGAGTTGAGCAAGATCGCTGTCATACATTAAACAGGCCCCACAAACAATATGCGAAAAATGTGTCCGATACATTGTTTACCGGCGGCTGTCACGGCACGTCTATCGACTTGTGGCTGGAATGCCACCGCAGCAGTGGACGAGTATGCACCAGCGCAATCTACAGAAAATTTCGGAAGTCGCACCCTTCCCTGTTTCTGTTCTGTGCAGGTTTTGGAGGAGTTGGCCCACTGTGCGGTTGGCCACCTCTCGTGACATCTAGCGGTAAATTCTGCATTACACACAGGTGTCTGTATACTTTGGATCAGATACTCTATCTGAAGCACTGGCTCAAGGCCTCGACGATACTGAACGATTAGCGACCTGATGTTTTTCTCGATTCAGCAGTTGCTGCTGTTAATGCAGCAGCAGTTACTTCCGGAGATCCTTGTTTCTCATTTACATCCTTGTTACTTGAACTGCACACATTCTATAGGCACTCCTCTGCATCATACTACATCAGTAACAAAGCACGCTGTCTTGTCCACTCCATTTCAGTATCAGTTTCACAGAACAGTAAACCGAATGCATAAGCCGATGGACATTGAAAGTATAAGCAGACGCAAAAATAGGCGAACTAAGGGGGCTCAAACACACTCAAACGCCAGCGCCCTTGATCTGGGCTGACTCTGGCACAGATAGCTGTTTCCGTGATTCAAACATGTTTGCAAACATTGATCAGCAGTAGTTACCGGAAAGAGTACCGTATCGAGAGGGCGCAATAGCTGACAGATTGAAAAAAAAAGGAAAGGTGATGTCAGAATTAACCGCGAGAGGTACATAAGTTCTCTCACCCCTCATGTTCCTATTTTCTGCCTACGAGAACAAGCCTTTCCCTCGCCCTACAACTGTACACCCACGCTGTTGTCACAGTCTCACTCTTCCACGAAAGCGTGCTGAAAAGTGATGCCGCGAGTTTTTTTATGTGAAACTCTCAAATTTTTTTAAATAAAACATTTGTTAACATTCTGTATCTTTGCGCTTCACGTCTACATATTTATTTCGCAGTGTGGTCACCGTTGAGACGAACACATTTCTCTCAACGAGAGATCAGTTTGTTGACACCGTCTCGGTAGAATGTTTGACTTTGTTGACAGTCCCACAACATGTTTGCACCGCTTCATCACTATCAGTGTGAAGTCCTCGAAGGTGCGTTTTAAGTTTTAGAAACAGATGAAAATCGGATAGGCCCTGATCGGGACTGTATGGAGGATGATATATGATAACGAACCCAAGACGCCGGGTTATCGCAGATTTCGCAGCGCTCGTATGCGTTCTGGCATTTTCATGCTAAAGGAGAGAGTGTTCTATGTGCGGACGACGTTTTCTGCGGTTAGAAACTCGACTGTAGCACGCTGTGCCTCACGAACAGACATAGTTACATTATGCACCGTCATGTTACACGCAACAGTTCGGAGCCATCTAGCGTTCGAGGGTTGTAATTTGCGTCATCGAAGCGGGAAAGTCGACCGAGCAATATGCATGACATGTAATACCACATCCGATAATGAGAACAGAATAAATAATTCGGAGGCTCTACTTTTCAGCACGCCCTCGTAGCTTCATACATAAACTACTACTACTCAACAAACGTCGATAGCTAAAATGGTTTATGTGACAAAATGCGCTTGTTTCACACAGCTGCCGCCTACACAGCTCGTTCGTGTTCAGCATGGAATCCTTGTTGCTACTTCGCTACGGTAATGCAGGATCTGAAAGGACGACGAACCGGTGCTGAATTTGACGGAAGGATTTCGATTTTTGTCGACTGAGGACTGTGTATGGTGAGCTGCGAAGGTAGACGAAGCCAACAAAATACAGGGGAGTATATACACTGAGGTCAAAAAAGTCATGGGGTACCCCCTAATATCGTGTCGCGCCTCCTTTTGTCCTTTAGTGCAGCTACTCAACAACTGTTTTGAAGTCTCCTGCAGAAATATTAAGCCATGCTGCCTCTACAGACGTCCATAATTGCGAAAGTGTTGGAGGTGCAAGATTTTGTGCTCGAACTGATCCCTCGACTATGTCCCACGAATGTTCGATGGGAATCACGTCGAGAGATCTGGGTAGCCAAATCATTCGCTCGAACTGCCCAGATTTTTATTCGAACCAATCGCGAACAATCGTGGCCAGGTGACATGACGCATTGTCATCTGTAAAAATTCAATAGTTGTTTTGGAACATGAAGCCCCTGAATGGCTGCAGATGGCCTCCAAATAGCCGAACATAACTTTTTCTAGTCAATAAGCGGAACAATTGGACCAGACATCCCAGTTCATTCCATGTAAATACAGCCCATACCATTGTGGATCAACCACCAGCTTGTACAGTCCCTTGTTTACAATTTGGGTCCATGGCTTCGTGGCTCTGCGCCACACTTGGACTCTACCATCAGCTCTTGAAATCGGGACTCGACTGATCAGGCCACGGTTTTCCAGCCAGCTAGGATCCAACCGATAGAGTCACAATCCTGGGAGAGGTGCTGCAGGCGATGTGCTGTTAACAAAGGCAATTGCGTCGGTAGTCTGCTGCCATAGCCAATTAACGTCACATTTCGCTGCACTGTCCTAACGGATATGTTCCTCGTATGTCTCACATTGATTTCTGCGGTTACTTCACGCAGCGTTGCTTGTCTGTTAACACTGACAGCTCTCCGCAGACGCTGCTGCTCTCCATCGTTCACTGAATGCTATCGGCCACTGCGTTGTTCGTGATGGGGTTATTCTCGAGACACTTTTGACACTGTGGATCTCAGAATACTGAATTCCCTAACGATTTCCGAATACTGCTCCGAAATTTTGGTTGGGACGACCTACTGTGTGAATAAAAAAGAATTGTAGAATAAGTTTTCTGTGGCTCATTAATTATACTATGCGAGTTGCTAACCGTTGTGTCTTCAGATAGTATGATTCTGTTCACCTAAGTGTACCGTGCTTACACCTATTTCCTGGGTGGGCGTGACAGGTATTTCCTCCACGATGTAAACTCCTTTGTTTCCCTCTCACACTGCCCCGCATTTTGTAAGAATGCGAATTCATAATGTCGCTCGTATAAGGCAGCTGACTGCTTTGTAGTATACCAAAACAAGTTAACTGTCGAATAAGATTGTCACCACTAAGCCTTATCACCTACAAAAGAATGAAAAATGTTTGGCTCATCGCCATGTCAAAGTCCTAACAAAGAAGTTGCACGTCTAATAACGTGTTATCGTGATCATTCTGTCACGAGCCACAACAATATCACCTTAAGAGCACAGAACCCCAAATGAAGTTTCCTGCAACGATTATCCTGATACTTACCCACATGTTACTCCTATGACTAAATATTGGTATTGTGAAAGATATTCTATAAATAATACACATGGTAGCGAGTATAGTAATTGATCCATGCGTTGTACGGCACTTCAGCCAGTGTTGTGCTGCCCCCGGGGCACGTCCGGCGACTATGAAGATGCACTCAGGAGTGAAGTTCTGTCCCACGGGTTTTAGCGGTCTAGTGTCCGTATTGCACCCAACCATTCGATTTCGAACTGGACTGACAGGCAATCGCAAAGTTTCCAACCACAAGCCAGTCCTCTTCTCCTTGTTGCAAAACATTAATATTTTATTACTTTTAATAGGAGAGATATGTCTCCGTTTAAAGAAGTCATTATATTCCCCTATTTCTTTTATTTATTAAAACAGATTGCTCACTGTGCTAATAAATGTAGTTCCAAGAATTGTGATATCACGCCATGATAGGATCCACAGTTACGGTGTCCTTTTGAAAATCTCCCTCCACTCGAGGGATAGTTGGTGACCGAAATTGCCTGCCAACCCAGCAACGGGTTTTTGCCCTTTCTCCTTCTGGAAAGTGCTGCCCTGGAGTCGGCTGGAAATTCTTCATGCCAGATTGGTTCAAGCACGTCTTACGATCTCGTTATCTAAAAAGTCGAATTCTCCTGAAAGCAAGGGTATGCTCTGCTACTGCTGATTTGGCTGCATTACTTAAGCATCTGGTGTGGCAACACTCTAGAAATAGCACTGACGAATGCTTACGTATTAAACATTCTGTTGTTATTCTAGCGCAGATGAATCTCTGACATATGTCAAAGCATCAAGTGTTAGGTTTCTTTGCTAATCGCTGAACTAAGCGTTTAACACGTGTAGCTCTTGTAACGAATCTCACTGGACCGTTGGGTTCGCTGTGCTTAATTTTTATTAAACTACACTCCTGGAAATTGAAATAAGAACACCGTGAATTCATTGTCCCACGAATGGGAAACTTTATTGACACATTCCTGGGGTCAGATACATCACATGATCACACTGACAGAACCACAGGCACATAGACACAGGCAACAGAGCATGCACAATGTCGGCACTAGTACAGTGTATATCCACCTTTCGCAGCAATGCAGGCTGCTATTCTCCCATGGAGACGATCGTAGAGATGCTGGATGTAGTCCTGTGGAACGGCTTGCCATGCCATTTCCACCTGGCGCCTCAGTTGGACCAGCGTTAGTGCTTGACGTGCAGACCGCGTGAGACGACGCTTCATCCAGTCCCAAACATGCTCAATGGGGGACAGATCCGGAGATCTTGCTGGCCAGGGTAGTTGACTTACACCTTCTAGAGCACGTTGGGTGGCACGGGATACATGCGGACGTGCATTGTCCTGTTGGAACAGCAAGTTCCCTTGCCGGTCTAGGAATGGTTCAAATGGCTCTGAGCACTATGGGACTCAACTGCTGTGGTCATTAGTCCCCTAGAACTTAGAACTACTTAAACCTAACTAACCTAAGGACATCACACACATCCATGCCCGAGGCAGGATTCGAACCTGCGACCGTAGCAGTCGCACGGTTCCGGACTGCGCGCCTAGAACCGCGAGACCACCGCGGCCGGCTCTAGGAATGGTAGAACGATGGGTTCGATGACGGTTTGGATGTACCGTGCACTATTCAGTGTCCCCTCGACGATCACCAAAGGTGTACGGCCAGTGTAGGAGATTGCTTCCCACACCATGATGCCGGGTGTTGGCCTTGTGTGCCTCGGTCGTATGTAGTCCTGATTGTGACGCTCACCTGCACGGCGCCAAACACGCATACGACCATCATTGGCACCAAGGCAGAAGCGACTCTCATCGCTGAAGACGACACGTCTCCATTCGTCTCTCCATTCATGCCTGTCGCGACACCACTGGAGGCGGGCTGCACGATGTTGGGGCGTGAGCGGAAGACGTCCTAACGGTGTGCGGGACCGTAGCCCAGCTTCATGGAGACGGTTGCGAATGGTCCTCGCCGATACCCCAGGAGCAACAGTGTCCCTAATTTGCTGGTAAGTGGCGGTGCGGTCCCCTACGGCACTGCGTAGGATCCTACGGTCTTGGCGTGCATCCGTGCGTCGCTGCGGTCCGGTCCCAGGTCGACGGGTACGTGCACCTTCCGCCGACCACTGGCGACAACACCGATGTACTGTGGAGACCTCACGCCCCACGTGTTGAGCAATTCGGCGGTACGTCCACCCGGCCTCCCGCACGCCCTCGCTCAAAGTCCGTCAACTGCACATACGGTTCACGTCCACGCTGTCGCGGCATGCTACCAGTGTTAAAGACTGCGATGGAGCTCCGTATGCCACGGCAAACTGGCTGACACTGACGGCGGCGGTGCACAAATGCTGCGCAGCTAGCACCATTCGACGGCCAACACCGCGGTTCCTGGTGTGTCCGCTGTGCCGTGCGTGTGATCATTGCTTGTACAGCCCTCTCACAGTGTCCGGAGCAAGTATGGTGGGTCTGACACACTGGTGTCAATGTGTTCTTTTTTCCATTTCCAGGAGTGTATTTACAAGATTATAAAATTTTATAAATCTGCGTAGAAAGAATTGCAGAAAGGTAGTTTTCCAGGGGGGAAGGCGCGGCTTTGGCACTGCTGCCAGGGATGCAGGATCCTGTCGCTATGGCCGGTAGCGGATGATACGTTGTAGTGGCATAACGGAGGTAGCTTCGCGTCCAGTGAAAACTTCAACTTCACACTCCCCTCCCCATCCCTAAATAGTGAAATCTCATCCTTTTTGTTTAATTCTCACCGCTGCTGAGCCTGTTTACAGAGTTCAGTACGGCTTTAAGCCCACTTCACACCAACGACTGACTGTTCAAAATAAACTAATCACGGTGGGTGCACATCAAATGCCCAAATGTAAATGAACCGCTGACCGAGAAGCGGATCCATAGCAGGGGGGTTGTACCAGCACGAGCTCAATGGGCCCCTTGAATAAAAAAACTGTCCACTTGGCCTGGAACTCTTTGGTACACAAACCAGTCACTTGGTGATATTATATTGTGTTTAAAAACATCTGATTTGTGATTCGGTTATAATAATGGCCCAAAAAAGAGACAACATACCCGTGCCCCACTCCTCTAAGCCAGTTGGGTGATGTATAAATGCTTTGGTGGCCTGCTTGTCCAGAAACTTTGACATTACTGCAGATGTGTGAAAATGTGGGGGAAATTCAAAGGAGCGTTACCCTGCTGACTGAAATGTCTTAATTTCTGTAATTTATGACCCAAAAAAGACGTGATGACTGTCCAGACACTTTGGCATTACAGTGGATATGCAGAATTCAACTGATATAGAATGCATCTACTAGAAAACACATCCACACAGTGCTGATGTGCAGTTGTAATTTTCAGAAAAAATTAAAGGACTTGTTCTCACATGATCAGTGTGCTAAAATACGTTACACTCCAGTTACTGACACGTTATAACTTTTAGAAGCACATAAGGAACTTGTTCTCAAATTATCATTGTGTTAAAATACATCGCACTGCTCTTACCGACATATCATAACCTTCTGAAATATGTAAACATCTTGTTCTCATATTATTGGCGTGTCAAAATACTTCACGTTGCACTTAATTGCGTGTTATAATTTTTTAAAAACGAATGTGCTGTAAGGAGCAAGTGTAAAAAAATTCGCACTTCAGGTGATGGTCGTTGCACAGATTAGTGACACGTACTTGGCTGGCAACTTGAGTGGCTTATGTGTTACCGCTGCAGACACCCCCATTCTTACACAGGACTGTGTGGTGATCACTCACCTATTAACATGCTGGGCAGCAGGAAGTCTTCTGTGCATATGAACAGTCAGTTCACTCAAGGTACAGCAACATGCTACTTGTACATGCACAGAGGTGAAGAGGCTGTCGACTCATCGCAGAGGCCAGACAGATATCTCACTGAGCCACAGCTGCCGACTCGTAAGACCCGCTGTGCATCACAGTCCAGGAAGTGCAGCATAATTTCATTTCATCATATAGGCTGCTCTTATTTTAAACAGCACATCCGACTCTTCCCGTATAAACTCCAAACACAGTCTAAATAATACAAAGCAGACATTTTCCAATTTTTCACCTCTATCAGAAATTATATGCATTTGGATAACTAGCCGATATAATGCACACATTCTGTATGATAATGGAGAGTGACAGGGACGTTTAATAATAAATACTCGAAATTTATAGCCTCTGGTAAATCTCCCGTGCGCTATCAACCCTCCATACAGTAGCAGGAATCAATGTGTAATACATCTGCATAAATAAACCATACATATATCCAACTATCCTTCAGTCAACACTTGCAATGAAAACAGTTGTATCAACACCCTCTTTTGCTACTGATTGAAAAAATGGCAGGAAGTTATCCCATTGGCCACATTTGACCCCCATAAACGTACAGAAACTATATGCCAGTATATCCTGCTTCTCTCCAGCACTCGACTACATGTAATTCGAGCTATACAGCTTAAGTCCATTTCAGTGTTAGTCCAACTGTCAGCATTAGAAACTGTAGCTATGAAGCACTCTTAGGATAAACCAGGTGATAGTAACGAAGACTGCAGGTGCACTCATTTCAGTAGTGACAATATTCCTGTTATATGTCGAAAATAATCTGAGTGCGTGTGCCTGTTTTTGTATATAGTCATGATCTAACGATTTTCTTTGATGTTATAGACTGCAGCATACCATCACCAATGATGGCATGTAAACACTGGACCTCAATCTGTGCTCCAGAGTGAGGTGGCTGGTTGGGAATCATTGAACAAGCGTTGCTAATAAATTAAGATTATGATCATAATCATACATATGTTAACAATTATTTTTACAATTATTATTTGATTTAAAGCTTCTCTTTCCTGTAGGAGTTTTGAATGATGGTGTCAGATGGGATAGATGGGGGTATTATGGCTGAGCGCAGTCACTGTCTGTGTGCTCCCAGAGTGTAGACACTATGGCGAGTCTGCTGGCTCTCTATGTGGTTAGCTCCTGGGACTCTGAGAGAAGGCCAGTTTGCCAGCTGCACATCATCTCTATCTGTGTGTGTGTGTGTATGTGTGTGTGTGTGTGTGTGTGTGTGTGTGTGTGTGTGTGTGTGTGTGTGTACAGTGTGACCCAATAGTCCATTAACATTTAAAAATACACTAATTCACAGAGCAACGTAGGTAGAGAGGTAAAACTTGTCACACATGCCTAAAATGACATTCGGTTTTAATGAAACAAAAAAGTTAAAAAACAATCTACAGCTGGCACTGGACAGCAACATGTGAGTGATACAGCATGAGAACTGTGTATAAAAGGAACGATAGTGAGAGAGGTAGTCAGACGTGCTAGCAGACATGGCATCTTGACTTTACCAGAAACGGCACTTTTAGTGAAGCTTTACTATCAGAATGGATAATCTACTATTGCAGCTTTACGATCTTGTCGCCATAAGAAGGGTATTTTTATGGATAAAGGTCCCATCACAGGTGTTGCTGTGAAGAAAATGACTACAAAGTTCAAAACACTAGGTTGTTTATATGATCGGCCCCATAGTGGGCAACCAGACCCAATGCTGCTGCTTCTTGGACAGTTCAGGAAGAAATGGAGACTTTTGCGAGTTCATCTCTGCGTGGTGAAGTCGGCGCTAGTGAAGTTTTGTATCACAGCAGCATTCCACACACTGCTCTCTGCAGAGCACACGGGCGTACCATCCAATGCTATCTGTCATCATGAAGTATTAGCCACTGATTTTGTGACGTCAAGAGCATTTGAATTGTGGGCACTTCAGAATATGGGGGAAGATGACAATTTGTTGTCTAACATGTTGTTGACCTATGAAGCCCATTTCACACTCAGAGGGTCTGTCAACACCCACAACTGCAGAACTTGGGCTACCAAAAACTCTAGAACCACATGTAAATAGAAAGTGGAGGGGGAGAAAGGAGAGGAAAGGAAAGGAAAAGGATTACTGATGTCAGCTGCATTGGGACATTATGCGGAATCAGTGGCTATGAGCAACAATGTGTGCCGAAGCGGGATTCGAACCCTGGATCACCTGCCTACTAGGCAGGTGCATTAACCACTGTGCCATCCGGGACAACTGCGCAGACTATCGGAACAGACCTCATAGCTAAACCACATTCCTACAGAGTGCCACTATCCGCAGTCCCTGTTCATTTCCTTCATGCTCGCTATTCTGAGATCAATGCAAGAGGTTGGACGCACTTGTGCATCTGCACTGAGGAAGGTGGATTCATTACTCATCATCTAGACAGGCCAATTCCTTTGGTCTCTCTCCTCTCCACCTTCAATTTACATATAATATATCACAGTTGTGGATTCCATATGGTGTCTGTCCTTTCGGACATGTCCAGATGAACAGACACCACACAGTAATATAATCCTAGAACTGCCATGGAAACCCCAGTGCATGACGAGAAAAGTCATGGTGTAGCGCGGATTTATCACAGCAATCATGATTGGATCCTTTTTCTTTCAGGAAACACGGGATGCTCCATTTTCAGCTGTCAGCGCAACAGATGCGAGATATTCTGACATGTTACGGAATTGCCTCACTCCAAGCCTGGCTGATAGACACCTGCTTGAAGGTACGACTTTTATGCTGGATGGCGCTCCACCCCATATTGCTACATACATGAAAGACCTATTGTTCACATCCTTTTCTGAGGGTTGCGTGCAGAGCTTCCACTTCTGTCATGCTTGGCCTCCCAGGTTCCCATACCTCAAGCCATTGGTTATAGGGTTACCTGACGTTACAAGAGTCGTCTGGCCTCATTAGGGTCGCAAAAAGACAACATCTGACTATATTTTCTCACCATACCTACTGATATGTTGTACAATTCTGTTCACAACAAGCAGGGGAAGAGGTGGTTTCATTTACGCCCTTTATGCCACTGTGTCGGTACTGAGGGCGGTATGTCTGGAATGCTTTCCTCAGCCACCCATAAGAAAACCGCACGAATTCAATGCTGGTCATCATGGTTCTAACCTCCATCACAGAGGCATCAAAAGGAGAGGTGAAGTTTATGGGCACTCAACGCTGAGGTTATCAGCGCACTTACACATTGTAAAAGAAAGGAATACAGGTAAAATCATATGTTGTCACATAGTGATGAGGAAACCTATAAAATGACACTTATTCACTCACTCCGACCTCACTCGCATTAACCAACACAACCACTCTACCTCACAGTTCTTAATCCAACGGAGAATGGTGAAAGGTGCTATACGTGGGATTAAAACAGAAGTAAATCCACAGAAGAGATAAAAGAATGGCACAGGGAAATGTGACTGGCTGACCACTTATAAGAAACGTGTGTGGGTGAATCACCCTTTTAACACATTAAGACCATCACCCTAAAATTTGAGGAAACAAGTCGGACAGATTACAAAACTTTGAAACTCCAACTACATTAATTTCAATGTCACTTAAAATAGATTGCAGGTCTGTCGACAAATGTACCACTACCATCTGGTCAAAAGCTAAAACATAGTCTAATAAAATGTGTCGCACAGTGATCTATACACCACAAGCACCACACATTGGAGGGTTGTCACGCTGGAGCAAGAAGCCATGTGTCAGAAGATTCTGGCCCACACCTAGATGAGTAAGGAGGACCTCATCCCATCTGCGAGGCTGGAAGAAGATCCATCACAGCTTTCTTACTAGATGTAACTTATTATCAGTCACTTCCAGCTACTCGTCTTCCCGTTGATACATAACTCTGTACCTCAAGAGTAAGGTGATACCTTGCAGAGGGATACCACATTGAAAAAGCTGAGGATCACTACACACCTCCTCAGCTGCTACATCCACCCTTTCGTTCCCCACAATACCCATGTGTCCTGGTACCCAACAGAAACATACCTGTTTCTGGCCTTGTTTCCATGTGCCGACCCCTTGCTGTCTGAAGCGTTGCCAGCCCCAAGGGTGATGTCACAGGATGCCACACATTTGCACGATTGCAGAGGACAGTTGTAGGCACTTTGAAGTCAAATCTCAAACTTCTATTTCGCAAAGGGAGACAATTATGCATTTAGAAAAGTGACTCTTTAATTGTGTTGCTCAGTGTATTAGCAAATACTGGATACAAGTGTTGTCATACCAACGAGAGGTATAACTTAAATCTTAATGCCAATTCACATTGAAGTGAAATGTATGGAATACAGCGTTACTGTCACTGCTGGTGTGGTAGCCAAAAGCAATCTGCATTGTTGTCAAATTTCCTCTCCCTCCCCCATCCTGGTATAGTGTTGTAGTGGTAGATGTGGCAACATTACAATTTAATTATACAAATTAATCAATTTAAACCGAGCGAGGTGGCGCAGTGGTTAGCACACTGGACTCACATTCGGAGGACGACGGTTCAATCCCGCACGGCCGATTTCCTTCCCCATCCTTCCCTAACCCGAGCTTGTGCTCCGTCTCTAATGACCTCGTTGTCGACGGGACATTAAAAAAATAAATTTAATTATCCAAATTAATCAATTTAATTATGCAAATTATCCCTCCTCTGCCCCCTCCCCTCCCTTCCTCTCCAATCCCCATCGTCCATCTGCCTTATCGGCAGGAATTTCGAATTTTCGCGGCAATTCTGAATTTTCCCGATAAAATCGAATTTCGAGAGAATTTCACGGTAAAATTCATTTGTGCATTCAGAGGACGTAACATTAACAGAAATTATTGATGGAAATTATTTATAAAATGGAAATTGTTTATAACATGGAAATAAGGTGTAGAAAACGAAAAAATTCAGAGGACGGAAATCGGGAAATTATGCATTACAGAGGACATAATTAGCAATCAGAGGACTGGGATACTCTTCTTTAACTTCCGGCCATATTGTATAGTGCAGTTTCACCATAATTAAGACACTCTGCAGTACGCTGCCTGGTGCGAGCGCACTGAGAAAGCAATGCCTTGACTCCATCCACCCAGCATTGGTGTTCGCAAGTGAATAGGCCTTGTCTGAGCACAGAGCCTGCTAGCTGCATGTCAGCAGGTCCCCTCCCGCCCTTTTCCACCTCCTGCTAGTGGTGTGCTTGGCTCCAACCCTTTCCTGCCTCCTACACATGCTCTGTGCCGCCTGCCTGCTAAGCAGCAGCTGCCTCACATGAGCTGGGGGGGGGGGGGGGGCCTTGATCCACTCCACACTGCCTGCCCCCTACCATGTCGCAGCAACCCCAGGTGACCTTAGCCAGTCCAGTCCACCTGTAACACAATGAAACAGTCCGCAGCCAGCAAACACTCCCACCGAGACAGGTAGCAATCAAAGGGAAGCAGCAGACGATTGGAATGCGAGCTGAGCCACTATTTCTGAAGCACGCAGCAGTGGATGCCTGCTGCACCCTCTAGAATGAACAAAAGACTTGTATTTGAAAGACAGCAGCTTCCTGCCACAGCTGTGCTCTGACCAACAGAGACATCTATTTAAAAGAATGCAGCTGATTGAAGTCAGCTGTCAAAGACTGATTTCGAATAAAACAAACTTCCTACCAGCAAACAATGATGATTCCAACCACCTGCAGCAGGAGCTGAGGAAATGCTATGTTATCCGTTTGTCACAGAACGAACAAAGGATGTTTTTCAAAAGATAGCAGCTCTATCGTCTTTTCCAGCAGCATGCAGCCACTTGCTGTCAAACAAAGGATGTATTCAAAAGTTCTGTCTATCTTTTTGCCCAAAGTGAACAGAGGGTGTTTCTTTTTAAACATAGCTCTCCCATCACAGCAACATTCTGTTTCCTCAGCCACCTACACCAGGCATAACCCACACTGCTTGAACAAGAAGAAGGCATGTTCCAACTTACCAGAATGGCCTTCTGAATTCCTATTGGTCCTGTGAAAAATAGAGGGTGGAGCCTGAAGGTATATAAAGCCCAACCCCTCCACAATCATTGTCAATATGAATTTGGCATTGTCTAGTTGAGTTGGTGTGCTCATTGCAGTATGAAACGTTCAGCCAGTAGCAGCGCCAGTGGCAGAAGTGATGGGAAATGCCAAACCTTGGAGTAATAGCTCAGAATCGCCTTGTAAATCTTATTGAAAAATTATGAGTTCAGACTGCGACAGTTAAAAAATGTTGTCTTAGTTTTCAAATTTTTCGAGATCATGCTACATTTTCGTGACAGTATCTATACGAAAAACAACAGCTTCCATAACAAGTAGTTATGAAAGTTCTCTTTCTTGCTGTTACAGCATTCATTACCGAAATTCTCGCCGACCTAGAGTTTTGGCAGGAAGCTGAGAAGCAGCCATGTAAGTACATCTCCAAATTCTGTGCGTGTGATAGTTTACATGTTCAGAAAACGGCTCTTGATGTGTTCAGATCGTAACAAGCGTTAATAAATGTTTTGGCCTTGCTGTTGCAGCATTAGAGCGGCAGCTGACCGAACTTGAGGGGCTGCTGGAAGCCAAAACGCAGCAGCATCAAGCCACACATCAAAAACGTGAGTGCATTTGTAACATGTTGCTGTTCGACAATTTTTTTTCACCATCTTCAGTTGTGAGAGACATATATTCGTCGTTGTTGTAGAATTTGCTATGGAGCAAGTGGAGAATCTAACAGGGGTATGCGTCGAGGATGATGACCAGAAAGTCATCACTTCCATCTGGAAAGAACTTTAATTTTCGTAGTTATAATAGTTATAATTTTCGTAGTTATAATCAATATCTCTTTGTAGGCAATTTCAGTTCCGATTTTTTTTGTTGTTTCTTATAATCACTATCCTGTTGTGCATGATTTCAGTGATATGGATTGCTGGCGTCACGGCAGTTCTGGTGAGGGTGAAATGCCTGAGTGCGCCAAGGAATTAACCTCTGAGGAAGAGACACGAAGACGTTGTGGCTTGGCCCTTTTAGAGGAGGAAGACGTATATGCGTGAGTGGGGCAAATTCCTGATAATGTTGATGAAGTACCAATGTCGTGGACCTAGAGTGTAAAAGGTAATTGTTTTTTGTTTATACTCACTCTGATTATAACACTGAAATCATCGATCTCTATGTGGAACATTATACTTAACTGTTGTTATTCTTTCACAGAGGTGATGCCTCAGCCTGCTGTAGCGCGAGTGTTCAGGTCTGAAGTGGATGTGAAGCACACTCCACAGCGTCACACATTACCGTGTGAGGCCCTGCTGGTGGAAATGCTGCAAATGCTGTAATCACTTGACCTACAGCAATATCAACTAAAATGGATCTTCAGTGTGACGATTTTTATTTGGTGCGTATGCGATGTCGCGTTCTACACATACTTCGTCAAGCTGATTTATCCCCTTATCACTGAGTACCAATCGTTTTTGAAATTTTGTTCCAGATCCACAGTAGTTATATTCAGGAATGTGTAATTCGACTGATAGTTTGTCGAGAATACCACCTCCTCATCCTCTAATGCTTCTGCTATCACGCACGTTATACTACTGTGGTGATTGTGGTCTGCGCACCCTGCTATATAGAAAATTGCTATCGACAATCCATCTGTTTTGTGATGCAGGAAAACGAAGCCATTTAACTAACGCTCTATTCCCTCGACGCACCCGCTGTATGAGATACACATCTGGTTCTAAGCTTTTCTATAACTCTTATGTGTAAAAACATCCTGCAATTTCAGTACCACTGATGTCATTTTAGAAGTAAGTTCTAGGATTTTTTCTCTGCAGTTTGGAAACTGTGAGTATCTCAGTTGACCAGTTTGGCATGTACGATTTCTCAAATGCTGTCTTATGTTTTGAAATACGTACTAAATCGCCTACATTAAATTGCTGTTTGCGTGGATCTAGCATTCCAATATGATTGCATAGTGTATCTAGGAATCTATTATCATGAACATCAAATGGTCTCATTTTTATTGTGCGTTTTTGGTTCGATTATACTGCGTAGTTATTTGCGGCAGGGTATCGGTCCATTTGTGTGAGCCACGAAGATTGAAATGCACCCACATTTGGGCTTTCACTGTTCTTTTCAGACGTTCCACGATATTCGCCTTAAGGTGGTGAATGTCGAGTAGTGATGAATTCCGTACCTCTTCATCACAGTCTTGAAATATCTGTTGAAAAACTCACCTCCGTGATCTATTTGAAGGTTGTCTGGGCTTCGATTCGCCCCCGTCTGCAGCAATCGCTCAAATACCTATGCGACATCCTTCCCCATTTTCCTTTTCGTAGCTAATGCCCAGAAAAATTTTGAATAAGTATCAATGACCATTGAAATATATTTGAAGCAGTTACTGACACGCAAATATTCCCTCATGTCGACAAGACGCAGCTGCCACAGGTCATCCAAACCTTAAATCGTAACATATCTATGAGGGCATGTTTTGTGTGCTTGTTTGTGCAGGTCTTGAACTACAGTCTCCATACTTATTCGATGGTACCTCTCTCTCTAAGTTCAGAAATTACTGAAAAAACTTCATTTGAATGATCTGTATTACGAGCAGCAGCTGATGCCATGAGCAGCCATAGCCGATCTATTAGCTCATTGGCGTCGTCGTAATATATATACCGCGGGAGTCAATTGATCTCTCTTTTATGCTGGATATCAATACCATCACCTCAGCTATTTTTTCACCATCCAAACAGGTTTTATAATGGATTTGTGTTTCACATTGCTTTGTTTTTCCACATTCTTATGCAGATTAGTCAAATGCAACATCTCATGATACACTGAAAGGGTACAGTACCGCTTGACATTGAAAATAGGTACAAAATTCTCCGTTATTCTTGTCAGAACAACATTTTTTTGTAATAATAACTCAATTTCACTTAATACACCGAAGCCGGATACCAGTGTAGGAAAGAATGACAATTTATTTATTTAATTGATCACATGTGCACTCCCACAAAATAAATCCCTACATCCAATTTGGTGAGATCTGCGAAATGAATGAATGTATGGTCGTCTGCTAACCAGAGATAGTGAATGTGCAATATATGATCATCTATGAGACGGTACTTGGGTCACCTTTAGTGGGACCAAAGAGATGAAATTTACCTGAGCTTTGAGTGCCTGAAATGTGGCTGACCAATACGGTAGCATGGTGCTCCCCCACCTTGGCGGAGGTGCGAGATCGGCCATGTTTCAGCACTCTGGATCTTGTGTTGGTAAGACCTGTCTTAGGTGTGCTCCGTAAAGAAAAAAGAGTGGAGACATGGTATGCATGTGAAATACTTAAGTGTCGTTTGGAATAATAATTTCTCTATTACAGGAACTTTTGTGGGGAGAATTAAATGTCAGGCAGGTAATATTAAGGGGATCGTAGTAATCTTCGGAAGTGACCAACGGTCACAATGAAACCACGTGTAGCAATAAGTTGAAATACTTCCGAGTGCTTAAGTTAAGCTGAATTACTAGCGTGTGTACTATAAGTTGGAAATATTTAAGAAATGGCGTGTGCAGGACTTGGAATTAGAGACGAGTACATCCACGTGGTGAGTACTGTGTGAGTCTCAATCTGTGTATGAGACAAAGGATAAAGAGAAGTACTCGTCCATGGTATCAGTTGAGGACTCACGTGTGGGATGAATATGTTCTTTAATATTACTTTGCGTGTTATGTTTCCTTGTGACGCT
Source organism: Schistocerca gregaria (assembly GCF_023897955.1). NCBI lineage: Eukaryota > Metazoa > Arthropoda > Insecta > Orthoptera > Acrididae > Schistocerca > Schistocerca gregaria. The sequence goes on from NC_064931.1 coordinate 72,484,798, forward strand.
TGATGCAAACTATAATACTCTGAGAGAGAAGCGAGGTGAGTCAGCCGTCTATCCAGCAACGCTACTTGGCTTGCATTGCACAGTAAGACGTGCACATATCCTCCAGAGTTCATAGTAGGAAAGAAAAAGTTACGAAGTGGGGCAGTGTCGTGTGAAACTGAGATAAATACTAATTTAAGTGGGAAAGCTGAAAGTGATGTGATTATAACGTTGTGACTGTTCTTTGTCCCAGTGTGATGTATTTTATGAAATTTAAGTATGAGTGGTTGGCATGGGAGAGTAACAAGATAGATTCAGAGGCAGTGAGTAATGCATGTTCCTTTTTGTACCGCTCGGTCTGGAGGGAATTTTCGTGATGTTGGGTGTGAGAGTCGAAGTGTGAGATATAGCAAAAGATCCACCATCCTATCCATAAAGTGCACTGTAGTGTTAAATAATTACGAGACCATAAGACAGAGAATCACCAATGCAAATCCATGCCCACTGGGCGGAATTTCTCATGTTTTATTGTTGTAGGTTATAGAATTTGTGTGTTTAGGTTATAGAATTTATCAGAATAAATACGATAGTGAAAAGAAAAAGATTGGTAGCCTTTTCCTTCGAATAGTATGTTGTCATGATACCCAGAATTTAAAATGTGTGTACCATTTATATTCAGTGCGATGGCCACGTGTTGATCAAAGCCGTTGAATAAGAAAGAAAATGTGGTATTGCCAGTGCGTAGTGAACAATCAGAGTTGTGTAAATTTTTAATAGTTAGATGTGCGTTATCCGTTTCCATTGGTTAAGATTCAAACAGAAGAATAATTTGTAACTTAATTGTGAGTACTAGAGCTCATGTTATTTGATAAATAAAAAATGAATCCACTCGCTTGGCAGACCGCTCATCTTGTAGGCCTGACTGCTTGATGCCACAGTATGAGCAAGGTATGTGGGTGCCTCTCAACACTCCCTGAGCTTTAGGTGAATAATTTACAGTTTTTGTGGGCCTTAGGAAAATAACTTACAGTATACTAGGTGTTCTCTGAAACTGTATATCACCGATCTGTTTTGTGTTCCAGTTAAACATATAGGCTGCATGCCCTGTATGTATGGTTTTACTCTGCGGAGGCCGAATAATTTGTCTACCCTAGTATCACTGTAACGCTTAGTGTTATCGGCAATGGCATCGTTGTCACTACGTAACTCTGCTCTGAGTTGACTGAGAGACCAGGTTAAAGGTTTCTCTTAGTGTTTGGCTCTGCTTCAAATGCCCTAACCTCAGCAGCCATAATTTCTCACAAACGGACTTCCGTGCCTCAATGACTCTATGCTTAGTGAACATCTCGTTGTATACAAATCGGACTTCTGTGTAGCATGAGGCTTTATATATATGATCTTCTTCTCTGTATGCTGCTTCTCATTCTCAGTAACAATTATTTTCCCTTCAGTTAAGTCGCCTGTTTTCTTTTCGATTGCATTAACCCGGCTATACAATGCCTGGTTGTCAATAACAGCTGTTTCCCTTCAGTTAAGTCGTTTACATTCTCTTCCATTGCATCAACCCGATCATTCAGTGTACTGTTCAGTCTCAGAAGGGTACGACAGTACATCTCTAGTTCCTTGCGTATGCCTCCAACTTTACGTTCGATAGTTGGAATTCTAGCGTCCATGTATAACCAAATGATTTGTCTATGCACAGCCATCGTATCAGACTGAGTGCCCAACATGCATGAGAATTTATCCATGGTGATGTATATACTGATGTACTCACCTGTTTCCATGGCTGTTTATAAGAATTTCTGGAAGTTTTGTCTCCATTTGCTATCATTCAGTTTTCTCGTTTTACCAATAAGGAGAAACCAATACTATGAGTGATTCAGCCGATTTGCACATAACTTTACAAAATCATTGAACGATGCATCGGTTGCTACATGATCCTGGTAAATGTGTTTTAAATTTAGATTGTCCGATTTAAATGCTGTAATTAGGTTTGCGTTTTCCCTCACCAGCTGTTTTGGGATTCTGGAATATGCCTGACTGAGCTAAAATACATCAGCAGCCATATGGCGACCAAAACTGAAATATCGTCGAATTTGATCTTAGTTTTACCCAACAACATTCTCAAATATGGACACTGTATTTTGCTTTACTTTTTCCAGTAGAGAAATATCACTGCTCTCACTGAATGTCATGTATGTTACACCATCTACACCCAGCAATATGTCCTGTAATAGTTGGTATTTAGGCTGAACACTGGTTTTAAAAATACACATACATGCTCAAAGCAGACTCCATCTAGGTGTGTTAGCAGTGACATGAGAACATTTGTCTTCGAACAGTTGGATGGACATATAATTATTGCACATATATTGTCAGGTAGGAGTATGCCATTCTTCCTTCGGTCTTCATGCACACCATCACAGCTCCAGTAGCTTACAACAAAGTCTTGATGCTTCATCCACCCTGCCATGAGAACGACTACATCAGGCACTAGCGTGCACTGAGTTTTTATACAAAAGTAATGAACGCTATGCCCTGCCATGATACCGACTATGTTAGCTACTGGCAGCAATGGGCTTTTGTAGAGAATTTAGTTGTATGACATAATCCTCTGCTGATTGCAGTGAAAATACTGGTAGCAGCAGCTTTAGTACTTGCAGTATAATGAGGGGTAAGAAATAAAACACATACATATTTATATACATCTTTATTCAGTAATCCTACATTGAGTGCACTAAATCAACAGAGTCTTTCTTTATCATAACACCAGTACTGAATATAGAAAACAAAGCTTTCTTGCAAGCACAGAATTCAGCATGTATTTCTCTAACTTATTGGCAGTTCATTAGTTTCCATCAGCTGCATACTGACCCACTGTTCGAAATCGTCTACACGCACACTCTTCGTACAGAGATACTCCGCAGTGTTGCTAACACAGCTTTAACACAAAGCAGCCTTCTGTTCAGTCCTTCCAACACAATGGATAGCACCATCTGTAGACCAAACAAGATTGCAACAGTGGAGAGCTGTAGATAAATGGATGCGTCACCCGATTCACATGGAGTGCAGAGTCATCATATACTGTTGTAATGGACAGAGTTAGAGCACCACAGTAAATGTCCACAGGAGGACGGCTCGGATGATACTCAGTGGTCATCTGCTGCTTGACGTGGATCTCATGGAGAAACAGAGCGAGCTAAGTTTCGCAGGATCTCTTTTTGCGGAATCTATGTTGATTTTTATAGAGGAGATGTTCATTTTCCAAAAACGTCATAATTCTTGAGCATAAAACATGTTCTATAATACTACAACAGATTGACGTCAACAATATAGGTCTGTAATTGTGTGGATCTGTCTTACGGACTTTCTTAAAAACGGGAATGACCTGCTCTCTTTTCCAGTCGTTAAGTACCTTTCGTTGCTCAGTTGATGTACCATAAATTACTGCTAGAAGGGGAGCAAGTTCTTTTGCACAATCTTTATAAAATCTTATAGGTATCTCATCTGGTTCTGAAGCCTTTCCGCTACTCAGTGACTGTAGCTGCTTTTCAGTTCCGCGATCGATTATTTCAATATCTGCCATTCCGATGTTCGTGCGACGATTGAAAAGAGGGACAGCGCTACGATCTTCCGCGGTGGATCAGCTTCGGAAGACCGAATTCAGTATTTCGGCCTTCTCTCTGTTATCTTCCGTTTCGGTGACGGTGTGGTCGCTGAGAGAATGAATAGATAATTTGACCCACTAACTGATTTTACATACGACAGAAATATCTTAGGGTTTTTACTCAGGTCAGTTGACATCGCCTTACTTTCAAAATTACTGAACGATTCTCTCAGTGCTCTCCTTGCGCTCATTTTCGCTTCGTTCAGCTTTTGTTTGTCAGCTACGTTTTTACTTCTCTTGAATCTGAGATGAAGTACTCCTTGTTTACGAAGAGCTTTTTTATCACGGCTATTAAACCATGGTAGAACTTTCCCATTCTTTAAAACTTTACTCGGAACATACTTGCCTAGGGCATATTGAACGATGCCTTTGAATTTTTTCCGTTTGTTCTCCACGTCTTCGTTCTCATCACCGAATATTTTATGCTGACTGCTGAGATATTCTGAAATTTGTATCCTATCATCCTTGCTGAGCAAATATATCTTCCTACATTTTTTAACATTCCTCGTAGGACCCATCGTCATAGATGCTGTCACAGACTTATGATCACTGATACCTTCCTCTACGTTAACTGATTCTATAAGTTCAGGTCTGTTTGTCGCCAGGAGGTCTAAGACGTTGCCCTCACGAGTTGGTTCTCAATCTGCTCAAGGTAATTTTCGGACAAGACATCCAAAACAATGCCACACGATTCCCCATTTCTGGCACCAGTTTTGATGGCATAACACTCCCAGTCTATCCTGGCAAGTTGATGTCAACCCCTACTACAACGACATGATCAGGAAAATTATTAATTATATTCTGCAAGTTCTGTCTGAAGCGCTCTACAACTACAGATTCTAACCCATGTGGTCTATAAAAGCATCCGATCACCATTTTTGACCGTTTTTTGACACTCAGTTTCACCCAGATTAATTCACATTCGGAATACGTGATAACCTCGCTAGACTGCATCGAATTTTTTACTGCAATAATCACGCCGCCACCATTGGCGACTAACCTATCCTTACGATAAACATTTCAATCTGAACTTAGGATTTCGTTGTCATTGACGTCTGGTTTCAACCAGCTTTCTGTTCCCAATATTATCTGTGCATTGTAACCTTCAGTAAGCGATACTAATTCTGTGACCTTTCCTTGGATGCTCCTGCAGTTTACTAAAATCATATTAATTTTTTCTATCTTTGATCTGCGAGGACCAATATTCTCTTAGGACTCTGGAGCTGATTTAACAGGCAAATCGTCTTTGATCCCAAGGGAGGGTTCGTCTAACCTAAAAAGAACCATGTGCACGCCACACATACTCTGCTACCCTAGCACCCGCTTCCTCTGTGTAGTGCAAACCTGAACTATTAAGAGGAATCCCACAATTCTGCACCTGATACCAGAGGTTGAGAAATTCGCATCCTATTCCGTCGCAGAGTCGTCTGGTTTAGACCTTCCACTCTGCTCCAAACCAGATGACCTCGATCAACCCTGGGTACGATGCTACAAATAGACAGCTTAGCCTGTACCCAGCAGGCTTTGCTAGTTGCCTTCACCAAATCAGCCAGCCGCCGCAAGGAGCCGAGGATGGCTTCAGGACCCAAGCGGCAGGCGTCATTCGTGCAGACATGTGCCACTACATGCAGACGGTTGCACCCAGTGTGCTCGATAGCCGCCGGCAGGGCCTCCTCCACATCAAGGTTAATGCCTCCATGCAAACATACCGAATGCACACTGGAATTCTTTCCAACCTTGCCTGCTATCTCCCTGAGCGGCTCCATCACTCGCCTAACATTGGAGCTCCCAATGACTAACATACCCACCTTCTGTACTTGTTCGGACTGGGCAGGAAAATCGACTGCTGGCCTAAAAGGAGAGGCATCCTGTGCTGGACCAGAGTTGTCATCAACACTGGGTAGCACCTCGTACCAGTTGTTAAGAAGTAGGGAGCCAGCCGCATGGCTGCTCCCTCTTTCGCCTTCCACCCAGTGACACGCGAACCCACCATGGCCTGCCACCCACTCTGGAGTGAGGACGGACCTGTCAGATGTTGGGTATGAGAAGCCACAGCGACGTCCAGGTCACCAGGGGTTTCCAGTGGCACCAAAGGTGTCGCACGTCTCGTCACTCGCGCCCCGACTTCACCGCAACTTTGAACATTAGCGAGAAGCTTGTCGACAGTAGCCAACGAAGCTTCCAGCTGTTTACAAACAACAGCCAACTCTCCTTGTATCCGCTAACAACAAGCACAGTCCCTAGTCATATCGCACTGTGTATAAAATAAATATAAGGTCTCAAATTGCAGTACTGAGTTTGAAAATATACCAAAGGAGAATAAAGTAATGCAAAAAGTTGCTGTGTACATTTCTCACTGTACTCTGAGACTGCAAGCTAAAAACAGTATATTGTCATCGACTACATCCTCACTTTGTCCATGCAGTATCCCTGGAATATTCTGCAATGGCGTGTATGATGTGGTCTAGTGCCGACTTGCGTCATGCTGTTTAGGAATCCTAACGCACATCTGTGAGTCAGGAAATGATTGGGTGTCTTCAGCCGACAATAACAGCTCATTTTCCTGCTCCAACAAGCTGACCAGCTGTGCAACAGGATCTCAGGGTGCTATCACTGCTGTGGGTCCTGAAACACTGGATGGTGCCACTGATGCATGTCCCAACAGGATGGGACACATCACTGTTGCAGGTCCTGACAGCCTGAAGGATGCTGCATCCACTTATGTAGACAGAAGAAAAACCGTTACAAGCGATGATAGCAGCAAAAAGATTTCATCTTTTTACAATGACAATAAACACAGACATTAAGCAAGGGGTACTTACTCTTCCATGGCTTCTTCCTATATTGATGCTGCTGCAGTTGGGCAGCATTGCCCGATCTCAGCTGGCACTTCATGTTGACTGACTGACTGACTATAACTGAGACTGCAGAGCTGCTGGTCCCGCCTTATATCTGTAGTGTGATTGGATGCTACGTTCCTATTGGCTACTGTCAATCTGAAGCGCCACTGGTGGCATAAATGTAAACTGGACCAATTGCTCTCAACTGGAGGCACACATCTCTCGTAAGGTGGAAAACTGCCTGAGAATTTCAAAAATGACAAGCATTTATAACAACAGCATTGTTCTCATGACTTGTGGACTGCATCTTGATAGCATTCTGCAGCATAGCCATTATCTGCTGGACAGTATTCCTCTTCTTCAGGCACTCATCCAATATAACTCCTTTCCATTCCGCATGAAGGAGGCTATGGACACATCCCCTCTGCTTTATGCTTACAGGCCACATTGCTGTTAAACTCCTACCAGTTAAACACCAGCACCTCTTGAATATAACACATTCCGCATAGCGCCAAGAATGGCGAACCACTGATAATGAAATGAGAGGATGGGTTGGTGGAGGAGGAAGTGGATGGGGATGAGCAATTGATGCTTTTCAGTGGTATTTATTACATAATATACTTCCATTGAAGTGAATTAGCCTCTTACATTTTGGAAGAGTGAATGGTTCATGTGGAATATGTCAACAGTCTACATGTGTGCATGAGTATGTAACAGTTGCAACATGCATTTTGGCTCCATCCCACTGCATTGTCACAATCTGCTGAACCGAATTCTTCTGCTTCTTTGTCCTACACTCTTTCAATTTCATAATCTTCCAGCCACTGTGTAGTGAGCTACAGTTACAGTATCCTCTCAAATATGTACATGTGATCTAGATACTGAAAGCTGCTCTATCCTTCACATTCATCTCATTGATTGAACACATCATGATGCTGCAACAACCACTGTTCAGTGTAGACTGAGCCTTCCCCACCAGTTGTAGTCATATGAGTGGAGAAAAAAATTCTCACCCAAATTCGAATTTCCCGCAAATTTCTGGAGGATGGGGTGAGGGAGCGGTTTTACCCCTTTCCCTGAGTAGGGAGGTGCAGTTGGGCTTTCCACCTACAAGGAGTGGGGTTAGAGCCCCGGAAAGGGCACCCACCATTTTGAATTCCCCCCCCAGTTCCCTGGCAGGTTCTGGAGGTGTGACATCAGCACAGATTTGGGACAAAGACTGGAACCCGGATTCCTCGTTTATCGCGAGCAATCGCCCTACCATTACTATCCAAGCACGCTTCATGCCAGATCCAATCTTCGATACATCGTTTACCATGTGTCAAAAACGTGCACTCTTACATCCATTATATATATTCCCTTACGGGGGAGACATTTTAATTGAAAGTCTCTTGCCCTGTGTCGCCAGATAAATACGATAATTACAGTGATATTTCTCGCAATAAGAGGGAAAATCGGGTTTGAGTTACAATACGGCACAAATTTTCATTGCCGTCATTCCATACGCAGCTCATAATTGTGTGTATCCGCAACTGCGAATATATTTCATGTATTTCATAATGACTACTACAGTCATTATGAAATACATGAAATATATTCGCAGTTGCGAATACACACAATTATGAGCTGCGTATGGAATGACGGCAATGAAAATTTGTGCCGTATTGTAACTCAAACCCGATTTTCCCTCTTATTGCGAGAAATATCACTGTAATTATCGTATTTGTTCCTTCAGACACACGTTCATGTCCGAAAATCATTGCATTGTACTTCTGAACAGCACAGGCACTGCAATATCGTTAAAGTGGATGTTCTCGTGGAAGAGCTGCCAGTAATATTGCAACAGCTTTTTGTAGACGACTTACCTTTTGGGTTTGGACGTAACACTATATATTATCGGGATTTTAACAAAATGGAGATGTGTGACTATCTAATATCAAAACACGACCTCTGCACAGAAGGAGACTGCCAAGGAAACAGCAGTGTGATTTTGGACAACGATAAGAAATTTGGGATTGACTGTAAGACGTGCTTGAACTGTAACTGTAGAATTAAGATACATAACAAATTTAAATGGCAGATCTTAAGCCCAGGAGCGAATAAAACTACTGGTAATCACCTTATAGATTTAATAAAATGCTCGTGGGACTACTAAAAACTTTTGTGTCTTCCTTGGCTAAAGAACATGGTATTAATAGGTTGGAGGTTACAATATACAACTACAGAATTGCGTGTTTCAATCTGTGCTTGTTCCTACTGAAGTGCTGATCGGTGTCAAAATCTTACCTTTATATTCCAGTAGAGGGTGAGGTACTAGAAAAGCGCCATTTATTTATGTGAATGTGTTATCTATTACATATCTTATACATTCTTTTCTTATGCACAGTAATCTACATCAGTTAGCCTGCACACGGGGTAAATAGTTTATTACTATCATAATGTCATTCACGGATCGTATGTAGTAAGATATACTATGTGATCAAAAGTATCCGGACACCCCCGAAAACATACGGTTTTCGTATTAGGTGCATTGTGCTGCCACCTACTGCCAGGTACTCCATATCAGCGACCTCACTAGTCAATTACACATCGTGAGAGAGTAGAATGAGGCGCTCATCGGAACTCACGGACTTCGAATGTAGACAGGTGATTGGGTGTCACTTGTGCCATACGTCTGTACGCGAGATTTCCATACTACTAAAAAACCCTAGGTCCACAGTTTCCGATGTGATAGTGAAGTGGAAACGTGAAGGGACACGTACAGCACAAAAGTGTACAGGCCGACCCCGTCTGTTCGCTGACAGAGACCGCCGACAGTTGAAGAGGGTCGTAATGCGTAATAGGCAGATATCTATCCACAATATCACACAGGAATTCCAAACTGCATCAGGATCCACTGCAAGTACTATGACAGTTAGGCGAGAGGTAAGAAAGCTCTGATTTCATGGTCGAGCGGCTGCTCATAAACCTCACATCACGATGGTAAATGCCAAACGAGGGTTCGCTTAGTGTAAGGAGCGTAAACATTGGACGATTGAACAGTGGAAAAACGTTGTGTGGAGCGACGAATCACGGTACACAATGTGGCGATCCGAGGGCAGAGTGTATGCATGGCGAATGCCCGGTGAACGTCATCTGGCAGCGTGTATAGTGCCAACAGTAAAATTCGGAGGCGGTGGTGTTATGGTGTGGTCGTGTTTTTCTTGGAGGGGGCTTGCACCCCTTGTTGTTTGGCGTGGCACTATCATAGCACAGGCGTACGTTGATGTTTTAAGCACATTCTTTCGCCCACTGTTGAGGAGCAATTCGGCGATGGCGATTGCATCATTCAACACGATCGAGCACCTGTTCATAATGCACGGCTGTGGTGGAGTGGTTACACGACAATAACACCCCTGTAATGGACTGTCCAGCACAGCGCCCTGACCTGAATCCTATAGAACACCTTTGGAATGTTTTGGAACACCGACTTCGTGCCTGATCTCACCGACCGAGATCGATACCTCTCCTCAGTGGAGCTGCCATTCCCCAAGAAACATTCCAGCACCTAATTGAACGTATTCCTGCGAGAGTAGAAGCTGTCATCAAGGCTAAGGGTGGGCCAACACCATACTGAATTTCAGCATTACCGATGGAGGGCGCCAAGTACTTTTAAGTCATTTTCAGCCAGCTGTCCAGATTCGTTTGATCACATAGTGTAGACAGTACCCTACAAGGGGTGAACAAAATAATATGAACCCTGGTATAAACAGTTTATCTCCAGTGCTGGTTTCTTGACTTATCTGTAACGCAGAAACGTCGTCATTGCACGCAGAGTGTTGTGAAGCATTAGTTACTCTTGTATTCCACATCTCCTGTCTTGGAGCTTTCTAACTAAGTATGATGAGGACCCTCTCTAGGGGGACACCACCTTGACAAAGTCTGTGTGGGTGGAGAGGTTTGCATATTTGTGTGAAGCTGAGGGCTATGCCAGAGGTAGAGGAACTACAGCCGAATAGGCCTTAGCTGATGGATCGGACTAAGAGTGTCCCACAATGTCCTCTCTTGTTTATCCTCTCCTACTCCTTACCCAATTCCCTTCCCCAATCCAAGGTGTGATGCGATCTGTGCCAAGGGGTGTGTGGCACATGGGAAGATATGTCGCAAATGGAGCCTCAGGGATACCGGGCAACCTCACTGAGTAAGTAGCCTTACACTGTGTGGGGTTTCTGTGGTATGGACCATGTAGATCCACAAATATCGTGGAACCAAGATGGACACAACTGATGAAAATAATTTCAAACAAGCTTAGGGGCAAACTGAGACCTCAGACACCCAAACATAGGGGTCAGGACCGATGGCATGCACTCCAACTACTGAATCAGGCTCGGCCTGAGCAAGTAGTGGGAACTGTAGCTGAGAAGTTGGACCAGATCAAGATTAAAGCCCTGTCTGGGGCCCAGAGGAGGAAACTTCTCAGGCAACAGAAAGAAAAGGAAGGAAAAGAGTGGCTTCCCAAACAAAAGTGGAGGGAATTGAAAGGGCTTGAGCCCAAGACCCCCAAGAAAAATCTGTCCCAGGTTGAAGGGGATACACAGTCCCCTCAATGTCAAAGACAGGTACCAAGAGGATAGGGGAGGAATCTAATACTCCCTCCTCTCAGGATAAGCTCAGATGGTTCAAATGGCTCTGAGCACTATGGAACTTAACTGCTGTGGTCATCAATCCCCTAGAACTTAGAACTACTTAAACCTAACGAACCTAAGGACCACACACACATCCATGCCGGAGGCAGATTCGAACCTGCGACCGTAGGGGTCGCGCACTTCCAGACTGTAGCACCTAGAAAGAACCGCTCGTCCATTCCGGCTGGCTTAGGATAAGCAAGTCCAGTAAAAGCCGAGGCAAGAAATAAGGAAACAGACCTATATTACTGGAGTCTCGGGTTTTAGGATGGCGGTTATATAAGAAGGCTATCCACTGGTGAGAATCACCTCACAGCAGGAGGAGGTCGTGCACATGGCACTCTTTGGAAAGATTGGGGGGGGGGGGGACCCTGGTCCAGGGTGCAAATTCAGGAGGGTCTATCTAGATCGTGGTGCCCCCATTTTTGTCTCTGAGGGCATGGATATGGTGGAATGTCTCAAGAACAAGGTGCCCATGATATCCCTGCGGGATATGGTATCAATAATAGTAACAAAGAGCCTTAAGGATGTCTCTCCAAAGACTCTGTTCGAGAAAATAGGGGTCCTGAACACAAAAGTCTCGACAGAGGATTGGAGTGTAATCAACCAGAAGGCTGTACCGGAAGGACGAATCCTGGTAGTGGAGGTCAGAGGGAAGTCCCTGAAGGCGATGCGAGAGCAAGACATGGAATTGTTTTTAGGGTTCTCGCAGGTCACCATTAGGGTAATCAAAGACCTCAAAAGCAATGATAGCAGCAAGATGGAGACCTGAGTTGCTGCCGATTACTCTGCAGCACAGTAAAGGGGCCACTGTTGCCCTGAGCCGTCGCCTGGGGAGACAGAAAGTGAATGTGGCTCTGATACAAGAACACTACTTACATAAGGGGGGTGTATCAGGCCTCGGTACTGGAGCTAACTTGATTTATGCTAGAAATCTAAGAAACTCCAGGACATGCACTTTTGTGAGAAATGGAATTTCTTTGATGCCAATGACGGATTTCTGTTCCAGGGACCTGGTGACCATCAGGATGCAGTAACATGAGGAATGTATTAAGAAGGAAATTGTTTTGGCCTCAGCATACCCTCCTTACGAAGACACCTCACCTCGTCCTTTGGAGTTGAGGAGACTGATGGAAGCTAGCCATCGGCAAGGCGACCAGCTGTTGGTTGGATGTAATGCCAATGTCCACAACCTAGTGTGGGGCAGCAAGGACACCAACAGTAGAGGTGAGTACCATCTTGAATTTCTCTTGTCTGACAACCTGGAGGTCCTGAATAGGGGTGGTGGACCTAGATTCAGGAACAGCATAAGGGAAGCAGTAATTGACACAGCCTTTGGTTCCATGATTATGGGCAGCTATTTCAAACAATGGTATGTGGCGTTAGAGCCATCCTCATTGGACTACATGACATTAAATTGAAGGTTGAAATGGGAATCAGACAGACCACAGCCTGTAGGAATCCCAGGAAAAAAAGTCAGAGACATATAGGAGGGATGTTGACTTAGCTTGTAAGTAGGCTGTTTAGGTTTTTTTTACTGGTAACGCCACGTAGCGCTCTGTATGAAAATCACTGGCTGTGCTGTGTGCAGTCTGTGGCTAGTTTGCATTGTTGTCTGCCATTGTAGCGTTGGGCAGTTGGCTGTTAACAGCGCCTAGCGTTGCGCAGTTGGAGGTGAGCCGCCAGCAGTGGTGGATGTGGGGAGAGAAATGGCGGAGTTTTGAAATTTGTAAGACTGGATGTCATGAACTGCTATAATTATTATCACTTTTGAACACTATTGAGGTAAATACATAGTTTGTTCTCTATAAAAATCTTTCATTTGCTAACTATGCCTATCAGTAGTTAGTGCCTTCAGTTGTTTGAATCTTTTATTTAGCTGGCAGTAGTGGCGCTCGCTGTATTGCAGTAGTTCGAGTAACGAAGATTTTTGTGAGGTAAGTGATTTGTGAAACGTATAGGTTAATGTTAGTCAGGGCCATTCTTTTGTAGTGATTTTTGAAAGTCAGATTGCGTTGTGCAAAAAAATATTGTGTGTCAGTTTAAGCACAGTCATGTATAATACACTCCTGGAAATTGAAATAAGAACACTGTGAATTTATTGTCCCAGGAAGGGGAAACTTTATTGACACATTCCTGGGGTCAGATACATCACATGATCACACTGACAGAACCACAGGCACATAGACACAGGCAACAGAGCATGCACAATGTCGGCACTAGTACAGTGTACACCCACCTTTCGCAGCAATGCAGGCTGCTATTCTCCCATGGAGACGATCGTAGAGATGCTGGATGTAGTCCTGTGGAACGGCTTGCCATGCCATTTCCACCTGGCGCCTCAGTTGGACCAGCGTTCGTGCTGGACGTGCAGACCGCGTGAGACGACGATTCATCCAGTCCCAAACATGCTCAATGGGGAACTGATACGGAGATCTTGCTGGCCAGGGTAGTTGACTTACACCTTCTAGAGCACGTTGGGTGGCACGGGATACATGCGGACGTGCATTGTCCTGTTGGAACAGCAAGTTCCCTTGCCGGTCTAGGAATGGTAGAACGATGGGTTCGATGACGGTTTGGATGTACCGTGCACTATTCAGTGTCCCCTCGACGATCACCAGAGGTGTACGGCCAGTGTAGGAGATCGCTCCCCACACCATGATGCCGGGTGTTGGCCCTGCGTGCCTCCGTCGTATGCTGTCCTGATTGTGGCGCTCACCTGCACGGCGCCAAACACGCATACGACATTCATTGGCACCAAGGCAGAAACGACTCTCATCGCTGAAGACGACACATCTCCATTCGTCCCTCCATTCACGTCTGTCGCGACACCACTGGAGGCGGGCTGCATGATGTTGGGGCGTGAGCGGAAGACGGCCTAACGGTGTGCGGGACCGTAGCCCAGCTTCATGGAGACGGTTGCGAATGGTCCTCGCCGATACCCCAGGAGCAACAGTGTCCCTAATTTGCTGGGAAGTGGCGGTGCGGTCCCCTACGGCACTGCATAGGATCCTACGGTCTTGGCGTGCATCCGTGCGTCGCTGCGGTCCGGTCGCAGGTCGACGGGCACGTGCACCTTCCGCCGACCACTGGCGACAACATCGATGTACTGTGGAGACCTCACGCCCCACGTGTTGAGCAATTCGGCGGTACGTCCACCCGGCCTCCCGCATGCCCACTATACGCCCTCGCTCAAAGTCCGTCAACTGCACATACGGTTCACGTCCACGCTGTCGCGGCATGCTACCAGTGTTAACGACTGCGATAGAGCTCCGTATGCCACGGCAAACTGGCTGACACTGACGGCGGCGGTGCACAAATGCTGCGCAGCTAGCGCCATTCGACGGCCAACACCGCGGTTCCTGGTGTGTCCGCTGTGCCGTGCGTGTGATCATTGCTTGTACAGCCCTCTCGCAGTGTCCGGAGCAAGTATGGTGGGTCTGAGACACCGGTGTCAATGTGTTCTTTTTTCCATTTCCAGGAGTGTAGTTCAAAGGGGACGTTTCATATGTCGACCCTTAGCCGAGGATACCTCACTGGAATCTTCTGATTTTTTCTTGTAGTTTGTGTAATTAGTGTAGTTTTTGTATACTGCTAGCGCGTAATTATAGAGAGAATTTCCTTTGTAGTTGTAGTTTTTCATTGTTGTACAGTAAAACTGTTGTGGCATGCATGTAGATTTGCACCAAGTATTTCTCAGCTGCGCTTGCAATTAACTAGATATTATTTTCAATGCTATGTTAATGTGTTTTGTTAATTTGCTCTTCAAATTGTGCTTTTCTGTGTTGTCGTGTGAAATAGTGTGGCAATAATGGCGTGTGAAAAACGTAATACTAGGCTTCAAAGTAAACTGAGAAATGACAGTGAACACGAAAGCAGTGAGTTAGCGCCGCCGAGTAATGAATTAACTAATGTTCAAAGTAGTAATTTGGCAATTGTGCATAGGGAAATGGAGCGGTCTGCAAATAATGGTGTAGGCAGTGAAACAATTAGTGAACAGGGAAGCATTATCGATCGATCGGACGGCAAGAGCTCGCCTCAGGATTCCGAAATGACAGAACACAGTATTGCAAATACTGTAGATTCAGGTTTTGGGTTCTCATCGTTTTCTCAAATGAGTCAAAATGTGAATGTTGCCGGTGAAAATGCACTGCCAAAAAGCATAGAGAAACAGATTCCAGACACTAATACATTATTATTGCAATTAATGCAACAAATGGAACAAAGTCAGAGACAAACACAGCAAAAACTTCAAAAGTTAGACACCACACTTGGACAAACACGTGAAGATTTAACTACTGAATTACATAAAATCGAATCGAAATATCAAAAAGTCTGTAATGATGTAAAAACACAAATTTGTGAGCATTTCCAACCTATTTTTTCGCGGCATGAAAATGCATTACAGAATCATGAACCAGCCATAAAAGAACTGCAAACTATTGTTCATGAAAATCATGAGACCGTGCAAGCTAAAATTGACTCAGTTGCATCTACCGATTCGCTTACGTAACTTGCAAAAGCTCAGGAGAACTTAAAGGACACAGTAGACTCTCTGAAAATTGGTTCAGAAAGACACATGGAGGAAATCAGTTCATTATCAGAGAAAGTAGTTGAACTTTCGGATCAGCTAAATAGTTTATCTACGAAGGTAGATGATAATCTGAATGACACAAAACCGGTAGTCTTTAATGACACAGAAGAGTTCGAACAAATTAGGAAATTCAAACAAAATCAGAATCAAATTAATACGAAACACCAGAGAGAAATCCGGGAAACACAAGATCGGCTGACACAGGTAATACAAGAATTACGTATTTCAGAGGACACTCGCGCTCCAATACGGGAAGAGGGACATAGAAATACGGAACAGCCACAAAATAATAACACAGGGCACTTCGGAAATTATGAAAGAAATTGGCAAGGTACACCGAATTTTGAGATGGAGACGCCGAAATGACGTAACAATGACCGACATGCGACTCGCCGACATGATGATTTTGACTATAAGCTGTTTATTACTATACGTAAATTCAAAACATTTAAGAATTCTGGCAACGACATTCACCCACAAGCATGGCTCCATCAATTCTCTCATTGTTTTCCTCCCAACTGGTCATTAGAGCACAGATTAGAATTTATGTGTGGCTACTTAGAGAATGAACCAGCTGTAAGAATGCGATCGGTCATTCACGATTGCCACAGTGAAGGAGAATTTTACCATGCCTTCCTCTCAGCATATTGGTCTCAAGCCACACAAGACCGAGTAAAACATAGCATCATAATGATGAAACATTTCGAACAATCTGAATTTTCCAGTCTTGTGAAATATTTTGAAGACATGTTGCACAAGAATCAGTACCTGTCAAACCCATACAGCCCCTCAGAACTCATCCGCATTTGCTTAATCAAATTACCTGAACATTTACGACATATTATTTTGGCAGGACGTTGCAAAGACGACATTGAAGCTTTTCAGGGACTCTTACAAGAATTAGAAATTGACACTGACAATCGCGGAACGCGAAAACAGGAACACAACAATTACAGGTCACATCCGTCGCAATTCCGCAATGAACGAAATAATAACTGGACACGACAAGGCTATTCTCACAACACAAATCGTGACCAAAACAGACACCACCCGTATGACAACCGTTGGCAGAGTAGTAATAATTACATGGAAAGATCACCTCTCCGTGGTAGTGACTATCACAGAGACAATCAGAAAAACAGACAATATGGGAACCAAAATAAATATTATCAAGGGAGACAGAAAAACTTTAGACGCAACGGACCAGCGCGCAGTTACGATTCAGGGAGAAATTCTCCACCACGTGACCGACAAGAAAGTAACTATGGAATCTACCGACTTGACGACAGACGATATGATCGTAACGACAGACCTGAATTGCATCAGAACTGGCGGGATTCAAACAAAGCAGAGCTCTCTCGACAAGGTGAATTTGTAGAAGTTAGGTCTCCAAATCCCAATAACGACGCGCGCCAACAAAGAGACAATATGGAATGACTCATACCGCTGGCAGCCACAAAACGTACGTATGAAACTGACGACGCAGCTGCCGTAGCTAGTAATTACGTAAAAATGGAAGACATTAGGGACATCTTACTCCAGGAACACGACGTAAAACATAACAACATTGCATATCCTGTGATTCACATTACAGTAAATGACGTAAAATTTACGGCAGTACTTGACTCTGGCAGTCCCATTTCAGTAATTAGTGAAACAGCCTTTACCAAATGCAACAAATCGAACGATTGCCCCACACTTCCGTTACGTAAGATTAAACTACAAGGTGCAGTCGTTGGACAAAGTGTAGATGTACGCCAACAAACCAACTTAGAATTCTTTTGTCAAAGCCACAGCTTCTCTATGAACTTTCTTATTGTTCCATTATTGTCGACGGAAATTATATTGGGAGTAGACTTTTTGAATGACTACAAAGCAATCTTAAACTTTCACGATGCTCAAATAAGTTTAGAGAAAGAAGGTAAGTCAATAGCTTTGAAATTTGAAGATTGGCTCTCAAACCATGACGAGGAAGTTAATCGGCTTTACCTTCTGTTAGACAACAGTTCGGAATTTTCTACGGAACTAGACACTAACAATCACTCTGCAAGTACTGACTAGGATGATATCGACGGCATATTTGATACTAATGAGTTAATTCAGAATAAAATTCAAACAATTGAGAATTGTAGTGACACTGATAGGCAGGACCTTTTTGAGATACTAGAAGCGCATTCCACAGTTTTTGCTCACAAAACAGGAACAATTAAGGGATTTCAATACCAATTTCGTGTTCGTGAGCATACTAAATTTTGTGTTAGACCATACGTAATTCCAGCACATTATAGGGACCGTGTTAGAACAGAAATAGAATCTATGCTTGACGAGGGCATTATTGAGCCTGCAGTAAGCTCATACAACAATCCATTACATGTTGTTGAAAAGAAAAATGGATCGATCAGGCTTGTCTTAGATTCGAGACAAATCAATACTATTCCTGAAACAGACAGGCCGCAAACGATTGAAGAACTTCTTCAAAAATTTAATGGTGTAAAAGTGTTGTCTTCTATTGGTTTCAAATCCAGCTTTTATCAGATCAAACTTCATCCAGAATGTAGAAAATACACAGCTTTTCTTTGTTTCGGCGTTTGTTATCAATTTCGGAAACTTCCTTTTGGTTTGAACATTTCTTCGGCAGCATTCATTTGCGGGCTAAATTCCATATTACCTGATTTCTTAAAACGTCACATCACCTTATATGTGGATGATATTCTAATAGCAGAAGCCTCATGGGAACAACATAATCGCATCCTCAACAGTTTGTTACGTATTTTTGCAGAATCTGGAATTACAGTTAACTTGGAAAAGCTTGAATTCGGTAGGTCAAAGGTGAGGTTTTTGGGACATATTATTTCTTCTGAAGGCATCCAGACAGATCTTGAAAAGTTAGAAGCAATCAGAGCCATTCCAGTTCCATCCACAAAAAGACAAGTCCGCAGTTTTCTAGGTCTCGTCAATTTTTACCGTCGTTTTCTGAATATGCAAATTCTACACCAAAACTTTTTCTGTCACTGGAGAAAATACTATTTGGAACTGGGACGAACAAGCACAGTTGGAATTCAATTCTTTGAAAGAATCGCTACTTAATGCGCCAATGCTAACTCATCCAGATCTCTCACAAGATTTTTGCCTTAGCATGGATTCTTCTGAAGTCGGTCTTGGTGCCCATTTCTTTCAAGAAGCCGTAGAAAATGACACTACTGTTCAGAAAACCATTGCTTTTGCTAACAAAATCTGAAAAAAATTCCGTTGCTGAATTAGAAGCTTTAGCTATCGTTTGGGCATTTAACAATTTCCGTTTCTTTCTTTCTGGTAAGCACGTAAAAGCATACAGTGATCATCGTGCATTACAATTTCTTATGTCTTCAAAATTAAATCATGACAGGTTAAAACGTTGGGCATTGTTTCTGCAAGAATTCCACTTCACAATAGTCTACATTCCCGGCAAGGAGAACATTGTTGCGGACGCACTGTCACGCGCACCGGCTGGGCTTGAGAAAAGTAACACAGAAGGCAACCTAAAGCTTCATCACCACCTCTTTAAAGGACATTGCTCATGAACAAGATAAAGGTCCGATTTGGAAAGACATCAAAAGTAAATGTCATGAAAAGCCGCACACTCAGATTCGGCATTATTATCTGGTTAGAAACAACATACTCTTCAAACGCTGCACTGTTGATGACAAGCTATGGGTACTTTGCATTCCAGACGATTTTGTTAATAAGCTCATTTGGTACATTCATTTCAGCTACGCATATTTTGGTCCACGAAAATGTTATCATATTCTTCGAACGACTTGTTATTTTAGCAATATGGAAAAGAGAATTCGAAGAGTCTTGTCTATTTGTAAACTTTGTCAAAAGGCTAAACCATCTACTATCTCACATCGTGCTCCGTTGTTTCTTATCATTCCTGCTAAATTAAAAGAATTTGCTGCTGTTTATCTCTTGGGACCCCTTGTCAGAACATCGAATGGATTTTCGTACGTTCTAGTCGCTGTTGAGCTTACTTCAAAATTTGTTTCTTCCACTCCGTTACGTAAAGCCACTGGACGGTATGTATCCAACGCCTTTGTTAAAAATTTCTTACGTGAAGTTGGACACGTTAGTAAAGTCATTTCAGACAACGGATCGCAATTCAGATCTGGTTTTTGGTCACGCATGCTTCGGAACCATAAAATCAAACCTGTTTTTATTTCATTGTACTCACCACATTGTAACCCGTCTGAACGGATTATGAAAGAAATCAATAAGCTTTGCAGACTTTATTGTCACAGAAAGCATCAGCATTGGGACAGATATTTACACTTATTTCAAAACGTGCTGAATGAAATGCTTCATGACTCCACTGCTTTACCACCTATTCTTGTACTGAAGAATGAAGAACCACCGAACAGAATCAGAGAGCTTGTACCTTTTCCGAATACACATAAACTTCGACACAAAGACATAATTGATTTGGCTATTAAAAATATACATTCTGCAGCAGACAAAAGGAGAAGACTACACGGTAAAGCAAATGCAAAGAAATTATATATTGGTCAGAAAGTTCTCATTAAAGCTCATTCTTTGTCACATAAGAAGAAACACTTGAGTCACAAATTCTTTCTGATTTACTATGGACCTTACAGAATCCGACGTATACCACATGATAATTGCGTTGAAGTTGAAACTCTGCGTACTAGAAAGAGTAAAGGTTTACACCACATTTCACATGTAAAACCGTTTATTGAAAGATAATCTGCTTTTTAACTTTGTCTTTGCCATAAAACTTTTCACTTCACGTTACTAGTATGCGTTGTCACACTTTGCAACTGTTATCATGCAACAATGTTTTGAAGTTAACTATCCAGTCTAGAACCTACGGAACATATTTAGACAGTAATTACCACTGCATTGTGATAGTGAACAGAGGACACAGTGTTACTGTG
Organism: Schistocerca gregaria; assembly: GCF_023897955.1. Taxonomy (NCBI): domain Eukaryota; kingdom Metazoa; phylum Arthropoda; class Insecta; order Orthoptera; family Acrididae; genus Schistocerca; species Schistocerca gregaria. The sequence continues at coordinate 72,505,473 of NC_064931.1, forward strand.
TGTGTACATTCCTGCTTGATAGTTGCACGATTACTAACGACTATAAGGCTTACATACTTAGAACATATACTGCTAATGAGATTTTAATGCAACATTTTGGTTTACTTGAAAAGACATTCCTTATTTCAAGTAGTTTTTGTGACATTAAAGATGTCTTAATATTTGGTTTCTTTGACAGCTACACGATTTTATCACGACGCTACTAATGACTGACAATTTACCATGTTGCTTTTGCGGTGTTTCTGTTTTATATCTGCACAGTTTTTCTGAATTCTTCTGGAATGGAAAACATGTTTTAGTAGTAACTTTTGTGGTATAGCTACAATGAGACAGCCTTTTCCGTAGCACAACAATACGTTACAGCACAGTACTTTCTTCATCACGGCAATAAGCGTAATAACTAAGATAGTTATACGCAAAGCATTTCACTTTTGTTTATCATGAGGTAAGTACATTGACTTCTTCAGAACTTAGCTTTCGGAGGACGATAACTACGACATTTCCACAGAGATTATCTTACAGCAAGACGCACATTTAGTGCTACAGGACACGCATTTGAGTGATTAATTTTGTACTTCAAACATTTATTTTTAAAGATTTTTGAATTACAGTGGTACAAAGGGTTTCCGTGACACATTTCAATCGATTGCTGTAATCTGTAACACCTGAGGGTATAATTACATTAATCCTCAGGGGGGAACACGCTTACTTTGTGTACCATGTGTTTGGCAAGCACAAGGAGCCCTAGCTAATATGGTATTTGCTTATACAACTTTACACATCGGTACCATATTTCTGTAACACAGAATTATGCAGCTATCTGATAATTTAACTGAGAGAGACAAACATTTTTTTACTACATCAGTGACAGATGTTTACGTGATTACACTATTGGATAACTTCACACTTATGGAATTGTCTTTTGTCTGTACTTTGTGAACTGTTCATATTTTTTCGGAACCATTGTGATATCATGAGAGCTTTGAATGATGTATTTGGTATGCGATCACGATTTTTAAAGTACGTTGGAGGTAGATGAAACTCTGGACATGAGAAGATAATTTTTTTTAGGTTTTGAAATTATTGGAGGAAGCTACGATGTTTTTGAGATTTGGCTGAGGTTTTATGACGTTATGATGACGATGTGCATTACGCTGTTGCGGTATGTCTATGATCAATAAGCTGATGCTATATGAGGAATTTGATTATGCTATGTATTTATTATGATGAAATATTGAAGAAGTGTCTACGAATATGTATATGTGTAATAAAGCAAGGAATGAGTAGTGGTTAGGTACTCTGGTTTGTGGAAAAGGATGTTGGAAACCGAGAATCATACTTTAAGAGTTATGAAATGTGTGTATATGCGTGAATCTATCACTATGCTGGCGAAAGTTTTTTGGACACTGTTATATTTACAGGATTTTGTTTCTACAGATTTGAAACACAAATTCTCGACCTGTGAAATTTTTATATGAGACTGTCACTGTAGTGCAAACTGGTGTCGTAAATATTTTGGTAAGTAAGTTGAGTGACCACCTTCACGTAATGCGTCATGGGCACCCAGCTGAGCGACAGATGCCTGGAAAAAAGCCATTAGTGTGTGCCAGGCGGAGAAAAAAAAGGGGGCCATTATCCTCGCCATTGACATTCCTTTGTAGAAAGCATCGCGAATGCGACACGCTCAAACATGAAAACGTATGATTATACTGTGGAGCTCTTAATTTATGATATTTGCCAAAATGCCTAATGAAATGATGAGAAACATTTTTCATCTATTGTCTTTCTAGTTGAGAGATTGCTCATTTTGTTTAGTATCTAGTTTCTATCTGCACTGCAGCATTGGTTAAAATAAAGTTTAATAGATGTACTAATATAGATATGCCTACAGATCCAGTAAATAACCATTTTATGATCTACTTAAAAAAAAACGAGGGAGCACAAAAAGACATAGTGTTAAGATGTGATATAGGTATTAAACATGGCCATTTTTAGTGTAATATTTTTTCTGCTTGAGCTTTGTCATGATTAGATATAAGTTATTGCATTTGCTGCTGCTGTGTGCCAGGCATAGTGCTACTGAATTTCTCTTTGTATTACTCTGTTAAGCCAGTTTTACTACTGCTTTATTTTTCTTTTTGCTGCACATTGGCTCATATTAGTGATAATGTTGCATTTTCTTTGCTAACTTATATATAACTTCTATATATTGCTGCTTGCTTTGCCAAATTGCATTTTTTTGTCATTGCTGTTTGTATTAATTGTTTTGTGCTGCTGCATTGCCTCATCCCTTAGTTTATGCATCTGAGCTCAGTACATTTAAGTTAGCTTAAGAGGGGGTAGACTATATAAGAGAATGAGTTGTGATGAATTGGAAGATATGCATTGACAAGTTATACAAAAAAAGTACAGAAAGCAGGTGTAGATAGGACTTTTTGGACGTAATGAAGAACAAAGGGAGTTCTCCGAGAAGTAAAGAAAGTTTTGTTTGCAAAATACTGCAGTAAAACAAACACTGTCCTTTCCTTGTGTTATCCCACTATGTGTTTGTGTACCCTTGGGTATTTGTGTTCTTCCTGTCTTTATGTGATCTGATGAGAGTTACCTTGTAGAATTTTTCTGATAATATGTTATATACTTTCTAAAGATGCTTAGACATTATTTATTCTGTTTTGTTTTAATGCTCATTATGTTTTAATAATTATTCTGATCTTTTATGTATTTACTTATGTCATAATTTCTGTAACACTGATGTTTATGTTTATTTCTATTCTTTTGTAAAGCCCCTATTACTACAAATGTTATCTGTAGTGTTATGTTTTTAATGATGTATTTTGTACCATTATTATTGTATTCTTATCTTATAAAATTGTAATTGACACCAGTTCATCAAATTAAGTAACTTGTAAGTTACATTTCACTGCACACGTTTCTGTTGGTCATAGTATATGGACAGTATGTGAGAAGTAGGGACTGTTAGTGTTTGCACATGTGTTGATAATTCATCAAGGGACTGGATAACAGCATTGCTGGTTCTAAGGACGTTTTAAAAAGTTTTGTGAGTACACAAGTGGTGGTTTATGGACTTGCTTTATTCTCTGCAAGACTCTTCAATGGTGGTTGTGCACCTGCACAGTCGCAACAGATGGCTGCTGGCCATCTCTACAAGGACTACAGTGGGTCTGCATCTTTGATGGCCCCCCAATACCATTATTTCTACAAGGACTGCAGTAGATCTGCTCTGTTATGACCTACCTACCAATATTCTTCGAAACTTCGACTGACTCTGCTGTGGGTTTGCTCTGTTGTGGCCCATTACCTGTGTGCATGACAAGAGTCAGCACTGTCTTTCCGTTGCAAGGACAACACTACTTCTTCAAGATGGCATGGAAATCCACTACTTCCGTGTGCATTCTCTTTTACTACTCAGACTTTGAAAAAAAATACACTGCAATTTTACTGTGATGAATGATCAGGACTGTCTTTATGGGACTGTGAGAAAATTTTAGCTTTTGACCAACTTTGTATCAATAAGTGTGTGCATTTGATATCGTTGTTACTGTAATGATGAAAAATTTTATCAAATCCTTATCGGCCACTGCCCAAAACAATTTGAAAAATTTTTTGTGGGGAACATTGGGGCTATGTAAGTGGGCTGTTTAGGTTTTTTTTATTGGTAACGCCACTTAGCGCTTTGTATGAAAATCACTGGCTGTGCTGTGTGCATTCTATGGCTAGTTTGCATTGTTGTCTGTCATTGTAGCGTTGGGCAGTTGGCTGTTATCAGCGAGTAGCGTTGCGCAGTTGGAGGTGAGCCGCCAGCAGTGGTGGATGTGGGGAGAGAAATGGTGGAGTGTTGAAATTTGTAAGACTGGATGTCATGAACTGTTATATATATTATCACTTTTGAACACTATTGAGGTAAATACATAGTTTGTTCTCTATCAAAATCTTTCATTTGCTAACTATGCCTATCAGTAGTTAGTGCCTTCAGTAGTTTGAATCTTTTATTAGCTGGCAGTAGTGGCGCTCGCTGTATTGCAGTAGTTCGAGTAACGAAGATTTTTGTGAGGTAAGTGATTTGTGAAACGTATAGGTTAATGTTAGTCAGGGCCATTCTTTTGTAGGGATTTCTGAAAGTCAGATTGCGTTGAGCTAAAAATATTGTGTGTTAGTTTAAGCACAGTCATGTATAATTGTTCAAAGGGGACGTTTCAAGCTTATCAGAAATTAAAACCTCGATAAGGTGTGCAGTAGAGTTTGGGAAAGTAGCAGAGTCTGTAACCTCTGCCTTAGCGACCTCATACCAGGACAACTACTCAATTACCAAGAAGTGCACAAACAGGAGTGTGCCTTGGTGGAACAACTTGGAAACGCAAAGAAGACAGGCACAAAGACTGTTTGACCTTGCGAGACGTAAAGGACAATGGGCAAAATGTCATAAGGCCCTTGTCAACTACGACCTTACAATTATACAAGCCAAATGAGGCATCCTGGAAGGCATTCTGTGAGGAAGTGGAGGGAACAGCTGCTCAATCCAGATTTCACAAAATCCTCGCTAGAGTATCAACTAATCCAGGAGGTAAATTGAGGAAGGAGGATGGGGAATATACAATGACAGCACATGAGATGCTGGAATTGCTCCTTAAAACTCACTTCCCTCAATATGATCTGGCGGATAATACAGACCAGAATGCGATCCCTGAGAGACAATGGTTCTCAGTCATTCAAAGAGAAGACTGGGAACCGGCCAAGGAGCGTGTTGACTTCAGTGAAATCGAATGAGCAGTGGGAACATTCCAACCGTTCACGCCACCTGGCCCAGATGGGATCTTTCCAGGATATGAGACCAATCAGTCTGTCCTCCTTCATTCTTAAAAAATTGGAAAAACTGGTTAATATACATGTTGGGGAGAGGAGGCTAAGTAAGGTGCTTAGGATGCTTAGATGGACAGGTGGCGCCACTCGACTGGATCAGGTTAGAACGACGCTACCAGGAAACGTTTTGGAGTCGTAGCAATCCATAAGAAAATGTGAGAAAGCCGTCTTCTGTGACTTTGGAATGTGCTACGCGCAGAGGACGATAGCACTGAAAAATCAGCGTACCCTGTGGAAGTCGTGGGAAAGAAACCCAAGGGATGACCTAGACAGTGATGGGCCAACACTCTGCCGAATGACCTGAAGACTGTAAATCTTCATCCAGATTGAACAGTGCCCTGGTGACATACAAGGTTCATGGATTCATGAGGCTGTCTCCATACCTGTACACGTTCATCAGCTCGATACAATTTGAAACGAGACTCGTCCGACCAGGCGACATGTTTTCATTCATCAACAGTTCAATGTTTGCGTTGACGCCCTAGGCGAGCCGAAAAGCTTTGTGTTGTGCAGTCATCGAGGGTACACGAGTGGGCCTTCGGCTCCGAATGCCCATATCGATGATGTTTCGTTGAATGTTTCGCACACTGACACTTGTTGATGGTCCAGCATTAAAATCTGCAGCAATTTGCGGAAGGTTTGCACTTCTGTCACGTTGAGCGATTCTCTTCAGTCGTCGTTGGTCCCGTTCTTGCAGGATTTTTTTCCGGGCGCAGCGATGTCGGAGATTTGATGTTTTACCGGTTTCCTCATATTGACGGCACACTCGTGAAATAGTCGTACGGGAAAATCCCCACTTAGTCGCTACCTTGGATATGCTGTGTCCCATCGCTCGTGCGCCAACTATAATACTACGTTCAAACTCACTTAAATCTTTACAAGCTACCATTGTAGCAGCAGCAACCGATCTAACAACTGCACCAGACACTTGTTGTCTTATAGAGGCGATGCCAACCGCGGTGTTGTCTTCTTCCCGTTTAAATATCTCTGTATTTGAATACACATGCCTATGCCAGTATCTTCGGCTCTTCAGTGTATTATACAATCAATCTGAAACCTTCCAATGCCTCCAGGTCTCTTCCAAGTGTACAACCATTTTGCGTGATTCATAAAGCAAGTGTTGGCTATGATCAAACTATGCTCTATTCAAAATTCTATCTTGAGGGTTTCTCTTTCGCTCTTTCCGCCAGGAACATATTCTCGTACTATTTTTCCTTCTCTTCCTTTTCCTACTACCGAATTCCAGTCCCCCACCACAATTAAATTTACGTCTTAATTGAGTATCTGAATAATTTATCTTAGCTCATCATGCATTTCTTCAATCTCTTCATCGTCTGCGGAACCATTTGCCGTATAAACTTGTACTACTGTGGTGGGTGTTGGTTTTGTGTCCATCTTGGCGACAAGAATATGTTCACTTTGTTTTTAATAGCAGCTTACGACCGCACAAATTTCCTTACTCATTATTAGTATTACTCATGCATTAACCCATTTGATTTTGTGTTGATGACCCTGTACGCACCCGACAAGTATCTTGCTCTTCCTCCCTGTAATCTTCGCTTATCTTCACTATACTTCAACTTATCCAGTCCTCGTTTTAAATTCTCTGACATATCTAACCGATTATGGGGTCTAACATTCCATCCTCCGACCCGTGGAATGCCAGTTTTGTTTTTCCTACCGACATCTTCTAAAGTAGCTCCCGCTTAGAGATTCGAATAGGCCAGTATTTTACCTCCTGAGATGATGCCATCATTATTAAGCCATAAAGTAGAGTTGTGCGCCCCCTTCATTTCAGCCGTTCGGAGAATCAGTACAACCAATATCATTCTGGCTTATGTTAGATGACCACATCAGTCAATTATCCAGATTGTTGCCCTTGCAACTACTTTAATGATAGCTGCCCATTTTCAGGAAACACTGGTTAGACCTGCCTCTCCACGTATACCCCTCTGCTGTGGTAGCACCTACGATACGGCTGTCTGTTTAAAAAGATACAGAAAGGACACGAGATGAGTGTGTATAAGTAAAAATACGCAAACGAGAAAAAATTGTTGGTCAGTGAAGTGCACTGTGCTAAAAATCGAACGGCTGTGTAAAGAAGAACGCATGGAAATGATACACGAGCCAAAAAACTGCCCACTGAAGATGTTTTAAATAAAACGAAGGGCGTCCGGCCCAAACCAGACTATATACAGTTGCAAAAGACGGAAAAACTCCCATATTATGAAACTATACACTCTATTGTCATCAGGTTTCAAGGTAAAGCTATTTGAAATTCACAGCATTTGCCCTGTAGGTCAGTTGCATGCTCCGTTCAGTGGCTGAAAACTAGACAAGCCACTTGCGCAAATCGGTGTAGTGATGAGTCTTCTTGTTCTAGCTTGTCTTAACTGGAAAGTTCATTGGTGTACTTCCTATATTGTCCTGTGATGCCATAAATATTCACACATGCAGATTACACCGAGATGGTGTACTTGTACGGTCACTGCAACCGAAATGCGAGGTTATGTGTTCAAGACTACCAAAGACGGTTAGCTGAGCGAAGAATTTCCCCCATAAAAAGTTTTTCTATATTTTTCGTCGCGCTGTGTGAATGAGGTTTCCTTCCCAGTGACAGAGATGTATAGGGCTGAGAGCCAGCTAAATCGATGTGACGCTTAGAAAACCCTTCGAGCTCTTGAAATCAATCCAAAGAGTAGTTGAATATGAATTTTTGTGAAATGTGTACTTTGAAGTCTTCAAGTGTAGTCTCTGCGCCTTTTCTTGGGGAATGAATTAGTGCCAGTCAGAAAATACTAAACGGCAAACTGATTCTTCAGAGTGTGTTTTGTGACGGAATCAAGAACAGTTACCACTCTCACACATGAACAGATGAAAATTTTAACGCTATAGTAGGCACCAAAATTTTAGCGACATTTCTTAGTTAATGTGCATCATTGCTAGTCAGCTCATTGTCACGGTGATGGTTCAAGACACTGCTAATGGATCACCTAACACACTGGTCGGCAAACTCATAAGACAAAACAACCAAAAGGTAATAGTAAAACTTGAAATTAATTATAAAACGATCTATATCGCAAGGCAGGTTTCGGTCATCACATGACCATCGTCAAATCTCCAACGAGACTGATGGACAATGACAATGCATGAAGCAGGAACCACTGAATGAGGATAGTGAGTGAGCAGCTTATAAGGTTTTCATTATGTTTTCTGCTATTATAAATAATTCGCCTTTACTATATTGGGACAAAGATGAATCAGCGCAATGCACGATTAGTGACTAATCGCCTTGAACCTGTGTTTAGTTTTATCTTTGATTCACTCGCTAGTCAGTCAGTTGTGCAGCGCTGGGCGTTCTTATTTGAGGGAACAGTTGAGTTTTTCAGCGAATGAGGTCTTTTATTTGTGATCTGGGAGAAACTATCTGGAGTATTTTATTATGGAGATGAAAATTTGTTTATAAATCTGTTTCATTCCTTGTAATATTGGAGAAGATTTTTGGAAGAATTTTTAACGGTAACCAAGAATAGTATTTTTTGTCAGAACTATCGATTGAAGTAAATCTTTGTCCCTCGGATAACTAATAATATTTATGATTAGTATTAATTTGACCTCTTTGTTTTCATTATTTCACAAATTACACAAATGCTTGAGACGTGTGCTATTTTTGTAATGAGAGACTTTCGTAATATTGTTAGAGGATAAACATTTGGAGAACAAAATATTCAGTAATCATACAAATAGACCAAATTTTTCATAGAAACTTACAAGTTGACTATCGTCGTGCAGCAGTTCCTACACCATACACAACCATCATCCATCAATATATTTGGATATATGACGAGGATTATGTGATGATTGAAACGTGCCTTACGACCTAGATTGTTTCTTAGTTATTTTCAAATATTACATTGTGATCGCTGACTTTCTCCAGCATTGAGTTCAAAAATAATTAACAGTACAACAACTGAAATTTCTTTCGAGACCATTTTCTTTTTTAAATTTAAGCTATATGAGTAGATGCATTGTTATTAAATTAAGTGGCATGCTCCTAAGGTGACCTTTGGTGAAAACGTCCCTAATGTGATTGAGGTAGTTCCCTGAGGTCGACCAATTCCAATTCTCCCATCCATACTGATATACTAGCTTCATTTCCGTGATGCTTGTAAGTAAGGTAAACGTAAAGTTCCGCGTCCGAAAGCCCACCCTATCATCCCCTGCCCGTGGAGACAGTGGAAGCGGTACTGACGGATATGTGGACAGCACACCGTTCTCCCGACCGTTGTCGGGTTCCTTGACCTTGGAAACGCTACTAATCCTTCGAGTGCCTTCTCGGTTGGTCTCAGGAGGCTGCATACACCTAGTACCAGTCCCTGACAATTCCAGGAATCCAACCTTGAACCCCGTGTGACAGACGGCTGGAGCCGGATACTTATAAATATCAAGAATTAATGTATCCACCGTTTATTATCAACATAAATGTGATTTGCATATCTATGTTACTTTCCCAGGTAGTAGACGGTAATTGTGAAGAATGAATAAATAAAATAGATAAATACTCCTTTCGGTTATTCTCTCTTTGTGCCCTAACGATCTCAACATACCTTACTCAATACGTGACACTACATCTTTATTCATGCATAACGTTCCCTAAAATTAACTTTATAAACTTTAATTAAGGCTTTAAGTCATAATTAAAATATAGGTTCGTTGAGTAAAATTGGATATGATATTAGTTAACGATATTGTTTATTGATAAAATTAAATTGTAAGGTATCCATAAAATTAAATTGTGGCAATGTCTGACAAACACTACTGTGAAAAATGGAGTTGCATTACACCAGAAAGCTTTGGTAAGTCACGTTTCTACGATGTTTGTTTTTTTAATTGTAGGCACGATTTTCACGTTCTCATCAATAAGACAACTTCTCAATTTACTCCTGATAAGGTTCAAGCTTTAAAATCATTGTTCATATGAATATGTAGACCAGAATAAGAAATGAACATCATAAGCTAGATTTTTTTCGGCTAATTATATGAGGCAGGAATACTATCCCAGTTGTTTAAAAAGTCAACATATCTTGCTTCTCCAGGTCTTTCAAAGCAGACCACATGTGCTGCGTACTAAATTCAAATTTGTGTAGCTCCAGTATTTCTATTTCAGCGCAAAGATGTTCAGATTTCGAGCACCATAATACTCTGATCTTTAAATCCAGCAGCTGCATTTGTCTGTCAGTGTTAAATGGAGAAAAGTGTAATTCTGTTACAGTAGCATTAACAGCATTACTAACTTTCTTGATGTCAAAGACTAATGTCCCTTTCCTGTTTCTGATTTACTGAAACCTGTTGAGAAAACCTTTTCTCAAGTTTAAAAGTGTTGTTTTGAAATATCAAATGTCAATATTAGAAATACTCGTATTTTCCTAGCGATGTTTCGATGGGCTTGAGAAGTGAATTAACGTTTCTCTTTCAAAATCTTGAGCAAAATTCGATGATTTATTTTCGAATGAAATAACTTCTGACATCGAAAAAATTGTTTACTTTCGCCTGAAGTTCACAACTGAGCTGATTTAAGTGATATGTAACCATGAATTGAAACGTTTCGATCCACTGGTCGTTTGTTATTTCTGGATAATGAACACCCTTCTCAAGAAGAAATGCTTTAATTTATATTAATAAGGAAGCGCACTCTCTCAAAACGTTTCCTCTTGATGACCGAAGAACAGTGTTGTGCAACAGAAGACATCAGTACTCACCCTCTCTTTCAATTAAAAATTCTTTAAACTCTCGATGATTAGGAACTTAAGCTGTAATGAAATTTATGATAACTTTGCAATTTTCTACTGGAAATATCTGTGCACAAAGAGCTACATTATGAATAATGCAATGGTAAATAAGTATCTTGTTATTAAGTTTTTCTTTCAAAATAGCCACAAACATATCTGTTACGCCGGTCATACTTTCCGCCCATAGTTGACTATGAGACAATTTTATCGAGTTGAATATAATGATTTTTAATCTACACAATCACAGAATTTGCTATATCGTCTCCGTGTACTTGACGTTTCAATGGCAATAACACTAAAAGTTCTTTTGGAGAACACCTACATGAAATAAATCGTACAAAAGGGAAAGTTGCCCTGTATTCTTTATGTCACAGGTCTCGTCAGCTGCTATCGATAAAGCTAAATTCAGAGTAAGACCTTCGACTGGTTAGTTTAATTCGAAGACATTTTGATTGTTCAATATGCGGTAGCGTTCTCGCTTCCCGTGCCCGGGTTCGATTCTCGGCGGGGTCAGGGATTTTCTCTGCCTCGTGCTGACTGGGTGTTGTGTGATGTCCTTAGGTTAGTTAGGTTTAAGTAGTTCTAAGTTCTAGGGGACTGATGACCATAGATGTTAAGTCCCATAGTGCTCAGAGCCATTTGAACCATTTAGACACAAGGTCTCTGTAAACAACCATAGAACCGTTGTAACAGTCATTCAGTTCTTACACAATAGAAATCTGCTCCTCGGTAACGGAGCCATTTGAGAACCACTGTGTGAACATCTTGATCGTCGGAAAATCTGCTATTGCAACGGATCATTTCCTCGATTGCCTGGGTCTGTGGTCGATCTCGATGACCTTCCTTCCGGATCAGCATCATCCATGTCGATGCGGCCTTGGTCAAGTTACGAGATCAGCTGGAAAAATTCCGGAACATTCGTTATTTCGCGCCAATGGTGTGTTGGAGCGAAATGAGGTTGGCATCCCTGCACACGTTTGTGTATAATGTGTGACTGCCGTAAGTTTCATTGTTGTATATCTGTTGGTTATTATTCAGTGCTGTATTCAGTAGTACGCAGTGTCGCACAGTTTGAGAATTTCGAGATGGTAGAGTTAGAGGAGCAACTCGTCTGCATTAAATTTTGCGTGAAACTCGAGAAATCTTTGCGGAGAAACACCAAATGATGGAGGAGGCCTACGGTGGTAAGTGCTTAAGCCGTACGCGCCGTTACGGATGGCTGACACGGTTTAAAAATGGCCGGACTGTACTTATAGATGACACTCGTTCAGGACGCCCTTCGACGTCTGCTGACGACGCTCATGTTAGGAACGTCAGTGAAATTGTGCTTGCCAATCGAAGACTGACTGTCCGAGAGATTGCAGAAGAAAGTAACATTTCAGTTGGATCATGTCATGAAATCCTGACGCAGCATCCTGGAATGCATCGTGTTGCTGCCAAGTCCGTCCCACGGCTAATGAGTCAAGATCAGTAAGGCCTTTGGCTCGCAATATGTGAAGCGCTTTTGGGTCGCGCAAATGATAACGATACGTTCACTTGCAAAATCTGAAGCGCAGTTGTTATGGGAAGAGAATGTGATATTATCTTAAGCAGTGGAATGTTCCGTAGCCACTGGTCGCAAAAATGTGTCACAGGGTGTTACCGATCATGCACCAAATTCTTCTTTACGGACACGTTTTGATCTACACTTTATTCTAACCGAAATGGCATTACAGGACAAGCGTCAGTACTAGAAGAGCGATCTGCGTCACAATAAGATGGTAGAATTTTTCAGAAAGACCGATGAAAATTTTAAAATTATAGACAACAATTTCAAAAACACAGATGAATGTTTCAAAAAGCAAGACGAGGAAAAAGATGTGTGTTTCAAAAAGATTGAAGAACAGTTCAAGGAAAACAGTGATGAATGTAACAGGTTACAACAGCAGTTAACAGGTCGCGGACAAGTGTGTGACGAACGGATAGACAAATACTAGTGCGAAAATAAATTAGGCATGGCAACTCAAGAGGGAAAGGATGTAATCGTCGAATTACGAAAGGATGGTGATGTCTTCAGATAGTAGAAAGACGTGGTCACGGACGTTGTATCTCAGGTACGACCATGTTTCTGAACTCAAAATAGCAAGAAGAAATAAAAGTGTTGTCTCAGTTTAAAGAAGTACAAGCACCTGCCAACCGCCGCAGTCGTGAAGTGCTGGTAGAATTGTTTAAAGGGAAGCAACATAATAATGGATAAGGTAGCAGTACACTGATCTAAGAGACGTAAATGAGCGATGAAAATAGTAAAAAGGAAGAGGAGGAATTACATGAATTAACCGACAGACCCTGTCGTATACTTAGCGAACTCATACTACCTCCTGTGAACACATAATCATCTGTGTTGGTAAGAATAAATTATCTGGACGCGGATGAGAACGAAATAAGAAAACATTTTTGTTTCCGTTCGGAACTATGAGGTCTTTCGGGACAGATTGAACAGTTTGCATGCCAAAATTTGAACAGAACAGTTTAAGGACGGACTTCAGAAGTCTTGGTCTGCCAGTTATAAAATCATTGGAACACATCTACGAGAAGACGTAGCTGCAACCATGCACATGATCGTAATAAAGTGCAGGACGTAGTACGAATTTAAACAGGTGTTTCTCTACGTATTTGAGTGCAAGAGAAACAGGATAGTGTCAAATTAGGCATTTTATGATGAAACCGTATGCAGGATCGTAGTTTTGTATCCGATGCAGTATTTTAAAGAAATGGTAAAAAGAAACCATTCCTTGGATGCACCGTTTGAGCAGATGGAGCTAATATGAATCTACAAGAAATATATTAGTACTTGTGAATACGAACAACCATCAGCTGTATAGTGGAATGACGACAGTGAAAACTTGTGCCGGATAGGAACTCGAATCCAGATATCCCGATCGCTGTGTGCAGAAGCAGAAGTACGACCTATGACCAGACGCAAACTTCACAACCTGTGCTCGTACACACACTATATAATTCCCGCACAGGGAAGGACATTTTAAGTGAAAGTCGCTGCGAGGTATCGGCGGATAAATGCGATATTGCAGTGCCTGCATGTCCAAAGGAACATTGCATCGTCCTTATTAACAACACAGGCATCGTAATATCGTATCGTAATATGCATCTGCCAGACAGAACTACCAAACTGAGTTCAGTAAGAAATTATGTTATCCATTCGTGATATAAACAATGCAGGGGCGTTTTTTCATTGGCTTGACGAGATTGGTTATGACCGTGAAGTTGATGTCAATGAACGAGTGCGCTTTCTACATGTGCTTTACGGATCGCCACAATATGAACCACCGAATGCGAACTGACGAGCGAGGCATCCATCCCATAGAAATGGTAACAGGTGGAATAGGCACAATCCTCGTAGTTCATGGGGGCAGCTCCGGCAGCTGAGTGGTCAGCGCGACAGAATGTCAATCCTAAAGACCTGGGTTCTATTCCCGGCTGGGTCGGAGATTTTCTCAGCTAAGGGACTGGGTGTTGTGTTGTGCTAATCATCATCATTTCATGCCCATCGACGCGCAACTCGCCGAAGTGGCGTCAAATCGAAAGACTTGCACCTGGCGAGCGGTCTACCCGACGGGAGGCCCGAGTCACACGACATTTACATTTACATGGGGGCAGCGATGAGGGTCAAATGACAGGCGAGATTACAGAGGACGTGATGATCAAAGACGAAGGACTTGGAAAATTGTAGAAATACGTGGCCCAGATCCGTGAAGGAATCTACGAGGACGTGATGAAGAGAAAAATGTGAGACCAGTTTAGTGAACGGCAGGTGCTCCGAATTCGCCGTTAGACAGAATGCAACCCTGGTGGCCTTCATTGCAAATTGGTAAGCTGTAGTTAGTGTACTTCTAGGAATTAAGTAATAAGGAGGTATTTTATGCACTGGAAGACAATAGATTAGGTTATAAATTAGTTAATAACAGGAATTTGCGCATGTGTGTATGCAGTAAATAAAAATTTGCTTTTAAATGAACAATAAGATATCACAAATAATCGCAGAGCGTAACGAGCTGAGCGTGTTGATGGTCACGGTCAGCCGTCTTCAGGCTGCTGCCTCGGAGTGTAGCGGCAGTGGGGAGTCTGGTGGGTTGCATGGTACACCCCAGGTGTTACATGCTTCACCCACTGTCCCTGCTGTCGAGACATCTTCGCGGGTACCGGGCGCGGTTGGGCCACCCTCTCCCCAAGAGGAGTGGCGGGTTCAGCGGCGTTCGCGGCGCACGAGGCGGAGGGTAAATGTGGAGGCTGGCCTTGTGGCATCGCCCGCTCTGCCTGTGAATGGACATGTGGCTGCTCTTTCAGCAAGGTCCGAGCAGGCACACGGAGGGAGGGGTTTATTAGTGCTTGGGAGCTCCAATGTTAGGCGGGTGATGGAGCCCCTTAGGGAAACAGCGGAAAAGTCGGGGAAGAAGATCAGTGTTCACTCTGTCTGCTTGCCGGGGGGTCTCATCCGAGATGTGGAGGAGGCCCTGCCGGCGGCGATAGAGAACACTGGGTGCACCCGACTGCAAATTGTTGCTCATGTCGGCACCAATTACTCCTGCCGTCTGGGTTCAGAGGTCATCCTCAGTTCATACAGGCGGTTGGCGGAATTGGTGAAGGCGGAAAGCCTCGCTTGCGGAGTGGAATCAGAGCTAACTATTTGTAGTATCGTTCCTAGAACCGATCGCGGTCCTCTGGTTTGGAGCCGAGTGGAAGGCTTAAACCAGAGGCTCCGACGACTCTGCGGAGATCTGGGGTGCAAATTTCTATCGGGTGGAGAAATGTGGATTCCACTGAATAGGTCTGGCGTGCACTACACGCGAGAAGCGACTACAAGGGTAGCGGATTACGTGTGGAGTGCACATGTGGGTTTTTTTGGTTAGAGAATTCCCTCCCTAGACCCGACCAGACGTCTCCTGAGACGCGACAAGGTAGCAGCAGGTAAAGTGCAACAGGGAATGACAATATTAATGTGGTAATAGTAAACTGCAGGAGCGTTTATAGAAAGGTCCCAGAACTGCTCTCATTAATATATGGCCACAATGCCCACATAGTACTAGGGACGGAAAGTTGGCTGAAACCAGGTGTAAACAGTAATGAATTTCTAAACTCAGATTGGAATGTATACCGCAGAGACAGGCTGGACAGTGAAGGGGGAGGAGTGCTTATAGCGATAAAAAGTGCAATAGTATCGAAGGAAATTGACGGAGATCCGAAATGTGAAATAATTTGGGTGAAGGCCACGGTTAAAGCAGGCTCAAACATGGTAACTGGATGTCCCTATAGGCCCCCTGGCTCAGCAGCTGTTGTGGCAAAACGCCAGAAGGAAAATCTGGAATATATTTCAAGCAGATTTCCCGACCATGTTATAGTTTTGGCCGGAGATTTTAATTTACCAGATATAGACTGGGAGACTCGAAATTTTATAACGGGTGGCAGGGACAAAGAACCAAGTGAAATTTTTTAAGTGCATTATCTGAAAACTACCTTGAACAGTTAAACAGAGAACCGACTCGTGGCAATAACATATCAGACCTCCCGGTGACAAACAGACCCGAACTATTTGAAACAGTTAACCCAGAACAGGGAATCAGCGATCATAAAGCGGTTACGGCACTGATGATTTCAGCCGTAAATAGCAATATTAAAAAAGGTAGGAAAATTTTTCTGTTTAGCAAAAGTGACAAAAAGCTGATTACAGAGTACCTGACGGCTCAACACAAAAGTTTTGTCTCAAGTACAGATAGTGTTGAGGATCAGTGGACAAAGTTCAAAACCATTGTACAATATGCGTTAGATGAGTATGTGCCAAGCAAGATCGTAAGAGTTGGAAAAGAGCCACCGTGGTACAATAGCCG